>NW_027411644.1:237246026-237904875 GCF_047663935.1 Musca autumnalis
ATGGTGGCCTTCGTATTATTTTGTGCAAACTTAGTTTAAGTTCGAAGATAAGCCATATCGGTCCACTCCTTCAGGTACCTCCTCCACAAAAGTTAAAAAATGTTCAGAAAAATTGTGCGTACGATAACTCTTGATGGGAGTGACAGATTTGTTCCATACTTTAGACATCCTAATATATCTACCAGGTATAGGTTAGGTTCGAATATGCACTATATTTGTCCACTGCGTCGGGTACCTCCCACACACATTTTTGGATAAATTCACTTTAAGACCTGCTCTCGGATCACTTTGATTTTTGTTGAAGCAAATTCCATTCGCTGCCTCAATTACGACAGTAAAAGTTTTTCAATAGCAAGTCTATACTTCTTGAGAAAAAAAGCCCGAAAGTTGAAAAACCCCCTATGGCACCATATGTAATGACTGGAGAGCTCAACCTAATACTGCGTTCGTCCACACCTTGGATATTGTAATATTTCTTCGAATATTAGATGAAATTCGAAGATGGAAGGAGTGGACCTTCCCATACCTCCCTCACAAAAGGTCGAAAATATTCGCTAAAATAGTACTCTAAATACTGTCGAAACTCAGTTAAAAAAGCCCTATCTATCGATATCCCCGCAAATTTGCGCTTTAGTGTTATCCATATTGTTTTGTAAACCGCCCTAAATATATACGTTTTTTGAAAAAAAAAGTATTTCAATCCACACAGGCTGAGGGTATATCTCTGTTGGCAATGTCGACTGATACTTTTATTACTTGTTTTATTTGAATTGTACTGGCGAGTATCTCAGCTTTTGTTGGATGCGTTTCAACAATGAAGACATTCCGAGCATTGAAATATTCCCAATTGCGTTACCAATATTGGTGAAAAGCTTGTTATGTTGAAAAAATCGCTGGGATATCCCAATTTCCAATTTATGGCATTTTATTTCCATGTCAGATATTTCTGTTTCTGTTAGACATATTCCAAGGAGAGAGATTGATAATGAAACAAAACCTGAGCTTTAAATTAATACAAAGTGTGGCATTTATGGAAAAATATCAGAGTTATTTCAAAAGGCGCTAAGCTATCACAAGTTAAATATGTATTTTAAAGCCTGTTTTCTGCTTCTGTTAGGTGTATTAAAGACATGTAAAACCAGCAACGCTTTCAATCAGTACGACGTAGATGTCGACAGTAGTCAAATATAAAATTAAATATTAATCATTTTGGTTCAGTTCGCTTTAAGTAGTTTGGTAGTTTAGTTAAGTAGTTCCCTAAATCATTGCTAAATCGTCTCATAATTATCTGAAACGGATTTCGACCAAACATACTTGGGGTCTAAAACCATTATTTCGATGAGGTACATTTTACTGAGGGTATAAAAATGGTACTACAATCCATATACATATAACAATACACGGTGTGCCTTAACCAAATTTTAATGGAAGGTGCTTACACCTGGGAAGTTTCTGCAGATTCTGAAACTACAGTGCTCATAGATGAGAAATATCAAGAAACAAAAAAATCGGCGGAGGAATTTTCAAATAAATCGCGATTTAAGTTCACATTTTTACGGGTTCTTTAGGTTTTCACGATTTTGCTTGGAAACCGCGAGTCCTATGTAAATGAGCCTAAAGAAAATGTTGTAGCTGTGAAAATACTCCACAAAATTGGTCTTTATGATATTCTCGTAGGTTTTACCGTTTTTGAGATATAGAAGTTCAAATTGAGATAATGCACTGACTGTATCGCCTCCTTATAAAACAATATTATGCTCAGAGCGCCTTAGTCCCGGGCCACACTAGAGTGATTTCAATGAAATAATTTCATGAAATTAGACGTTCATAGATCGAGTTCCCCACTACAAAAATTTCATAAAATTAACTTTGTATGGAACTCGATCTAAGAACACCTAATTTCATGATTTGTGGACCGGGACTAAGTAACTTTTGATGAAAACCGCTTACACATGGGAAGATTTCGGGGATTCTGAAACAGCAATGTTCATTGATAAGAAAATATAAAAAATAAATCCGGAGGGATTTTTAAATAAATCGCGATCAAAATTTCCAATTTTTTCATGATTTTGCTTGGAAACAGCTACAACATTTTTTTAGGCCCATTTACATACGACTCGCCGTTTCCAAGCAAAATCGTGAAAATCTAAAGAACTCCTAAAAATGTGAACTTAAATCGCGATTTATTTGAAAATCCCTCTGTCGATTTTTTTGTTTCTTGATATTTCTCATCTATGAGCACTGTAGTTTCAGAATCTGCAGAAACTTCCCAGGTGTAAGCACCAGAGAAATGCGTAAGTAGCTGATTTTGATACTCATGAGACACATGCTAAAAAACAAGTGCATGTGCGGCTTGCTACTTCACAAAATAAATGCAAGTGTTGCTTATCACTCTCGAAATATGTACGAGTGTGGCTAGCCACTCACAAACAAAAAGTTGTTTAAAAATGGATATTTTTTTACACTTGTGTATGCTTTGCCAAGTAGTTTTAAATACGCAATTACATTTTCTGTTTTACTTTCTTGCTCTTGCGCACATCAAGTGTTGTTTTCAACCCTTGTAATTCAACCGTTTGTCTCATGTTCTCCGAGAGAGTTAGAGCAAAAATCATTTTCTAACACTGATTTTCAAACGTTAAAAGGGCATGCAAAAGCACGCATAACATTCCAAGCAAATAAAGAAAATCACACAAACGAAACAACAGAAAATAAAATTAGAAATGTTTATTTTTTGTAATGTTGTGTGTGTGCTTCCACTTGATAAGTGACTTGGCAAACTATCTACGATTGCGAGTTTTGTAACAGTGCAAAATATGATGAATACTTGTTTTACTTATTACGCACAAGCAACGGTCTTGATGCGTCGCAAGTATTTTTGGTGGTGGTGGAAAAAATACAGAGTGCAAGAAAACACACGCATTAAAAAAGCAAAAGCCCCAAAAAACTTGTGCGTGCACAATTGGCTTACTGGGACAAGTAACTCATTGATGATCTCTGGTAAGCACCTTCCATTTAAAATTGTTTAAGGCGCACCGTGCATATATTTATACCCTACACCACACTGTGATAAGGGGTGTCGATAACATAATAATCTGCTAAAAATCGACATTAAATAGCCAACAATTTTAATTTGAAGATTTTTGACGATTATAAAACTTTAATTGACTTTTATGACGATTTTCGGCCAAAAAGTGTTTGCATATTTTTCATATTTTTGATATGACCCTAAATATCGAAAAATTGACCCAAAATTTGATTCCAATCGGATAAGAAATAAAAACATGCAAAAATCCGATGTCCGGTAATTATCATGAGTTAAGATACTCTGCTCATCAAAGGAATACGCCTTAACGTAGAGGAAGTGCTTAGTACTTTCATAAACGAAAGGAAAGTAATTTCTATACCCTCAATATTTAATGGTTATAGAAGAAATGTGTATCAGACAAGTTGGAGTCGATTTAGCAATGTCCGTCTGTCTGTCTGGCTGGCTGGTGCGTACGATAACTCTCGAACGGATGAACCGATTTGATCCAAAATTTGGCGTTAGTAATATTTTATCCAAACTTAGTTTAAATTCGAAGATGAGCCGTATAGGTCCACTCTTTCAGACACCTACCCCACAAAAGTTTGAAAATGTTCGGAAAATTGTGCGCACGACAACTCTTGAAGGATTAATCGATTTGGTCCATACTTTGCATATCGTAAAATTTTTACCAGACTTAGATGAGGTTCCAATATGGACTCTACCGTTCCACTCCTGCGTGTACCTCCCACACAAAATTTCGAAAAAGTTCAGTTTAGGACCTACTCTAGAATCGCTTTGATTTTTATTGTAACAACTTGTATTCGCTGTTTCCCTTACGACGGTATAAGTTTTATCTGGGGCAAGTCCATGCTTCCTGAGAAAATTGTCCGAAAGGTTCAAAAAACCCCTATGGCACCATGTGTAGTGGTGGAGCGCACGATAACCCTCTAACGGATCAGAGGATTCCGTCTAAAATTTGGCGTTAATAATATTTTGTCCAAACTTAGTTTAAGTTCGAAGATAGGTTATATTGGTCCACTCCTTCCAATACCTCCCCCAAAAAAGTTTGAAAATGTTCGGAAAATTTGTGCGCCCGATTACTCTTGAGGGAGTAAACGATTTGGTCCATACCATGCACATCGTGAAATTTCTACTAGACTTAGATAAGGTTCCAATATGGACTCAATCGGTTTACTCCTTCGGATACCTCCCACACAAAGTTTGGAGAAGTTCAGTTTAGGACCTGTTCTTGAAGCGCTTCGTTTTTTGTTGTAGCACCTTGTATTCACTTCCCCCCATACGACGGTACAAGTTTCAAAATTGCATAAAAGGTATAAAAAACCTGTGACGACGGGTGTAGTTGTTGAAGCTCAATATAATTCTCGAAAGGATCTGCCGATTCGGTCCAGAATTTGGCCTTCGTAATATTTTGTGAAAATATAGTTTAAGTTCAAAGATAAGCCATATCGGACCACCCCTTCAGCAGTGTGACCATATTTGAAAAAGTGTTGCAGCTAAATCAGCATTAAAATAATGCTAAAATAAATAATAAAATGCCAAAAAATAATGCTAAATTTAAAAACGTTATTTTTTAATAAAATATACCCTCCACCACAGTATAGAAGGTATATAAGGTTGGTTTTTCCGTTTGTAGCGCATTGAACTAATCATAAAGTGTATATTCATGATAAAATTCTTAGTCGATCTATGCATGTCTGTCCGTCTGTGGTAATCACTCTAGCATCCACAAAAATTGAGATAGGGCACTGAATTCTTGAAAAATGAGTCTTTTGTTTGCAGTCGGGTCAAGTTCGAAGATGTACTAGGTCGGTCCATGTTTTGATATAGCCCCTATAAAACGGTTACATTTTATTAGGTATGATTTGGTATTTAAGGTTCCAAAAACCTTCTCCACCAAAAAATGTGGACATAGAGTCCACGTTTTGGAATAGGTCCCATAAAAAGGGACTAGTTAAAGTTATTGTGGGTGTCATTTGGGTTCAAAGTGGATAAACAACTTCTTCACCATAAATCAAGGACACATGCCCAATATTTGGTTATGGCCTTATATAACGGCACCATCGCACAGTGGATCCACCAATTGGCCAAAAATAAAAAATTAAAGTCAAAATTTTGGTACAACATCGGGCAACTCTGACAGGTATGACATGGACCTTTTTAAAAATATGTTAGTTTTCGTTTCATTCGAACGCGATATTTTTAAGAATAGCTTCAAAATTCGGAACATTTGACTAATATTTTTTATTGTGAGTACAACCTATATTTTAAGTGCAAGTAAATATATTCAAAATATCGCGAAACTAATACGTATAGCAAAATATTATAGTGGATTTTGAAGGAGGAGGTAATAGCTTAATTTTCATTAAAAATAGTGTTTTAGCGTGTTGTGGAATTCTAGTTAGATGCATAGTTTCTAAGTATATTTTGCAATGCCAATTCGATCGATCATATACTTAACCCTTTCGGCCCCAACGTTGCTTATAAGCAACTTCGATTTTAACGTAGTTTTATTTAAAACTAACGGAATTTTTTCCTCAAAGAACACATTGCTTTGACTAATTGTAGTCCTAAGAATGCAAAAATTATAAAAAAGTGCCAGTTGTATCCCGATCAACAGAACTACGATGCATTATTCAGTGTGAAGTCTGGAAAATCACGGCATGTCAAAAATCGATGTGTACAGTCCAAATTATTTAAATCGTTTCTAAATCAAAATGTATGAGCTTTATGTTAAACTTTAGTTTTGATTCTTCAAAAGTAAGGTCAGAGGTATACTTATATATTTATATTTACATAATTGCAGAAAATAATGAGCAAATAAATTTTAGATAAAATGTACTGTATCTTCCGAAATAGGTGGGGTAACGCCCACCAATTTATATTATGTCTTAGTTTTGACTTATACTTTAATTCTATGTTTTTAAAGTAACTACTAATGCGAGGAAAAAAGTTCGGGGCCGAAAGGGTTAAATTTGACCTAAGGTTTTAGTCATGATGCCCACCAGTGGCACCAGTGAATTAAGATTATTCAGTATTAAAATCAGTTGCCATCTAGTGCCAGACTATAAATTGTGGGTCGGTGACTTATCTGACCACGTACATTAAAATAATAAGCATCAGTAGCAAGATGAAGAATTCTTCTTCCAAATTTGTTTTACGTTGGCGGTACGTGCCTTCCAGGAAGAACGTTATAAGATCTATATTAAAAATTTTACCAATTTTCAGACAAAAATGTTGATTTTTTAAATCCGCTAAATTGGTTGGATTTTATGTTGTTTTGGAGATTGTTTTGTTTCCCCAAGCCTATTTTTGCATCATAAGATAATAGGGACCTTTGTTCATGTCATTTTGTATTAACAACATAAAACAATGTTACGCTCGTGGTTTCTTAAAACACTCTTCGCCGCAGCACAAAGATGTAACCGGCGCATTGGCTTGATTTTTACACTCTAAATATTTTTGGCCACTTTCTCCATACAAGCATCGGTTTTAGTTTTTTTTTATTTTTTTTACATCTTCGAGCAAAATTGGATATCATTCGGTATTTAAACTTCGCTGTAGTTAAAACCTTCTCCATCGAAAATTGAGTACATACATAGCCTCCATGTAACGGTACCTCCCGATTTCAGGTAGTTTCAAGTTTTTAGATGACTGAATTATTAAGTATTTGGCGTTCCCAGTGGTCACAAAAAACTTCTCCACCTAAAATAGTGGCATTGACAGTGTCGTAACAAAAGGGAAAACTAACTATTCCATATCAGTTCTGAATATTTCGTGTGAGGGGTATAACAAGTTCAACCTGGGCAAACTTAAAGTTTTTTACTTATTAATTTGTTTTTTTTTAATTTTTTTAAATCGAGCTTTTTATGATCTTTAACAATGTCGTGCTTTGGTATTGTTAAAGTTACGAAGTTTTTCGGCAATTCACACATACACAACCCGAACGCAACGAAAGAGCACACAAATGTTTTGACTTGTTTTTGTTTTGCAGCATGCGTGCATACAACGTTACTAACACACTGTCAAAAGTTGCAAATATTGAGAATTTTGTGTGGCCTCTTCTTGGTCGGCTATGATCTATAATGCAAGTGAAAAAGGAAAGCCGACGACTCGAACCCACACACTCACCACTATGTGACATGCATGTTTCGCCTTCGGTAAAGGCTCCTCAGACATATCGGATGTTTTTTTATTTTATTAGCTTATTCACATTTTTATTCCTTTAAATCAGAGCAAAGATGAAAAACATCGATGTTTTGAGCTGTTCAAATAGCTGTTCTATTCAATTCAACCAACATTTCTCAGATTTTTTAATAAAAAAGTACTAAAATATCTCAGATTTCGTGGATAGAATAATGCTAAATTTATAATGGAAAAATGCTAAGAAAAATTCTAAATGCCAAATGGAAATTTTGCGGCTAAATACAAAAAATAATGCTAAATTTAGCTGCAAAAATGCTAAAATGGCCACGCTGCCCTTCAGGTACCTCCCCCACAAGAGTTCAAAATTTTTCGAAAAAAAAAGATATAGATCATGTCCGAATATGGACTGTATTTGTCCACTCCGTCGGGTACCTCCCACACAAAATTTCGGATAAATTCACTTCAATGCCGGCTCTCGAATCACTTTGCTTTTTGTGGAAGCAATTTGCATTCGCTGTCTCCATTACGGCGGTAAAATCTTTATCAGGAGGCAAGTACATACTTCTTGAGAAAACAGCAAGAAAAGTGTAAAAAAATCCCTATGGCACCATTTGTAGTTGCTGGAGCGCATGGCAACTCTCGAAGCCTTGACCTTTTATCCTAGTCCATATTTTTGTCTGGAAGTTCACACACCCAAAATGTTGAAGCCCCCCTAAATACATATTTACGTCCAAAAAGTTTAAAATACCCCTATGGCACTGTGTGTAGTGACTGGAGCGCACGATATTTTTCGAACGGATCAGCCGAATCGGTACAAAATTTGGACTTCGAATCCCTTTAGTTTTTGTTGTAAAAACTTCTATTAGCTTTCCCCATTACGACATGTTTTTCAGCTCCAAAAAAGCCTCCCGGCACTAGCTAAACTGAGTAATACCTATGGAGGGAGAAAACGATTTGGTCCTAACATTGTACATCACATTATATAGACGTGTTACTTCTTTTCTTTAGGTCCGAGGCTAAGGCTATATCTCTGTCGGTCAAGCCGACTGATTTTTACTTGTTCCTATTTCTTTCAACACATGTCGTAATGGAGGGTATAAAAACTTCGGCCCGACAGAACTTAACGCCGTTCTTACTTGTTTTAGCCATAATATTTTTTCTTTATTATTGAAATTTCCCTTTATTTCCTATCAATCTCCTTGCTTTCCTTTAAAATGCACTGTATATTATAATTTGCATGAAATGACCCGTGTAGCAACTATTCATTCATAATAGCTAACCTCCAGCAACCATCTCAGTTAACGCTTCTGAACAATAGCTGTTGCGTTTTGTCACATTGGTTACAGCAGAGACACGCATACAAAGGACATAGCATGTGATTTTGTTTTCTTATGATTGTATTTGTTTAGGATGTTGCTGCCACTGCTGCTTGTTCATTCTTCCCCCATTATTCCTCTTCAGCCAAAAAGGTCTGGTAAAAAATCTTCCAACATGCTACCATATTTATTAAGATTTGTTACCGGTTCTATGGCACTGCATTAACATTCATTTTGTCATGTTTTTTTTCTTATTTTTTTGTCATGGTTTAAAAAATATTAACTTTGTCGGAGGTTAGTTATGGAAATTGTTGATGTTCCGTGCACATCATTCATATGAATGTTCAGGGTCAACGTAGTGGGAATGGAAGATTAACACTATTTTAAATCTTTTCAAATCCGCAATGATAAATATAGTTCATTTGAGAGATTTCTTGTGATACCTACATACACAACTATTTTAAGTTAATGTAAATATGTCCTCATTACATTAATAACTTAATGCTTTGGAGTTACAAGTTAAATGTCTTATTGAAACAAATTGTAAAACAAAAAAGTTTCTCTAAACAAAGAATATTGGCAACATCGTAGAACTAAGCCATTTAAAGAAAACGCAAAGTTTTTCCTCCATGTGGGAAATCAGTTAATACCATGACCTATTAACAGCTACCAACCACACAGACTCACTGGCTCTACCAGACTCAAATACTCCACAGGTGGTTATTTAAAGCGTGTAGCTTTGGTGTCTCAAAGTTTTTATAAATTATTATTTATGTGTTGAAATTTGATTCGAAAAGTTAACACAAAATATATTAAAATATAAATACTGTGTGGGACTATAAGAAAACTTTCTCTTCTTCGTCGCCTACGACTTGTATCAATTTGTGGCAAAGGAGTAACTTTGTAGACAATTATTGTGCCTTTAACAAAAAATATGTGTCCAATTTAAACAAATTTATATCATACAGGGTCATTATTATATGTTTTCTTTTACTATTGGATGCATTTGAAAACGCAAAATAGAAAATTTTGAGGCTTTAAAAAATAATATTCACCCTAAAAGTTAATGCCACAAATGTCCTCCTTGAACTTTTATGATCATTTTTAACTTGAAGTTAACCGTACGAATTTGCCCACAAAAATATCTACATTTATATTTTATATTGACGATTACGTACGTCTTGCTTATAGATTTGATTTGCGGAGTATGGACGACGAATAGGCCGACATTTTGGAAATGAATCATATTTTGGAAGTCATTTCTTTCGATAGTTATCGCGCATGTCAGCCATCTTTGCCACCGTTGTGTCAGGAAGCAGGAAAAAACATTATATCGCTGTAGGCACACCACAAGAAGTACCTTCAGTAACAAATTCCAAAAGATCCTCGATGTGTAAAGTTATGGATGGTAGTATGGATTTGTCCCCAAAAATATTGTACCGTCGTAAGAGGGACCACAAAGACACCATACTGGGAACAATTAAAAAAGCAGTTTACCTGCCTTTAAATTTGACTTTTTCGAACAATTTTATTTTTTTTTTTTTGTGGGGGCTACCTTATCTATGTTGGGAAGAAAAATTGTGATGTGCAAAGTTTGAATTATAGTGCGCTCCAGCCAGCCCGATGGACATACAGCTAGTCGAGCGGATATGGCTAAATCGACTCCAAATTACCTGAAACTAATTTCGTCCCAATATAATTGGGGTCTAACACAATTATTTCGATGTTCACCGTATCAATGTGTGTGTATTAGGGTTATGACATTTCGACATTTTTTCTGAAAAATGATTTGCTGTAGCAAGGATGAATGAACTTTTGCCTATTAATCACTAAAATAACGTTTATTCCATTGAAATATAAAAAAATTAAACGCACAAATCGATTTAAAAAATATTTTTTTAAATGTATGAAATGAAAAAAAAATCGTGCCACTTCGACCTCAAAGATTCCATGGGCCCTATATATAGCTAATATTAATATCTGACCCGGTTTTCAAATAGCTAATATTAAAATCCGACCCGGTTTTGGACAAAATATTATTTCGATTAGGCAAATTTTGCCCGTATGAAAGTATATATACCCTCGTTCACATAAATGCTGAGGGTATAATGACATTTTTCGTGCTCAATAAGTGGCAATAACCCCTTAAGTAGAATGACACATTAACAAGTAAAAAGGTATCAGTCGGCTTTACCGACAGAGATATACCCTCAGCCTGTGTATATTGAAAATTTTGGGCGTTAGAACCGACAAAAATGTTGATTAGGATTAAAGATCAAAAGTTTTGCGGAGGAGATACTAAAAAGAATGGATCTCCAGCCACTACATATGGTACCATAGGGGGTTTTTACACCCTTCGGTCTGTTTGCTCAAGAAGTATGGACTTGCCCCTGAAAAAACATTTACCATCGTAATTGAGGCAGCGAATGCAAGTTGCTTCAACAAAAATCAAAGTGATTTCATATCAGGTCTTAAAATGAACTTATCCCAAATTTTGTGTGGGAGGTACCAGATGGAGTCGACAAATATAGTCCACATTTGAACCTGATCTAAATCTGGTAGATATATTAGGATGTGTAAAGTATGGACCGATTCGGCCACTCCCTTCAAGAGTTACCGTACGAACAATTTTTCCGAACATTTTTGAACTTTTGTGGGTGAGGTACCTGAAGGAGTGGACCGATATGGCTTATCTTCGAACTTAAACTAAGGTTGCACAAAATATTACGAAGGCTACATTTTGGACCGAATCATCAGATCCGTTCGAGAGTTATTTTGCGCTCCAACCACTACACACGGTGTCATAGGGGTTTTTTGCACCTCCAAGGCTATTTTCTCAAAAAGTATTGACTTGCCTCTGAAAAATCTCTTGCCGTCGTAGTGGAGGCAGGGATTCGAGAGCAGGTCCTAAACTGAACTTTTCGGAAATGTTGTGTGGTGGAGGTACCCGAAGGAGTGCACCGATTGAGTCCATATTGGAACCTTATCTAAGTCGGGTGGAAGTTTTACGATGTGCAAAGTATTGGTCCATACTTTCGGTTTCTCCCTTCGAGAACTATCGTTCGCACAAATTTTACGAACATTTTCGAAATTTTGTGGGAGAGGTACCGGATGGAGTGGACCGATATAACCCATCTTCGAACTTAAACTAAGTTTGGGCAAAATAATACGAAAGCCAAATTTTGGACCGAATCGGTTGATCCGGTTGACCACTATTTCGATTAAGCATATTTTGCCCGTATGAAAGTGTATATACTAGGCCGGGGCGATTTGAAAACCTTAATGGGACCTTCTTCTTTTTTCTTTTTTCAAAAAGGATTTCTATTGATCCTTCTTCCATTCAAAGGAGTGAATAATATTTTTCGAACAAGTTATTATTTACTTAAATCGGTTAACAAATGGCTAAGTTGTAGTGGTTTTAATCTGAAACCCCCCACAAAAAAAACTATAACTGAATTTCTCATAATTTTCAAAAATATAATGTTTTTTTGTTTTGTTCAATATTTATTTTGAAAATTGTGAGAAATTCACTTATAGGTTTGATGTTTCACTCTTTGGTAGAACTTTAGGACTTCATTCTGGCTCCTATACTTCTCGATTTTTTCACACTCCCGCTTTTCCATTTCTCTCTTTTTCCTGCGGAAAAAAACGTTTCTCCTCCCTTCTTTTCATCCGATGTCTCTCTCGCGCGTGTTTCTATTGATTGTAGAGTAGCCTTAAATGCCGCATTTTTCTCTTCGGTAGCAGCACGACACTACTGGTCATACAATAGATTCCTTGGTGGATGTCTCTGGTATCCAAGTATGGATTTTGCGGCTGTTTGCATGGAGTGGGCAATATTTTGCCATTGTGCTGATATGTTATCTGGACGAGTAGCGTTTTGTTTAAGCAAATGGTCAATTTGTGTGACAGCTTACCGAAATCCATCTTCTGTGCTGTGTCTGTTCTACTTTATTTGATACGTTTGATCTGGTGCGTATCTTTGCTGCAACAAGGTGGGGGTCCGAGTGCGTCAGCTTTAGGTGTTGTATGACAGTAATGTCGGCCTTGTACTTTTCAAGTACATCTGCCAATGCGTAAACTGCTCCATCTCTTTAAAGAGTGCGAACATTTCAGGTGAATATTCGCAGATCATGATCCTTAAAACGTTTGTGGGGTTCGTATACTTTAAAAGAGTTTGTTTTTCTTTTTATACCCTCAGCCTTTAGGCTTTCATACCGGCACAATGTGCATCATCGAAATAATGGTTTTAGACCCCAAGTATGTTTGGACGAAATGTGTTTCAGTCCGTCTGTCTGGCTGGCTGGTGCGCACGATAACTCTCAAACGGATGAGCCGATTTGGTCCAAAATTTGGCTATCGTAATATTTTGTCCAAACTTAGTTTAAGTTGGAAGATTAGCCATATCGGTCTACTCCTTCAGGTACCTCCCCCACAATAGTTCGAAAATGTTCGGAAAATTTGTGCGCACGACAACTCTTGAAGGAAGTAACCGATTTGGTCCATACTTTGCACATCGTGAAATGTGTACCAGACTTAGATAAGGTTTCAATATGGACTCAATCGGTCCACTCCTTTGGGTACGTCCCACACAAAATTTCATAAAAGTTCAGTTAAGGCCTGCTCTCGAATCGCTTTAATTTTTATTGTAGCAACCAATATTCACTGCCCCCATACGACGGTACAAGTTTCATCAGGGGCAGAAAATAACCTGAAAGGTGCAAAAAACCCCTATGACACCGCCTATAGTGGTTGGAGCGTAAGATAACTCTCGAACGGATCTGCCGATACGGTGCAAAATTTGGCCTTCGTAATATTTTGTCCAAACATAGTTTAAGTTCGAAGATAAGCCATATAGGTCCACTCCTTCAGGTACCTCCCACACAAAAGTTCAAAAATGTTTGGAGAAATTGTGCGCACGATAACTCTTGAAGGGAGTGACCGATTTGGTCCATACTTTATACATCCTAATATATCTACCAGATATAGATCAGGTTCAAATATGGAATATATTTGTCCACTCCATTGGGTGCCTATCACACAAAATTTCGGATAAGTTAACTTTAAGACCTGCAATACCAGTTCACAACTTCAGGCACTTCCCCCAATATTTAAAAAATGTCACTAAAATGGTATGCACGATATCTCTCGAACGGGGCAACCAATTTGGTCCAAACTTTTGGTCTCCTAATATTTTTACCAAATTTAGTTAAAATGGTCCATATCGGTCCTCTCCTTACGGTAGCTCCCCCACAAAAGTGCAACATTGGAGTCTAACCCCCTGTTTTTGTAAAAAATTTTATTCTTCTCACACGAATTGTCAAATTTTTTAGATCAATTTACTGGATTTAGCGCAAATGTAGAGCGCTGATTTTTAAATGAGGAATTCTTAACGATATATGGAACGGGTATACGAAAAATTAGGTATGTATGTCTTCTTGGGGCTGAGATACGGATGCCTAAATTATTACGAATGTAGACGAACGAACAAAAATAAGTTACAAAAACAGGGGGTAAGTCATATTTTAGGGTCTGTTCGAAGATCCTCTGGAAATGTATGCCGATGCTGTTCGATGTAGTCCTGTTTACAGCGATATTATGTTTTCCGTGGACAAGTCCATGCTTCCAAGAAGCCTGACATACTGGTCCAAAAGTTATACGATGACCCACTGAAATGACCAGTGGGCGCGATATCTATCGAAAAGATATGACTGAAAAACCCTAAATACATTCGATCTGTACGTAGATTAATGTTTCAATTCACATAGGCTTTGAACTGATATTTTTTACTTGTTTCATAGTAGGCTGTTTTTTCTAGGGGAGGTTACTAACACAACGCCCAAACGCGCTGCACATATTAGCTCACTACCATTAACGGGTGTTAAAGGCAGCTCCCCGGGTGACACCACGGGAAGGTCAGTGTCCACTTGAGAAGAAGAGGAACCACGATAAATCCTGGGCTTTGCCATATTTAATTCGGACAGGACCGTTCCTTGGTATCTTTCATTCCTTACCCAGTGAATTTAAATTGTCTATAAATAAATCCTCATCACAAAGTTCTATCTAAACGACAGTGGCGTGAGAATTCAAAACAATTTGTTCCCCATTGGTATATACGAAATCCCGTGGATTTTAACTGTCAACTTCATTACGTATAGCTAAAAACACATCTGAAATCCAGTGAATTTCTTTTGATGTATACGCAATAGAATTGACAGTTGAAATCTACTCAATTTTGTAAATGTAAAAGTACTCTTATTGGTTAAACGCTTAAAAATCAATAATTGGATTTTCGCATAGCGTCATCTACACTTAACTTTTTCATTACCATGTATAAATAAGATATGTATGTATAAAAATTTTAACTTTAAGCTTTTCCTACGCTTTTGTAAGCGTTGTATATTCCGTTATAAATTTGGTGCAAGAAATTGCTTTTCAAATTAAGAAAAACTAACTTTATTATTAATTAACGACACATTTCGATATCTTCAAAAACAGGGTCATGTTTGGAATATGGTCACTCTTGTTGGGGTGGTAAGTATTTTTAGAAACCTTTATATATGTATATTTTTTGTTTTTGGTTATAACAATATATATGTAATTTGTTTTTCTTCCACAATATATAATAGCTCATGGCAAACGTTCCGGGAATAATAATAAAATTCAACATTTTGACAAAAAATTGGTTAACGAAGTTGATTTTGCAGATTTGAATGCTATAAAAGAGGTATGATTTTTCTTATTTGCTAGTATTTGAAATCAAATTTCCGTTTAATATCATGTTTTAATCATTAAACTGTATTAATTTTCAGCCATATGACAGCACTGAGGAAAATGTAAAAAACTCCTATGACACAGTGGCTCACAAGAATCAGGAAAACTCTAAGACTTCAAGTGATTTCAGCAATGAAGTGAACAATGAAAAAATTTTAAAATTGGAAAATTTATTGCTAAAAAGATTAAGTGGAAATGGTAAACACCAAATGGCAGATGAAATTGCAAATGACAACAACGAGCAACAGTCCCCACACAACAACCCTCATAATGATGATGCAAATTTAAACTACAGATGGCGTCGTCTACCCCTTTACAATTTCCGACACTTTCCAATGCGCAATGACAATTGGCTCAATGATTTGGAACAGCAGGAGAAACCTCATGCTTCTGGCGATGAGGATTATATATAAAAATTAATGATATACATATAAAATTAAAATTATAACTTAGATTGTGCAAAAGACTCATCAAGATATTTCCCCTTTAATGCATACAAACGTACATATAAACACAACAAACAAACGAAAAAAGAACGAATAACTTTATCATAAACATTTTGTATAAAACAACCCTCAATTTTCAATGTAAATGTCAGTATTCGATACACAAAAATAACAAAAAAAAAAAAATTAATATTCGCATGTTATTAAATAATTAATAGACAACTATAATATTAACATGTAAAAGCATCAAAAACTAGAATCTATACACGTAACTTATTAATAAAAACACACTAAATAATATTTTATGTAAAAATACTAAATCGTCAGCCCATGTGTATTTGTCATTTTCATTTGATTTTGAATAAAGATTTTTTTATTAAATATTTTTTATTAAATATGAATGCATAAAAATAAATTTGATAAATTGTCATAATTATTAACGTCCTAGGCTGGAGACATTAATACTTATGACATGGCAAACCATCAAAAAGAAGGCAAAAAATACAGTTAGTTTTTCTTTAAAAAATAGAAGGAAGTGGGTTTTTAATTTTCTAAATTAATTTTGGTTTCGAGGATGGAATTGGACATTCACAAAAATAAGGGTAATTAATTTTATTGTGAATGAATTTCGGGCATTATTTAGTATTTATTCATCATTATATAGATGAATAAATAAAATCGGGAACTTTTCTTTAACATTATGACATTGTGGAAGGTAGAACAGTTGAGGAATTCTGTTTTTGAGCTAACGACAAAAATCGGTCAAATTAAATCGAAAAATTACACGGTGCGCCTTAACTAAATTTAAATGAAACTTCCCAGGTGTAAGTTTTTTAAATGTTAAAATGTTCATAGATGAGAAAAATCAAAAAACAAAAAAACAAGTAAAAAAGTAAAAAAGTATCAGTCGGCTTTGCCGACAGAGATATACCCTCAGCCTGTGTATAATGAAACAATTTTTCCCAAAATACGTATGTATTTAGGGGGTTTTAAAAATTTTGGGCGTTTGAACAGACAAAAATGTTGATTAAGATTACCCAGCAAAAAGTTTGCCTCCAAAGAGGCAGTTAAATGATATGTACAAGTGATCTGGAAGTGCATCAAATTATGCATTTTCACTCATGATTTTTATAAGAGCGTGACTACGGAAAGAGGCACTCCATTGCACTGCATTTTAACTGACCCTTTGGCACTGCATTTTTACTGACCCTCTGGCACTGCATTTTAACTGACCCTTTGGCATTGCATTTTAACTAACCCTTTGGGGTAGAATAGGAGGCAGTCCAAAGCACGTGTTTTGATACAGGCATTCTGCGGAAATTGTGCAAGCCATTACAAAATATGCCAGAACAAATAAAATGCATTACTTGTGTAAAACAAAAATATTAAGAACTTTATTACATTAACACAAATTATGAAAATTCTCCATTGAATTCAATCGCAAACATGCGTGTTTCATCCGCTCTCCATTTGTTCCAAGCTGAACAGTTTTTGCTTCATTTGCTAAATGGGTTGTCTTCTCATCACCAGTTAAGATTTCGACATGTACTCCAACAGCACTCCATTCGGATATTTTCTTCTCTTGAGTTACCAGAAAAATGTTCACAAATTAAATATTATTTAGTTTGTATTAACAAATGTTTGGAAATATTAACACGCTTATCTCTTTTTGTAAAATATATACCACTGCCTGTAGAGATGTACAAACTGATTTATGTACATGTAGGGATCTCTAACAACTGCTAATAAAATGTAGCGAACGGAGTGCCTTTTTCACGACTCCGTTTGGACTGCATCCGGATGCTGTTAAATTGTGAGGAATTGGAGTGCCTTTTTCACGACTCCGCTGAACTGCACCCGGATGTTGTTAAAATGTGACAAGTGGATGTGATTCTTTGGATTGCATCCAAATGCGGTTAAAATGTGAGGACTGGAGTGCCTTTTTCATGACTCCGGTTGAACTGCATAAAAACATGCCGTGACAGAACTAATCCACATTGCACTACTTCCAATTTATTTTGCTGGGTATAGATCAAAAGTTTGGCGGAGGAGATACTAAAAGGAATGGATCGACATTGACCGTTATGGAAGTGGATCTCCAGCCGCAACATATGGTGCCATAGGAGGTTTTTACACTCTTCGGTCTGTTTGCTCAAGAAGTATGGACTTGCCCCTAAAAAAACCTTTATCATCGTAAATTAGGCAGCGAATGCAAGTTGCTTCAACAAAAATCAAGTGATTCGATATCAAGTCTTAAAGTGAACTTATTCGAAATTTTGTGTGGGACGTACCGGATGGAGTGGACAAATATAGTCCATATTTGAACCTGATCTATATCTGGTAGATATATTAGGATGTGTAAAGTATAGACCAATTCGGCCACTGCCTTCAAGAGTTACCGTACGAATAATTTTTCCGAACGTTTTTGAACTTTTGTGGGGGAGGTACCTTAAGGAGTGGACCGATATGTATTATCTTCAAACTTAAACTATGTTTGGACAAAATATTACTAAGACCATATTATGGACCGAATCAGCAGATCCGTTCGAGAGTTATCTTGCGCTCCAACCACCTCACACGGTGTCATAGGGGTTTTTTGCAACTTTCATGCTATTTTCTCAGGAAGTATGGACTTGCCCCTGATGAAACTTGTACCGTCGTATGGAGGGCAGTGAATACAACTTGCTAAAAAAAAATCAAAGCGATTCGAGAGATGGCCCTAAACTGAACTGAAATCCGAAATTTTGTGTGGGAGGTACCCGAAGGAGTGGACCTATTGAGACCATATTGGAACCTCGTATTACTCTGGTAGAAAGTTTACACTATACAAAGTATGGACCAAATCGGTCACTCCCTTCAAGAGTTATCGTGCGCACAAACTTTCCGAACATTTTCGAACTTTTGTGGGGGAGGTACCGGAAGGAGTGGACCGATGTAGCTCATCTTCGAACTTAAACTAAGTTTGGGCAAAATATTACGAAAGCCAAAATTTGAACCGAATTGGTTCATCCGTTCGAGAGTTATCGTGCGCTCCAGCCAGCAGGACAGACAGACAGACAGACGGACGGACATGGCTAGATCGACTCCAAATTGTCTGAAACACATTTCGTCCAAACATACTTGGGGTCTAAAACCATTATTTCGATGAGGCACATTTTCATCGTATCAAAGTGTATATACCCTCCTTAGCCTAAAGGCAGAAGGTATAAAAATCGCCGGAGGGATTTTCAAATAAATCGCGGTCAAAATTTACATTTTTGGAGCTTTTTTCACGATTCACGTTTTCACGATTTTGCTTGGAAACCACGAGCCGTATCATAATGGGACTTAAGAAAATATTGTAGCAGTGAAAATTCTCTATAAGATGTTAATGATTTGTTCCTTGGATTTACCATTTTTGAGATATTGAAGTTCAAATTGGGACAATGGACTGACTGTATTACCTCCTTATAAAACAATGGCATGTACGTCTTAACCACCTTTAAGTGAAGCAAGTAAAAAAGTATCAGTCGGCTTTGCCGACAGAGATATACCCTCAGCCTATGTGAATTGGAACTTTCATCTACGGACAGATCGAATGTATTTAGGGTCTTTTCAGAATTTTGTAGCACTATTTGGACATTTGAGCTTGCCGACAAAAATGTGCAGAAGTGTATCTTATTTTGACATTCATATCTTTTCGATAGATAACGCGCTCACTAGTCATTTCAGTGTGTTATCGTACACCTGTTGGACCAGTATGCCAGGAAGCATGGACTTGTCCACGGAAAACATGAAATGGCTGTAAACAGGACCACAAAGAACATTATCGGTATACATTTCCGAAGGATCTCCGCACAGACCCTAAACTGCACTTGGACACAAATATTGAACTTTTGTAGGGGAGGTATCCTACGGAGAGGACCGATATGGGCCATTTTAGAAGTTAATCTAAGTGTGGACAAAATATGGCGAAGGCCAAATTTTATACTAAATCGGTTTATCAGTTCGAGAGTTATTGTGCTCTCCACCTACTACATATGCACGCAGAAAAAAAACGGCCTCTCTAACATATGTCCCAAACATATTCTGCAGGCAACAAATATTTGTTTGCAACAGTCGCAAACATAACATATGTTTGGGTCCTGCAAACAAATATATGTTTGGGTACAAACAAATTAATTTGTTTGGGTGCAAACAATTTAAATGTTTGGGTGCAAACAAATACAAACCCAAAAGTCACAAAAAACACATGCACCAGTGGGCGATTACTGAGAGCAACGGAGCGTAAATTTCAATGTAAAACACTTTGAAATGTATGCTCTCTTGTTCTCAGTAAGAGCTCACTTGATATCTCTATAATATACACACAAATGTTGGTGTTTTTGTTTATTGAAAGGTGAAATAGTCACACTTTTAAAAAGAAAAATATATAGAAACGTAGTTGAACGCTTTGTCTTAGTTGTGAAATAAAACAAGTTTTACTCAAAGTTGACATCATCAGTGGGGAATCGGCATCTGGAATCAAATGATTATGTAAAAAATAAATATGGATATAATATATTTTAAATATACATACATATGTATGTAGTTACCAATATTAAATGCGATTTCTTCCTTGTCCAATAAAATAATTCCATTCAACTTTTCGATTCAATTATAAAATGTATTTGGCATTTAATTTACTAAAAACACAATTTTTTTAAGAAAACACAAAACACTGATTTATTCACTCACTTTACCGTCTTGACGCTACGCAGGCAACTAAAACACTGAAGAAAGAAAAAACAAAATAATTCATACCATTTCTTCTTATCCTCTTCGCCTGCTACGTTGGTTAACAACAACAAAACAAGAAACACACGAGTTTGACGCATACACACCATCAAAGCACCAAAGCCCCCTTCTTCGCTTCTACGTCTTCTATTATACAATACACACAACTCTTTGTTATAAAACAGCATTCCGCTACCGCGAGAGCACTGTCATTACTCTCGTTGACAAACATCCTCTCTCCACCCATGAAAAAGATGTTCTAACATAAAAAATATGTTTTACCCAAACATATCAAATTGAGATATGTTACAAAATGTTGCAAACATATATTTGTTTGCTTCAACAAAGATCAAATTTAGTCAAGGTTAAAGTGAACTTATCCGATATCTTGTGTGGGAGGTATGAGAAGGAATGGGCAAATATAGTCCATATTCAAACCTGATCTACATCTGGTAGATATATTAGGAGGCGTAAAGAATGGACCTAATCTCTCCGAACTTTTGTGGGGGATGGTACCGGAAGGAGTGGACCGATTTAACCCATCTTCGAACTTAAACTAAGATTGGACAAAATATTGCGAAAACCAAATTTTGGACCAAATCGGTTCACCCGTTCGAGAGTTATCGTGCGCACCATCCAGACAGACGGACGGACATTGCTTAATCGACTCCAAATTGTCTGAAACACATTTCGTCCAAACATACTTGGGGTCTAAAACCATTATTTCGATGAGGCACATTTTGCCCGTATGAAAGTGTATATACCCTCGTTAGCATAAATGCTGAGGGTATAAACAGCTTACATCTGGGATGTTTTTGTGGATTCTGAAACAGCAATGTTGTGGGATGAGAAAAATCCAAAAACAAGAAAAAATCGATGTAGGGATTTTTTTTTTTTTTTTGGCTCCATTTCGATAAGACTTGCGGTTTCCAAGCAAAATCGCGAAAACCTAAAATAAACCTAAAAATATGAATTTTGACCGCGATTTATTTGAATACCCTGCTGCGAATTTTTTATACCCTCAGCATTTATGCTAACGAAGGTATATACACTTTCATACGGGCAAAATGTGACTCATCGAAATAATGGTTTTAGACCCTAAGTGTGTTTGGATGAAATGTGTTTCAGACAATTTGGAGTTGATTTAGCACTGTCCGTCCGTTTGTCTGTCTGTCTGGCTGGCTGGAGCGCACGTATCTCTCGTACGGATCAACCGATTCGGTCCAAAATTTGGTTTTCGCAATATTTTGTCCAAACTTAGTTTAAGTTCGAAGATGGGTTATATCGGTCCACTCCTTCCGGTACCATCCCCCACAAAAGTTCGAAAATGTTCGGAAAATTTGTGCGCACGATAACTCTTGAAGGAAGTAACCGATTTGATCCATATTTTGCACATCGTGAAATTTCTACCAGACTTAGATGAGGTTCCAATATGGACTCAATCGGTCCATCCCTTCGGCAACCTCCCACACAAAATTTCGGATAAGTTAAGATTAGGACCTGCTCTCGAATCGCTTTGATTTTTGTTGCAACAAATTGTATTCATTGCCCCCCCATACGAGTACGATGGTACAAGTTTCATCAGGGGCAAGTCCATACTTCCGAAGAAAATAGACGTAAAGATTCAAAAATCCCCTATGACACCGTGTGCAGTGGATGGAGCGCAAGATAACTCTCGAACGGATCTACCGATTCGGCCCAAAATTTGGCCTTCGTAATATTTTGTCCCAACATGGTTTAAATTCGAAGATAAGCCATATCGGTCCACTACTACAGGTACCTCTCCCACGAAAGTTCAAAAATGTTCGGAAAAATTATGCTCACGATAACTCTTGAAGGGAGTGACCGATGTAATCCATACTTTGCACATTTTAATATATCTACCAGATATAGATCAGGTTCGAATGTGGACTATATATGTCTACTCCTTCTGGTACCTCTCACACAAATTTTCGGATAAGTTCACTTTAAGACCTGCTCGCGAATCACTTTGATTTTTGTTGATTTGCATTCGCTACCTCCATTAGACGGTAAACGTTTTTTCAGGGGCGAGTCCCTTTTTCTTGGGAAAACAGCCCAAACTTAGTTTCATGGAGCAATACCGTCCACAACTTCCGGTACTTCTCCCCAATATTTAAGAAAATGTCACTAAAATGCTAGGGCGATATCACATGAATGGGGCAACCAATTTGGCCCAAACTTTGGATCTCCTAATATTTTGTCAAAATTTAGTTTAACTTCTAAAATCGCCCATATCGGTCCTCCCAAAGGGTACCTCCCCCACAAAAGTTCAACATTAGTGTCTTAGTGTAGTTAATTCCTAACCCACATTTTTGTCAGCAAGTTCAAATGTCAAAAGAGGGCCACAAAATTCTGAAGAGAGCTTAAATACATTCGATCTGTCAGTAGGTGAAAGCTTCACTTCACATTGGCTGACGGTATATATCTGTCGGCAAAGCCGACTGACACTTTTTTTACTTCTTTTCTTTCGTTTTCATTTTCGTTCTACATAGTGAAACAGGCTGGAAGTTTATCTTTCGTTACATCAGTAAAAGGAGTAAAATCTCTTTTGTAAAAGGGATAAAATCTTTCAAACATCTGCAATGTATGCGGGAACTTTTGTGCCATTTTACCTCTTCTTACGTTTATTCTGATGTCTGAAACCCGGAGCAGGTTGCGTAAAATCTACTCATTCATTTCTATCTCATGAACTTTTTTCGCGGGTGCATCATTGCTCATTCCTATGTCATGGCTAACACAATCGTTGTATCTCCATACGTTTAACTATACCGATTTCGTTGTATAGCCGATACAGCTCAAGGTTCATACGACGTCGATCTTCACTCACATTGGCCCATAGATCTTTCGAAGAATTTTTCTACGACAAGAGTTTTAACAAGGTTGGTTTTGATTTCGAGTCTCCGAAAACATCAAGTCTATTGAAAATAATTAATTTTATATATTTAGAAAAATGTGTATAAATACAAACACAAAATTCATGTCAATTCGATCGATGGAATGGGTTCAAATGTTGATGAAAAGATCGGATCTTTCACGACTTCGATTGAACCAATGCAAAATATGCCATGAAATCACGTCATCGCATGGAACCCCTTCCTTCAAATTTAGCTCGGAAGTAGCATTTGTTGGTCAATACTATTCGTCTTCTTATTTCAGACCTGATGTTGTTTGTTGTGTTTATGGAGATGCTGAGCTAGACGAAATCTTTAACTATCTCAGTAGTGCAATTCTGTAACACATTTTTTGAGTTTGCGACATAAATTGGTAATATTAAAACACAAAATTATGTATGAAAAATATCAATAAAAGTTGACAACACTGTTGCTATCGGTAGGACTTAGCGACAACTTTATTTTGGTTGCTAACTTAGCGAAACATTTCGTTCATTACCGAAATTATAAGCATTTTATTTTACCGATATTTGTCGGTTACTCAAAAAATGAGTTACGGAATTCCAATACAGATTTATAGGCGCACCAACTTCCATAGTTGGTCCGAGTTCTGTGGACGCATTGCGCGTCGATACCATCAGCATGGTCTTGTCTCCGTGTTTTTGGTGCTGAACTGTTCGGAGAGGTTCATACCTATTTTAACTGAGGACAGGGTATCAGTAAAAGTTATTTTAGAAAGCCGAAAGAGCCTTGCGGGGATACCAAATTCAGACATGGCTTGGAATACCTTTGAGTGTATGGAATGCTGCTTTATAATAGACAGAAAGGTAGATATATAGAGTAGGTCTGCATCTCTCGGGTCTTTTCCATGATTTGCCGCAGGGTAAATATCTGTTAAATGGTGGACTTGTAAATCCGCATTGGTATGGCCCAATTATTTTGTTCACTATAGGCTTTAGTCGTTCGCACAATATCCCTGACACTATCTTGTGGGCAATAGGGAGTAGACTTGTGCCGCTGTTGTTAAAGCATACAGTCTTATCTCCTTTCTTGTGGACGCGACACAGGTTCCAATCGCCGGGTACGCGTTCTTCCTTCCAGATGGTGCTAACTAGCTGATGCATACACCTTATAAGTGCGTCGTACGTAGGTCGAAATTACTGATCAAGCGGCGCGAAATGAATAACTTGCAACCGAATTGAGATATGTTTCTGAAATTATATGGCCTAGCCAACGCAATCGCTGCGTTTAACAATATTGATGTCATTGTGTAGCAGATACAGTGCGTGGTTCATACGACGTCGATATTCACCGTCAACGCAGATTGGTCCGTAGACCTTTCGAAGAATTTTTCTCTCAAACACGCCAAACACTGCCTTATCTGCTTGCACAAGTACCCAGGCTTCGGAAACATACATCAGAACGGGTAGTATCAGTGTTTTGTAAAGCGTTATTTTTGTTTGACGTGTTGTGGATTTGTTTTTTAAGTGCTTACTTAAGCCAAAGTAGCATCTGCTGGCCAATACAATTCTTCTTTTTATTTCACAACTGATGTCGTTTGCCGTGTTTACGGCAGTGCCGATGTATACGAAGTCTTTTACTACCTCAAAATTATAGGAACCAACTTCAACAGTTGGTCCGATCTCAATGGACGCATTGCGCGTCGACACCATCAACTTGGTCTTCTCGCCAGAGCCACATTAGCAGATTCCATTTCGACCCTCATAAAGGTATCGGTTACTTCTTTTACGGATTGTCCCATGATGTCTATATCATCAGCATAAGCAAGTAACATGTAGCTATTGGTGTAGATTGTACCACTTCTTTTGACGTTTGCCTCTCGTATAACCTTTTCTAGCAGGATGTTGAAAATATCACACGAAAGGCTGTCTCCTTGCCTGAAACCTCTTTTGGTACTCTTGGGAGAAATTCTTTCCTATTTTAACTGAAGATCTTGTGTCAGTTAGAGTCATTTTACAAAGCCGGATGAGCTTTGCGGGAATATCAAATTCAGACATGGCTTGGAATACCTTTGAAAGCAGCGGGCTGTCGAAGGCTCCTTTATAATCGACAAAAAGGTGAAATGTGTCAATCTGCATCTCTTGGGTCTTCTCCAGGATTTGCCGCAGGGTAAATATCTGGTCAATGGTGGACTTGCTAGGTCTAAAGCCGCATTGGTATGGTCCAATTATTTCGTTGACGATGGGCTTCAGTCGTTCGCACAATATCCCTGACACTATCTTGTAGTCGATAGGGAGAAGACTTATGCCCCTGTAGTTGGAGCATAAAGTCTTATCTTCTTTCTCACGGACGGGACACAGGATGCTCAGGTTCTAATAGTCGGGTACGTGTTCTTCCTGGAAGCTGGTAGGCCATCAGCTCCTGCTGCCTTATTATTCTTTAGTCGATTTATTGCTGTCTTTACCTCATCCTGTCCGGGTGGTATACATTCAATACCATCTTCTGGGATTGGATCTGTGGTATCTTCGTCGACTTCACTAATATTGGATACCAACAGTTTGAAAAAATGCTCTTTCCATATCCTTAGCACACTATCTGTATCAGTTACCAGATTACCTTGCTTGTCTCTACAGGAGGATGTGCCAGTTCCAAAGCCATCAGTTTGATGTTTCACTTTTTGATAGAATTTTCGGACTTCATTCTGTCTCCTGTACATCTCGATTTGTTCACAATCCCGCTGTTCCATCTCTCTCTTTTTCCTGCGGAAAAGACGTTTCTCCTCTCTCCTTTTCTCCCGATACATCTCTCGTGCGCTACGCATTGCTACTGATTGTAAAGTAGCCCTATATGCCGCATTTTTCTATTCGGTAGCAGCACGACACTCCTAGTCATAACATGGATTCCTTGGTGGAGGTCTCTGGTATCCAAGTATGGATTTTGCGGCTGTTTGCATGGAGTGGACAATGTTTTGTCATTGTCCTGATATGTTATCGCGATGAGGAGTGCTTTGATTAAGCAGTTGGGCCAGTTGAGTGGAATATGCTGTGGCTATCTGTTGTGATTGCAGCTTACAGATGTCCAACATCCGTGTTGTGTTTGTTCGCACTTTGTTTGCAACGTTTAATCTGGTACGTACCTTTGCTGCAACAAGGTAGTGGTGCGAGTCTATGTTTGCACCTCGAAACAATCGTACATCCAACACGCTCGATGCATGTCTTCCATCTATCACTACGTAATCAATTTGATTTCTTGTTCTTTGATCTGGCGACAGCCAGGTGCCCTTATGAATATCGAGATGCTTAAATCTGGTACTGCTAACTACCATGTTTTTGGCAGCTGCAAAGTTTATCAGCCTCAAACCATTGTCAGATGTTTCATTGTGGAGACTGAATTTCCCGATTGTTGGGCCAAAGATATTCTCCTTTCCAATTTTGGCATTAAAATTGCCTAGAATAATCTTAATGTCATGGGCAGGGCAACGGTCATAAGTTTCTTCGAAGCGCTCGTAAAATATATCTTTGGTCTGTTCGTCCTTGTCTTCAGTGGGAGCATGAGCGCAAATAAAGCTGATGTTGAAGAACTTAGCTTTTAATCGAATTGCAGCGAGTCTTTCATTCACTGGTGTGAAGCTGGAGACCAGGTGTTTTAACCTCCGACCAACTACAAATCCGCAACCAAACTCATGCTTTGTGTCATGGCAGCTATAATACAGTGAGTCACCTTTAGGTGTTGTTGAGACGCTTTTCCCAATCCATCGTATTTCTTGTATGGCAGTAATGTCGGCCTTGTACTTTTCAAGTACATCTGCCAATGCGTAAACTGCACCTTCTCTATAAAGAGTGCGAACATTCCAGGTGCAGATTCGCAGATTATGGTTCTTAAAACGTTTGCGGGGTTCGTCAACTTTAAAGGGGTTTGTTTTTCTTTTCTTTCGTTTTTTTCATAGTAAGTTTTTAACTCTCTTATGGGTAAATGCGCGGCACATGTTAGCTCACTACCTTCAACGGGTGTTAAAGGCAGTTCTCCAGGTGACACCACCGTGAAGTCAGTGTCCACTTGAGATGAAAGAGGGACCAAGATAAATCCTGGGCTTTGCCATGTTAAAGCCGGACCGTTCCTTAGTATCTTCCATCACCTACGTCACTAATCTTTTCAACAAGAAACATAGGTCCACGTTTGGGTATAGCCCGAATATAACGCTACCTCCCGATATTCGGTATTTTGAGGATTTATCCACAATTTCAGACCATATAAGCTGAATATTGACATTGGAGGTTCTACATCTTCTCCACCAAAAGTTGTGAACATAAATCTGGGTTTTGATATAGCCCACATATAACTGTACAGTCCGATTTGGGGTATTTTGAGGATTTAATCTATATTTTCAGACCATTTACTAAAAAGAGTTGCGGCTAGTTGCAGCCAGAATTTGTTTATTCGGAATCTAGGAAGTCCAATTTAAGTCGTCAAAAAAGAATTTGACTGAACATTGCAGAACATTTGTAGTTACGTTCCATTCAACAAAGTACATTACAGTTAAAAACACAATAGCAATAATATTTTTTGAAAATTTATTGATATATAACTATGTAATTCCAGGCCCCAAACTCATTTTTTAAGTTAAATCACATCACAACACAACAATGAACTGGTAAAAAAAATTTCATCGATCAGACCATAACTGTGGGTTTTAGAGAATTTTCGTAAAAATGCAAACTTGTCCCCATACAAATTATTATGGAAACAAAGATCCCTCTGGTGGCACGTGTTAACGTTAACCGGTCGCCATTAAATTTCATATATAAGGTTTTTGGATCAAATGAAAAAAAATGTTGCGGGTAGGCGTTAAAAAAAACTTTGTCGTTTTTTGGGCCGCGCTAACATACATACATACATATATTTTTGTGGCTTAAAATTTTCTCCGCTGTAATGTTGCCTGGCTGGAGAATCGAACCCGGACATTTAATGTTTCAGTTTCAGACTGATACTTTCTTACTTGTTCCTTTGCATAACTATCTTCGATCATTCGGCTCAACTTAAAAGAGGAATTAATAAAAAATAAAACAAATTTACATATTTTGTATAAAAAATGTAAAGCTTATATTGAAATATATTTCAAATTTAACTGCACGATTCGTTGGTCATTATTAAAAATAATATCTATTTGAACAATTTTAAAAAAATATGGATATTCTTCAACTGATTTGTAAGAGTACACACAAACGGTTGGGTGGGGAATGCCATCAATGCCCATAAAAAGGTAATTTCTTGTTACCATTACCCCAGATGACGGCTATTCGGATAATTACGGCAATCTAATTATACATTTTAATCTCCAATATGGAATGTATGTAGGTATTTTACAGAAACTGTTATAGCCTGATATATAAAACGTTTACAACACACAATTTCAATACAAATAATAACATATTAATTTGAGATCTATAACTAATTAAAAAAAATACAATACTTAACAACTATTTAATTACATATAACACATTTATGCTTTGATCTTTGCTGGTATTTCGAAACAAACGGCATCACCTTCACTGTCACCCAAACCCCAGTGAATGGTTAAACTGACAGTTGGATAAATGGGAAGAATTTTAAAACTATTCTTATAGGTATAGGTTTCACCAGCTTTCAAGGGGCAGCCTACTTGATTTTTACCCTCAGCATCGTAGATGTATGAACAAGCACTGGTACCATAATAGCCAGGGAATGGTAATGGTACATCCAATATAATACCTTGAATATCAGAATTTAATTCTTTGAAATCACGATTTGGTACAAATTTAATTTCAATTTCTGGTTCTGTGTTGCGTTTCAGAGTACACTTTGATTTTGGACAATTTGAAATGGTCACATCACCATTTTCCAAATGGCGAGCCTTGGCTGGAATTAGAGAAGAAGTTAGGAGATATTATAGTATTGTAAAATTTTTTTTAAATGTGGATAACTTACTTTTGGCGCAATTTTTCACATTAGTGGCACTGGCCACAGCAACAAGAGCGAAAACCACAGCTACACAAATGAAAGTCTTCATCTTGAAATTACAAGGGAAGAGTTTTGTATATATAAAATTGATCTGTGAATGGAAAAAGAGAGGTTTATCAATAAACATATTATAACATGAATGAGAACATACATATAATAAATATATAAAAATAAGTATAAATACAATAAGATAGAACGTACGTAGTTAAAATTTTCCATATAACTACTCCGTAGTTTTTTAAATGCACAGTACTGTTACTTGAATATGTTTTAACTAAGTAATTGGGCATTTTTGTAAATGTCATAATAAACTTATTACGAGTATATCGACATAAGCAACAGCATATCGCAAACATATACGAAACAACTAAGAACGGCGTTAAATTCGGCCAGACCGAACTTTTTATACCCTCTACCATGGCCCAATAAAGAAGCCATCCAAAAGGCAAATTCACCCAAAAATACAACTCTGCACCTTCATTTGTTGTCAAAAGTTGTTGTTGCTGCGAATAAAAATTATTTCGCCTTGATTTTGTTATTATTAAAAATGTTTATTTATTTTTGATTTCTTTTATATCTCAAAACACAAAGATAATTGTAGAAAAATATTTTATTTGCGATATTTCAAAAGAATTTAAACATTTAGTTGAAATAACCAAAATTTGGTTTGATAATTTTGTTATAGTTAACTATGTTCTTTTGTACAATTTCAAACTACGACAATATATTTTGACAGGAAATGGAGGTATCAGCTTGTCTTTCTAGATGACCTTCTCTTTGCATCATGCCATCTACTATGAGTTGTACTGAAGTCAAATTATACAAAATGTAAAATGATCTATACAAGTTATTCTTGGGGGGAAAATGTTGTATCCCCAACGAAGATTAAATACCAAAACAGCCATTTCGGTAAGATAATGTGGTTAAAGTCTTCAAAATTCCGAAAATCGGTGTGACCTGTACCGATAATTCCTGACAGGAATGCTGTATACCCCCAACGAAGACTATATACCGAATTTTACCAATTTCTGTAGAATAAGGCGGCTAAAACCTTGAAAATAGTGCAAATCGGGAGATACATATTAAAAGGGCTATTAACGTGGACCTTACCGATAATTTTTTGCTGTATATCCCCAACGAAGACAACTACCGAATTTTACATATTCCTATAAGATAATGCTGCTAAAACCTTCAAAATACCGAAAATCTGGAGTTACTGTTATACAAAGAAGCCGCTCCACAGCCGATATGACTGAAGAGCCCCTGCCAAAAGCGAAGCATGCATGTCACATAGTGGTGGTTGCGTGGGTTCGAATCTTCGGCTTTCCTTTTTCACTTGCACCATTGGTCATTAAGCTCGATTCCAACGAGAAATTAATTAAAAACTGGAAAATTTATGTTGGAAGGTTTTTTGGTTCCAAAGACGACTAAGTAAACTTGTAAGGGGGCTACATGAAGACGTTGACCTATACTGATAACACTATGCAACACTGAAAATGCAAACAAAAACCCTAGTAGGGTTTTGTCCTGTCAGATCCAGTTCGGATTTTATGGCCTCATCTAAACCGGGCTAAATCTACACTTTTTTGCATTTATCAGGCATTTATCTCAGAAACGAATAGGAATTTGGCCTTGCTGTCTTTAGCAATATTGTAGCCCTAAACTAGTAGAACTTATCTCTTGAAAAAACCACATAAGAAAAACTCCATCTAGGGCATCAAAATCTATAAAATATAGACATTTTACATAATTGCTGAAATTCTGGTGAGTATCGGCTAAACTATTGAGAGTTGAACCAAGTAACCTTTTGCAAAAATCTTCCTAATAAAGTTCTCAACAATTCTTTAGAACATTCTCAAACTCTAAAATGCTTACTTCATGTTGTTTCAGCGGTATTTTGCATCATATCTTTTACAACACGTATTTCAAACACAGTTCACACCAACAGTTTATTCTCGCATTTCGGATTTCACTGCATTATTGGCATTTTTATTAAATCATCGTTGAAAAATGTACTGAAAACAACGGCATCAGGCATTTTACAACAATGACATGTTCTGAAGAGTTGTGTATTACATTCCAGGGAATATTTTTCCAAAAGAAAATATTCAGAAAAAACTAAGGGTTTTGGAGATACGGCGCGAAATGTGAAAATTGTAGAATTTTTGCATATATTTTGAAATTTGAGGCAATAAATGTAGTTTTTCGAGTTCATTATTTCTCCAAATATTTTATTCTTGTCCTTATCTACAAATTTGCTTCAGAGGTCAGAAGAAGATTCGCATTGGTTTCAGAGATATAGCCCCGAATTTCTTTAAAAACTCAATATTTAACCATGTTTAGATGGGGCCATAAAATCCGAGCTGGATCTGACACAACAAAACCCAAGTAGGGTTTCTTGTCGTTTGGGTCTGTACTTTCAAAAAATCCTCAGTTCGAATTTTTTGCACAAGATCACCTTAAATAATGTTGCACAGTGTAGCTCTACGCTTTGCACGGTTAATGAGGACGCCCCAATAGTTTCACAGTTCGCCAGATATAAACGTCGTGTCACCTGGTCTGACATCCGTTTTTTCTCTTGGGTCGGGCCATTTCCTCAAAAGTCAACGCCACATATTCATCAATCATAGGGAAGCTAATTGACCTAGTTTCAGAGAGCTCACTAATCACAGCTTCAGAGATCTACCCATCCCTTCCGAGATCTACCCATCCCGTTGAAAAAAATCGAAAAATTTATGGCGATAAATTTGTTTATAAATGAAATGAATGTTCTCTAAACGCATCAAATTTTAATATTCAGTATTTTTTTCCAATTTACAGAGGTAATATTGCAAAGTAAAGTAGAAGAAATTGTGATTTGTATGTGGTGCCTTAAAAACGTAAAATACATCCCCAAGGCATTCGTAATTTATGAGTGAGATTTTAAGAAATTGGAAAGGTAAATGTACCATTTCCAAAATGAAAATTTTAGTTGATGGTATTGACAGCTTGCAAATATTTTGTTCTGGTGTTTTTTCGAGAAAGCCGAGAGGTGAGCATCATTGTCATTAGCATGAGAAAAAAATCATAATTTCAGTAACTGAAAAGCCAATTGATAATTCCCTTCGCCGGGATGAATCCATGATATTGGTAGCGATCAGTAAAGTTTGCAGGCTGTCAGTGCTTTTAGTAAACATTACTCTCTATTATAGAGTGTAATGATGAAGTTAAGCCAATGGGAAATACTCCAGACTTAAGCAATATCATTGACAATATTTTTAGGAATAAAAGATATGGTAAAACCAAATTTTTGTTGAGGGCACATCTACGATTTTTGGTATAGAGATTAAGGAAAAAAATTTCGTTTCAAATCCATTTGCGTTCACAAAATTGGCCGATGCGTGAAAAGTTATAGCGGTTTTTATATTTAAAAATGTCTTATGTATTTGTTTTTTTTTTTTATTTTGAGAAAATTTATGCATAAATCGCTAACAGCATTCCATATCGATTCGTAGATGTTTAAATATTTATTTTTATTTTCGCGAAAAATCAACAAATAATAAAAAAACTTGAAGTAAATCCAAATTATCCTGTCCCAGAGTCCGCATAAACCTCTAAAATATAAATTAAAAATATCTACAGAATTTAGACAATGTCTAGAAATATATGAAACCAAATTTGTAGAGATTGGATTGCATATTATAGCAACAACAAAATAGTTGTTGTTGTTGCAAATATATATTTTTGGTTCGAGTAGAAAATTTTGACAAAAATTAATTAATTAAAATATTTGGGCGTTCTCCAACTATTTCGCTAAAATCCCATACAATAATTAATATATTCTGCTAAAACTTCATCAAGAAAAATAGTTTACCATCATGAAAGCTTAGTTGCTCACTGTGATAACTTATAAGGCGAGGAAATTAAGAGTAATATTGTAATTACAGTTATTAAAAAAATGTGAAAATTGAAAAAGCCTGTTATTAGCGAATTAGTAAAAATCAGTTGATGAGCATCCGATTTTGGATATAGCGAATCAATCTCTTTCAATATCTACCCATACTTCGATGTTTCACTAAGCAGTCAAAGTGTACCGTCAATGCAAAAAGCCTTTAAAATGTTTCAATATACACTAGGGCTATAAGAAAAAAAAAAAAAAACACGCCAGTACCATGTGCGGAATATTGTCCTGTGTTTTAGTTCGATTTGGTGAAAAAAGTTTCACCGACTGCGATTAATAAAGCCCTTTTGACATTTTTTTCTATTTAAAAATTTAAATTTGCGTTGTTTGAATAATTACACTGTGACACAAAATGGAGGTGAATATCTGGGGCAGAGATGATTCCTTTTGGGGGTGAAAGCCCTTGGTGAGTATATTAAGAATCCCGAAGGACAGATCCGCCGTGAGTCGAACTTCCGAGTTATGGCGTGATGAAGTTTCTGCTGAAGACCCTGTAAGGCATCTAGAATTAGCGTTATATCTTTGTTAACTGTTTTTTCGGCTTATTTATGAGATGACATATCTTCATTCAAATCGAATGAGGAAACAATGTTCAAATCTCGCCACAGCACCAGACTATAATAAAATATTAAAACAACGACTATGGGATTAAGCCCGACTATTTTGAAAAGCAAAATAGAAGTCGTCATCCCAAATAAAAAACGCCAACCCTCCTATTTCAAACAGATTTTTTTTTTTTTTTTTTTTTTTGATCCAACAAGAGTTGTTTTTTCAACAGCCTTTTTTGACAGATCTCGCGTGAATCGTGTCACGTGTTCGTGTTTTTTTGTTTAGTATTGTTTGACATTTTATCATGGAAAAGCGTACGCCTCTACAACGTTTACAAATCGTTCAACTTTATTACGAAAATTCGCGATATGTGGGGAGTATGTTTCGGGAATAATTTTGTTCAGTGATGAGGCACATTTCTGGCTTTATAGGTATGTAAAGAAGCAAAATTGCCACATTTGGGAAGAAGAGCAACTTAAAGAGATTAAAGAGCTGCTACTTCATCCAGAAAAAATAAAAATAACGGTGGAATTGTCGGACCCTATTTCTTCAAAATGATGCCGGTTAGGACTTCATCGTCAATGGCGACCGTTATTCCGCCGCACAGTGTTGCCGCTTCCTTGTAAACGTGGACAAAAATAGAAGGAGTTGACCTAGGTCGATGAATTTTTATACAAGTACTTATGCGGGCATCGGAATGAAAAATTTCCATTTTGGTCAATATCGGTTCAGATTTAGATATATCCCCCATATATATATTTCTCCGATTCTGCTATAACTCAGCCCATTTTAATTGAACCGCCTTCAAATTTAATATGCGATATTTGCTTGGGCCTCTGATCAGTTTTACCGATTTTGTTACAAATCGGATCAGATTTCGATATAGCCCCCACATATATATATTTCCCCGATTTTGCTATAACTCAGCCAATTTTAATTGAACCGCCTTCAAATTTAATATGCGATATTTGCGTGGGCCTCTGATCAGTTTTACCGATTTTGTTAAAAATCGGTTCAGATTTGGATATATCCCCCATATATATTTCTCCGATTCTGCTATAACTCAGCCAATTTTAATTGAACCGCCTTCAAATTTCATATGCGAATTCTTTATGATGATATGGTTGTGGCTCCGAGAATCGGATTTTATAGGATGTAAACTTTGCATTTTTTAATTCGAAAGGGACGTCTGTTTCATGTACCAAATGGTCGAAACTGCAATTTGCTGCAATTTTTAGATACACTCCATGAAAGAAGCGAAATTCGTGAATTTTGTATAACACGTTACTGTTTCAATCAACATAACGGTACTTTATGTTTACACATTATATGTAAACTTTTTTTTCATAAATTGCAAGACTATCGACCACTCTTTAATTCCCTATTCAAAAGTTGTGGAATATGTCAATAACTTCTTAAAAAAATTTCCATGAACATGGGTTTCTTTTTTAAATACATTTTAGTAAATGTCACATACGAAACATGTTCTATGTTTAACGAGCTATAACTTTATAGTAACACCAAATATCGACAACATCATTGAGGTTTGTCCTATTTGAAGTGTTCTCAATAAAATAAAACCATAAAATTATAAAAAAGTCAAGAAGACATTTTTCGATTTTTGTCTACTGAGGCAACACTGTGCGCCGTGATAACCGACTATTTGATGTCTGAAATTGGAGCTCGTAATCTCGGCGACATTTGGTTTCAACAAAGCTGCTCCACTTCACACACATCGCATCAATGGATTTATTGAAAGAACACTCCGTTGAGCACGTTTTGGACCAGTCGATTGGCCACCAAAATCGTCTCATATCACTCCGTTTGATTTTTTCCTGTGAGAATAAGTAAAGTAGAGCGGGACGATTTGAACACCATCACGGGCGCCTGGAGTTTCTGATGCTTGGGGTTGTACTGAGCAAAAAAGTCAACTAGACCATATGTCTACGGTGAAAATCGAGCCCCCGGATTTTGACTTGAAGTTTTTTATAAAGGATTTTTGGATATTTTGGCATATAGCAACCAAACCATTGAGATTTTCGATCCAACACAATGACAACAATTGTAGCTAAGGCATAACAAAGAACTCTCTAGTACATCGCAAAAGCATTGGAACGCTCCTTCAGGCAGTTATGGCCTCGAGAAGGTGCACATTTTTCAGAAAATATCGACAAATGACACTGTGCTACAAAATGGGGCTCAAATTCAGTGGGTGGAAAATCCCTTTTGGAGATGAAAGCCCTTGGTGAGTGTACTAAGAACCCAAAAGGAAATTTTTACCATAGGTCAAGATTCCGACATATTGCGTGATTAATGGTTTAATTTTGGCCCCTTAATTTGTGAGAAAATAGCTTTATATCTCTCTAAAGCGTTATTGTAGCTTTATTTTGACAAAAACTGTCTTCAGTCAAATCGAATGGTGAATCTTTTTGTAGAATATTTCATCCCTCTAACTCCATTCCTTTTATGTCCTTTTCGTCCTTTATTTTTTGAACCATAGTAAAAGTACCACAAGACGAGATTTTACAGCATCCAAATATTCTATTCAGAAGATTTTAGGTACGGTTCTAATTGATGACCAATCGATATTTCCCCGTTTCCATGGTCCTTTTTGACATTTACCCGGTTTTTGTTCAGAAAACTATGTTTTGTTTTTATGTATATTCGTTATTGGTCTGTGGTGCTTCTGAAATACTTACCATAAATAGCTCTTGTAATGACGATCACGTTAATAACAAATTTTATTGAAGGATAGATCCGGTTATCTAAATTTTTGAACCGGATATTCTGATATCAAAACCGATTTTGTACCGGTTTTAAGAGACCATTTAACCGTCTATGTATATCACTAGAAAGCTAATAAAATGGTCAATCAAATGACAACAAGTAGCTGATTACAACGATGAAAGTAGATTAAGATAGTAATATAAATCTGGAAAGACAGTTATGCCATAGGTCAAACTTTTGTGTTATGTTGTTTTTTTATCATGCACTTAAAGTTCATCAAGAATAAATTAATTTCGCCATAACTCAGAAGTTTGAACCACGTCAACCCAGTGATATTTTACATCAAAATCGTTTTAAGAAAGCGTTTTTTTTTTTTTGTTCTAGCTTCGGAACCAGCAAAGTTGTAATCAGCTACTTGTTGTCATTTGATTGACCATTTTATTAGCTTTCTAATAATATACATATACGGTTAATCGTTTACTTAAAACCGGTTCCAAAATCGGTTTTGATATCAGAATATCCGGTTCAAAAATTTAGATAACCGGATCTATCCTTCAATAAAATTTTTTATTATTTGGTTGCTATATGCCAAAATATCCAAAAATCCTTGAAAAAAAACTTCAAGTCAAAATCCGGGGGCTCGATTTTCATCGTAGACATATGGTCTAGTTGACTTTTTTGGTCAGTACAATCCCAAGAATCAGAAACTCCAGGCGCCCGACAACATTTTTTTCCTTCCACACAAATCGCCCCGGCCTAATGTAAAGTCATATTCGATTCCGGTCTTGGGGGAAGACATCCAGTCGAAAAGCTTGAACGAGTCATTGAATATTGGACTCAACGAATGGAGCGTCTGAGGCGTAGCCTCGGCCAATATTTGTTAGACATAATCTGCAAAAAATAAATGTCATCGAAAGTTCTTTCAAATAAACATTCCCCATTCAATTTGATTTTTCTGTGTTTTTTTCTTTAAGAAAGATGGAACCTCTAAGCGGATCACCCTTTGTTACTCATGTATCTCTGTAATTTAGGGCACACGTTTTTGCAAATATTATAATCGCGTAAAACGGATTCCATTTATGTATGTACATTTTTTATGTTATGAAATTATTGACAGCTCTCGATTCTTAGCAGCATGTATTAGATTCGTTTCATCCCAGTATCCTGTCCATTCTTGGATGTTCCTTAACCAGTATGCCTCTCTTTTGCCTCTTGTTCTGTGTCCTTCTATATTACATTTAATAATGGCTTGTATAAATTTATATAGCGAGTAAAAAACTAAATTCACGCGGAGTTCAAAGGAAATTGAATGACACTTTTACTCACTACAAAAAGATTTTTTAAGAAAATTTACGCATCAAATTTTGACCTTTGGAGCAAACTCATGAGATATACATTAAACGACGTAAAATGTGTGTGTGTCCGGATTATTAAAAAAAAATCAAAAAAACCCCGAAATTCAGGCTTCAAAATATCAGCATCAATTGTAGGTGGATGCAGTGGATATATCGAAAAATCATACAATAGTATCATATGGACCATGGAATATTCTTTGGAATATTCTCTCTTTGGGCATAGGTCGATGAATTGTAAGGTTAAGCCAGAAATCGGAAAGGAACATAAAAAAAATTTTGGTCTCAACCCATTTTTCTACAATGATGCCAACACAGGTTCCACGTAAATTTTTTTTAATGATCGATATTATGAGACCATTCCTAAAACACTTCATTTTAAAGAATTTTAGTTATACTATATATTGAATATGTCAACAGTTCGCGAAATCTGAAAGGATCAAACTCGGATTCATCGATTGTAAAACTTTTTTTTGGTTTTTACCATATTCATAATTTGTATTCTAAGTTCCTTAAAATGTAAACTCTTTGTAAATTACTTTTTTATGTTGGTTTTCGGAAATATATGGGAGTCTCGATATTGTTTTTAAACGCAGGTGAAAGTCTCTAGTGTACGATAAACTGCCCCATTCGCCACCTAAACTTGGACCTATATCGAATTTTTTGCAAGGAGTTTTTTAAAACAAAATGCAAAATTACAGCCAAATCGGTTAGAAAATACCGAAAATCGGGCGGTACATTTATATGAGGGTTTTACCTAAAAACGGACCTGTATTCAACATTTTTTGGAAGGAGGTATTTTATTCACTCGGAACACAAAATTGCAGCCCCAACGGTTGGAAAATTTGGCTAAAATCATCAAAATATCAAAAATCCTGCGGTACCTTCAATTGTAGGCCATACCCAAATGTGGTCCTACATCCACTAAAATTGATTAAAATTTCGAGGCGATAGCTCAATTATAATTATTTTTGGCACTCCTTTCCATACAAGAGGGACCACTGTGAAATGCTACGCGCAGCACACTCATGAAATATTGTACACCAAACGACATAAAATCACGAGTTCTATAATCCAATCATTTCAGGCTTTAAAATTTCAGAATTCCTTTTCGGCGCATGTAGTGATTATATCGAATTCATACATTGATATCATGTTGCTCATAAAGGGTACTTTTACTCGTCGTTCATTCAGCACAGAACTATGAATTGCAAGTTCAAGCCAAAGATTATTACCCATTTTTTACAAGATGCCACGTAAATTATTTTTTATGGTCGATATTATAAAAAACCTTCTAAAACACTTCGTTTCCAAGAAATTCATTCATATTATCCTGAATATTTTAACAGTTCACTATTTATTAGAGGGTGAAATTCGAATTCAACTATTGCTGAACAATTTTGTATTTTCCGATATGTGTACTTTATAGGGTATCCAATGAATATTTCGATGTGCTGTCCTCCACTAATGGTGGATGGTATAAAAACACTACCTAAAGAGTTTATTAACCTAGTCCACCAAAAAAAATTCCATTGGTATTTCTTGGTGTTTTGTATTCTTAACTAAATTACTGTTATATTTTTCGCTGATCACATTTTTTTTAGAAATTATGAATATTAATAATATCGTATTTATATTTGCCAACTTCACACAAAGTTTTTGTTTTTTTTTTTTTTTTTGACATCTGCCCTTGCCATTTTTATTAGTTTAAGAATGCCAGGGGGTCATCACTTTTTTTGTTTGTTTTGATTCCATTAATTTATTCATGCCCGTCCACAGAATACAATAACTACACCTTGAGACATTTTATAATAACTCTTTAGATTGAAATTGATGAGACAATCACTTTTTATGATTTTTTTAATGTTTTTTAAAATCCAACTTATTAAGGGGTCATGACAATAACTAATTTATACAAATTACCACCAAAACACATTTGATTGACACGAAAATTTAAATTAATTTTATCATTTGTCATCATTGTTGGTTGGTTGCATGACTTTGGTTAATTTTTATTTTGTTGGGAGCAAAGATTCATCACACAAAAGCACACCATAAGATGATTATCAAAGTTTTCATGGTGAACTGCTTGGCCACTTGCCATAGATTTACTTGTATTACAACCGAATGGTAAGACACGCATGCCCAAAGGCAATTAATTCGAAAAACCTTACTAACTGACTCTTTGCAGAAAAAAGGAGAACAATGGCCACCGATCGCACAAATTTGTAATTGCAAATATTACATAACCAAAAATAACAACAACAATAACACACTTCAAGTATTTACACTTAATAAATATTAACTTTTCTTGCAATTGCAATTTACCACAAAGAAGAAGTAAAAGAAGTGGACAAAAACTGGTCTTCACAAATAAACCAAGTTAAGCGGTCGGTCAGTTTTCCAATAACACAATGCACCACTGTTTGAAATTTACAACAAAAATACACTGGAATTGCTTTCGGCTCTCGCTTACAACTTTAACCCAACGATCGTTCAGACTTAACTAAAGCTCTGAAAAGTTGAGTCTCTTTATTTATATGGCCAACGAAAACAGTCAACAAGCCGTCTAGTTAGCCAGAAATCCACACAAAAATTGAGAGACTAGACATGTTCAGACAGCTGGTTGTTGGCCAAACAACAAACCCAACCGAGCCACCACCAGCCAACCAACCTACTAACCGGTCAAACCAAAAACTCATCATCATGATGATTTTTTACCAAATAAATGATGATCATTACCATGTATTATACGGCCATTCTTAATTGCAACTGATCCATGGTTATTAGAGAATACATTGTTTTTGTGTGGGTCAACTGTAGAACGACATTCAAACCGGTATTATGATGCCCTATGGAGAGCAGAAAACCCAACGGAAAAAAACCTATTAATTATTTGGTACCTGGGATCAATTGCATTTTTAATTCAAAATGGATAATTGTAATTACAACCACATTTTTTCTGATCACACAGACAAGCGATCGTTAAAGGCAGTTAAAATTATATGTACTTCGATTGATTGCTTCATAAATTTTCTAAAGAACACGAAAATGTAATCACGCTTTAGATGTAAACAGTAAAAATTGTCAGATTTATTATCGTTTTTAATTTATCAAATTGTGAAAGTTATAGCTCACTTGTTGTTATTGTTGCTGGTATATGACATCTGATTAGATATAGAAAAAATATTGCCTAAACGTGAAGTGACTGTATAATGAATAAGAGAAATGACATTTAACTTTATCTCCAAGATGTTGCATTCTTTCAGCCTTGGGGCTACTGAGGGTATATACAAAGGTGTATGCGATTTGGTCCAAGTTTGATATAGTCATATTTCTTCCACCATGGTGCAATGGTATGCACACCCGCCTTGCACACTAAAGGTCGAGAGTTCGATTTCCCGGCCAGGCAACATCAAAAATGTCAACGGTGGCAAAAAACTCCTCAGTAATGTTGGCGACATTTCCAGAGTATTTCAGCCATGTAACACTTCTCTACAAGTGGTGTCTTAGGACACGCCGCACATTGGGGCAAGATTCCAAAAAACGGAGATTAATTCAGGGAAGCATTTGAGTGAACTAATGTTAATATTTTTCGAATGTTTACACTTCAATCAATATAACGGAACACAGTTTTGGTGCAAATTGAGGGATTGGAGAGGTATATTCGAAACCCTCATAAATGGGTACCATAAAAACTATGAAGAGTTTTTACGGTTTTGCCTTCATTTCTTATTTGATGAATCCAAAATCTTCTAATATGATAAATTATTGGTTAAGCTAATATTTGGCAAAAAATTATTAAGTTAGGTCAATATTTTAGTGTAGCTCCCATACAACGGTATCTCCCGATTTTATGTATTTCGAGGGTCTTGACCACATTTTTTAGTACATTTATCTGTAAATTAGGATTTATAGTTCTGAATGCCTAAGAATTCATAGTGTGAAAATTTTTCAATATAGGTCAATGTTTTGGTATGGGCCCCATATAGAGGTGCAGTCAAATTTGGGAGTTTTCGAATATTATATGCATATATTGCTACTAAACTGGTTCAAATTGTGAATTGTACATTTTGAAGGGATTGAAAATTTTTCTATCAAACATCATATCTATATATTCTCGTTTTGGAATAAGCTCATATAAAATATTCCGCTACTTTGTTAACTCTAAATACTTTTCAAAAATAGGGAAAATGGCTACATTTAAATTAATTTTTAATATGCTTCTAAACTTCTTTTGCCATAAATATGTTTTTCTAAGACTTAGATTCCTAACTGAAGTTGACGATTCCATTCTAAAAGGGGCACTTTTGATGCGTAAAAAAATATTACTCTTTATATACCAAAATTTAATTTAATTTTTTATGGTGCTCTTTAAATATTAGAAATTCTTTAGCTTTATGACAGTGTAACTGTAGAATTAAACAATATATGATCTTGACATTTTGGTTAAAGACTCACAATTGTGTACCATATTACCCTGTAACGACAGTTATACCAAAAACCGAATTTAATTTATTTTAATTAATCTCCATTTTTTGCTATTTCACCCCTTGTGCATCACCATCATTTTATATAAATCATTATATATAGTAACTATAACATAATGGTAGACCTGCACAAGTTGTGTTATGTAGGGTGACCACAGACATTAAACCAAAACACGATATACTGTACAACAGTACAGGGAAAATGAAGACAAAAACCCCAAAATGCAAATATTTGACCCACAGCTATTTCCACCATTTTCGACATAACTCAAAATGAGCAAGTAGGGAGCAAGTTTTGTTTGCGCAATATCAAAGAAAACAATCAAGAGAAAAATACAAAAAAATTCTCACGACCTTCTCGACACTCTTTTTTGTTATACTCCAATACATTTCAAAATTATGCAAAATCTTGACACATTTTGAGGAATTTTTTAAACACATTTCTACAAAACTTTTTCAGTACAATTTTTTCCTAAAATATTAAGAATTACCTCTGCTTGAAATATCTATTTTGAAAATGCCAAGTTTATGTAGCAGAAACTACGTTATGGCGATTTAAAAGCAGCAAAATTTAATACTTTTCACCTGTTTCTTAAATTTTAAAAATATGTTCAACTTTAACACTGTGCTACACGAAAAGTAAACAACATACGACTTTGCTATTTTGGCTAGTGAGGTAGAATTTTGTACTCGTTAACCCTGTCAAGACAGATTATCAAAAATTTGTGTTTCAATTTTTCAATTAAGAGCCGTTTTTTCAATCTTGCCCCAACGTGCGCCGTTCGGACTCGGCAATAAACAGTAGGTCCCTTATCATTGAGCTAATATGAATCGGGGTGCACTCATTTGTATGAGAGAAGTCTCCCTTGTCCCGTATGGGATGTTTGTGGAACAATTATAATTACATATTTCTTCCAAACTTAGATCAAGTTCGGGAATGGACCTTTCGCAAGGTCCACGCAAAGATAGCTCAATCGAATAAAAGCTAAATATATCAATATGGTCATGGATAATATGATTGAAAAAGTCGGCTCAGACAACACCAATATATTAGGGGAAATCATGACTGAAGTAGCTCACGAAACGACAACGTAGAAATCATGGTTGATCTCTGTAATTTACCACTTTCTCATTAGCAGAAAGTTTTTGGGATGACGACGTCTAAAATGATATCAATATCAGGACAATTTTATGAATCACCCTCAAAACCTACATCAAGAACTATGACATACTCATCACAGGAGCGTCGAAATTCAAGGAGTGATATATCTACAACGACGCCATCCATTGCCGAGGGAAAAAACTCATTAATCAAACTTCATAATAAATCTCCTAGACCAGATAACATCCCTGCAAAAATATTCAAAGTATACATCTGACCTTTCATCTGCGAAGTTTGAAGTTAGATCGTGCGTAAACCAAATCAACAAACTATGAGTAAATGTAGAGTAGTCGCGTGAAGTGCCTCCATACCTAATTCTTATCGATTTGAACGAACCTTTGATATGTTCTATAGAAATGCTATTGGCGAAAACATGTTGCTGTTCCTCCCAAATTAATACAAATGATGCATACTGCACCAAAAGGATATATGCAAAGTATTTTTTAAAGGATCGGAAAGCGAACCTATTACTATACCAACCGGGGTAAGGCAAGGAGGTATACTCTTCCATTACGAACGGAACGGTATACAATAGGCCTGTAAGATAACTTTCCCAGCAATAAGTGCTCAGGAAGTTCCAGCAACTTACTCTCTCAAGCATGAACAATTGCAGAAAGTTATCGAACAACATTTTGTAATAACTTGCAAGGAAGTCACCTGTTTGCGAAAATGTATGAATATTGTTTTTGCTTCTTTTGATATTTTAAACCAAATGGAACAAAAACATAAATTTTAATATTGCATTTTACTTATTTCCTATCCACAACGCTTTAGAATTTAAAACAAGTAAAAAAGCGTAAAGTTCGGGCGGGCCGAACTTTTCATACCCTCCACCATAAAATATTCTGAACTAAAAGAAAATAATTAGTTTTCATTCCTGTCCACAACTTTATGTGGGGACCTGAAAATGTCAGATAATGTAACTAAAATGCCTTCATTCGGGCGGTATTTTTATTGGAAGAGCCTATGGTGGAGAAGCTTTGTGACAACTGGAAACCGCAAATGACAAATTACATCTAGTTCAGCAAAAAATTGTAGCTAAAACCCTCAAAACACAAAACATCGGGAAGTAATGTTGTATGGGGGATACATTCAAACATGGATCCATGTTGAAAATTTTTGGTGGATAGGTGTGGGCACCACTAATAACTTCAAATGTCAAATTATAGCTACTCCGATTAAAAATTGTAGCTAAAATCCTCAAATTACTGAAAATCGGGAGGTGCCGTTATATAGGGGCTATATTCAAATATGGACCTATGTTGACAATTTTTGGTGGAGAGGTATGGTGACCACTGACTACTTCAAATGTCAAATTACAGCTAGTTTGGTTAAAATTTGTTGGTGAAATACCGAAAATCGGGAGGTACCGTTATATGGGGGCTATATCCAAACATGGACCTATGTCGATAATTTTTGGTGGAGATATGTATGGATCACTAACAACTTCAAATGTCAAATTACAGCAAGTTTGGTTAAAATTTTCAGTTAAAAATCACCAAAATACCGAAAATCGGTAGGTACCGTTATATGGGGGCTATATCCAACCATGGGCCTATGTTGACAATTTCTTGTGGAGAGGTGTCGTGGCCACTAAGAACTTCAAATGTCAAATTACACCTAGTTCGGTTAAAAATTTTAGGTAAAATTCTCAAAATACCGAAAATCGGGAGGTACCGTTATATGTGGGCTATACCAAAACATGAACCTATGTCCATCACTTTTTGAATATAGGTTTTGTGATCACTAGAAACCCAAAATGTCAAATTATAGCTAATTCGATCTAAAAATGTGACTAATAAGGCCAAAATACCTGAAATCGGGCGGTTCCGTTATATAAGGGCTATTCCAAAAACATAGAGTTATGTCCACAAGTTTTGTTATATAAGTTTCTTGACACTTAAGAACCCTAAATGTCAAATTATAGCTAATTCGGTCTGAAAATGTAGGTAAAAACGTCAAAATACCACAAATCGGGGGATACTGTTATATGGGGGCTATACCAAAACGTGGACCGATATAGCCCATCATTGAACTTGACCTACCTGCAAACAAAAGACACATTTTCCCAAAATTTCAGCGTCCTATCTCCATTTTTGGATGCTACAGTGATCACCACAGACGGACGGACGGACGTGTATATATCGACTCAGAATTTTACCCTGATCAAGAATATATGTATATACTTTATAGGGTCGCAAATGAGTATTTCAATGCGTTACAAACGGAAAAACAAACTTAATATACCTTCCATACTATGAAGTAGAGTTGTATAGTTCATGAACGAACTAGTTCAATTGAACGATTCATTGAAAAGAGCGTATGAACTAGATCAGTCGATATAGTTCATTATAGTTCAATAGCTCACTGAGCGCCGACCGAAAGATCCACAAAGTACGATCAACGAACAAACGATTCACAATCTAGTTCAGCATGCCATTCACATTAAGTGACGCCGTTCTCTATGCTAAGTGACACCTTCGTAGTGTAATAAGTTTTGTTTATGTTTTGGATCAATGTGAAGTGTCATCCCCCATTGTAATAAAAATAAATTTTAAGAGCATTTTAAACACATCGTATCCGAATATATCGAATCCATTACCTATTCAATGTGCCTTGTTTTGGATAGAAAAAAGGAAAAAAATAAAAAGAAACATACATACAGTGATAATTTCTACAAAAACACAACGTAAGATTTTTTTTGCCACGAAATTTAATTACATTTTTTTCGAAGGATGTTTTTTTTTTCTAAACTTAATCTTTCTTTATGAATGGAATAAAAATATCTAAATGTAATATTTTTGTAGTTTAATTATACTATTCTAATGTTTGTTCCTATTTGATGTATGTATGTGTTTTCATCAAGAGAACGATTAAGAGCTCGTGAACGATTCTGATCCGAATGATTGAACTGGATAGTGAACTATGAACTAGATTACTGAACTAGTTCAGTTAAAAGAGCTGAGCTATTGAACTAGATCTTTCAAATGAACTAGATTGTACAACTCTACTATGAAGGAGGGTATATACATGTGAAATGGTGAAATTTTCTTGGCCAAAAATAGGTCTGTCTGGATACGCTAAAACTTGTAAAAATTTGTACCAATTGTTGCTGGATGTCATCTGTTAACACAAAAAAAAAAAAAACAACCAGCAAAAGAGAGCGAATTGAGAGAGACGTTTGGACAGTTCTTTTAGTGAGAGTTTGCAAATTCTTGCTTGACAAATTTCTTCTAGCAAGCACTTGCAAACTCTTCTTCTTCTTCCTGAAAACAATCAGCTGTTTTTAATTGTACGGCGATTTATGTTTTTGAAAATGAAAAACAATTTTATTGTGGAAATAGCAAGCCTAATTGTATTGTTTTTTCGGAGAACAAAGTTGCAAAGTTGAAAAATTCCTTTTTGGGTCATTTTCTTTTTTATTTTAAATAAAATACAAAATTTGTGCTTCCTTTGGTTCCTTTATTGACGGACAAATTGTTCTATTTTGGCAAACCAGCTGATTGCTTCCTGCTTTCTGCTGGGAAGGTGTCTGTTTACTTTTAACAATTTTCTTGCAAAAGAGAATAAAAACTCCTTACTCTCTGAGAAAGTTATTGCTGGACAATTCTTGCTGGGAAAGTAACCAGACAGACCTAATGTTAATATTTTAAGTTGTTTACATTGAACAGCTGATTAAAAGTCAGCTGGCCAAACTAACAAATTTTTACGGGACAATATTTCCCAGCTAAAATTTGCAAATTCTCAGTCACAGAACTGTCAAAAAATTCTCTCAACTCGCTCTCTTTTACTGGGCAATTTTGTTATCGAACAGCATTCAGCATCTGTACAAATTTTTGGATTATCGTACAGACGTATGTAATGGCATTTGAAATAACAGCTACACGAGCTAGACTATGCTGACAAAATATGACTAGTGTCCCACACCAATCTCCACAAGCTACAAGTACTTCTTAATAAATGTATGAGAAGAATACACAAAATGTTCGGGCCATTACAAATCAGAAATCACCCCTCGAGAGCAATGTTTTCTTATTATACGCTCCACCATAATATGGAGGGTATAATTAACATTGTATTTCTGTTTGTAACACATCGAAATATTAGTCGGAGACGCAGTATATATCGCTCATTTACTCAAAGAGTGACATAACTCAAAAAATGTGTTTGCTAGGTTAGCAATTTCTATTTTTTCTACGACTTCTACATTATCTTGTGCCATTTACTACGGCTTCGGCATAATTCAACAAAAAAGTTTTTTGAGTTTATGAAGCACTAAAACACTTCAATTATGTTTGATCTTGCACAGAAATTTGGCACTGATATCTGGCTTGCTGTTTGTAAAATATGACCCAAGCAGTTATTTTATTTTTTGTGTAATAATATTTTTAAGTTGGTAAGTCAAATTTCAATAGCCAACTTAAAACTTGTTTTTCTCGGAACTGGAGTTTTTGAGATGTGTCACTGTTTGAGTAAATGAGCGATATGTATATTCTTGGTCGGCATAAAATTCGATGTCGTTATATTCATGTCCGTCCGTATGTTGAAATCAAAATACAGGTCGCAATATTTGAAATAGAAAATTTTAATTTGGTACAGAAGTTTATACTACTCCTAGGACGTTTGGTATTGGATATGGGCACGTTTTGATATAGCTCCCCAAAGAACGGTACCTTCAGATTTTTGGTATTTTAATAGTTTTAGCCTCACTATCACACCGCAAAATGCCTGCAATTTGGTATTTAGTCTTCTTTGGGACTACAAATCGTTTTCACTAGAAGTTTGTCAGCACAGGACCCCATTTTGTTATAGCCCCCATAGAACGGTACTCCCCAAACTTCGGTATTTGTAAGGTTTTAGCCTTATTATCACACCATAATGGCTGAAAATGGTATTTAATCTTCCATGGGGCTACAAAACTATCCTCGAAATTGGCTACGAATGATCGGTACAGATCCACCTTTTGCCTCCCAACTTTCCCAAGTCTGTTAAAGGATTTTCTACTGTAACATCGTATTTCGGATTCTCAATGGGTAGACAACAAAAACATCTCTTAGGAATAACCCTTGACGTGGCGAAAGAGTTTAGTACTTTCATAAATGGTAGGAAACTAATTTTTTCCCCATTTTACTTTAATACAACTCGTGTTGGAGGGTCTAAAAAGTTCGGTTCTTTTTCTTACTTATTAAACAAGTTAAAAAGCGTTAAGTTCGGCCGGGCCGTTCCAAAATGAATTACTCTGAGCTAATAGGGAATTATTAGTTTTCTTTATGTCCCGAAAGTACCTAGCCACAATCTTAGGTGGAGAAGTTACTATAATCGGGCGGTACCGTTATATGGGGGCTATAAGAAAATGTGGATCTATGTCCATAAGTTCTGGTGGAGAAGTTTCTTGGTAACAGGGAAGCCTAAATTTTAAATTATAGCTAATTCTTTCTGAAAGTGTAGCTAAAAACGTCAAAATAGCTAAAATCGGGAGGTACCATATGACCATAATTTTTGGTGAATAAGTTTCTTGATCACTGAGAACCCCAAATGCCAAATTATAGCTAATAAAATGTAGCTAAAAACGTTAAAATACGGGAAATCGGGCGGTACCGTCATACGAGGGCTATAAGAAAACGTGGACCTATGTCCATAAGTTTCTTAGTCACTGGTCAAATTATAGCTAATTCGGTTTGAAAGTGTAGCTAAAACGTCAAAATACCGGAATTCGGGCGGTACCAAAATGTGGGCCGATATAGCCCATCTTCGAACCTGATCTTAGTTTAGACCAAAAACACATGTGTACAAAATTTCAGCCGAGCTACACGGCTCGTTCGGAAGATAGCGTAATTACAACAGACGGACGGACATGGCTAAATCGACTTAGAATTTTACGCTGATCAAAAATGTATGTACTTTATAGGGTTGCAAATGATTATTTCTATGAGTTACAAACGGAATGACAAACTTAACATACCCTCCATATTATGGTGGAGGGTATAAAAAGAAGATCTCCTTCGGGTATCTCCTTCACAAAAGTTCAAAATTTCAATTTTAGCCCAGTTAAGGGGCAGTTCGATAAACGTTCTAAAAATTTTACCGAAAGTAGTCCTTGTTGTTCATTTTTCGTGGACAAGTCCTGACATAATGGTTTGAAGTTCCCAGATGGTCTATGTCTGTCCATTCCTTCACATATGCAGCAGCACAAATTGAGAATTCTGTAACAGACCAAGTACAGAAAATAACAATGGCCTAGCTGCCAGATAGCTTAAGCATGAAACGAAGATGGAAGAATAACCCGTATATAGTTTTTGCAAGCCATAAATCCTTAAAACATAAAAGTTCTAATCAGCGAACGTCTTTCCAAATTTACTTTGTCATCAAATAAAAAGAAACTACAACCAGAAATCGCAGAACGCAATACTGACGAAGCTGAGAGAGCTGGCAAAGCTGACAGAGCTTTACTCAGAAAATAGCCCGAAAGGTGAAAAACCTCTATGGCACCGTGTGTAGTGGTTAGAGGGCAAGATAACTCTCGAACGGATCTGCCGATTCGGTCCAAAATTTGGCCTACGTAATATTTTGTCCAATCATAGTTTAAGTTCGAAGATAAGCCATATCGGTCCTCTCCTCCAGGTACCTCTACCACAAAAGTTCAAAAATGTTCGGAAAAATTGTGCGCATGATAATTCTTGAAGGGAGTGACCGATTTGGTCCATATTTTACACATCCTGATATATCTACTAGATATAGACCAGGTTCGAATATGGACTATATTTGTCCAATCCTTCAGGTACCTCCCACACAAAATTTCGAATAAGTTCATATTAAGACCTACTCTCGAATCACTTTAATTTTTGTTGAAGCAACTTGCATTCGCTGCCTCAATTACGACGGTAAAAGTTTTTCAGGGGCAAGTCCATACTTCTTGACAAAACCGTCCGAAAGGAGTAAAAACCCCCTATGGCGCCATATGTATTTGTTGGAGAGCACGATAACTTTCGAACTGATCAAACGATTTGGTCCAAAATTGGGCCTTTGTCATATTTTGTCCAAACTTATTTTCAGTTCGAAAATGTGGAATACCGGAATACCCCTATATTTACAAAAATGTAACTAAAATGGTATACACGATATCTCCATCAACCAATATGTTCAAAACTTCAGATCTCCCCAAATTTCGTTTAACTTCTAAAATGGTTCATATCGGTGCTTTCCTTAGGGTACTTCCCCCACAAAATTTCTTTCAACATTAGTGTCTAAGTGCAGTTTAGGGTCTCTTCGAATATTCTTTGGAAATACATACCGATGCTGTTAGTTGTGGTCCTGTCTACAGCGATATTATGTTTTCCGTGGACAAATCCTTGCTTCCTTGTATACGGGTCTAAAAGTTATACGATGACCTACTGAAATGACTAGTGGGCGCGATATCTATCGAAAAAATATGACTCCCAAAATTAGATCTACTTCCATAATGGGCTATGTCGGTCCATTCCTTCAAGTACCTTCTCCGCAATACTTTTGAGCTTTAATTCTAATCCACATTAATTCTAATCCGCTAGGCTGAGGGTATATCTCTGTCGGCAAAGCCGACTGATTCCTTTTTAGTTGTTAGGGCTATTTTAGGTATTCACGGTTTTGCTTAGAAACCGCAAGTCCCATCGAATCCGCAAAAACTTCCGAGGTGTAAGCACCTTTCATTTAAATTTATTTATGGCGGACCGTGCACTTCTTACCAAATTAAAGTCTTTAAAAAGTTGATGAATATTTTGCGAAAATCTGAAATATAATAAAACTGTTTCGACGATCACAAGCAATTGATTGAACTATTGGAATACGTACACACATATTGTATGTACTACATGTGTACATATGTTTGGAGTGAGTACATCTTAATGGCCTTCATCATAATCAAATGATTCCGCTTAAGAATAAGCTTCATTCAATAGAATCAGCAAAGTACAGCTTGGATGTGATCTTTAGCAAATATTCTTTTTTCCAAACATAGTCAAAGTCAATACCTTAAATAAATATTGGATGTGGAAGAGGTGCTCATCTATAGTTTTATTTTTTTTCTCGCATATAAGTAAACATTTCCAACACTATGATGATAGATATATTAATTAACACTTGAATGTGAACTATGTATAAGAAAAAGAAAACAAAGGCCAAATTTTTTTTGCCAAGCTGGAAACTAGAAATGTACTTGCATGGCTATGACCAAAACAATAATCCAGGAATTAAATTTATAAGAGAAAAAAAAAATAAAAAAAATAAATAGTTTTATGCTTCCGATTTATGCTAATGGAATTTTTTACTTTGTTTTGAATTCATTTCACATTTAAATAAGTGACGCCTCAACTGAGGTAGAGTCGTGTGTCGGACGACGTTGGCTGCCGACTCGTAATTTAGCAACAATAAAACTTTTTTTGATTAAATAGTTTTTGGTGAAACGTGACGTAGGAAAGCGTATAGTTTTTATTGTGGTTTTGTGACGTAGTCAATCAATTATTGTTGGGTATAAGTAACATGCCTATTGGGTATAAGTAACATGCCTATCACTACTGTGGGAAACAAAAGGGTAGTGCTTTGAGTGACTCAAAATTTTTTGTAGTGCGTTATTTTTATTATTTTTATTGTTTTGTGTTATTTTATTATTTTGTTGAAATGTTGGTAGAAAAGAAAACAAGTAAAAAAAATATCAGTCGGCTTTGCCGACAGAGATATACCCTCAGCCTATATGATCCAATACATTCACCTACAGACAGATCGAATGTATTTTGGGTCTTTTCAGCCCTTTTTTGACATTTGAACTTGCCGACAAAAATATGAATTAGGACATAAGCTCAAAAGTGTTGCGGAGGAAGTACTTAAAGTAGTGGACCGACACAGTCCATTATGGAAATGGATCTTATTTTGGGAATTTTCGATAAATATCGCGCCCACTAGTCAGTGGGTCATCGTATAACTTTTGGACCATTATACCAGGAAGCATGGACTTGTCCACGGAAATCGCTATAAACAGGACCACAACGAACAGCATCAGTATACATTTCCAAAGGATCTTCGAAGGACCAAATTGGTTGCCACGTTAAAGAGATATCGTTCATACCATTCTAGTTAAATTTTTGAAATATTAGGGGGAAGTACCAGAAGTTATGGACCGGTATTGCCCATCTTCGAACTGAAACTAAGTTTAGACCAATTCGAGTGCAGGTCTTACAGTAAACTTGTCCGAAATTTTGTGTGGGACGTATCCGAAGGAGTGAACAAATATAGTCCATATACGAACATGATTTATATCTGGTAGATATATTATGGTGGTGGGTGGGTTCCAATCACTTCACACGGTGTCATAGGGGTTTTTTTTTGCACCTTTCAGGCTATTTTCTCAGGAAGTATGGGCTTGCCCCTGATGAGACTTATACCGTTATGGAGGGGAAGTGAATACAAATTGCTGAAACAAAAATCAAAGCGATTCGAGAGCAGGTCCTAAACTGAACTTTTCCGAAATTTTGTGTGGGAAGTACCCGAAGGAGTGGACCGATTGACCATATTGTAACACCATCTAAATCTGGTAGAAATTTCACGATGTGCAAAGTATGGACCAAATCGGTTAATTCCTACAAGAGTTATCGTGCACACAAAATTTCCGTACTTTTGTGGGGGAGGTACCGGAAGGAGTGGACCGATATAACCCATCTTCGAACTTCAACTAAGTTTGGACAAAATATTACGAAAGCCAAATTTTCGACCGAATCGGTTGATCCGTTCGAGAGTTATCGTGCGCACCAGCCAGCCTGACGGACAACCAAGTTTAGTTAGTGCCGGCAGATTTTTTGGAGCTACAGGGCATTATCTCAAAAAGTATGGACTTGTCCCCGAAAAAGAATACACCGTCAAGGAAAAGAATACAAAGTCAAAATTTCGATTTTTAACAAAAAATGTGCCGTTTATTGACCATTAATCGGTCAAAAAATTTTAAGGAAAATTCTCTTATTTGAAGACAAAATTTTGATGTATTCAATAAACTCACAAAAATATATGAAGACTGAACACCAAATTTGTGTAATTTTGGGTGGATAAGGTGGCTAAAACCTTAAAAACCCGAAAATTGGGCGGTACCGTTCCACGGGAGTTATATCAAAACGTGAACCACGTGAACGTGAACGTGTAAAAATATTTCGCAAGATCTGGCGAAGACTAAATATCAAATATCAGCTACATTGGTTGTTTAATGCGGCTAAAACCTTGAAAATCCCAAAAATCGGCCGATATCGTTCTATTGGATCTACGAGTATATCAAAACGTGGGCCTATGTGCATAATTTTTATCAGAAAAGTTTTTAGGTTCATTGGGAACCCTCAATTCAAAATTTCGGCGTATTTATTTGTGCGTAAAACATATGTAAAATCTTCAAAATTCCGAAAATGGGGAGGTACCGTTATATGGGGTCTATATCAAAACGTGGACCTATGTCCATCATTTTTATCGGAAAAGTTTTTTGTAACGTGAAAACCCCGCATCTCAAAATTCAACCAATTTGGTTGATAAGTTTAGCTAAAATATTCAAAATACCGAAACATTAAGAAGTACCGTTACCGTGGACCGATTTTCCCAATTTTTTGCTCTCGACATTGTCAGTGAACTATAAGTACCCAGCAAACCAAATGTCGGATGTCCGACACGTCTGAACAATTTCGGAAGCAACGTCGTTCAGATTTCGTTCCGATTTCTAAACGATTTTTCGGAGCAGAGATAGTTCAGATTTTGTACCGATTTCGGAACGAATGTCGGAAAGAAATTTCCTTTCCGAATTTCCCAAGGATTTTCTTAGATTTCGTTAAGAAATCGGATCGAAATCGATACGATGTCGCTCCGACAATTCGTTCCGAAATTATGTCAACCACTTCATACAACTTTCGTTAAGATATCGTTACGATTTCGGATCAGACATCGGACGTATCGTCCGAATTTTGTTCCGATTTCGTTAAGATGTCGGTACGATTGGTTTGCTGGGTATTTATACCAAAATTCATATGACAACGCCAACTCCTTTTATATTTGGCCACCTTTTATTTGAACTCGCAACATAGAGCAGCGTTTTTTTTAGGTTATGTGCCATTATCTCGGGAACTATGGACTTGCCCTCGAAAAAACTACAATAACGTAACGGGGCCGCACGAACATCCTGTTATCGTGCGCACAAGTTTTGCGACAATTTTTGAACATTTGTGGGGGAGGTACCTGAAGGAGTGGACCTATATGGCCCATCTTCGAACTTAAATCAAATCTGGACAAAATATTTCGATACCCAAAATTTGAACCGAATCGATTGATCCGTTCGAGAGTTATCGAGCGCACCAGCCAACCAGACAGAGAGACAGACGGACATTGCTAGATCTACTCAAAATTGTCTGAAACGGATATCGTACAAACATACTTGGGGTCTAAAAACATAATTTCGATGAGGCACATTTGTATATACCCTCTTTAGCCTAAAGACTGAGGGTATAAAAATTATAGGTTTTGAAGATATCGTGCGAAATGTATACAAATTATGGAAATTTTCGATATTTTATAAAATTTGAGGCAATAAATGTATTTTTTTCTAGTTCATTATTTCTACAAATATTTTACTCTTGCCCTTATCTTCAAATTTGCTTCAGAGGTCAGATGAGGATTCATATAGGTTTCAGAGATATAGCCCAGAATTTCGTTAAAACTTCAATATTTAACCATGTTTAGATGGGACCATAAATCTGTACTTTCAAAAAATCATAAGCTCAAATTGTTTGCACAAAATTACCTTAAAAATATTGCACAGCGTTTTTGTAGTCTCAATTTGTAATATCAAAAAATCCATACTAAAAGTTGTTTGCATTTTCAGCTTTGTATAGTGTAATTCAATTAAATAAAACTTTCACAAATAAATGACCTTCGGCCTAATAAGACAACAATAAATAAAAATCTGAAAATCTCCTAAAAGAATTTGCGTTGTGTAGGCCATGGATCAAAGTCTCAATTTGTCATTGTAACCTTTTAATTTACTTTTTGACTTATTATAGGTGTGATATCATTTCTAAATGTAATAAAGTCTATAAAAATATATTCTATAAAAGGTGTTTAAAATTATTCAGGAATAATAAACATTTAATTGCAACAGATAATTCAATATTTAGAGAATAAATTTAGCAATTAATTTCGAGTTTCATAAAAAATATATGCAAATGTATGCACCATTACATTTTATAAGTATATATGATTAATTTAATTCGTTAATGTTAATAAATATATTAGCATACATTAATATTTATGAGTCCGCTTCAATTTGCGGGACAAATTCCACATAGACAGCAAGTAAAACTGCTTTAAAATTTAAGATTCAACAATATATTTTCAATATAAGGAAAGTTTTATCCAATAGGGTTGTTAAGCTCAAGGCAGATTTACCGATGGGAGCCAGATGCCATAGCGCAAGTATTTCAACAGAATTACAATTTAAACAAAGCTTATGTCTAGGAGAGTGCCCAGAAAATCAATGAGCTTTTCTTCCCACTGAAATTTTTATAGAAAAGTTGTTTGAAGAATTTGGCTGATGGCTAGTTTCTACGAATACATAATCAGGATGTACCGTTCTATGGGGCCTTTTTCAAAACGTGGACCTATACCAACAAATTTCTGGGGGAAAGTTAAAGCACCCAACGAAGACTAAATACAAAATGAAATAAACGTCAATAAATAAACTGAACGGTTGAGGTAAATTTATGTTAAATTTCACAGCACTCCACATTATTATTTTGCTCAGGCCCCTTGCCCTGAACATGCTAACATCCGATAAACAAACTGCACACTGTGTCACGCATACGTATTCATGGGTGTTTCGACTAATGTGCCTTCCAAATTGTTGCTGGGAGGTAACATTTTCAGAAGTTGTGGAAAAATATTATTCTTATGGCCAAGACATCGGTCACATGATTTTCCTATGCCTTTGGTCGGGAAATTGATGTGGATAAGACTGATGTTAAAGAAATTACCTTTTATACGAATTTGGAGATAAGATGTTTCAGCCTCCTGCTAAATACAAACTTATAACTTATTTTAATCTATATCTATAAAATAGAGAAATATTTGTTTGTTTGCGCTTTAATAACTCAAAATGTGCTGACCAAATCTTCGTGAAAATTTCAGAGTATATTACAGCATTGCCTGAATGTAACATAGGCTATATCAATTTTTTTAAATTCCACGCTGATTTGGAGATATATCATATATATCGGATGTACCTCCGAAGCATGTTAATTTTGTATGGGAATATTTATAGGAGTGTCTCCAAATGCTGTCAAAATAAATGGAAAGTAAGTCATATCTTTCTAAATAGGCGTTGTGAGATCAATGGGAGCAGTTTTCTCTTTGAACTGCTAATATCATATATAATCTATTTTAATCACTATTAGCTTGAAAGGCTTTAAACTCATAAGAAACCAATCTAATGTGTAGGAAAAAAGGCCTCTCTAACATATCGCTCATTTACTCAAAGAGTGACACATCTCAAAAAATCTAGTTTGGAAATTTGTCTTCCCAACTTAAAAAGCTTATTACACAAAAATTAAAAGAGCTACTTGTCCATATTTTGTGAACAGCTAGTTAAATTTCTGTTCAAGATCAAGCACGATTTGAAGCGTTTTAGTGATTCATAAACTCAAAATACATTTTTGTTGAATAATGCCAAACTCGTAGTAAATGAGGTGGAGATATCAACATGAAAATTTGACAGAAGATAAAATAGAAGTCGTAGAAAAAATAGAAATTGCTAGCTCAGAAAACGCAACGCGATATGTCCCAAACATATTTCGCAGCAAAGATATATTTGTTTGAAACAGTCCCTAACATAACATATGTTTGGGCCCTGCAAACAAATATTTGTTTGGGTGTAATCTTTTATTAAAATGCATAGAAATACCAAACACAAAAGCAACAACAGACGCATAGGTACATACAAAATTCTAAATACAAGAAAAACGTAATGGAATAACTTATAAAAAAGTGAATAACAAATAAAAATTATTAATTATAAAATATACAAACATCGTTGAACTCTTCTCGTTAGGCGTGAAATAAAACACCTTCTCCTCAAAATTGAAATCATCAACGGGAATCAAATGATTATATAATGTAATAAATAGGTACACCTATATTTCAAATATGTGCATGTTTCTGAAAAATGTTTTAATGTTATTACCAATATTAAATAAGATTTCTTCTTTGTCCAATAAAATATTTCCATTCACCTTTTTGATTCTATTATAAAATTTCCATCTCAAATTGCAAAAATGTCTTCTTCTTCTGTTATCCTTCACTCCCTGTGGAGCATAAGGCCTCAACCATTCTTTTGTATCGAACTCTGTTGTGCGATGCTTGATTGACGTCGTTCCATGAATAGTTTGCAGCTTGTAGTTCTGCGTCGATCGACCTTCTCTAAGTTTTAGCTGGCGTACCAACAACACGTCGGCCTCTTCCCTGGGGATTCCACCGAAGCACTTGACGAGCAATGTTTTCTACAGGTCTTCGTAGCGTGTGGCCTATCCAGCGCCATTTCCGTTGACAAACCTCAACGGGAGCTGCAATTTGATTGGCGATGTTCAATAGTTCAGCATTTCGTATTCGGTTCGGCGACCAAATGTTTAAAATTTGCCGCAGACATTTGTTTGTAAAACTTTGTAGACGGCCGTCAATTGAACTAGTACGTTTCCAGGTTTCGCATCCGTAAAAAACCACAGATTTCACATTCGAATTATATATGCGAAGTTTGGTGTGTGTTGAGATTTGTCGAGATCTCCAAATAGGCCGAAGCATGCCGAAATTGCAAAAATTTATTGGACATTTAATTTACTAAAAAGCACCATATCTTTAAGGAAACACAAACAATGATTTATTCACTCACTTTGCCGTCTATACTCAACGATTGTCTTGAGGAAGCTGAAAAATGCTCATTGCTTTTTTCGCAAAAGAACAAAAATAATTAATTTTTCTTTTCCTCTTCGCTTTCTACGTTGGAAGAATAAATCTAAACAACAAAGAACGAAACACAAGCTTTTGTCCGCATACCGCATACACACCACCAAAGCAAAAGCAAACTTATTCACCATTCCGTCGTCACTTCTGTGTTTTCTATTGCACCATACACACATCTCTTTATTATAAAATAAGCGAGAGCCCTGGTGTTACGCTCTTTGACAAAAATCCTCTCTCCACCCATAAAAAATATGTTCTAACATCAAAAATATGTTGGTATTAAACGAATAAAATTGAGATACGTTACAAAATAGATTTGTTTGGACCCAAACTTATTTCGTTTGGATCTAAAAATACATTCGTTTGCAACCAGTTCCAAACATATATTTGTTTGGATCCAAACATATTTCTAACATATATTTTTCTGTTTTTTTTTATATTTTTGTTTTTGGCCGCACATCGGCCAATTTTATGAACGCGAATCTCTATACCAAAAATCAAAGATGTGTTCGCCAAAAAAAATAATAATTTTTAAAAATGGAAATGCAAAAGAAATTTGTTTTTTTACCATATGCACTTGCAAACAAATTACTCCCATGAATAAAATTAATTACAACTATCCTCAAACCTATGGTACTCATCCAATCTGTCGAAGTTGTGTAAGAGTATATGCAATTTATAAATGTGGTCTACGTAGGAGTCCTTACTATCGGAACGGATTTTGGAGGAGTGTTATCTCCTGGAACATACAAAACTACCATATCTTAAACTCCATACACAGCACTGGCATTAAAATAATTTAAAAATGGCGGCAAAATTTAATATAACTATCCCAGCAAAAAATTTACCTCCACTTATGCAGTTAAATCATATGGACAAGTGATTTTGAAGTGTATCAAATTATGCATTTCACTGATGACTGTGACTACTGAATGATGTACTCCATTTGCACTGCATTTCAACTAAACCTTTGGCATTACATTTTAACTAACCCTTTGGATTCGCATTTTAACTAACCCTATAGGGTAGAATAGGATGCAGTCCAAGTTGCATCCAAAGCACGTGTTTTGATGCTGTGCATTGGATGGAGTTTAAAGGCACTCTACGGAATGTGTTTTTATGCAGTTCAAAGGTGCAATAAAAATGCAAACCTTTGCAAAATATCCCAGAATAAATAAAACGAATTCATTATTTATGTAAAACAAAAATATTACGAACTTTATTACCTTGATCTGCCTATCTACCATATGGTGGTTGGGATGTCTCTCACGGTAACAACCGTGCAGGTGCTGCAACGAAAGTATGTGATTGTGTCACTGGTATCAGACGAGGCACCCTGTTGCTGTTCTCAGGGCGACATTCGGAAATGTGCATACACAGAACAAAAAACAAAAGTATGAATTTTTTACTAATTCCGTTCATAATATTTTTGTCCATAATTTGATCGCACCTCTTTTAAAGTGAATGGACAAATTTTTGTATTCATATACATAACACTATTTTTGCAAATGTATGAATGCTTTTCTAAAATACAAAATTAAATTTTCTAGTTTCCCCTACATTCACCTTTTTTGTTTTTGTGCTTTGCATATAAAGATGTGGTTTTGCTTCTACTATTTTTGTCCTTCCTCCCTTCCATCGTATCTACACGCACATTGACTCCGTGTCAACAAAGCACAACAGCCTAAATCAGCGTCAGGCGAGAGAGCGCCACGGGCGCTCATTGAACGTTGCTCTCTCCACACACACAATTCAACCAATTGAAAAAGCATGCACTCACACAATGACACCCCCTAAAGTACCCAGTTGGAAGTTGTCTGCTATGTGTCTTCAAAGTTGTCTCCAATCCATTGAAGACGGCTCGACGACAGCCCTTTGCGATCATCGACGACATTTTCACACAAATGTCGCAAACCTCGTGCACGATAAGATGAGCGACAACGTAAGCGAAGTTGTCTTCATGGACAATAAACATTAACTTGTACCAAGGCACACTACACGACATTTTCGTTCAGAATATCACACATCTCACATGGAAGAGAGACAAATTGGTGACACCGTCTTGTTTAAAGACAATTTTGATATTTTTCGTTGATGAAACGGTCATCGCAGATTCAATTTCCTACTGGGTATGCAATAGAAAAGTATGGTGCCTGATGCTGGCCTAAATTAGGGATGCACAAAACAGTACTCTAGCGCAGTGTTCACCAGAAACAACAAATTCAACCACTTCGTTTGTGTTGGGCACACACACGAGATTATCTATCCCTCTCTACCCAGCAAAACAATCGTACCAACATCGTAACGAAATCGGAACAAAATTCGGACGATACGTCCGATATCTGATCCGAAATCGTAACGATATCTTAACGAAAGTTGTATGAAGTGGTTGACATAATTTCGGAAATGTCGGAGCGACATCGGATCGATTTCGTAACGAAATCTGAAGAAAATCCTTGGGAAATTCGGAAAGGAAATTTCTTTCCGACATTCGTTCCGAAATCGGAACGAAATCGGTACAAAATCTGAACTATTTCCTCTCCGAAAAATCGTTTAGAAATCGGAACGAAATCTTAACGACTTTGCTTCCGAAATTGTTCAGACATGTCGGACATCAGACATTTTGTTTGCTGGGTAGATAAACATCGTGTGCGTTAATTCATTGCTAAAACAAAGAAGATGATCGGTGGTGAGAGTAACTCACCACAATTGGTGAGACATAAACGAATGCACACAAGCACGGATGTACGAACTGTTTTCTGTATGTTTTACTTAAATAGTGTTTGTACATTTAAAATTATTTCTTTAATGTGACCATATCAAACAAATAAAGAAAATCTATTAAAAATAACATGTTCAAATTTTGTGCTCAATCGGAGAGTAAATTTGGTACTCTTACCACTACAGTCACATATATTGTTTTGTGCATCTCTCCCTGCCAACATTTGCTATCTGTTTCTTGTCCAATGAGTCACTTGAATAAGATTGCTCAAACGAATGCGATAGTCTCATTCTTATCCAAAAAGATCATGCTATCGGGAAGAACTGTTCCACTCATTAGATACTTTTTTGAGTGTCTAATTGGACACTTCAGAAAGTTATTAAAACGATAATATCGGTGGAGCAATGAATCGTAAGCATGCTCGCTTTGCAATCTGAATGCCCGGGTTCGATTCACAGGCCAGTCGAAATTTTTTAATGACAAATCTTTTTTTAAGCTATAAAACATTAATGTGAGCTAAAAACTTGATAAAAATAATAATAAATAAAAAAGAACAAAAATTTATTTTAATTAATTGGATTAATCGAGCTAAAATTTATTTTGATTTTCTTTTTTACTTAATTTAATTCCTTTTTATTTTATGTTTTGTTTATTGTTGTTGTTTGGGTTATTTTTGGCTTTTTGGTTTTTTATACCCTCAGCTTTTAGGCTAAAGAGGGTATTTACACTTTGATACGACCAAAAATGTGCCTCATCGAAATAATGGTTTTAGACCCCAAGTATGTTTGTACGATATCCGTTTCAGAAAATTTTGAGTAGATCTAGCAATGTCCGTCCGTCTGTCTGTCTGTCCGTCTGTCTGGCTGGCTGGTGCGCACGATAACTCTCGAACGGATCAATCGATTCGTTTCAAATTTTGGGTATCAAAATATTTTGTCCAGATTCGATTTAAGTTCGAAGATGGGCCATATAGGTCTACTCCTTCAGGTACCTCCCCCACAAATGTTCAAAAATTGTCGCAAAACTTATGCGCACGATAACTCTTGTGGGGAATAACCGATTTGGTCCATACTTTGCACATCGTGTAATTTCTACCAAACTTAGATGAGGTTCCAATATGGACTAAATCGGTCCACTCCTTCGGATATCTCCCACACAAAATTTCGGAAAAGTTCAGTTTAGGACGTGGTCTCGAATCGCTTTGATTTTTGTTTATGCAAGTTATATTCGCTGTCCTCTATACGACGCTGTAAGTTTCATTAGGGGCAAGTCCATACTTCCTGAGAAAATAGCCTGAAAGTTACAAAAAACCCTATGACACCGTGTGTAGTGGTTGGAGGGCAAGATAACTCTCGAACGGATCTGCCGATTCGGCCCAAAATTTGGCTTTCGTAATATTTTGTCCAAACTTAGTTCAAGTTCAAAGATGGATTATATGGGTCCACTCCTTCCGGTACCTCCCCCACAAAAGTTCGAAAATGTTCGGAAAATTTGTGCGTACGATAACTCTTGAAGGGAGTAACCGATGTGGTCCATACTTTGCACATTATGAAATTTCTACCAGACTTAGATGAGGTTCCAATATGGACTCAATCGGTAAACTCCATCGAGTACCTCCCACACAAAATTTCGGAAAAGTTCAGTTTAGGAGCTGCTCTCGAATCGCCTTGGTTTTTGTTGTAACATCTTGTACTCACTGTCTGCTATAGGAAGGTACAAGTTTCCTCAAGGGCAAGTCCATACTTCCTGAAAAAATAGCCTGAAAGTTGAAAAACAAACCCTATGACACCATGTTTATGGGTGGAAGCGCAAGATAATTCTCGAACGGAAATTCCGATTCCGGCCAAAATTTGGCCTTCGTAATATTGTTTCCAAACTTACTTTAAGTTAGTAGATAAGCCATATCGGTCCACTCTTTCAGGTACCTACCCCACAAAAGTTCAAAAATATTCGGAAATATTGTGCGCACGATAACTATTGATGGGAGTGACCGATTTGGTCCATACTTTACACATTCTCATAATATCTACCAGATATAGATCAGGTTCGAAAATGGACTATATTTGTCCACTCCATCCCATACCTCCCACACAAAATTTTGGATAAGTTCACTTTAAGACCTGCCATTGAATCACTTTGTTTTTTGTTGAAGCAACTTACATTCGCTGTCTCAATTACGATGGTAAAAGTTGTTTCAGGGGCAAGTCCGAAGGGTGTAAAAATCCCCTATGGCACCCCATGGTCTATGTCGGTCCATTCCTTTAAGTGCGTTTTCCGCAAAATTTTTGAACTTTAATCCTAATCAACATTTTTGTCGGTTCATACGACCAAAATTTTGAGATCCCCTAAATACATAAGTTTTTTGTGAAAAAAGTGTTTCAATTTGCACAGGCTGAGGGTATATCTCTGTCGGCAAAGCCGACTGATACTTTTTTACTTGTTTTCTTTTTTATTTAATTTACTTATTTTTTTTTATTTTATGTATTGTTAATTGTTGACCCGTTGTGTCGTTAGTTAATCCTTTGCTTGAGTTATTTTTGGCTTTTTGGTTTTTTTATTATTTAATTCATTATTTTATGCGAGTATGTTTTTAGAATTTTTCAGGAATTGTCGCTTATATTAATTTTGTCATTTGAAAAATGTGATGTCGCCTGACCTGGTGGTAATCGATCCCCGGACATTCAGAGTGCAAAGCGAGTTTGCTTAGTAAGCACCACCGTCGCATATAATCATCTGTATACAAATGTCTTATTTGTTCAAATTACAACAATTCTAAAAATAAATGTATGCTATCTCATTTGTATCCAAATGAACGATGGAAAATAGATAGACATCGTAATTATACAGAATTGTTATTGTTATTTGCCTGCATTTCCCTGCATTGCATATTGCAAACTGTTTACAGCGTAAATTGTTTTTGAGAAACAATAGGCGTCGTATTTGTATCTAAATGGTGACTGGATACGATGCAAATGGGATAAAAATGTAATTGTATATTAGACAAATGTCGAATTTTTACAGAAAACAAGTAAAAAAGTATCAGTCGGCTTTGCCGACAGAGATATACCCTCAGCCTGTGCAAATTGAAACACTTTTTTCACAAAAAACTTATGTATTTAGGGGGTTTCAAAATTTTGGTCGTATGAACCGACAAAAATGTTGATTAGGATTAAAGTTCAAAAATTTTGCGGAAAAGGTACATAAAGGAATGGACCGACATAGACCATGGGGGTGCCATAGGGGGTTTTTACACCCTTCAAGAAGTATGGACTTGCCCCTGAAACAACTTTTACCACCGTAATTGAGGCAGTGAATGTAAGTTGCTTCAACAAAAATCAAAGTGATTCAATTGCTGGTCTTAAAGTGAACTTATCCAAAATTTTGTGTGGGAGGTACGGGATGGAGTGGACAAATATAGTCCATATTCGAACCTGATCTATATCTGGTAGATATTATGAGAATGTGTAAAGTATGGACCAAATCGGTCACTCCCATCAAGAGCTATCGTGCGCACAATTTTTTAATATTTTTGAAATTTTGTGGGGTAGGTACCTGAAGGAGTGGACCGATATGGCTTATCTACGAACTTAAAGTAAGTTTGGAAACAATATTACGAAGGCCAAATTTTGGCCGGAGTCGGCATTTCCGTTCGAGAATTATCTTGCGCTTCCACCCATAAACATGGTGTCATAGGGTTTATTATTCAACTTTCAGGCTATTTTTTTTCAGGAAGTATGGACTTGCCCCTGAGGAAACTTGTAGCTTCGTATAGGGGACAGTGAATTCAAGATCTTACAACAAAAACCAAGGCGATTCGAGAGTAGGTCCTAATCTGAACTTTTCCGAAGGAGTTTACCGATTGAGTCCATATTGGAACCTCATCTAAGTCTGGTAGAAATTTCATAATGTGCAAAGTATGGACCAAATCGGCTACTCCCTTCAAGAGTTATCGTACGCACAAATTTTCCGAACATTTTCGAACTTTTGTGGGGGAGGTACCGGAAGGAGTGGACCGATATAATCCATCTTTGAACTTGAACTAAGTTTAGACAAAATATTACGAAAGTCAAATTTTGGGCCGAATCGGCAGATCCGTTCGAGAGTTATCTTGCGCTCCAACCACTACACACGGTGTCATAGGGTTTTTTGTAACTTTCAGGCTATTTTCTCAGAAAGTATGGACTTGTCCCTAATGAAACTTACATCGTCGTATAGAGGACAGCGAATACAACTTGCGTAAACAAAAATTCAAAGCGATTCGAGACCAGGTCCTAAACTGAACTTGTCCGAAATTTTGTGTGGGAGGTACCTGAAGGAGTGGACCGATTGAGTCCATATTGGAACCTCATCTAAGTTTGGTAGAAATAACACGATGTGCAAAGTATGGACCAAATCGGTTATTACCTACAAGAGTTATCGTGCGCACAAGTTTTGCGACAATTTTTGAACATTTGTAGGGGAGGTACCTGAAGGAGTGGACCTATATGGCCCATCTTAAATCGAATCTGGACAAAATATATAACTTCAATGTGCTCTAGGATCTCAAAATTATTAGTCCCACTATATTTTCTGCGGTTTTATAAACTACCAGACAGAAAAACTCAAAGAAAGAATTGAAACCGGTACGCTTGCAGAGATGTACAAACTGACTTATGTACTTGTAGGTATCTCTAACAACTGCTAATAAAATGTATCGAACACAGTGCCCTTTTCACGACTCCGTTTAAACTGCATCCGGATGCCAATTAAATATGAGAAATGGGTGTCAATCGTTGGATTGCATCGAAATGCGGTTAAAATTTAAGGAATTGGCATCTGGGAGCAGTTAAGATGTAAGAAATGGATGTCATTCATTGGATCGCATCCGGATGCGCATAAAATGTGGTAATTGGAGTGCCTTTTTCACGACACCGTTAGAATTGCATGCCGCGAAAGAAATAATCTACATTGCACTACTTCCAATTAATTTTGCTGGGAATAGCACATTCATTTAATCTTAGTCGGGGTTGCGCAGCGCACCGGGTTCAGCACTAACTTTAAGACTTCAAAATTGACCTTTTACTTTCCACGTACTTTACTTTACCTTCTCTATAAAAAGTCCGGATAATCCAGATGCACATTTCCGGATGCCATCATCACTAGAAGGGCTCTATAATTGTTTTCTTGTTTGTTCCCAATTTTAATGTATTATAAAATAAACACAGTCGAACTTCTGTATAACGAACGTTTCTATAACGAATTATCAAACATAACACACACTGTGGCTCTCTAACCTGTTTACTGATTCCAGTTTAATTGTGGACACACAAACAAATCAATTCACGTGCTTGTCACTCATTCATGATTGATTTTAAAAATAATTCCGCCTTAAATTCTTTGAAAGACAACAAATGCTATACATTAATAACAAATTAGATCAATTTCATAGAAATTGATTTATGGACGTCCCTAGTTGTGGTTTTCTGTACGTACGAATCTAGTTGAGAGGCGACAGGCGTACAATACTTTCTTTTTTTTTTTGTTTTTTTTTTTTTTTTTTTTGGTTCGTGAATCCCAGCTAACAATTAAACAGAAACATATGAATAAACTTAATTTGAAATGCGTTAAATGTACAATGAGATAATTGAAATTTATTTGGCGGCTTTTTAACCGAACATAGACAATAGCATGCAACGCATTTTTAATAACATTGAATAAACAAATGAGTGTACAAATTGCTGAAGTATGAAGTCTTCTAAATAGTATTCAGAGATATGACTATCAAAAGTCTACAATAATTGTGGGTGATTTAAGAGTTTAAAACACGTTCCGAAAGTTATACTTTGGTAATTTTCGTTCTAAATGAAAGAAAAAATCTCCTATGCTCAACACCACATGTGCATTTCTATATCCTCACTCTTTAGGCTAATGATGCGATGAAAATGTGCCTCATGGAAATAATGGTTTTAGGCCCAAAGTATGTTTGGACGAAATCCCTTTCAGACAATTGGAAGTCGATTTTGCCACGTCCGTTTGGCTAAATGGGGCTCACGATGACACTCGAAGGTATCATACCATGTTGTCCAACAAAACAGTTTTTTTTTGCCAGCAATAAGCTGTTTCGTAAATGCAGAAACTGTCGTCTGTCAGGGTGAAATTAAATGCAGATACCAATACAAATTAACGCTGCCTTCTGCCTGGGGTATTACAATCTTCCACTCAACGCTACAATCAGTAGCAACCTGTAGAGCAGGAAATTGGTATTGGTAGAAAAGGCGAGAGGAGACATGTCTTTTCCACAAGATAAAGAGAGAATTGGAAAAGCGGGCTGTGTGAAAAAATCGAGATGTACAAAAGTCAGAATGAAGTCCGAAAATTCTATCAAATATTAAAGTAATGGCTTTACTACAGGCACATCCTCCAGCAAAGACCTACAAGGTAATTTGATAACTGATACAGATAATGTGCTCAGCATATGGAAGGAACATGTTTCCAAACTAGCGAATACGACGATGATACCACAGATCCAATCCCAGAAGATGGTATCGAATGTATACCGCCCTGATTAAATGAGGTAAAGACAGCAATAAGCCGGCTTAAGACTAACAAGTCAGAACGGCGTTAAGTTCGGCCGAGGTGAACTTGTTATACCCTCCACCACGAGTTGTATTAAAGTAAAATGGAACAATAAGTTTCCTTTGGTTTATGAAGAAGACTAAAGCAATTTCGGTAAAACAATGTGGCTAACCTTCAAAATACCGACATTCGGGAGGTACCGTCCTTTACCTTCAAATACCGTACCTTCAAAATACCGAAATTCGGGAGGTACCGTTCTTTGTAGGCTATATCAATACGTCGATGTATACCGACAAATTTCTGGCGGAATTCTAGGCGATTTTAATGCCAAAATTGGAAAGGAAAATATTTTTGGCCCAACAGTCGGAAAATTCAGTCTCCACAATGAAACATCTCACAATGGCATGAGGCTCATAGACTTCGCAGCCCCAAAAAACATAGTAGTTAGCAGCACCAGATTTCAACATCTCGACATCCATAAGGGCACATGGCTGACTCCAGATCAGAAAACAAGAAATCAAACTAGCAGACCCCGGTCCGCGTTGCTGGCCCGTCGTAATGAGTTTAATGACAACTTTTTATCGACTTTATGCTTGAAAATTAAAAAATAGGTATTTTCTACCTCACTTCTTCGGTCTATTGTCAAACCGAGAAGGATTTTTTGTCTGTAACCTTTCTTTTCTCTTACGGACTTTGTCGGATTTTTCGCCAATTTATGCTTTTTAGGATTTATTATCGTCCATGTCCCTGTCTTTGTCCTAAAGCGATCTAATTTTACAGGTTAAAAAGTGGTTAAATCGAATTCTCCCGCTTATTGAGACTTATATGTTATATGTTTTAGCTTTTCATGGCTGATGGACCGTTGAACCTCACCATTCAAGTAAATTTGTAAATATATAGTTTTTCTTGATCGGGGGCGCAACCACCGTTGTCTCGAAAACTAATTTGCAACCCGATGCACTCATAAGTTTAGCAAATATAGCGATTATAAAATAATAGGCCCCGAAATTCGTCTACAAATATATAGCATTTTGGACCACGGAACATTCCTGAACATTTTCTGAATAATAGGTTCAGTAGTTTTGGAAAAAAAATGTTTTGAAAAGAGTGGGCGTGGCCATGAGTTTTCAAGATATAACATATTAAAAAAAGTAGTGGTCCGGTATCTTGGCTCCAAATATGTACCTAGGGTGCACACAACTTCATTGCCTACCAAAATGTATGCTGAAACCGGTATAATCATACATTTGGCTTATATATAGCGTTTAACAGAAAGGCATGGGGAAGGTACCCCACCTCTTCCGAAATTCATAATATACCCAGCAAAATGTTCGATGCCAAAGATGACATTCAATCATGGGTGCAAGTGATATAGCATGTCATCTTTTTAGCATCTTCATCGATGAATTTTATATGAGCGTGGACCCCAAAAGATGACGTTCTTTTCTGGATCCTAAGCATGTCATTTTAACCAATGCGTTGACATGTCATTTCCACCAATGCTTTGGCATGTCATTTCCAACAATGATTTGACATGTCATTTTCACCAATGCTTTGACACGTCATTTTCACCCATGCTTTGACATGTCATTTTAACCAATGCTTTGGCATGTCATTTTCACCAACCCCTTGGCATGCAATTTTCATGTCTTGTTTGGAAAATGGAAATGCTGTATTGAAATATGGTTTTCATGAAAGACAAAACTCTTTATTAATTCAAACGAATTCATGAAATAGCTACAATTAATTTATCAGTTTAGTTTTTCAAAAGTTTACATCCAAAATTGCAATGTAATCACCACCGCTGCAACGCAAAAAATTACTTCCTCCGTTCTCCGCAACTGATATTCTTTCATCTTACAAAAGATTTTTTCAATTATCTTCCCATCACCAGTTCAGATTTCAACATGGACTCCAAATGCACTCCTTTAAGTATTTTTGTTTCGTAAATTACTTTTATTTTATAATTTTGTTATTTTATAACAACATTTTGGTAATTTATACTCTTTTGTTTAGTGACGGAAATATGTAGGGATCTACAACCCGGCTTGCTTTAGGGATCTCTAAGAACAAAATGTAACGAACGGGGAGGAGAGACTTTTTATGGAAAATACCATTTATGCTTAATTAATTTATTTTTAATTGTTTCTTTCCAAAAGTAGTATCTTCTTTATTTTCAGATTCTTGTTCCTTTTCGTTTCGGACTTTTTTTTTCAAATTCCAAGAAGCGAGATTTGATTAGAACAGACAAGGGAACTTTTAAAATAGCAATGTGTGCAGTCCGATTCTATTTTTAGCTCGATGGTTGGGACTTCATACAATACCAATTCTTTAGAAATTTTAGTTGTTTGATATGCAGGAAATGTAAGACAACATCACGACGACAGTTCTAACAACTTTGGTCTGTTCCAGAAACTGCAAGAATCTACTTATTTTTACTACGATAACAATTTTTCTTTTATGTTATCGGAAAAAATAGTAAAAATTAGTAGATTTTTGCAGTACTGGAACATACCAAAATGAAAATAAACAGGTGTGTAAATAAAAACACAAACATCATCTCTATTGGATCGATGGAATGGGTACAAATGCTGATGAAAAGATCGGATCTTTCACGACTTCCTTTGCATTGGTTCAAATCCTAATGAAAAGATCGGATCTTTCACGATTTCCTTTGCATTGGTTCAAATCCTAATGAAAAGATCGGATCTTTCACGACTTCCTTTGAACCAATGCAAAAGATGACATGAAATCACGTCATCGCAAAGAACCCCTTCCGTCAAATTTTGCTGGGTATACATAACAACGGCAAACATTGAGCTTTTGTCGCAAATTTTATGGAAATCCCTTCAGTAGTATTGGAGTTATGACATATTAAAAAACAGGCGTGGTCGGGCCTATAGGCCCTAAAGAAGTACCTAGATTGTAGATTAATCCGTAAAATATCACATAGGGGAGGTAACCCGGTCCCTCTGGAATTTAATAAAATATGTAACCTGTTTTCGTGGGGCGTGGTAAACTTTTCTTTCCAAAAATCTAAGTTTTTGATTTTTATTCATAAAGGTAAGGCATTTTTTTCAAATATACCCCTTCAAAATTCAAGAAAATATGCCCGTACATTCCCTGACATTTTCAGGAAAATCGGTTCAGTAGTTTTGTAGATGTAACATATTTTAAAAAATGGGTGTAGTCAAGTCATTGGATCCTAAAAAAGTGGGTAAGGTCTTCCGAAATAGATACATTCGTAATTATTGTAAATATAACATTTTTAAAAAAGTAGGGTATAGGGGAAGTACCCCGCCCCTTCCGAAATTCAACTGAATTTGTAGCTTATTTTAAGCGGGGCCATCCTTGTACATTCCCTGGCAATTTCAGGAAAATCGGTTCAGTAGTTTTTGTAGAAATGATAAAAATTGAAAATTGAAAAAAGTGGGTGTACATTTTCTTTGCATAAAAAATATCGAAATCGGTCCAGCCGTTCTCAACTGATGCCATGTCCAACGAACGACATTTGATTTTTATTTTTAAAGATTTAAAAGTTTAGACAAATCGCGATTTTCTTGACAACCCCTTCAGTAGTTTTGTAGATATAACCTAATTAGAAAGTGAGCGTGGTCGGATCTTAGGTCCCGAAATAAGTACGTAAGGTTGGAGACACAATCGCCATTGACTCGTAAATAAATTCCGAAACCGATACATTCGAATTTGTTGCAAATATTGCATTTTTACAAAAATAGGGCATAAGGGAAGTACCCGACCGATCCGAAAGTCAAAAAATATGTAGCCTATTTTTATCGGGGACCAACCCTGAAATTTTCAGGAAAATCGATTCAGTAGTTTCGTAGATATAACATATTTAAAAAAGTGGGCGTTGTCCAGTCTTAATACCCCAAATAAGCACGTAAGGTCGGAGACACAATCGCCATTGACTCGGAAATTAATTTTCAAAGCGATACATTTGTAATTGTTGCAAATATTGCATTTTTACAAAAATAGGGCATAGGGGAGGTACCCCGCCCGATCCAAAATTCAACCAAATGTGTAGCCTATTTCAATAGAGGGCCATCACTCTACGTTCCCTGAAAATTTCAGGAAAATCTGTTGAGTAGTTTCGTAGATATAACATATTTATAAAAGTGGGCGGAAAAGTAGGCGTGGCCAATTTTTCTTTGCATAAAAACCTAAAATGGACTATGACTAACATTTCCACAAAAAATTATCCAAATCGCTCCAGCCGTTTTCAACTGATTCAATTACCAACAAACGATAATTGAGTTTTATATATAAAGATTGATCACGTTGTGATAGATGGAAGACATTCATCGAGCGTGTTGGATGTGCACTCGTTCCGAGGACCAAACATAGACTCGGTCCACTACCTAGTTGCATCAAAGGTACGCATCCGGTTAAACGTAGCAAACAAAGTACGAACAGACACAACACGAAAGTTAGACATCGGTAAGCTGCAATTGCAACAGATAGCCGCAGCATATTCCACTCAACTAGCCCAATTGCTTAATCAGAGCACTCCTCATCCCGATAACATATCAGCGCAATGGCAAAGTATTGCCCACTCCATGCAAACAGCCGCAAAATCCATACTTGGATACCAAAGACCTCCACCAAGGAATCCATGGTATGATCAGGAGTGTCGTGCTGCTACCGAAGAGAAAAATGGGCCATATAGGGCCACTTTACAATCCGTAGCAACGAGTAGCGCACGAGAGAGATATCGGGAAAAAAAGGTGAGAGGAGAAACGTCGTTTTCACAGGAAAAAGAAGGAGATGGAAAAGCGGGAGTGTGAAAAAATCGAGATTTACAGGAACCAGAATGAAGTCTGAAAATTCTACCAAAGAGTGAAGCATCCTATAGAGACCAGCACGGTAATTTTGTAACTGATACAGATAGTGTGCCGACGAAGATACCACAGATCCAATCCCAGAAGATGGTATTGAATGTATACTACTCAGCCAAGATGAGGTAAAGACAGCAATAAACCGGCTGTAGAATAATAAGGCAGCAGAAGCCGATAGCTTACCAGCCGAGCTGTTCAAAACCGGAGGCGACACGCTGATTAGATGTATTCATCAGCTAGTTAGCACCATCTGGCAGGAAGAACGAGTACCCGACGATTGGAACCTGAGTATCCTCTGCCCCATCCATAAGAAAAGAGATAAGCCTGTATGCTCTAACTATAGGGGCATACGTCTACTCCCGATTGCCTACAAGATCGTGTCAGGTATATTGTGCGAACGACTAAAGCCTATGGTCAACGAGATAATTGGGCCATACCAATGCGGCTTTAGACCTGGCAAGTCCACCATTGACTAGATATTTACCCTGCGGCAAATCCTGGAGAAGACCCAAGAGAAGCAGATCGACAGCCTTCGACAGCCCACTACGCTCAAAGGTATTCCAGGCCATGTCTGAATTTGGTATCCCCGCAAAGCTCATTCGGCTTTGTAAAATGACTTTAACTGACACGAGATCCTCAGTTAAAATAGGAAAGAACCTCTCCGAAGAATTTTGTACCAAAACAGATTTCAGGCAAGGAGACAGCCTCTGGTGTTGTCTCTTCAACATCCTGCTGGAAAAGGTTATTCGAGAGGCAAACGTCAAAAGAAGTGGCACAATCTACACCAATAGCCACATGTTACTTGCTTCTGCTGATGATATAGACATCATGGGACGATCAGTAAAAGAAGTAACAGATACATTTATGAAGTTCGAAGGAGAATCTGCTAAAGTGGGTCTGGCGGTAAACGGCGGGAAGACTAAGTTGATGGTGTCGACGCGCAATGCATCCATGGAGATCGGGCCAACTGTTAACGTTGTATTGGCTAACAGATGCTACTTTGGCTTAAGTAAGCAGTTTAAAAACAAAGCCACATATCGTCAAACAAAAATAACGCTTTACAAAACACTGATACTACCCGTGCTGATGTATGGTTCCGAAGCCTGGGTACTTGCGCAAACAGATAAGGCAGTGCTTGGTGTGTTTGAGAGAAAAATTCTTCGAAAGATCTACGGACCAACCTGCGTTGACGGTGAATATCGACGTCGCATGAACCACGAGCTGTAGCTGATATACAACGACATCAATATAGTTAAACGTATTGAGATGCAACGATTGCGTTGGCTGGGCCATATCATATGAATGAGGGATGATGAACCCGCTAAAAAGGCGTATAAATATGAGCCGCTTGGCGGTGCACGCAGAATTGGCAGGCCAAAGAATAGATGGCGCAAACAAGTGGATGAAGAGATGACAAGGCGCGGCATTCCAGAAAGAGAAGCAATAGACAGAGAGAAATGAAGATCTTTTCTTAGTTCGGCCTATAGAACAAATGTTCTGTAATGGGCCAGCTAAGTAAGTAAGTCAGGAATATTGTGCGAACGATATGTTCAATGAAATAATTAGGCCATACCAATGCGGCTTTAGACCTATCAAGTCCACCATTGACCAGACATCCTTGCGGCAAATCCCGGTGAACATTGACGTCATATGAACCACCAGTTTTCACCTACTTACCTGAGACGCCACGCATCATCGTGACCATTCAAGCTACAGAGTTCCAGGCGCTACATGACATTTTTCCAATCAGCGGCTTTAGAGTGATACCGCACATTATCGGTAACGTGGGGTCCGCGGGATCGTTAAGCCCGTCATTCCTTTTTAATGGAATGCCCATGCGGCCCTATGCTCCAGTATGAGTTAAAGGAATAAAATAAATGAACCACGAGCTGTACTGGCTACACAACGACATCAGTATAGTTAAACGTATCGACATACAACACTTGCGTTGGCTGTGCCATGTAATAAGAATGAGCTATGATAAACACCCTAAAATGAACTGAAGGGCCAAGGATTCGATGGAGTAAACAAGTGGAAGGCGATATCGAAATAAAACAACAAATAGCGATGAATGGAAATCTTTTCTTAGATCGGCATATAGGACAAATCTTCTTTAAGTGTGTATTTTCATACCATCAAAAGATGCACTGTACCCTGAACCTTTTCCGTAATTGTAACTTTCATTATTCCTGTATTACAGCTTATGTTACGAACCAGTTAAAGCTTTGTTATTGTACAACAGAATCTCATTCATATTCTGGATAATTGCAAAGTGTTGTGTTTATTTGTGCAAAACAAAACAACAAAAAAGAAACAACAGCCATTAAAAACAAATTACAGCAGATACTTGACGATGAGTGAGTGACGACTATTGCATTGCATTTGTCATCACACTTCCAGTTTACAAAAGTTAAATAAATGCATAAGGTTTCCGGTCTTTTGTTAGCTTTTTAGAATTTACTTTACCAAGATTTTACAAGCCAATATTTACCTTGATTTATAGAACATTAGCATTCGAATGGTCAGCGACTGAGACTTTGTTCTTAAAACAAGTATTCATAGCTGCGATGGATTCATTGCGAAGTCTAGACAACCCAAAAGCGACAATTTATAATTGTTGACTTTTCCCAAGTCATTGATATTTCATTTAGTACTACACAGGGCTACAAAAACAAGAAAATGGGAATCCTTCATTACACTATGCAACACTGAAAATGAAACAACTTCTAATGGGCATTTTCCGAAAGTATATACTGAGACTAAAAAAACCCTAATTGGGTTTCGTGTTGTTAGATCGGGTTTGCATTTTATAGCCTCATCTAAACCGGGCTAAAACTACCCTTTTTCCATTGATCGGGGCTTTATCTCAGGAACTAATAAGAATTTTACTTCGCGGTCTTCAGCAATATTGTAGCCCTATAGTACAGGAACCTAGGTCAAACAGAAGAACCAGGGGAAACTGCATCTAGCGCATCAAAATGATGGGTGCCACCGTGGTGCAATGGAATCATGGGCGTAGCCAGCTATGGGCAGGGGGGGGGGCAACTGCCCCCCCTAGAACCTTCAAAAAAGTTTTGAAAAATTATACTGTTATACAAAAGTTGAAAAAATTTCAGATTTTTTGATGTACTATTTTTTATAACGGCAAATGCGTGACTAATATCTTTCGAATAAGCTATATTTTTTAAAAGTGGTCAACCTAACCATTTGTTAACCACTTTTAAAAAAATATAGTTTATGGTATATAGTTATGCATAAAAACAGGAAAATACTTTTCCACGAGCTCTAGGCTACTTAGAAGATACCAAACAGTATAATTTATTTCTTACTTTATAATATTTAATTTATTATTTGCAAGTAAGCTTTCGAAAATTGGAAAAACCAATGAATTCGGTTGAAAAATAGATGAGACATGTAATTTTTGTACACACCACCATAGTATGGAGGGTATATAAAGTTGGGTTTTCCGTTTGTGACGCATTGAAATACTTATTTGCAACCCTATAAAGTATACATATTTTCGATCAGAATAAAATTCTGAGTCGATATGGTCATGCCAGTCAGTCTGTAGAACTTAAAATCGGCCCAAATTATTATATTGGTCCAAACTTAGTTTAACTTCTTAGAGGGCCCATGTCCGTCCACCTTTAAATTATTTGTGATGTCAAAATGTGTTAAATAGATATTTTTGTTTAATCATTGAAAACGGTTTTATTTAAGAAAACATAGATGAAGTTCTTTAAAGTATGTTTGGACGATCAATGTCTCGTAAAAATATTATGATGTGCGAAGTATGTACCAGAAAAGCGAAAAGTTTCGAATATGTATGGGGGAGGTACCTGAAGAAGTGGACCGATATGGCTCATCTTAGAACTTAAACAAAGTTTGACCGAATCGGTTGATCCGTTCCAGAGTTATTGTGCGTCCAGAAAGCCAGACGGACGGAGATAGCTAAAACGACTCCAAATTGTCTGAAACAGATTTCGTCCAAACATAATTAAGACGCTCAGTACCAAAACGGCCTAACCCACATGTTCACAAAAATCAAACAGACTATAAAGATCTAACCAGAACCTTTTGAAATAACTATTAAAACAATTCCATATTGCATTGATTAACTAGGTAGTACTACCTTCTAAAATAATACAATATGACATTTTTTAGAATTTGTTTCAAAAGGTTTCAGTTAAATCTTTACAGACTGTTTGATTTTTTTGGGCATGTGGGTTAGGCCGTTTTGGCGTCTAAAATAATTATGCCGATAAGACACATTTTGGTGGTATGAAAGTGTATATAACCTCGTTAGCCTAAATGCTGAGGCCATAAAAATGCCATACCAAAACTTGGACTTATGTTCGCAATTTTGAGGGGGATATTGTCTTTTCGGTGGATAAATTTGTTGACAACCTTGAACTTAGAAAGCCAAATTTCAGCCAATTTAATAACTTCCAAATACCTAAACCCTAAATTCAAAATTAAAGCAAATACATTTGTAGATAAAATCTTGAAAATTACTGAAATCGGGCGGTACCGTTATATGAAGGGTAATAAAAAACGTGGACCAGTGCTGACACATTTCCGGGGAAACGTTTTGTATTCCCAAAGAAGACTCAATACCACTCTTTAATCATTTTTTCGTTCAAAAATCACGGTGCTCTTGAATCAAATTTAAATGGGAAGTTTTTGTGGATTCTGAAACTACAATGTTCATAGATTAGCGCTTTTTAAATAAATCGTGGTTCATGTTGACATTTTTAAGGGTTTTTTAGGTTTTCTCGATTTTGCTTCGAAACCGCAAGTCCTATTGAAGTGGGAATAAAAAATAGCTGTTGTAGCTATGAAAATTCTCTTCAAAATTGATTTTTATGATATCTTCGTAGTTTTTACCGTTATTGAAATATAGAAGTTCAAATTAGGACAATGAATTGGCTTTATCGCCTCCTTATAAATCAATGTCATAACTGCAATTTCCCAACTTAAACATATATATCTCAAAAACGGTACAACCTAGGAAAAAATTACGAAAGCCAATCGTGTATGGAGTTTCTACAGCAACAACATATTCTTTAGTCCCATTTCGAAAGGATTTGCAGTTTTAAAGCTAAATCCTGAAGACCTACGAAAAAAATTGGACCGTTTGATCTGAACCTTTATACCTCAAAAATGGTAAAACCTGGGAAAATATCAATCAGCCAATCTCGTACAGAATTTTCACTGCTACAACATTTTCTTTAGTCCCATTTCGATAGGACTTGCAGTTTCCAAGCAAAGTCGTGAAAACCTAAAAAACCCTTAAAAATGTCAACTTGAATCGCGATGTATTTAAAAAGCGCTCCGGCGATTTTTTTTAGTTTTTTTGATTTTTCCATCTATGAACATTGTAGTTTCAGAATCCACAAAAACTTCCCAGGTGTAAGCACCTTCCATTTAAATTTGATTCAAAACTCCGTGATTTTTGAACGAAAAAATGATTAAAGAGTGGTATTGAGTATTCTTTGGGCCCACAAAACTTTTCCCTGAAATGTTAATTTTTTAAATTAATTTAAAAAGTTCCAAAAATATAGGTTTCAAAAATGTACCGCTACCATGTAGGAGAACGGGGAGTTTTCAAGGGAAGAATTTTTTTACTTGCTGACAGATGAATACATACTAAAACTTGTTTAAAATTTGTTTACTGTTCAAAAAATCGAACAGCAAGTACGAAATGAGTTAAACAGGTAAACAGAGACATACATATGGGGATTTCTGAGTGAAATCGGACACTTTTTTAAGATGAGGTTTTTGATTTCCTTTATTTTTTGCTGTGGCGATGCTGCTGATTAACAAAACATTTTAGTATATTTTCAAATTTTTTTTGACTAACGGTTCCAGAGATATCGCGCCTTGAAAAAGTCAAATTCTGTAAAAACTACATGCAAAGAAATACTCATAACTTCTTTAATATTGGTCCAAATGGGACCATCTTTTTTTGATTTGTTTGTTTTTTTTATCAGCTATCGAAAGAAATATTTAAAAGAAAAATGCACAGTGGGCTTCAATGCAATTTTCGGGATTTAATATTTAAAATCAATTTTTAAACATGATTGCACCCTTCGATTTTTTAAAAAAAATTTTATGTTAAACTACGATCAATAACAAAAATTTTAAGCCCTATGTGGTAATTGGATACGGACGATTACTATTTTTTCTGAATTTTTTAAAATTTGCCAATACAATTTTTCCTTTATACCTTTGTCCAAAATTTGTATTTCCTGTATTTCAAATTTTCAACGGTGGCAAAATACCCCTCAGTGGTGTTGGCGACATTTCCTGAGTATTTCAGCCTTGAAAAACTTCTCTACAAGTGGTGTCTTAGTCCCGGCATGAATTTCATTAAAAAATTTCATGAAATTAGTTGTTCTTAAATCGAATTTCCCACTACAGCAATTTTATGATTTTACTCTACTATGGAGGTCGATCTAGAGAAGCATAATTTCATTAAATTTTTTCAATGAAATCACTCTAGTTTGGACCGGGACTTAGGACACGCCGTTCGGACTCGGCAATAAACAGTGTGTCCCATATCATTGAGCTAATATGAATCGGGGTGAACTCATTGATATGAGAGAAGTCTCCCTTGTCCCATTTGGGATGTTTGCGGAACAATTAAATAAATAAAAGCGCATCAAAATCGATCAAATATATCGAAGTTTACATAATTTCAGGAATTATGGTCAGTAGCAGCTAAACTATTGGGAGTTGAAGCAAGTAACCTTTCGCAAAAATTTTCCAAACAATGTGCTCAGCAATTCTTCCGAACATTGTGAAACTCTAAAATATTTATTTCATGTTGTTTAGGCTGTATTTAATATCATACCTTCTACAACACATATTTTTTAAACAATGTTCACACAGGCTGTTTATTTTCATATTTGGAATTTCAATGCATTGCACAGTGGATCCACCCATTGGCCAAAAATAAAAATATTAATGCCAATATTTTGGTACAACATCTGGCAACACTGACAGCTATGACATGGACCTTTTAAAAAATATATTAGATTTTGCTTCATTAGAACGCGATCTTCTTAAGAATAGCTTCAAAAGTCGGAACATTTGACTAATATTTTTTGTTGTGAGTACACCTGCAAGTAAATATATTCAATATATCGCGAAACTAATACGTATAGCCAAATATTGTAGTGGATTTTGAAGGAGGAGGTAATAGCTTAATTTTCATTAAAAAATAGTGTTTTAGCGTGTTGTGGAATTCTAGTTAGCTGCACATTTTCTTAGTGTATTTTGTAATGCCAATTTGATCATATACTTAAATTTGACCTAAGGCTTTAGTCAAGATGCCCACCAGTGCCCACCTCGGGAATACATTTCCAAGGTAGGTCATGGGTTTAAGATTATTCAGTATTAAAATCAGCTGCCATCTAGTGCCAGACTATAAATGGTGGGTCGCAAACTAAAGCTGCCCTAGAATAGGGTTTCTATGGATATATTGGCGTATAGCTCTGTTATCTGACCACGTACATTAACATAATTGGCGTCAGTGGCAAGATGAAGAAATCTTCTTCCAAATTAGTCTTACGTTGGCGGTACGTGCCTTCCAGGAAGAACGCTATAAGATCTATATTAAAAATTTTACCATTTTTCAGACACAAATTTTGATTTTTTTAATCCGCTAATTTGGTTGGATTTTATGTTGCTTTGGAGATTTTTTTGTTTCCCCAAGCCTACTTTTGCATCATAAGATAATCGGGACCTTTTTTCATGTCATTTTGTATTAACATCATAAAGCAATTCTTACCGCTTACCCCCTCCAAAGGGGAAAGGGGGGAGAATGTTTCTTAAAACACTCTTCGCAGCAGCACAAAGCTGTAACCGGCGCATTGGCTTGATTTTTACACTCTAAGTATTTTTGGCCACTTTCTCCATACAAGTGGATCCACTGTGCATTGTTGATATATTCATTAAATGGTCTTTGAAAAATGAGCTAGAAATAGTATGATAGAGGCATTTAATAAGAATGGAGTGTTCTGAAGAGTTGGTATCTACATTCCAGCGGATATTTCTTTCAAAGTAAAGTTGGCGAAAAATGTGACAGTTTTGGAGATATGGTGCGAAATATACGAAATAAAGAAACTTTTATATATATTATCCATTTTCAGGCAACAAACGTAGTTTTTCGAGAAAAAATAGGGATTTTGTAGATTGGGTCTGTGCTTTCATAAAATCCGCAGCAGAAGTTGTTTGCACAAAATTACCTTGAAAATGTTACACAGTGTTAGCAAACTTAAGAATAATTGTCGAAGATTATTGATATTTAATAATTGAGTTCATTTCAAATGGCAATGCCTGATTTCTCTTAAGAATACTTCATGTGTTGATTTATAAGACCAGCAGATAGTGTTGTAATGTGTTGCGCAACTGCTGTTTACATTTGCAATGTGCACATAACATTAATTGCCAGAACTTTTTAATTGCATTCATTAATTTAAGTTTATATTTTTTATTGTGACTTATTTATTATGGCCTGAAGTGATGTTTTTGTAAGCGAAATGATAAATGTGACCGCGTAATCGTAATAATAATTATTACAAAATTTTACTGAATTAACTGACTTTTTACTTAAATTATGACAAATCTACAATTGAAAAATTTATAACAGACACATCTGATATGCCTTCGTTGGGGGTATGAAACTTTACACCTGAAATTTGTCTGCATAGGTCCACGTCTTCATAAAGCCCCCCCATAAAACGGTACCTCCCGATTTCCGATATTTTAAAGGTTGTGGCCTCAACATCTCACTGAAATGGCTGAAATTTTGTATTAAGTCTTCGTTGGGGCTATAAAACTTTCCACATTCTTTCTTCATATAGCCCCCATAGAACGGTACCTCCGGATTTCTGGTATTTTGAAGGTTGTGGACTCAATATCCATCCGAAGTGGCTGAAATTTGGTATTAAGTCCTTGGTATTAACTCTTGGTTTGAAGGTTGTGGCCTCAATATACCACCGAAATTTGGAATTTAGTCTTCGTTGGGGATATAAACTTTTCTACCTAAAATTTCTCGGTATAAGTCCACGTCTTCATAAAGGTTGTGGCCTCAATATCCATCCGAAATGTATTACGTCTTTCTTGGATGAAAACAAGTAAAAAGTATCAGTCGGCTTTGCCGACAGAGATATACCCTCAGCCTGTGTGTATTGAAATATTTTTTCCCAAAAAAAAACGTATGTATGTATTTAGGGTGGTTTTTAAAAACATGTATAGGATTAAAGCTCAAAAATTTGCGGGGATAACGATAGATAGGGTTTTTTTATCACACTAGCCTACGAAAAACATAGTATCGCTGTAAACAGGGCCACTAGAAAAACCTTCGGTAAATATGTCCAAAGGATCCTTGAACAAACCCTTAACCACACAAAAATGTTGAACATTTGTGTGGGTGGTACCACAAGGACTGGACAGATAGGACCCACATTTGAAATAAACTAAGTTTTGACAATATTTAGAGATCCAAAGTTTGGACCACATCGGTTGAGAAATCGCGCGTACCATTTTAGCGAATATTTTTTTTAACTTTTGTGGGGGAGGTACTGGAAGGAGTGGACCTTCGAACTTCATCTGATATTCGAAGAAATATTATAATATCCAAAGTGTGGACGAACGCAGTATTCGGAGCGACCTACTACATATGGTGTCATAGGGGTTTTTACAACTTTCGGGCTGTTTCCTCAAGAAGTATGGACTTGCCCCTAAAAAATTGCTATTGTAATTGAGGCAACGAATACAAGTTGCTAAAACAAAAATCAAAGTGATTCGAGAGCAGTTCTTAAAGTGAATTTATCCAAAATTTAGTGTGGGAGGTACCCGAAGGAGCGAGCAAATATAGTCCATATTCGAAACTGATCTATACCTGGTAGATTTATTAGGATGTGTAAACTATGGACCAAATCGGTCACTTCCATCAAGAGATATCGTGCACAATTTTTCCGAACATTTTTGAACTTTTGTGGGGGGGGACCTGAATGAGTGGACCGATATGGCTTATCTTTATACCCTCAGCCTTTAGGCTAAAGAGGGTATATACACTTTGATACGATGAAAATGTGCCTCATCGAAATAATAGTTTTAGACCCCAAGTATGTTTGGACGAAATGTGTTTCAGACAATTTGGAGTCGATCTAGCCATGTCCGTCCGTCTGACTGTCTGTCCTGCTGGCTGGAGCGCACGATAACTCTCGAACGGATGAATCGATTCGGCTCAAATTTTGGCTTTCGTAATATTTTGCCCAAACTTAGTTTAAGTTCGAAGATGAGCTACATCGGTCCACTCCTTCCGGTACCTCCCCCACAAATGTGCGAAAATGTTCGGAAAGTTTGTGCGCACGATAACTCTTGAAGGAAATAACCGCTTTGGTCCATAGTTAGCACATCGTGAAATTTCTATCAGACTTAGATTGGGTTCTAATATGGACTCAATCGCTCCACTCCTTCGGGTACCTCCCACACCAAATTTCGGAAAAGTTCAGTTTAGGACCTGTTCACGAATCGCTTTGATTTTTGTTGTAGTAACATCTATTCACTGTCCTCTATACGACAGTACAACTTTCATCAGGGGCAAGTCCATACTTCCTGAGAAAATAGCCTGAAAGTTACGAAGAACCCCTATGACACCGTGTGTAGTGGTTGGAGCGCAAGATAACTCTTGAACAGATCTGCCGATTCGGTCCAAAATTTGGCCTTCGTAAAATTTTGTCCAAACTTAGTTTAAGTTCGAAGATAAGCCATATCAGTCTACTCCTTCAAGTACCTCCCCCCCAAATGGTTTCAAAAATGTTCGGAAAAATTCTGCGCATGATAACTCTTGATGGTAGTGACCATCCCAGTATATCTACCAAATATATGTATATCAAGTTCGAATATGGACTACATTCGTCCACTCCTTCGGGTACCTCGCACACAAAATTTTGGATAAGTTCACTTTAAGAACTGCTCTGGAATCAATTTGATTTTTGTTGAAGCAACTTTTATTCACTGCCTCAGTTACGACGGTAAAAGTCTTTTCAGGGACAAGTCCATACTTCTTGAGAAGACAACCCTAAAAACGTAAAAACCCTCTATGGCACCATGTAGTGGCTGGAGAGCACGACAATTCGAAGGTGGTGTTTGTAGGTCCACTCCTTCCGGTACCTCCCCCACTAAAGTTCAATAATATTAGCTCATACGCTTAAAATTGTCAAAACCCCTTAAATATATACGTTTTTGGAAAAAAAGTGTTTCACTTCACACAGGTTTTTACTTGTCGAACTTAAGCTAAGTTTGCACAAAATATTACGAAGGCCACATTTTGGACCGAATCTGCTGATCCGTTCGAGAGTTATTTTGCGCTCCAACCACTACACCCGGTGTCATAGGGGTTATTCGTACCTTTCAGGCTATTTTGTCAGGAAGTATGGACTTGCCCCTGATGAAACTTGTACCGTCGTATGGGGGCAGGGAATACAAGTTGCTGCAACAAAAATCAAAGTGATTCGAGAGCAGGTCCTAAACTAAACTTTTCCGAAATTGTGTGTGGGAGGTACCCGAAGGAGTGGACCGATTGAGTCCATATTGGAACCTCATCTAAGTCTTGTAGACATTTTACGATGTGCAAAGTATGGAACAAATTTGTTGCTTCCTTCAAGAATTATCTTGCGCACAAATTTTCCGAACATTTTCGAACTTTTGTGGGGGAGGTACCGGAAGGAGTGGACTGATATAGCCCATCTTCGAACTTGAACTAAGTTTGGACAAAATATTACGAAAAGAAAGAATTTTGGACCAAATCGGGTCATCAGTTCGAGAGTTATCGTGCGCACCAGCCAGCCAGACAGACAGACGGACGGACATTGCTAAATCGACTTCAAATTGTCTGAAACACATTTCGTCCAAACATTATTTCGATGAGGCACATTTTGCCCGTATGAAAGTGTATACATATACCCTCGTTAGCATAAATGCTGAGGGTATACAAATTTTACATACAAAAACTTTTTCCCTTTTATGAAATATTTGCTGCAATCTTGTATGCATTTTGCATAATTTTGCATATATCATATGTTTCGATTGCAATTTAATCAGAAGCAAAAAATATGCCCAGTCCCAAAGTTTGACATGAATCGAACCAAAAATAGAGGTTGCATAAAATTCCGCTCTCTACTGATGAGCTGAATAACTAACAGCGAAACGATCGTAGCATATTGGTTGGATGTGTGAAAGTTCGCCAGATATCAATTTCTTCAATACAAACTTCTTAATAAGTAATTACCTTCGTTCTAATAAGAGAACAAAAAATAACAAGTAAAAAAGCGTTGAATTCGGCTGGACCGAACTTTTTATACCCTCCCCCATGATAGGGATACACAGTGAGAATGTTGAGAATGTTCAAAAATTCGACTTTCGATTAATCCTTAACCGCGGAAAACCGATTATAATCGACCATTTTCGTTGATGCGATCCGTGATGGTTATATGTAAAAAAAAGTATCATCGATTAGGCGGTTTTATCACGCCCAATACTCAACTACGACTAATAGTCGACCACGATTAATAGTCGACTACGACTAATGATTGTCTACCAATAAAAGTTGACTTCGTCTTCCGAAAGTCGCTTAGGAATAATCGATTATCCGGTTTTCACACATTCAATAGTCGATTACGACTTTTAGAAATATTACGGTTAATAACCGATTAATCGATTATCCGAATTCGATTTTACGTATCCCTACACCATAAAATGTTACTTAGTTTTCTTTCCTGTTCACAATTTTATGTGGAGATGTTTTGTGACCACGGATACGCAATGTCAAAAATGTCTTCAATCGGGCGGCACCTTTATTTTGAGGCTATATCAAAGTGTGAACCTACATTGACAATTGTTGGTGGAGAAGCTTTGTGACCACTGGAAACCTAAAAGGAGAAATTACAGGTAGATCAGTCCAAAATCCTCAAAATAACGAAAATCGGGAGGTATCGTTATATGGGTCTATACCAAAACATGAACCTACGTTGACAACTTTTAGTGGATTAACTTTGTGGCTACTAGTGACCTCAAATTTGAGATTACATGTCTTTCGGTTTAAAAATGTAGATAAAATGATCAAAATACCGAAAATCGGAAGGTACCATTAAATAGGAGCTATACAAAAACATTGACCTATGTTGACGATTTTTCGTGGAGGCGTTTTGTGACCACTGCGAAACTCAAATTACATATAGTTCGGTCAATAAATGTAGCTAACATCCTCGGTATATTCCCGGTTATAATTCTCGTCTCGAATAGCAACAAGCCAAACAAAACTGGCCTCGAATGCAGTAACCGATTTGGTACAAACGTTGTTCATCGTATTATTTCTTACAGACACATAATCCAAACATATACAGTGTTGGTCACAGAATTAGCACACCCCTTTGGGGCAAAATGATTTCAGTCAGCTAAGAGTTTTGATAGGGCAAATTGAAATATTTTCGTAAACAAAATCCTTGTCTATAATGTATTTAATAGATTTAATGATATAAGTGAATAGTATTATCAGTGGTTTTTTGAAAATAAAAGTTTTGTGAAGACGTCCAAATTACACGGTACAACAAAATCGAACTTTTTTTAAAATTACAAGAAGCCCCGCACAGATTATGAAAGAGGACCGAAAGTTTACGTCGGGAAGTAACCTAAATAGGCGTGGCAAGTTGCGCCCATTTGTACAGGTTTTGAAATATTCGACATCAGATTTCTTGGAATTCTTGCATTTTAGATATAAAGTGTCTTTGGCAATATGACTGACAACAATGCTGGGTATCTTTTTATGAAAAAAAATTAACCCTCATGCGAGTCACTAAAGGGGTCTTTTTGGTCTCTTTTTTCAAAAACGCTTAAAAACTCCTTTAAAATGTGATCGTATCAGATCAAAATATTCTACAAAATTATTTGTCATAAAATTTTACTATAGGTCCCCGAATACACCAAAACTCTAAATCGTTCCTAAACGCCAGGAATCTGCCAAAAGAAAAAGCACGTTTTAAGGTTAATGTTGTACTTTATCTGAGTTTATTAAGTTTTGTCCCACAAAACTTCATTCTAGATAGAAGATATCAAAGACAAAAATATTCTCCATCAAATTTCAATATAACCCGCCGAATAAATTAAATATGTATTTACAATATATATCAAGAAAATGTCCGTGTGGAGTTATTTTTTCCTCTTTTTTTCTCCCATCGGACGCCTCCCCAGGTGGTGGATAGGGGAATGCTCATCAGATATGACGGGCACCGCAAAAATAAAATATGCGGGGCGAACCAAAACAAAAAAAAAAAGGAAAAGGCAGCGTCTGACCAAAGGATTGGCGGCAGCAAACAGCGTCTGTACTCCATTGGAGCGGCTGAAGATGTAGAAGGAAAACTATAAACCCTCCAGATGGCAAGGGGAAACCGCTGAAGTATCTCTCCCTCGAAAACCATACAATTATGAACAATGAAGAAAATACACGGCCCTTAGTCTCCGGCAACACAAGGGTGCTAAGAATCCCCGGAGGTAAAACAAAAAGAAATCTTAATATCGGTACCTGGAATGTAAGAAGTCTCTACGAACCGGGAAAACTGGCTAATACAATAAACGAAATGAACCATTATAACATAGACATATTGGGTGTAAGCGAAACATGGTGGCCCGATAATGGTGATTTCACATCCAACAATATGAAGATATACCACTCTGGCAATCAGAATAACAACCACAGGAATGGAGTTGGAATTATAGTAAAAAACAATATTGCAAGTTCTGTAAAAGGATTTATACCAAAATCAGATAGAACAATGCTCCTTAAAATAGAAGCAAAACCAATGAATATAAATATAATACAAGTATACGCGCCAACTGCAGATAAAAGCGATGAGGAAATTGAAGCATTCTATGATGAGATCATATATTTATTGAAAACGACGAAATCCCACGAAATAAACATTATACAAGGCGACTTCAACGCAAAAGTTGGAGAAGAACCTGTATCAGGTGTAACAGGAAATTATGGACTTGGAAATCGAAATGAAAGAGGAGATAGACTCATTCAACTATGCCAAGAATATAAAATGAAAATAACGAACACATTTTTCTGTCTTCCAAAAAGAAGACTATATACTTGGAAATCTCCACAAGATCGGAAAGATAACATCGTAAGGAATCAAATAGATTATATAATCATAAATAAACGGTTTTTCTCTTGCATAAAGAAAACATCGACATATCCAGGAGCTGATGTACCATCCGATCATAATCTCTTAATGACGAAAATGTGCTTCAAAATATCCCTATCAAAGAAAAAAATTGGGCGAAAAAAATTTGCTGTTGAAAAACTGGATAACCACGATACACACACAATTGTGAAGCAACATATAAATCGTGAACTACACAATATTAACAGAGATGATGTAGAGAGCATTTGGTATTCCATCAAGCACTCATTAAAATTTATTGCCAGCAACAATCTAGGAAACTACAAAAAACCTAAAAATAAAGAATGGATGACGAACGACATACTCAAATTAATGGAAGAACGTCGAAAGTACAAACATACAAATTATGAATTATATTTTGAGCTTCATAGAGAAATACAATCGACAATACGCATTGAAAAAATTGAGCACTTAAATAGTCAATGTCAGGAAATTGAACGTCTCCAACAGCTTCACGATGACTTCAATTTACACAAAAGACTTAAGGAAGCCGCTGGAGTACGATTTAAGTCAATACCGAAAGTACTATACGTTAACAACAAAGCCGTCTTTGATACAAATGAAAAGAAAATAGTGTGGAGTGAATACATAAGACAGATATTTAATGACAATAACCGATCGGTCAACGTTCCAGCTAACCAACAATCGCTCACTGGGAACCCAATCACTAAATCTGAGGTGGAATGTGCAATAAAATTACTACGTAATAAAAAAAGCTGTGGACCAGACGAAATTCCCGCCGAATTGTTAAAATTAATAGATGACGAAAACCTACAGCTTTTGGTAGTGCTATTTAATTACATATATGACTCAGGCCGATATCCTCAAGACTGGCTGAAATCAACTTTCATCACAATTCCAAAGAAAAGCCACCCAAGACAATGTAGCGATTACAGACTTATAAGTTTAATGAGCCACGCTCTCAAAATTTTTCTAAGAATCATTCACTCCAGAATTTATAAAAAATGTGAAGGAGCCATGGGACTATCTCAATTTGGATTTAAAGAAGGCATGGGTACAAGAGAAGCCCTACTCTCTATTCAAGTGTTAATACAGAAATGCAGAAATGTACATAAAGATGTTTACCTATGTTTTGTGGATTACGAAAAAGCCTTCGACACCGTACAACATGACAAAATGGTGGAAATCCTCACATCTATTGGCATCCAAGGAAAAGAACTACAATGCATCAAGCAATTATATTGGAACCAAACAGCACAAGTCGACATTAATGGAGAACTGACAGAATGCATTGCAATATCGAAAGGAGTTAGACAGGGTTGTATATTGTCGCCATTATTATTCAATATCTATTCCGAAAGAATTTTTGAAGAATCAATGTCCAACGCTCGTAAAGGCGTATATATTGGTGGAAAATTCGTCAACAATATCAGATATGCAGATGATACCACTTTAATTGCGAGTAGTGTATCAGAACTACAATTTCTTTTGAGTCGGCTAAATTCCTATAGCGAAAAGTATGGGTTAAAGATTAATATATCAAAAACTAAATATATGGTGATAACCAGGTCTAGAAACCAAAGTACAACCGAAATATATATAAATAATACACATATCGATAAAGTACAGAACTTTAAATATCTTGGCGTCAAAATAAATGAAAACTGGGACAACTCGAAAGAAATACGATGCAGAATTGAAATGGCAAGAGATGCATTTTTCAAATACAAAAATATTTTATGTAGTCATGACATAAATATGGAAACAAAAATACGATTTATTAAAACTTATGTCTGGTCGGTTCTGCTGTACGGCTCAGAAGTATGGACACTAAAAACCGCTGAAATAAAGAAATTGGAAGCCTTTGAAATGTGGATCTACCGTCGTATCCTAAAAATTCCATGGACACATCTAACACCAAATTCTGTGGTTCTTTCAAGGGTTAACCGTCAACGGGAACTCATTGGAACAATAAAAAGAAGAAAAACATCATATCTTGGACATGTAATGAGGAACGCAAAATACAAACTGCTCCAAACCATAATCACTGGAACAATAGAAGGGAAGCCATCCAGAGGACGGAAAGAAATATCATGGATTGACAATATTCTTAAATGGACCGGCATTGGAAATATCTCAACCCTACTGAGTGAAGCCAGAAATAGAGACGCCTTTATGGAGATCATGGAAAATATATGAACATACCTTAAAATTTGTAACAGATAATTATATATAATTGTATTGGTCGCTTATATTCGGAGATCGAATATGCAAATAAAGAAGAAGATCAACAAAATGTATACATCAAATTTGCCAACAAAACACCAAAATATTTCTTAAATAAATTTGCTTTGTTCTTTTTTCGAGTTGATGCGTGAAAGTAACATGAAATTTAGTTCTAGACGAATGGTGTTAAAAGAAGAAATATTCTACACAAAATTTCACTGTAAGTCTCAGAACAAACTAGATATCTATGTAAAATACTTTGTTAAGAAAATGACGTTACAAAATTAGATATTATAGGTAGAAATTATTTGTTAAACTTTTAGACTCTTAATTAAAATTTATTCCATACTGAGTCAAAATCTCCTAAAATACTTAATTTTTTTGGAAATTTTGTCAAAAGAAGAAATGTTAGTCAAATTGGCAGTTATGTTTCCGTTTCTGTATTGCGTTGTATTCTTTAAGCATACTACAGAATATATCAGTACAAATACTTTATTCAATACAACTACTTTTGAAGGTATTTTTAGGCAAAATAAATGTTGGTAGTGGGGTGTGCTAATCGTGTGACCAACACTGTACACATTTTGTTTGCAGACCTCTTCCAAGGAATCCATGGCATGACCATTAGTGTCGTGCTGCTACCGAAGAGCAAAATGCGGCATATAGGGCTACTCTACAATCAGTAGCAACGCGTAGCGCACGATAGAGGTATCGGGAGAAAAGAAGGCTGGAGAAACGTCTTTTTCTCTGGAAAAAGAGAGAAATGGAAAAGCGGGAGTGTGAAAATCGAGATGTACAGGAGACAGAATGATGCGGCTTTGGACCTGGCAAGTCCACCATTGATCAGATATTTACCATGCGGCAAATCCTGGAGAAGACCTAAGAGATGCAGATCGACACCTACCACCTTTTTGTCGAATATAAGGCAGCCTTCTACAGCCCCCGAAGCCCAAAAGCATTCCAATTCATGTCTGAATTTGATATCACCGCAAAACTCACTCGACTTTGTAAGATGGCTTTAACTGATACTAGGTCCTCAGTTAAAATAGGAAATAACCTCTCCGAAGAATTCAGTACCAACTGAGGTTTCAGACAAGGAGACAGCCTTTCGTGTAACCTGTTCAAAATCCTGCTGGGAAAGGTTATTCAAGATGCAAATGTCAAAAGAAATGGTGTCGTTGATGGTGTCGACGCGCAACCAACAGTGGAAGTTGGTTCCTATAATTTTGAGGTAGTAAAAGAATTCGTCTACCACGGGACCGCCATAAACTCAACAAACAACATCAGTAGTAAAATAAAGAGACCAATTGTATTGGCCAACATTAGCATCTACTTTGGCTTAAGTAAGCAGTTTAAAAAGAATGCCACATCTCGTCAAACAAAAACAACGCTTTAACAAGCACTGATACTACCCGTGCTGATGTATGGTTCCGAAGACTGGGTACTTGCGCAAGCAGTTAAGGCAGTGCTTGGTGTGTTTGAGAGAAAAATTCTTCGAAAGATCTATGGGCCAATCTGCGTTGACGTTGAATATCGACGTCGTATGAACCACGACCTGTATCTGCTACACAACGACATTAGTATAGATAAACGTATCGAGATGCAACGTTGGCGTCGGCTTTGCCGACAGAGATGTACCCTCAGCCTATGTCTGGGGTCTTTTCAGAATTTTGTGGCCCATTTTGGAGATTTGAACAAGCCGACAAATGTAATGATTAGGATTAAAGTTAAAAACTGTTGCGGGGGAGGTACTTGAAGGAATGGACCGACATAGTCCATTATGGAAGTTGATCTTATTTAGGGAGTCATATCTGTTCGATAGATATCGCGCTCACTAGTAATTTCAGTGGGTAATCGTATAAATTTTGGACCAGTATGCCAGGAAGCATGGACTTGTCCACGGAAAACATAATATCGTTCTAAACAGAACCACAAATAACACCATCGGTATACAAATACAAACTATCTTCGAACAGAGCCATAACTGCACTTAGCCACAAACGTTGAACTTTTATGTGAGAGGTACCCTAAGAAGAGGTCCTATATGGGACATTTTAGAAGTTAAACTAAATTTGGAGAAAATATTAGGAAATCCAAAGTTTGGACAAAATTGGTTGATCGGTTCGGGAGTTATCGTGCTCTTCAGCCACTACATATGGTACCATTGGGGCTGTTTTCTAAAGAAGTATGGACTTGCCTCTGAAAAAACTTTTACTGACGTTATTGAGGCAGCAAATTCAGGTTGCTTCAGCAAAAATTAAAGAGATTCGAGGGCAGGTCTTAGAGTGAACTTATCTGAAATTTTGTGTGGGAGGTAGCCGAAGGAGTGGACAAATATAGTCCATAATCAAACCTGATCTATATTTTGTAAATATATTAGGATGGGTAAAGTATGGACCAAATCGGTCACTCCCTTCAAGAGTTATCGTGGCCACATTTTTTCGAACATTTTTGAACATTTGTGGGGGAGGTACCTGAAGGAGTGGACCGATATGACTTATCTTCGAACTCAAACTAAGTTTGAACAAAATATTAGGAATGCCAAATTTAGGACCGAATCGGCAAATCCGCCACAGGGGCTTTTAGCACCTTTCTGGCTTTTTTCTCAGGAAGTATAGACTTGTCCCTGATGAAACCTGTACCATCGTATAGGGGGCAGTGAATACAAGTTGTTACAGCAAAAATCAAAGCGATTCGAGAGCAGCTCCTAAACTGAACTTTTCCGAAATTTTTGAGTAGGGACCAAATCGGTTACTCCCTTCATGAGTTATAGTGCGCACAAATGTTCCGAACATTTTCAAACTTTTGTGGGGAGGTAGTAGGTAGCAGGAAGTAGTGGACCGATATAACCCATCTTCGAACTTAAACTAAGTTTGGAAAAAAAATATTGTGAAAGCCAAATTTTGGAACGAATCGGTTGATCCGTTCGAGAGTTATCGTGCTCTCCAGCCAGACAGACCGACGGACGGACATGGTTAAATGAACTCCAAATTGTCTGAAACGGATTTCGTCCAAACATACTTGGGGTCTAAAACCATTATTTCGATGAGGTACATTATGGCCGTATGAAAGTGTATATACCCTCGTTAGCATAAACGCTGATGGTATAACAATGAGTGATGATAAACCCGCTAAAAAGGCGTATAAATACGGGCTACATGGCGGTACACGCAGAACTGGCAGGCCAAGGCTTCAATGGAGCAAACAAGTTGGAAATAGAGCGGTATTCCAAAAAGCGAATCAACAAACAGAGATAAATGGATATATTTTCTTAGTTCGGCTTATGGAACAAATGTTCTGTGATGGGCCAGCTAAGTAAGTATATTTGCTTGGAACTAGTCCCAAACATATATATGCTTGGATCCAAACATATTTCTAACATATATTTTTCTGCGTGTATGTGTCTAATACACACAAACCAAGTTTCTATTAAAAATATAATTTATTATTATTTATTGCAGATAAATTCAACGACCTTTAAGTAGTATCTGTCTACAAACATTCCGGTAAGTTAATTAATAATTTCAATACCAGTTTCTTTTTTCATTCGTTCGATCGATCGATCGATCATAACTTACCTTAATCGATTTGTTATTAGAATAAAATTCATTTTTTGTTTTGGCTTTACTGTTTTTATATAGATTTATTTATTTATATTTATGAAAGTCGCATCATTAATTTATTTATATTCAAAATAAAATCTTACAAATTTGTTTTATTACACGAAAATATGTTGATGTTTGTGTTTTTTTTGGACTCAACATCGTCTAAATTCGAAAGAAAAAAAATGGCTATCTAAAAAAATGTTGTTGTTGTTATTATTGTCAAGTACTAAAGTATTTGCACAAAAAAATTGCCTGTACTAATTTTGGTCTAAAGTACATAATAAGAATGAACTAATTAATATAGGTACGTACATACATACATACAAACATACATATATACATACATATATTGGTGAAAAGTTTGGTTGGCATAACGTCTTCACTGTTTTACCAAGCAAAAACAAATATGGGGAAGGAAAACTGTGAGTAAAAATTTACAATCTTAAGCTCTAAAATAATGGAGGAAACGAAGGAAGAACAAAACGAAGTATGCCAAACGAGAATTTTTCTTTGAAGATTGAAAACATTGAACACGGACTTAGTTTGGGGTGGGGACAGAGGGGGTCTTCTTCTGTACTGGGGCCCAGCTTTTTGTAAAGGACGTGCACGGACAAATAAATTAAATGCTTTAAATAAAATTGTAGCTACAATTGTGTGCAAGTGTGTGTTCATGTGATTGTTGTAGTGTGCGTTTGTGTAATGTTTACTGCAGTAATTTTGTTGTCTGTATATCTGTCTAAATCGTCTAGGATATTGAAATCTAATCGTAAAATGGTTAGTTTACTGAAGAATTTTGCTTGAATATCGTTAAGGCTATCCTAAGAGGGAGTTAAAAGGTAAGTAAAACTCACTCAATCTCTCAATTTGGATTTTCACTCTCTCTCTAAAAATTAAAATCGTGCCTATTTGTTAATGCCTAAACTAAAAAGGATTTAAATCGCTCTCTCATTCAAAATTTTGTAATGTTTTTCCGATTTTTTACGTTTTTTTGGGGGGGTTGGGGTTAGTGTTAATAATTTCGTTTTGTTATTTTCTGTGTAAATTTTATGCGAATTATTTTTTTTTTTAATTTTTAATTTAGTTGCTAAGTTGATTGATTGGTCTCTCCTTGAACCTTGTGATGATGTGCTGATATCTCTTTTATTTTTCTTTTCGCTCTTGTGATAATGTTTTTCAAAAAAGCTGAAGTGCATCCCGAGTAAATCAAAATTCTCTCTCTCACTCTCTTGTAGGGGAAAAAAGTCTCAAACTCTCTTTTTTTCACTTAGCTGCAAGAGAACACATTACGCTGGCAAATAGTTGTATTTGTCTACATTTCATCTTCATCTTCTTTGGGCAAGGGCGAATTTTAATGTCATGGAGAATGGTTGTTGTTGTCTAATCAAGTTTATATCATATTATTTAGTAGTAGTTGTTGTTGTTGTTGTTTCAGTTGTTGTTGTTTAAAGAATTTTTGCAATGAATTCATTCAACTCAACTTTTAGTCTTTTTATTCTTATCAGCCTCTGTTTTATCCGCTGTAGCACCTTCAACACCAGCGGCTGCAGCAGCAGCTGTAGCGGCTTCTTTTTGTTCAACTGTTGCCAATGCTGTCTCAGCCATACGTTTATATTTACCCACCAGATCGGGCAAATCATAAGCAATAGCCACATCCAATTTTGTAATGGGACAACCACGGAAATATGAACAGGTCTCGGATAATTTCTTGAATTCGTACAATGGATTCAAACGGAAGAAATCACGATACACTTCGGGATCAGGCAAGTCATAACGTGAAATATTCGTCAATGTTGAGAGTCCTTCATAGATGTGATAGTTTTGTGGATTTTCAATGATCGTATCGGCAGTACGCTTCTTGTTGCCAAACAATGACTTGTGATTGTAGTAGGTATTCAAATAGCAGTCAACCATTTTGGCGTGATTACGGACGCGGACCTGAAATAAAAATAGAAATACAATATAATTATTATTTTTTATTAAATTTAAAATCAGTTGTTATTTCCAAAAAAAAAAAATATTAATTTTCACGTTAAGAAAATTTTTCGATAATATGTTTATTAATTTTCTCGTTTAGAGTTAAGCTTGATGACCCGAAATTTTTTGCAAGTGAAAAAGGAAAGCCAAGGCTCAAACCCACACAGTCACCAAATTACGTTGCCTGGTTTCGCTGTTGGTTAAGCAGCTCTTCAGACGTATCGACTGTCGAATGGCTTCTCTGTCCTAGAACTTTTCGTTTTTCAAATGCAAATGTGTTTTTTCGATAATATTATTAATTACTTACAGCAAAACGACGCGCACTGGCAATTTTATTTTCAATTCTCTTATCGACAGCAGTACGAAGATCACGCAAAAAGGCTCTTTCTTGGGCCAACAGCAGGCGAGCTGGTGAACCTTCTTGATAGGGACGACCCCACAGCGATGTTGTATAGACCAATGGTGGTTGAGCCGATGACATCAGAGGTGAAATATTCCAAATCAAAGCACTTTGTACACGCAACAATTCTTCCGGTTTCACGGTATCGGCCTTATTCAAAATAATACGTGTTTGATATTCACGACCCTTCAACTGATCCAAAATGGCTTCAGTCTCTGGACCAACATCCAATTTGGCGGGATCATAGACCAAGAAAATAATATCAGCACGATCGATAAACCATTGGCAGGCATCGTTGAAGGGGAAGAGACGTGAGACTTGTTTGCGCACTTCCAAAATACCGGGAATTTCAACAATATTAACCTAAAAATATTTAATTTTGAATTAAACCATCTTTTTTACATCTTTTATCTTTACCTTTTCCAACAATTTAATGGGCATTTTCAAGCCACGCAAACGCTCCTCCAAACCTTGGCCGAATTTCTGCAATCCCGAAAATGTATAATCGGAAGCCAATTGTGTACCATCCAAAACTTCAGTCTCATTGCCCCACATCAATATGTTGAAGTAGGCAGGTGAGGGTTCGGCACCTATAAAACACACACACACAAAACAAAATAGTATCAAAACCACTCCTACATTTCAAGACTTACCAGATCTCAAGGAATGTGGTGTGTACTCATTATCAGTCAAATAATTGATAATGGACGATTTACCACCCGACCATGGTCCCATAAACAATACCAAAGGTTTGGAGAAAATTTCCGGATCACCAAAGTGACGATTACTCAAGTCACGATATTTGTACATAACCTCCAATGGTTTAATGGCATTTTCATAGGTACGCTTGATGTCACGCAAAATAACTTCAGCAACGTTATCCAAAGCCTTTTCACGGGCATTCGATTGGTCATCAAGTTGCAACAATTCATTGATATGATCACGGCTACGACGCTGAGCAGGAATTTCACCTTCCTAATAATGGTGATGAGAAAAAAATAATTAATAGATGGAGAAAATAATACATAATGTTTCGGCAACTATATTTCCTATGTTTTTGTCTTGGAAATCTAGAGTCATTTTGGAAATTATGTTAAAATTTTGTTTGTTTTTGCGTTTCGTAAGGATTCATTTTCAATTGAAATTTAACAAATCAAACGTATTTTTTCTTATTCTTCACCGATATTAGTAAAGGGCAACATTGTAAGAGGTGAATTTGTTTTCTGTGTCAGCCTAAAAGTATGCTAGGTACGAACTTCACTAAGTTAGTAGGGAAATTTAGTTTTATTCGGGCATATTTCAATGTACGGTAGAATCCTGATAATATGTACCACGATAATTGCAAAACTTCAATAATTCCAAATATTTATCATTTTAGTTATTTCGTAGGATCATGTGTCAAAAACCTTCAGAATACCGAAAATCGGGAGATACCGTTCTATGAGGGCTATATCAAAACGTGGACCTATACTGACAAAGTTTTTGGGGGAACATTGTGTAAGCCACAAGAAGACCGAATACCAATTTCAGCCATTTCGGTGGGATATTGAGACCAAAACCAACGAAATAGCGGAAATCGGGTAATTCCCTTCTATGGAGGCTATATGAAAACTTGGACTGATGCAGCCAAACAACCTAGGAGTAATAGAAACTTATGTACCAAATTGTAAAGCTCTTTCGTAAAAATTGCGAGCTGTATCTTCATTTCAGACGGACATGGTTATATCGACATCACGCAAGGTTATCTGTTATCCAGTTTTTTGTAGATGGAACCTCTAATAATATATCATATATAATATTTTGTAATGTCTTCTTAACATAGTCAATTTGACCACGTTGTGATAGATTGTAGACTAGGGTTATGACTTTTTGACATTTTTCCTCAAAAATGATTTCCTGTAGCAGGAATGAATGAACTTTTGCCTATTAATCACTATGCTATCGTTTATTCCATTGAAATATAAAAAAAGTTCACGCACAAATCGATTTTAAAAAAATAATTTTTTGAAAAAATATATGAAATGAAAAAAAAATTTTTTTCAAAAAATTATTTTTTTGTTGCACGAATGAATAAATATAAGCCTATTAATAAATATAATAACGTTTATTTCATTGAAATATTAAAAAAGTCGCAAAAAAAGTCAGTTTAAAAAAATTTTAAATTTTTTGTTTTTTGTTAAAAAATTATATTTTTGAATAAAAGCGTTTACAACATTTTTACGATTCTGAGAATTGAAGAAAAATAGTGAGAAATAAATTTTATGTCATTTTAATTATCTCATGTGGCTCTAAAGTTTATTTTCAATTATAAATCTGTTTTCAGTGACTTCAAAAAATTGTCCATAATTTTGATAAATTCAAATTTTAAAATCATTTTGTGCGTGAGGTTTTTTCACCGAATCACCTTATAATTAGGATTTTATGTAATCTTATGGCAAAACTCATCACGCTATGATACAGGGATATGAGGTTGTAAAAAAGTCATAACCCTATTGTAGACTTTAATCGATCATGTTCAAGGAAGATCGTTTCGAGGACCAAAAATAGACTTGCAGCAAAGGTACGTACCCGATTAAATATCTGTAAGCTTTAATCACTACAGATAGCCACAGAATATTCCACTCAACTAACTGGCCCAAATAGCCCAGTCAAAATAGACATGCGTATAAGGGGGAAATACCAAAAATTCCCACAGAGCTGAAATTTTGGAGGAGAGCTAGGGTTCATCATTAGAAGCAACGTCCTAAAAGTCCCCCATGTGTGCAAAGCAAGTTATTCGGGGTCAAAGATCATTTTTGGAGGCATTATTCAGTTTTTTAATTTTTCTCAAAACGGTAAGTCTTAGCAAAAGCCGACTAAAGTAAAAGTTGTAGATTCAATAATTGTCTACAAGACTGGTCTTTATGATTTAAAAAAAAAAACACTTACCATTTTCGAGATATCGCGATCTAAAGGTCAAATAAAAAATTACGCGACATTATGAGGAGAATGGAAAAAAAGAGTTTTCGTTGGGGTCGTTCCCGTTGGGCTTTCGATTACACATGTGGGTTAAATGGGCTATTTTTGCATAAAATGACTTTAACATTGAATAAATCTACTAAACGCACTCCGATTTTGTTGGATTTTTTTTTAAAAGATAGGTATAATTTCGTTCTTCAAGAAAATATATAATTTTTGGGGGGACAGACCCGGTTACTTCGCTTATTTTAGCCGGTTCGTCTGAATATGTGCATATTTCCCTTATAAGTACATAAAAAGCATGTGTTTTTTTAGAACAGCTATAACTCAAGAATGGTTCCTTCTAGGAACAAAATTATTAAGATCAAACTTGTAGACAATTTTTCAGTCTACAATATTTACTTTAGTTACTTTTTGATTAGATCAACCGTTTTCAAAAAATAAATCCGAAAACCTAAAAATTGAGCTTAACTCTAAACGAGAAAATTAATAAAATCATTAAAAAAAATGATCTTCGCCCTAACAGGCAAAATTTCAAAAAATAAAAAATAGGCTGAGCCCGGCTGGGATTTGAACCCACGTCCTTGAAAACATATCAAAAAAATGTTGTCACGGCGTGTTAGCGTTCAAAGCCAAAACTGATAACTTCAAAGGCATCGCAAAAAGCGGTTGTTGTGAAGAAAATACATTTCAAAACGGCCAAATATCCGTTAATGTATAAAAACACATTTGCATTTGAAAAACGATAAGTTCTAGGACAGAGAAGCCATTACATAGTCGATACGTCCGAAGATTTGCTTTACCACCAATGAAACCAGGTAACGTAATTTGGTGACTATGTGGGTTCGAGTCCATGGCTTTCCTTTTTCACTTGCAAATAATTTCAGATCATTAAGCTTAACTCTAAACGAGAAAATTAATAAAATCATTAAAAAAAATGATCTTCGCCCTAACAGGCAAAATTTCAAAAAATAAAAAATAGGCTGAGCCCGGCTGGGATTTGAACCCACGTCCTTGAAAACATATCAAAAAAATGTTGTCACGGCGTGTTAGCGTTCAAAGCCAAAACTCATAACTTCAAAGGCATCGCAAAAAGCGGTTGTTGTGAAGAAAATACATTTCAAAACGGCCAAATATCCGTTAATGTATAAAAACACATTTGCATTTGAAAAACGATAAGTTCTAGGACAGAGAAGCCATTACATAGTCGATACGTCCGAAGATTTGCTTTACCACCAATGAAACCAGGTAACGTAATTTGGTGACTATGTGGGTTCGAGTCCATGGCTTTCCTTTTTCACTTGCAAATAATTTCAGATCATTAAGCTTAACTCTAAACGAGAAAATTAATAAAAATTGACAATTGACCAGACATTGCGACAAATCTTGAAAAATACTCAAGAGATGAATTTCGCCACTTACCATCTTTTTCTCGATTATAGGTCAGACTTAGACAGTTCTTTACGTTCATTCCAAGTCATGTTGAATTTGATATCCATGAAAAGCTCATTACATTTTATAAGACATGGTAGAACAATATAAGTTAAGAGAAATACCCATCTGATTGAATTGGTCTGTAATGTTATAGTACGGTTAAACTAGAGTTTTTTGCCGGGTTAACCCACTTCGAGAGGATTTATTTGACGTTTGCGCTACGGAATTGACATTTGAAATCCAAACCCACTGCCTTTTCCGGTTAAGTGTAACCGGGGTATTAGTGTCAAATTCCGTACGACATTTTATTGCTCTGTTCCAGAACCTGCAAGAAGCTACTATTTTTTACGACCATAACATTTTTTCCTTTATGTTATCGGAAAAAATAGTAAAAATTAGTAGATTATTGCAGTTCTGGAACAGACCATATATTTTTATTTCTATTTTAATTCGAAAGCTCATACCTATATATGTACGTCCCTATAACCAGGGCGTGTGTGGTGAAAAAAGTAGAACACATGTATTCTTATGAGAACTACCGAAATACGTCGAGCGTATACCTTTTGTAAGTTGAACAAATTTAACTTTGACAGAACGTTATTGTTTGTATGTGTGTGCGTGTTTTTGTATTTTGAAAACAAAAGCCCAACAAAACCTGAAATCCAGTTAATTGCAAAGGAAAATTATTTATTTTACGAATGAAAATATTTAAATAAGTTTTGGTCGCGGATTTTGTGTTTTAAATGTGATTCTGTACTCAACGTATTTGGGTAATACGGACGCTCAAAGAGCGTTGTTGTGGTAGAAAGGAGAAATATTTATGTACGTCCCGTCGTTATTTAGGTTTAGCAGTAATATATATATATATATTAGGGATATTTATTTTTTGAGGAAAAAATATATCGTTCCGAAAAAAAATATTTCCCATAAAGACTTCTTCATATCAACGACATGTAACCTCCTCCAAGTCCGAATCACGTGCCGCACACTAAACACCACTTATAGAGGCTGCAAAACATTTGTTAATATGTGTGATATTTTGTTAAATTTGAAGAAATAAAGCCCTAATAAACATTTGCTTCTTTGATTTCAATAACAAAAGATTGAAACAGCTTCTCCTTTTCAAGGAATTTCCAGCGATCCCAAACAATTTTGCAAGAATTCTACTATCTGTGAAAAATTATGCATTTAGTGGAATAATTGGGAAACATTCAAATTGAAAATGTAACGAATTTTCATTCATGTTTTCCAAAATATTCAATCAAATGCGAAAAATTATTAGTTTTTTAAATTCCAATAATTTTTAGACATTTCCTTATTTTTTTTACATATACCGTTGACACTAACAGTACAAACAAAAACAAATTTCTATGTGGTTGTTGTTGAGTTGTATTTGTTGTAGTATTTACTTTACCTTCTTTGTTCTGCCATGTTTATAAGACAACATTAACTGATGACAGGATTTCAGTTAAAATAATAAAGAACCTCTCAGAATAGTTTAGTACCAAAGGAGATTTCAGACAAGGATACAATATTTCGTGTGACCTATTCAATATTCTGCTGGACAAATCCACATGTTAATTGATCACTAAAAGAAGTAACTGATACATTTAAAAAGCCGAAAGAGAATCTGCTAATGTGGGTCCCGGCAGTAAACGGCGACAAGACCAAATTTATGGTATCGTCGCGAAATGCGTCAGCAGACACCACTTGCAGAGAAGTTTTTCATGGCTGAAATACTCAGGAAATGCAATCCAGCATTACACTGAGGGGATTATTCATACAGTGGTCGTACGTTACATTTATGGTGGAACAGAAAATTCACCTCTATAAATACACCTCGGTGATTATTAACTTCAGCCAAAAAGTATACCTTCATTTTTATAACAATTGATCACGCTTTGTTTAAAAAGTATGTAAAGTACATACATACATATTATATTTATTTTATTTATGATGATGTTTGACAGATATTTTCAAATACCAAATCAAATCGCGATAGCGCCATTATTATGACTATATATGGCAGTATAAACGTAGATAAATCAATAAACACAATTTCCAAAGATGTATAGATTTCCAAAACTATTAACTACATTTTTTCTACTAAAGGAAAGCGGGTACTTAATGTCTAATTACAATCAAATCAAAAGCTTTGCATGCAAATAGAAGCGGTCTAAATTTGTAATAAGATATGTATGTTCACCCAGCTATTACTGCAATGGAACGATCGTATGCTGGAAGGATTTTAGCTATAATACCCAGGTAGAATTGAGGTAATAAGAATTTTTTAAATCAATAAGGGAAATGTCATATAACATGATTGGCGATGTTCAACATTTCTAATAAATAAATAATTGTGATATTGGTAGCGGCAATAAAACTAAACAACGCTTGTGAAGTTATATAACTAAAGGTATAAAAATGTTGTAATTTTTTTTAAAAATAACTGTATGTTTTTATAAAATCACATGAGAAGGTAAATGATATAATTTTTCGGTAGATGTTCTTCAAAATATACCCAATTATTGAAATGAATAAGAACGAGAGAACGAGAGCAACCTGTAAACTTCAAATAAAACAAACGAATGATGAGAAAAAAGAACATAATTGCAAATAAATTACAGTGATACAAAAGGGAAATGTTTAAAAAATTCAAAAAATACATAATTCAGGTTTGGAATAATTTCAATCTTACCCACAGTAATTCATCTTCTGGACGAGTTTCGATATCATCGAGCTCACCATCACTATCATCCTCTTCATTTAGCAAACCATCACCGTCACGATCGACATCATGTTCATTGGGCACACCATCACCATCGATATCCTCGTCCTGATAATTTGGTATACCATCACCATCAATATCATCATCCTCTTGATTTGGTACACCATCACCATCTTTATCTTCATCCACATCATCGGGTATGCCATCACCATCCATGTCACTTTGTTTTTCCGTTAAATCACGTTTGGCCCGTTTAATTGCCTTTGCTTGCATGGCTGTGGGTTCATGCTCGTCGTCATCATGTTGATTTGGTATACCATCACCATCGATATCTTTGTCCACAGTATTTGGTATGCCATCGCCATCCATGTCGGCATCCATTTCATTGAGCAGAACATCGCCATCAATATCTGAATCATCATCGTTGAGTATACCATCACCATCTGTATCAAGGCTAGCGGGTTCCTCATCATTTGGCAGGCCATCACCATCAATGTCATGATCTTTTTCATTGTCAATGCCATCACCATCGATATCTTCATCGACAGTATTGAGTTTTCCATCACCATCGATATCGGTGTCTTCGTGCGCCGGTATGCCATCACCATCGACATCATAGTCCTTTTGATTGGGTATACCATCACCATCCATATCGGGATCCTGGGCATTGGGTATGCCATCACCATCAATGTCGAGATCAACCTTCCATATTTCAAGGATATTCATTATGAATTTTATTCTAACGGTTTTAATTCAACATCAACAAAACTCCTTAACGGCAAATTAGGATATTTTTTTTGGGACCAGGATGGGTTTGGAAAAGTGCTATTGTGCTGTTAAGCTTAAGGTAGACATTTTAGATAACCAAACCAAATAAAAACTTAACAAAGGGATAAACAAATGAACGTTTGCTCTGTGACCAGCATATTTTCCGAGCATGATAAGAGAAGTAAGACCAACGTTGTTTTGAATTTACGAAAATGTAACACTGTTTCCTCTCGGCGAGAGGTTTATGATACGAATGGTGTGATAGAACACAATCAATCAACCAACCAACCAATGAATCAAATTCAAACTCAAATCTTACCCGCACAACTTTCTTGTCATCTGCCTCACCATCATGATCATCACGATCGTTGGGTACTCCATCACCATCACGATCCGTATCAAGATGATTGGGCACACCATCACCATCTATGTCCACATCTAGATGGTTTGGAATGCCATCTCCGTCGATGTCATCATCTTCGTGATTCGGCACCCCATCACCATCGCTATCATCATCCCGATGATCGGGTATACCATCACCATCCATGTCACGATGATCATCATCGTGGACATTTGGCACTCCATCGCCATCAATGTCTTTGTCATGGACATTTGGCACTCCATCACCATCCATATCTTCATCCAAATCATTGGGTATGACATCACCATCGATATCCTCATCATCATCGTTGGGTATGCCATCACCATCAATGTCCAGACTTTTGGGTTCATGTTCATTCGATAGGCCATCGCCATCTACATCGTGATCTTTTTCATTAACAATACCATCCCCATCTATATCCTCATCTTCATGATTCAAGGTGCCATCACCATCAATATCGGGATCGGCATGACTTGGCAAACCATCACCATCCATATCATTGTCCTCATGATTCAGAATGCCATCGCCATCCATATCGGTGTCATGGACATTGGGAATACCATCACCATCGATGTCATGATCTCTGGAAATCTTCCGTAGGGTTGAAATTTTAATTTTCTGCTTTTTAATTCAACACAACAAATGAAACAAAAATGCTAAGAGATAGCAGGTGAGACATGAGGGATACTGAAATGCCCGCCCAGGAAAACAATGACAAAACGTGGTTGGTTTCGTTTTCTCATGGAGCGACTGACTGACTGAAGTGTAGGTGTTGATCTTTTTCTTGATTTGTTTGTTTGTCCGGCGAAGGAAATGATCCAAACCACAACTGATTTGTTTATATCTTACCCGTGTTGTTGATTTTTTATCCGCTTTCTTGTCCTTGTCATGCACATAACCACCCTCATGTTCATCATGCTCGTTGGCTATACCATCACCATCGCGGTCAACATCACGATGATTGGGTACACCATCACCATCGATGTCATCGTCTTGGTGATTCGGTATGCCATCACCATCAATGTCATCATCTTTGTGATTTGGTATACCATCACCATCCCGATCGTCATCCAGGCAATCTGGTATTCCATCACCATCCATATCTGGATGATCATCATCATGGGCATTGGGCACACCATCACCATCTATGTCCTTGTCGTGCACATTTGGTATACCATCACCATCCATATCTTCATCCAATTCATTTGGTATCACATCTCCATCAATGTCCTCGTCATCATCATTGGGTATGCCATCACCATCTATGTCCAGACTGGCCGGTTCGTGTTCATTCGATAAACCATCACCATCGACATCGTGATCTTTCTCATTCAAAATGCCATCTCCATCGATATCGTCATCCTCATGGTTCAGGGCACCATCACCATCGATATCGGGATCTGCATGGCTGGGCAAGCCATCGCCATCCATGTCAATATCTTCATGATTTAATATGCCATCACCATCCATATCGGTGTCATGGGCATTGGGTATCCCATCGCCGTCAATATCACTGCCATGTCCTCTGGAAATCTTCCATAATGTCGATATTTAATACTCAAATTTATTTCCAAAAAAAAGAACAAATACAAAATTCTGTTTCAAGTGTCAAGCAGTGGACGCGAGTCCACCAAAAGAACTGAACTTTGTGCAACGAAAAACACAACAAAAGTATAAAAAATGGAAAATTGTTTCGGTGTACGGAACTAGATCCACAAACAAGTTAAGACCCAGAGTGTTAAGAAGAGAAAACCAAATAAAATAGAGAACAGAATTTTGATGTAAAAGTTACAAGACATATAGAGAGAGAGAATGAAAGAAATAGAGCAATTTGTTCGATCTGTAAGAATTCACTCGCATGAGAAGAAAGTAAGTATCCGTGTTGTAACTGACCGTGATAGTGACCATGGAAGCGTGGTAGTGTCAAATGTCTTACCCGTTTCTTTTTAATCTTATCATCTGGCTCCCCATCACTGTGATCCTGTTCATTGTGGAAACCATCTCCATCTCGATCTATATCTCGCTCATTGGGTATACCATCACCATCAATATCATCGTCTTTCTGATTTGGAATACCATCGGCATCTATATCGTCATCATGATGATCCGGTATACCATCTGCATCCATATCACGATGATCTATGTCTTGGACATTTGGTACCCCATCGCCATCAATATCTCGGTCACGTACATTGAGAATACCATCACCATCCATATCTTCATCCAATTCATTGGGTATAACATCACCATCAATATCTTCATCATCATCATTGGGTATGCCATCACCATCCAAGTCAAGACTCTTCGGTTCCTCATCATTTGGCATACCATCACCATCTAGATCATGATCCATTTCGTTTGCAATGCCATCGCCGTCGATATCTTCATCTTCGAAATTTGGAGTTCCATCACCATCAATGTCAGAATCTTCGGCAGTGGGAATGCCATCGCCATCGGCATCATTATCTTCTTGATTGAGAATGCCATCACCATCCATGTCCGTATCGTGGACATTTGGTATGCCATCGCCATCAATGTCACTAGCGACACCTCTGGAAATCTTCCCAAAAGTTGATATTTAATACTCGGTTTTACAAAACGCCAAAACAAAACAAGGAAATGCAACTCTGGTCGTCATATTAGACCCATATTTTTCGGGGCGGGGGTAGATAGATAAGTAAAGGGAGAAAATGTCTTCCATGATAATTGAGTGGAGTGTCATAATGTGTTTTATCTTCGTATTTTCTGAGACAGGTTTCCGAGTACTGATTTTATTAGCAATGGTTAATTCTGTAACTGTGTCCTTAGTTTGTTCTTGGGATCGTTCTGATTTATGTAGTCCGAACACGTCAAAATATTCAGATACATGACCACCACCTTCGTCGTTTGGGGGGATTTTCTCAAACAACATTTCTTTTTGCAAAATTTCAATTCTTACCCGTGGCGATTTGTGCGCTGCCTTCTTTTTATCATCTGCCTCACCATCACTGTCGTCTTGATGATTATGGAATCCATCGCCATCACGATCAATATCGTGGTCATTGGGGATACCATCCCCGTCTATGTCGTCGTCCAAGTGATTTGGAATACCATCCTGATCAATGTCATCATCGTGATGATCTGGTACACCATCACCATCCATATCACGATGATCCTTATCCTGTACATTTGGCACTCCATCACCATCTATATCCTTGTCGCGTACATTCAATATGCCATCTCCATCCATATCTTCATCCAGTTCATTGGGTATAACATCACCATCAATGTCTTCATCGTCGTCATTGGGTATGCCATCACCATCGAGATCTAGACTCGTAGGTTCTTCGTCATTTGACATGCCATCACCATCAACATCGTGATCTTTTTCATTGGCTATACCATCACCATCAATGTCATCATCTTCATGATTGGGAGTGCCATCACCATCAATGTCAGAATCTTGGTCGGTGGGTATTCCATCACCATCGGCATCGAAATCCTCGTGATTCAGAATACCATCGCCATCCATATCAGTATCCTGTACATTGGGAATACCATCGCCATCAATGTCACTATCATGTCGTCTGGAAGTCTTCCCATAAAAATAAAATTTAACACAAAACAAACAAAAATACAAAACTGTTGAGTTATCCTATGGACTGAGTACGGTAACCAACTTTTCTTTTTTAAAGATTACAACAAGAATAGTGCCAAGAAAAAAACATGAATAAATTTTCCAAAATAAGAAGACAAGAATTTGTACCGATCCAAAATGAAGGAAAACGAAAAATTATGTTTAACCCCAAGAGTTCACATTTGAGGATAATAGAAATGAGCCAGTGGAAATAGAAGATAGAGGAGTCTCCATAGAAAAGAAAGTGTTTAGAGTCTCCTTTCTGAGTCTTACCAATTTCACTTTAACACCTAACTTCTTATCATCTGATTCACCATCCCGCATATCTTTTTCATTTGGCACTCCATCACCGTCACGATCCTTGTCTTTGCTATTTGGCAAACCATCACCATCAATATCATCATCCCGATCATTGGGCAAACCATCACCGTCCATGTCGTCATCATGTTCATCCAGAATGCCGTCGTCATCCAAATCATCATGATCCTCGTCGTGGAGGTTCGGCACACCATCGCCATCAATGTCGTTATCCTTGACATTTGGCACACCATCCCCATCCATGTCTTCATCCAATTCATTGGGTATGACATCGCCATCAATATCATCATCTTCATCGTTAGGTATGCCATCTTTATCGAAATCCAAATTCGTGGGTTCTTCTTTATCTGACAAACCATCGCCATCATCATCCTCATCTTTTTCATTTGCAATGCCATCTCCATCAATGTCCTCATCTTCGCTATTCAGTTTGCCATCTCCATCGATATCTGTATCTTGGCCAATGGGTATGCCATCACCATCTACGTCTGCATCCATGTGATTTAAAATGCCATCACCATCCATGTCATTGTCTTTATTATTGGGTATACCATCACCATCCAAATCATGATCATGAACTCTGGAAATCTTCCAGAAAAGGACAATTTAATACTACAAACTTACGCACACATACACACACACACATAGTATAGATATGAAGGAAGTTATGAACAACGTTAGAGATAGAATAGTTTCGGTTTTCGAGTTTAAACTGGAAGCCAATACAAAGTTTATCATTTCAAATTTCAATTCGGGTTTCTTGGTTTGTATTTTGTAGAAATGTGACTGAGAGATACTTGTTTTGTTACTGAAATTCTGAATGCCATTTTGTTACAAAAGATGTGTATTATGTCAACAGAGGAGATCGATCCATGGAAGAAGAGCTTCATGCCTTACCCGTTTTAATTTATGTTTTGATTTTTTATCATCTGCCTCCCAATCACGACGATCTTTTTTATTTGGAATGCCATCACCATCGCGATCAGTATCATGTACATTTGGTATACCATCACCATCGATATCGGTATCTTTGTGATTTGGAATGCCATCACCATCGATATCATCATCATGCTCATCGATAATGCCATCACCATCGCTATCACGATGATCATCATCATGATAGTTGGGTATACCATCGCCATCCATATCTTTGTCACGTATATTCGGCATACCATCACCATCCATATCTTCATCCAGCTCATTTGGAATGTCATCACCATCGATATCATGATCATCGTCATTTTCAATACCATCGTTATCGATGTCAAGGCTAACAGGCTCTTCGGCATTTACGATGCCATCGCCATCTATATCTTCATCCAGCTCATTGGCAATACCATCACCATCTACATCATCATCCTCACTATTTGCCTTGCCATCGCCATCTATATCTGAGTCTGCGGCCGTTGTCAAACCATCGCCATCTACATCAGCATCTTCGTGATTGAGTATGCCATCACCATCCATGTCGTTGTCTTTGTGATTGGGTATACCATCGCCGTCTAAGTCATTGGCACGAACTCTAGAAATCTTCCATAAAATCAAAAGTTAATTCTTAATATTTCTTCGACGGACGGAAAAGTGTGAAATGGTTGTTGGTTGGCTGTGGTAAATGACTGCAACTGTATTCTGTTTACTGTTTGTGTCGTCGTTGTGTTTCAAACCTTACCCGTTTCGATTTGCTTCTTTCCCACTTCTTATCATCAGCCTCATAATCACGAGTATCCTTTACATTTGGTATACCATCTCCATCACGATCCGTGTCTTGTGGATTTGGTATACCATCGCCATCTATATCATGATCTTTTTCATTTGGTATACCATCACCATCGATATCATCGTCATGCTGATCGATAACACCATCCTTATCAAGATCACGATGATCGTCATCGTGTAGATTAGGCACTCCATCGCCATCTATATCACGATCACGTAAATTAAGTACACCATCACCATCCATATCTTCATCCAGTTCATTGGGTATCACATCACCATCGATATCATTGTCTTCATCATTTGGTATGCCATCGTTATCGATATCTAGGGAATGTGGTTCTTGCTCATTTGGCATGCCATCACCATCCACATCACGATCTCTTTCATTCGAAATACCATCACCGTCGATATCATCGTCTTCGGCATTAGGTTTGCCATCACCATCGATGTCGGAATCTTCATCGGTGGGTATACCATCACCATCGACATCATTGTCTTCCATATTGACAATGCCATCGCCATCCATATCGTAATCGTGTTCATTGGGAATACCGTCACCATCGATGTCCTTGCCTCTGGAAATCTTCCAATTGTTTGTATTTAATAAAAATACATTATGAAGGAAAAATGTTCATGTTCATGAAGAAGTGTAACGCTCAAAGATTTTCAAAATCATATTTCTTTTTTTTTTTTTTTGCAGTGAAATTGTGTAAATTTGTGCTAATAGAAACATTCCACAGTGAAAGAAGTATTTAATTGTTTAACAGTGAATTTAAAATGTTCTCATTTCTTGCTCATAATCATGTGATGTGCCGAAACGTGCAGAAGAATAGAGTGCCATAAAAGAAGTGATCGTTGTGGGCGGGTCTCTTGTGAATTAAGAAAAACAACAATATAACCCCATGATTCTTACCCATTTCTTGTCGTCATGTTCACCATCGTTGTCATCTCGTTCGTTTGGCAAACCATCTCCATCGCGATCAGCATCACGTTCATTTGGTATACCATCACCATCAATATCGGCATCATCTTTATTCGGTATGCCATCACCATCGACATCATCGTCCTGATGGTTGGGTACTCCATCACCATCACGATCATCATCCCTGTGATCTGGTATGCCATCACCATCCATGTCATGATGATCATCATCATGTTTATTGTGCACACCATCTCCATCAACATCCTGATCATGGGCATTGGATATACCATCTCCATCCATGTCATCATCTAAATCATTGGGTGTATTATCCCCATCAATGTCATCGTCTTCATCATTGGCAACACCGTCACCATCGATGTCGTTATCTTTTTCATTGGATACACCATCACCATCGATGTCTTCGTCCATGTGGTTTGGAGTGCCATCGCCATCAATATCACTGTCCAAGTGATTTGGCGTTCCATCACCATCGATATCATTGTCTAAGTGATTGGGAGTGCCATCACCGTCAATATCATTGTCCAAATGGTTTGGTGTACCATCACCGTCTATATCGTTGTCTTCCGCGGCGGGAATACCATCACCATCCATGTCATCGTCTTCATGATTGGCCACACCATCACCATCCATGTCATCATCGTGAATGTTTGGAATGCCATCGCCATCAATGTCGTTGGGATCTCCACGACTTTTGCTGGAAACCTTCCATAATAATACTCAAATTCTTTTACTATAGTATAGAGCAAACGTTTAAGGGATACATAATTCCTATAAACATTTTCCTAATAAAAATCTTCCCATCAACAAAAGTTGATACTGCACATTTAAATTTGCCCTTACATATATCGCAGCCACCAATCATTTTAAAGTTGATACTACCCATTTTAATTACAATCCCTCCAAAACCCAACCCATCGATCGCTCTACCCTTGTTTTTTTCTCCAGGATGTAGTACGCTCTAATACTTTCTACAAGCTGGCAAAGCGCTCTAAAGCAGGACGATTTACATAAATTTAAATCTTACCCATAATAATTCATCTTCTGGCTTAGTATCTTCTTCTTCGGTCTTGACCTCATCATCAGGTTTACCATCTCCATCGTCATCGCTGTCCTCGTGGTTGGGTACACCATCACCATCAATATCTTCATCTTGATGATTGGGAATACCATCACCATCAATGTCTTCATCTTTGTGATTGGGAATGCCATCACCATCACGGTCATCATCTTCATCATCGGGAATACCATCACCATCAAGATCACCAATACTGCGTTTGGAACGAGCACTTGGTTGGACATCAGCCTGTTCATAAGCATCTTCATCATGGGGATTTGGAATGCCATCGCCATCAATGTCTTTATCACTGGTATTGGGAACACCATCACCATCCATATCGGCATCAACCTCATTGTGGACAACATCACCATCTATGTCATGATCATCATCATTGGTAATGCCATCATTGTCGACATCCAAACTCTTGGGTTCTTCTTCATTTGGCAAACCGTCACCATCGACATCGTGATCCTCTTCATTGGGAATACCATCTCCATCGATATCTTGGTCCTGATCGTTGGGAATACCATCACCATCGATATCACTATCCTGGTCATTTGGTATACCATCACCATCAATATCATTATCTTGGTCATTGGGAATGCCATCACCATCGATGTCATTATCCTCTGTATTGGGGATACCATCACCATCAATATCATCATCTTCGTGATTAGGAATGCCATCACCATCGATATCGTCATCTTCGTGATTGGGAATGCCATCACCATCAATATCATCATCTTCATGGTTAGGGATACCATCACCATCAATATCATCATCTTGATCGTTGGGAATACCATCACCATCGATGTCATCATCCTGATCATTAGGTATACCATCACCATCGATATCATCATCTTGATCATTGGGAATGCCATCGCCATCGATATCATCATCTTCGGTATTGGGAATGCCATCTCCATCAATATCATCATCTTCATGGTTAGGGATACCATCACCATCAATATCATCATCTTCATGGTTAGGGATACCATCACCATCGATATCATCATCTTCATGATTGGGAATACCATCACCATCGATATCATCATCTTCGGTATTGGGAATACCATCACCATCAATATCATCATCCTGGTCATTGGGAATGCCATCACCATCCATATCATCATCTTCATCATTTGGAATGCCATCACCGTCTATGTCATTATCACTGACATTGCGTACACCATCACCGTCAATATCGCCATCAACAACATTGGCCACACCATCGCCATCCATATCAGAATCGACAACATTTTCAACACCATCACCATCCAAATCAGTATCAGCAACATTGGCAACACCATCACCATCTATATCGGCATCATGTACATTTGCCACACCATCGCCATCCATGTCAGAGTCCTTGACATTGGGTATGACGTCACCGTCAATATCTTCATCATTGACATTTAAAACGCCATCACCATCCATATCTTCATCTTGTTCGTTGGGTATGACATCACCATCGATGTCATTGTCCTGTTCATTTGGAATGCCATCACCGTCCAAATCGACCGGAGCCTTTACCTCTTCCAAAGAATCTACATCGGCAATTTCAACAGTTTCCTTTTCGTCAACATGAACAGGTTGATCTCCCTGCATTTCACCGGACTCTCCATATTGTTCGTTAGCTTTATTCGTTTCATCTTCTCCACCGGAAGTCGTATCGGGACTAGGGATTAATGTTTCTGTAAGTTAAATGGAAAATAATGTGTTTTTAGTTTGGCTACATTGGGGCTTTGAATGAACCCAGCAAAATACTCATTACATTAGTAGCGCAAAATAAGTGGTGGTTTCTAAAAGTCGTGACTACTTATTTTAGTGGCCAACAAATAATCACTTATTTTACGTGTCATTTGCCCTTGTTAAAATAATGGTTTTGTAATGAGTATTTTTGCTGAGAAGGGTTGTTACTTACCTTTATCATCACCTGTTTTTAATTCGTTAATAGCCTTTTCAATATAAGGACGGCATTCGGATTCAGTAGGTCCAACTTCAGAGCTAGCTAACACATCTGTAAAGATAGAGAGAGAAAATTAAAAACAATAGAATGAATTTAGACAACGACTTGTAGGAGATACACATAGACTGAAAATTCTGGACTTGGCAACATGACATCTACACAATTGGTTCTTTCTTTGACTATGATACAAGGGTTGTAGATTGGTCCTTAAACACATAATATTGTATCAGTTTCAGTTCTCAAGTTTCATTTCGTGTTCACAGAACATAAATAGCTATCCCGACTTCATTTCTGCCGTCATGAAGTTCCTTTAAGAACTGAACAATTCAATAGCTACAATTTATACGTTGACTGGCCTTTCATTAATATAATGCAAATTAACTTCTTCATTATCAATATTTTCTTATATTTAAATATTTTCGTGGATTAAAATTATTGTTCTGTTCTACAACCTGATAAATTTATGCTCGGCAACACAACTTTCAAGTGTCTACTACTTTTGAAAATTCAACAATTTTTTCTTTATATATTTGCAAAAACAACTTTACTAAGCACACAGCTTAACTCTGCTAGCACACAGCTTTCCATTGCATCTTTTCTAAGTGACGGTTTCAGTTCGCGTTCTGAATTACAACAAACAGACTGCCTCAAAATTCTCGGGAATTTGTATGCCCAATCGCTTATCGTTACCAATGTTTCTATCGCAAACTATCGATAGTCGGACTATCGTTTTGATCACTGTCGTAAAGCTTTGTTTATATCGGACTCAAAAGCAGTTATGTTTTAAATAATTCGCAAAAACATGCTTGAGAGAATATAACAATGATCCTCCAGATGCTAGTGGAAGTACAAATTGTTCAATATATATTTCTTTCGTTTTGAATTGACATACATATTTATGTACATTGGTCTAGTACGAATGCAAACAGGAATGGTGACAAGGGGCAACCTTTAGCAGGTGGTAAAAAGTGGCAAAGAACTAGTTCAGTTGAACGGTTCACTGGAAAGAGCAACTGAACTAGGTCAGTCAAAGACGCTCTTAAACGATCGTTCGTTCTTTTCAGTTCACTTATCTGCTGTTTAAAACCAAAGAAACTCTAATTTGGTTTATACCTATAAATTAACGGGACGACAAAAGGGTCTAATCATGGTGCAAAAAAGAAGGTGATACAATAATACCGACTGATGTCTTCATTTGCTGTCAAAACATATTTTTAATCAAAAATAAATAACAAATATTTCGCTTCTATAAAGAATATCTGTGTACAACATCTTTATTTAAGATCCGCGAACAATATTTTACAATTTTCTTCTACCTTTTGTGGATATTTCGCGCAAAAAAACGTTGACAGCAAATGAAGATTACGGTCTGAATTCGCCTATTAGATCACCTTGTTAAATTCGCCTTGGGTCGAATTTTGCATATGGCCTTTGTTAGTTAGACACAATGCAGGACTAACAAGTAAAAAAGTGTCAGTCGGCTTTGCCGACAGAGGTATACCCTCAGCCAATGTGAATTGAAACTTTCATCTACGGACAGATAGAATGTATTTAGCGTCTCTTCAGAATTTTGTGGCCCTTTTTCAACATTTAAACTTGCCGACAAAAATGTGGATTAGGAATTAACACAAATGTTGAACTTTTGTGGAGGAGGTACCCTTGGGGAGGACCGATATGGGCCATTTTAGAAGTTTGGACCAAATTGATTGTACCATTCAAGTGATATCGTCCTAACATTTTAGTGACATTTTTTAAATATTGGGGAGAAGTACCAGAAGTTGGGGACCGGTATTGCCCCATGAAACTAAGCTTGGATAAAATATGACGAAGACCAAATGTTGCACCAAATCGGTAGAACAGTTCGAGAGCCACATACGGTGACATAGGGCTTCTAACAACTTTCGGGATGTTTTCCCAAGAAATATGGACCTGCTCCTGAAAAAACTTTTACCGTCGTAATGGAGGTAGCGAATGCAAATAGCTTCAACAAAAATCAAAGTGATTCGAGAGCAGGTCTTAAAGTGAACTTATCCGAAATTTTGTGTGGGAGGAGTGCACAAATATAGTCCATATTCGAACCTGATCTATAACTGGTAGATATATTAGGATGTGCAGAGTATGGATTACATCAGTCACTCCCTTCAAGAGTTATAGTGCGCATATTTTTTTCGAAGATTTTTGAATTTGTGTGAGGGAGGTACCTGAAGGAGTGGACCGACATGGTTTATCTACGAACTTAAACTATGTTTGGACAAAATATTACGAAGGCCAAATTTTGGACCGAATTGGCAGACCCGTTCGAGATTTATCTTGCGCTCCAAACACTACACACGGCGTCATTGGGTTTTTTGCCCCTTTCAGGCTATTTTCTCAAGAAGTATGGACTTGCCCCTTATGAAACTTGTACCGTCGTATGGGGGACAGCGAATACAAGTTGCTACAACAAAAATCAAAGCGATTCGAGAGCAGGTCTACTCCAAAGGAGTAGACCGATTGAGTCCATATTTAAACTACATCTAAGTCTGGTAGAACTTTCACGATGTACAAAGTGTGGGCCAAATCGGTTACTACTTTCAAGAGTTATCGTGCGCACAAATTTTCCGAACATTTTCGAACTTTTGTGGGGGAGGTACCGGAAGGAGTGGATCGATATAACCCATCTTCGAACTTAAACTAAGTTTGGGCAAAATATTACGAAAGCCAAACTTTGAACCGAATCGGTTGCTCCGTTCGAGAGTTATCGTGCGCACCAGCCAGCCAGACAGACAGACGGACGGACATGGCTAAATCAACCCCAAATTGTCTGAAACACATTTAGTCCAAACATACTTGGGGTCTAAAACCATTATTTCGATGAGGCACATTTTGCCCGTATGAAAGTGTATATACCCTCGTTAGCATAAATGCTGAGGGTATAAATATGGCCTGGTTCACTAAAAAAACCGAACTACAAAGTACGATCATTTGAATAAAGGTACAACTCTAGTTTTGAAATTCGTCTGTGTTATGAGAATTTTATTTAATGGAGAGTCTTTCTCTTCAAGTACATTCAATATTTTGATTGTTTTTATTGTTTCGAAGGCTTTCTTGACGTCAATAAAGAATAGAATATATTTTTATTTGTTTGTTCCAGGCAGCTCTACTGGAGTCGAAATCCAGGTTGTTCATTTCTTTATATTTAGACAAAATATTAGGAGATCCAAAGTTTGGACCAAATTGGTTTAGTGAAATTTTTTAAATATTGGGGGGAAGTACTGGAAGTTGTGGGCCGGTATTGCCCATCTTCGAACTGAAACTAAGTTTTGACAAAATATGACGAAGGCAAATTTTGCACCAAATCGGTTGATCAGTTCGCCCTTTCGGGCTGTTTTCTCAAGAATAATTGAGGCAGCGAATGCAAGTTGCTTCAATAAAAATCAAAGAGTTTCGAGAGCAGATCTTAAAGTGAACTTATCCGAAATTTTGTGTGGGAGGTCCTTCATGTACCTGTGGACAAATATAGACCATATTTCAACCTGATCTACACCTGGGATATGTACTAGGAAGTGTAAAGTATGGACCAAATCGGGCACTCCCTTCACAAGTTATCGTGCGCAAAATTTTTCCGAACATTTGTTAATTTTCGTGGGAGTGGTACCTGAAGGAGTAGGCGGATAAGGCTTATCATCGAACTAAAACTAAGTTTGAACAAAATATTACGAAGGCCAAATTTTGGACCGAATCGGCAGATCCGTTCGAGAGTTATTTTGCGCTCCAACCACTACACACGGTATTATAAGTTTTTTTGCATATTTCAGGATATTTTCTCAGGAAGTATAGACTTGCCCCTGATGAAAATTGTAACGTCGTGTGGGGGCAGTGAATACAAGTTGTTACAACAAAAATCAATGCGATTCGAGAGTAGGTCCTAAACTGAACTTATCCGAAATTTTGTGTGGGAGGTACCCGAAGGACCGATTGAGTCCATATTGGAACATCATTTCATGATGTGCAAAGTATGGACCAAATCGGTTACTCCCTTAAAGAGTTTTTGTACGCACAAATTTTCCGGACATTTTCGAACTTTTGTGGGCGAGGTACCGGAAGGAGTGGACCCATATAACCCATCTTCGAACTTAAACTAAGTTTGGACAAAATATTACGAAAGCCAAATTTTGGACCGTGCGCTCCAGCCAGCTTTTGAGCCATTAATTCAGGAAATATTTACTTACTCCGGGAAAAAATTGTACCGTTGTAAATGAGGCTGCTAGAACAACCTACTGAAAAAAGAATCAAAACGATGCAAAATTAGGTCTTAAACTTCACTTTTTTCGTATTTTGTGTGGGAGTTTCCCGAAGGGGTGACCCGATATAGTCCATATACCAACCTGATACATTACTGTATGAAATAGTACGATGTGCGAAGTCTGCAGCAATCAGAAACTCCCTGAGAGAATTATCTTGCTGATTTGCCATTTTGGTTGGTGCCGTCAGGGTTTCTTGAAGCTTTTAGGTCCATAAAATGTATCGTCGTAAAGAGAGCCGCAAGGACAACCTACTGAAAAAAAATTTCAAAACGATCCGAGATAAGCTCTTAAAATTCACTTTATCCGAATTTTGTGTGTGAGGTACCCGAAGGAGTGGGCCGATATAATTCATATTCGAACCCGATCTATATATGGAAAGAATAATACGATGTGCAAAGTTTGGATTAAATCGATTGCTCCCTTCGAGAGTAATCGTTCCGATGGAAATGGAAAACTCTTCCCTTTTTATGAAGGTAGGTTTTACCATTTTTGAGATATAGAAGTTCAAATTGCACAATGCACTGACTGTATCGCCCCTTTATAAAACAATATCATGAAGGGTGCGCCTTAACTAACTTTTAATGAAAAACGCTTATACAGGGGACGTTTTTGTGCATTCTGAAACAGCAATGTTCATAGATGAGAAAAATCACAAAACAAGAAGAAATTGCTGTAGGGATTCTTAAATAAATCGCGGTCAAAATTCACATTTTTAGGTTTATTTTAGGTTTAGGTCGAAATGGAGCTAAAGAAAATGTTGTAGCTGTGAAAATTCTCTAGAGGATTGACGTTTATGATTTGTTCCCAGGTTGTATCATTTTTGAGTTAAAAAAGCTGAGGTTACATTTTTAGGTTTTTTTGTTAGGGTTTCGCGATTTTGCTTGAATGCGGCAAGTCTTATCGATATGGGACCAGAGAAAATCTTATAGCTGTGAAAATTCTCTACAAGACTGGCTTATGTATTTTTTCCTAGGTTCTACCATTTTTTTTAGATATATAAGTTTAAGTTGGGAAATTGCAGTCATGACATTGTTTTATAAGGAAACGATACAGAATTGAATTTGAATTGTACCAGTTTGAACTTTTATATCTCAAAAACGGTAAAGCTTACGAAAATATCATAAAGGTTACTCTTGTAGAGAATTTTGATAGCTACAATATTATAATTTATTTCCATTTTGATAGGACTTGCAGTTTCCAAGCAAAATCGAAAAAACTTAAACAACCCCTAAAAATGTCAACTTGAATCGCGATTTATTTAAAAAGCGCTCCTGCGATTTTTTTTTTTTGATTTTTGATTTTTCTCATCTATGAACATTGTAGTTTCACAATCTGCAAAAACTCCCCAGGTGCAAGCACCTTCCATTTAAATTTGCTTTAAGAGCACCGTGTAAACTAAACTGTTGATGTGAACTGTGTATGAAATACGTGTTGTAAAATATATGATGCAAAATACCGCTGAAACAACATGAAGTAAGCATTTTAGAGTTTCAGAATGTTCTGAAGAATTGCTGAGAACTTTATTTGGAAGAGTTTTGCAAAGGGCTACTTGGTTCAACTCCCAATAGTTTAGCTGATACTGACCAGAATTTAAGCAATTATGTAAAATGTTCTATATTTGATCGATTTTGATGCCCTAGATGGAGTTTTTCTTATGTGGTCTGCCCAAAAGATAAGTTCTACTAGTTTAGGGCTACAATATTGCTAAAGATAGCAAGGCCAAATTCCTATTCATTTCTGAGATAAAGGCCCGATAAATGCAAAAAACTTTAGTTTTAGTCTGGTTTAGATGAGGCCATAAAATCCGAACTGGATCTGACAAGACAAATCCCTACTAGAGCTTTTATAGTCCCAATATGTACTTTCAAAAAATGCATACCAGAAGTTGTTTGCATTTTCAGTGTTGCATAGTGTAATAATGGACGTATCTTTAATATCGGACAAGTGGTCTTAGATAGACAAATGAAAGAGCATACTTTCAGGCAGAAAGTTAAACAGTGACAGAGCTGGGGGTAGACATAACTTGGCAAGTCAAGTCAATATGGAACTCGTTCGGCCCAAAAGCAAAAGTCTTTGCAACAAAAAATTACACTTAATAATAATTTGTAATAATTTGTGAAGCAAAGTATTTTGGAAAAAAATGTTCGATATTGGTCCACGATTTGGCGAGTAGAACGGTACAACACAACTTTCAATAGTTTAAATACTGATTTATCTCAATATGTAAGAGATCTCTATCTTACGTCCCTGTTTCCATTTTTAGTCCTGCTTGCCCACCGACTTATCTTTACTTTGTCAACTTATCTTATTTTTTTATCATACTTCATTATTTATTTATTATTGCTACTTCTTTTTGTAACCAAGTGACAAAATATTTATTTGTTTTATTCTTGTCCACGGTTTGGTTTATTTGTACGAACTTGACACTAATTCGTTTAATTGTTAATTTACATACATACATATAAACGTATGTGAAAGTATTTTGAAATAAATTTTCGGATCATGTGTACGAAATGAATTTTCCCATAGGTATTATACAAATGTCTACATACAAACATCCATCCATTCATATATACATACAAACACACATATTTACATACATTAATCTATAGATGTTTTCATTTGCAATGAAATTGTGTTTAAATACTTTGTTTATAGTCGATGTTTCACTCTTTGCCCTTGTTGCGGATGGATCATCATTTCGTGTTTTTCTTTTCCTTGGCTCTATGCCCATCACTTCCTACACATATTTTCGACTGTTTTTCATTTCAATATTCTATTCTTTTGCGTAAGTCTTTCATGGTTTTTTTCTTGTGCTAATAATGGTTGTTGTATTTGCAATATGAAAATATTTAATATATATATTTTTTTGAATATTAGAGAGAAAAAAACGAATTACACACGCACAACTTTGAGGTCATTTAAGTGAAGATAAATTTAATGCAAGTTTTCTAATGTTATTTTTTTACGATTTCATTGGTTTGTACAAACATGCATACATATTTTTTTTATTTTTTTTTTTTTCTTTCTTTTTTGGTTCGTAAAGGGTTTTGGTGTGGGAAAATGATTTTGTACTAGCTAAATTAAATTTTATAAATAATATAGAATTTAAATTATTTTTTTATATATATTTAATGATTGTTTATGCAATTTATTTATTTATAATTAATTATGCGCTCATTTTTTGAAATTAAATAATTTTCCACACAGTGGGCTGCCAGGAATTTACATGTGTTTCTAGCAGCATATTTTCAGTTTTTTTTTTTCATTTTTTAGGGAAAATGTGCAGGCAATTTATTTAATTAGATGTAGGTATTAAACAAATCTTAAACAATTAATTAGTCTGTAAAGTGGGGAACTGATAATTATACAAAATGTCAGCCATTTGAGTGTGATGTTAAGGCCACAACCTAGAAAATATCGAACATCGGGAGGTACCGTTCTATGGGGGCTATATGAAGACGTGGGTCCTACGGACAAATTTCAGGTGTAAAGTTTCATACCCCTAACGAAGCTTTAATACCACATTTCAGCCAATTCGGTGGGATTGTTAGACCACAATTATGCAAATAATGTAAAAATATGACAAAATATGCACGATATGCAAAATATGCAAAAATGTGACCTCTACGACCATCCACTGTCTAGTCATTATATAACATATTACAAAGTAATGTAAACAAAAATAACTACTTATGTTACTTCTTACTAAGTTATGTGTATGGTGGCAAAGAGCGTTTGTGTCCGACTACTACGAGTAATTCTAGGGTTGTGTTGTGTCAACGCTCACCGTCGACACGCGAGTTTTTTGTTAACAAAATAAAAAAACAGGCAGTGGTGCATATGTAAGCGTTTAAACAAACCTTAAGCCGACAACACATCTAACGTTTCTGTGAAGATGGAAGTCCTTACTGATAAAAGAATAGAGCAAAATTCGATCTATTTTACCCTTGCCCTTTTGTTCTTGCATCGGAAATGACGTCCAACTTTACTGAAACGTTGGATGTGTTTTCGGCTTTAATGTTCGAAGTATAGTGTGTTCGGCTACAAATCAGAAGTTCGCATGATCAAATCCAGCAGAGAGTTAAGTAAAATGAAACAAAATAAAATAAATAAAAAAATAAAATAAAATTAAATAATAAAATTAAATAAATACAAAATAAAAAGTATGAAGTGTGTAAAAATTGTAAACAAATTCCACTTCAATTGTTCTAAAAATATACATTTTTTAGCTTAATTTTCAACTTCTAGTTGCCACAGAATAACTGGTTATTCTAGTGATTATATAATTACTAGAAAATCAGTGCGACATGGCCTTCTTAAAATAATGGTTTAGTAGGGGGTTTTGTAAGTAGTTACGACTACCAAAAAGTACTATAAAAACCCATTATTTATGAAATGAAATGAAATTTTTTGCCTGATACAAAATATATGGTTGAAGCAATAATATATATTTTCACATATTTAAAATAACCTATTTTTTGCTAGAATATGATTGATAATGCAATATCTCTCCGTTCGAGAGTTATAGTGCCCTCCAGCTAGCCAGACAAATGGATGGTCATGGCTAAATTCTCTGAAACGGATTTGGTTTTAACATTTGCGGAATCGAAGACCATTCACGGTGCTCTTGAAACAATTTTAAATGGAAGGTGCTTACACCTTGGAAGTTTTTGCGAATTCTGAAACTACAATGTTTATAGATGAGAAAAATCAAAAAACAAAAAAATCGCCAGAGCGCTTTTTAAATAAATCGTGATTCAAGTTGACATTTTTAAGAGTTTTTTAGGTTTTCACGATTTTGCTTAGAAACCGCAAGTTCTATTAAAATGGAACTGAAGAAAATATTGTAGATATGAAAATTCTCTACAAGATTGACCTTTACGGTATTCTCGTCGGTGTTACAGTTTTTGAGATATAGAAGTTCAAATTGGGACAATTCAAAGTCAATTCAATTCTGTATCGCCCCCTTATAAAACAATGTGATGACTGAAAATTCCAAAATTAAACTTATATATCTAAAAAATGGTATAACCTAGGAAAAGTTACATAAGCCAATCTTGTAGAGAATTTCCATAGCTTTAAGATTTTCTCAGGTCCCATATCGATAAGACTTGCCGCATTCAAGAAAAATCGCAAAACTCTAACAAAAAACCTAAAAATGTAACCTGAGCTTCTTTATCTCAAAAATGGTATAACCTGGAAACAAATCACAAAAGTCACTCCTATAGAAAAATTTCACAGCTACAACATTTTCTTTGGCACCATTTCGATAGGACTTGCGGTTTCCAAGCAAAATCGTGAAAACCTAAAAAACACCTAAAAATGTGATTTTTGACCGCGATTTATTTAAAAATCCCTACAGCGATTTTTTCTTGTTTTTAGATTTTTCTCATTTATGAACATTGCTGTTTCAGAATTCACATAAACTTTCCCTGTGTAAGCGGTTTTCATCAAAAGTTAATTACGGCGCACCCTTCATGACATTGTTTTATAAGGAGGGGATACAGTCAGTGCATTGTCCCAATTTGAACTTCAATATCTCAAAAATGGTAAAACCTACGAAAATAACGTGAAGGTCGATCTTGTAGAGAATTTTCATAGCTACAACATTTTCTTCAGTCTCATTTAGATAGGACTTGCGGTTTCGAACCAAAATCGTGAAAACCTAAACAACCCCTAAAAATGTCAACTTGAATCGCGATTTATTTAAAAAGCGCTCCGGCGATTTTTTTTTGTTTTTTGATTTTTCTCATCTATGAACATTGTAGTTTCAGAATCCGCAAAAACTTCCCAGGTGTAAGCACCTTTCATTTAAATTTGATTCAAGAGCACCGTGCCCATTATTGAATGGCATCTTTGGCATCGAACATTTTGCTGGGTTATTTTTCAACTTCTAGTGGCCACAGAATAACTAGTTATTCAGTGATTATATAATTACTAGCAATTCAGTGCGACATGGCCTTGTTAAAATAATGGTTTAGTAGGGGGTTTTGTAAGTAGTTACGACTGCCAAAAAGTACTATAAAAACCCATTATTTAGTATGGAATTTTTTGCTGCGTTGTAGTGCCTGATACAAAATATATGGTTGAAGTAATAATATATATTTTCACATATTTAAAATACCCTATTTTGTTGCCAGAATATGATTGATAATGCAATATCTCTCTGTTCGAGAGTTATAGTGCCCTCCAGCTAGCCAGACAAATGGATGGTCATGGCTAAATTTTCTGAAACGAATTTGGTTTTAACATTTGCGGAATCGAAGACCATTATTTCGATGTGGCACATACAAACATCTTATGCAACTTCTTTTGGAACTTCCTGGCCATTATCTCGGAACTTCCCCAAGAAAACACGGTTACACTGTTTTAAAAAGAACTGGGATGACTGTGCGAAACAAACATGAAAACTTATCCGGGGAACAGGTCACAATCTGTTTTGAAAAGTTGTTATGTTGCCTTCGTTGTAACTCAACGACACATAACAGTGGAAGAAGTTTTGTTTTGTTTTGGAAACACTTTCGTCCGAGTTGTGTGAGTTGCCAATGAAAAACTTCTCATTGAAGTTTTTTTTCTTGGTTCACCTTTATACTTCGAGCTGACGATTGATGTTTGGGTATAAAACGTTTTTTGTTGAAAAAGTTATTGAAAAATAACTTCGGTGGAGAATATAATAACAATAACAATAATAACAATAACAAGGGAACTGAATGGCCTGTTCACAACTTTTGCTACGTTTGCCACTTTTACCATTTTTAAAAGTAAAGGAACAGGCCAAATATCATAATATACACGGACAAATATATTTGCTTTGCAAAATAGACATTGAAATAGCAAAAATTCCCACAAAGCCGATTTTTGGTGGAAAGCTATGGTTTGCCACTCCCCATTGATCCTAAAATTCCCCATTGATCCCTTGTGTGTAAAAGAAGTTATTCGGGGTCAAAGGCCGAAATTTAAGTGCTTTTTAGGTTTTCGGAATTTTTCTTCAAAACGGTGGGTCTAATCGAAAAGTGAATGGAGCAAATGTTGTAGATGAAAAAATTCCCTACATGTTTTGTCCTTATGTTTTTTCCTAGAGAGAACCAGTCTTGGGTCATAGCTGTTCTAAAGACACATCATTTACATATACATATAAGGGGCGTAGCACATATTCAGGCGTATCGGCTAAAATAACTAGGGTAACCGGGTCTGTCCCGGTTCTCCTAAGCCTACGAAATCTTTTGTCCACCAGTGGCAGGCTTAAAAAATCAGAATTAAACTAATATGTACTTTTTCAAAAAAATGATTCCAGGTTGCTCTGGTCTTTTTGAGAAACATGCATTTTCTAGCTTAAGGAGGCTAAATTTTTGGCAAAAAACATATTTTTTTAAATAAAATTCCAACAACATACTCGCAGTTAACTGTGCTGATGTTATTTCAACTTAACAGAAATCGATGATTTCTTTGTAGAAATGTTGTCAGCTTGCTTGGAAAGCCGAAAAGTGAGCATCATTCCCATTAACATGAGAATACTTGATGCTTAAAGAGTTCAGGTTTTCACTAAAAAAAATCATCATTTCAAAAACTGAAAAGCCAATTGATAATTCCCATCGCCGGGATGAAATCATGATATTGGTAGCGATCAGTAAATTTTGCAGACTGCCAGTGCGTTTTGTAAACATTACTCTCAAAGGTAATGATGAAGTTAAGCCAATGGGGGAATACTCCAGACTTAAGCAAAAATATATTATTGATAGTTAAGTTTAAGGCACACAATTCCGAACCGATTTTCCTAAATTAGTGTTTTGAGTGGTGAGAGATCCTTTTTACCAAAAATTGTCGACATAGGACCACGTTTGGATATAGCTCTTATATAATGGTACCTTCCAACATAAGGTATTTTTACGGTGTTAGGCACGTTTTTGATAGGTAGAAAACATGTTTACCAAAATTTATCAGCGTAGGTCAACAGTTTTAGTTTAGACCCCACACAATGTGGTATTTGGGACCATAGTTTATAGGTATTGTTAATGATTTTTACAATATTGAGGAATTTCGCAAGTTGTTTTTGTTTTTTATTTTTGAAGTAAAATATGGTGTTTTGGATTTGTAATTGCGATGCTTGAACAAAACAGATACATTTTTGGAACAAAAAGAAAACAAAAGTGAACAATATCATCTACAACAGAAATGAACTGGTAAAATGGTTTCAGCGATTGGACAATAAATGTGGTGTGTAGAGCGATTTTGTGAAAATTCGCCTTTGGCTCCATACAAATTACTATGGAAACTTTGAGGCCACTTTGGCAATATTAAAATCTAACAAAACTAAACACTTAAGGGGGTGCTGCATTAAAAATCCGACATTGATATAATCCCTTTGAGTTAAAACCAGCACGGTGCTCTTGAACCAAATTTAAAAGGAAGGTGCTTACACCTGGGAAGTTTTTGCGGATTCTCAAACTACAATGTTCATAGATGAGAAAAATCAAAAAACAAAAAAAAAATCGCCAGAGCGCTTTTTAAATAAATCGTGATTCAAGTTGACATTTTAAGAGTTTTTTTTTTAGGTTTTCTCGATTTCGCTTGGAAATCGCAAGTCCTATCGAAATGGGACTAAAGAAAATGTTGTAGCTATGAAAATTCTCTCTGCAACTCTGCATAGTTCCCTCGTATGTAAAGGGGTCTTCTCTTGAGTGCGAATTCGTCTATCACTTTGTTAACCCCATACTTTAGGATTTAATTATCAGAAATTATTGCAGCGTCAAGTTCATTGTTCATTAAAATCTGCGACCAGGGTCCTGGCACATAATCGGCTGGTTTTTTTACTTAAGTTATCACTGGTAAAATACTAAAATGCAAAGGGCAAATTAGTTTGAATGAGGCTCGGTCGTTCTTTATAGAATGCCATGCTCTTCATGTACCGAGGTCTTAATATTTTGCATTTTCTTAATTTTCCCTTGAAGGCCCTCAATTTTCTTAAACAATTTTGTTCTGGCGCACATCACAAAAATGGTTTAAAAAATTTACATTATAGGTAATGAAAGAAAGAAAAATAAACCAACCGAGAAATGTTTATTTAAACATTTTTGTACTAAATGGTGGATGATAAATTGATGTGTTTTGTACAATAACAACAATTAGATAATATTTAGCATGAAAACTTTTCGAAAATTGCGAAAGGAAAATGAAACACAGTCATCGTGATGATTTGTTGTTGGTGTCAGCATTTTCAGAAAATCAAAATGAAAACCATATGAAATATTAAAATGCTTATGTAGCTCCTTTAATATGGATAAATAATTATGTATGCCAATTTGTATATAGATATGTGTATTTATATATACACACATGTCTGCAGTTATTTACTATAATTTCTCGCATCATGAAGCATATGTGCTGAGGTATCGTCAAATAAAAGGAACACTTTTCTAAATATAAACGATTACACACGTTAGAAGGACTGGCAGAGGTATCGCGAGTTGTCATATTCTCATGCATGCCAAAATACAACAAAATACTCAACAATGCGTGTCACTATTAATTTACTTTATTTGTGATTTTGTTTAAAATAAAACAACAATAAATATTTGTGATATACATACATATATTCCTTCAAATTAACCCTTAAACTCTCGTTGGACTGAATGATCTGAAGATTTTTGCAAATGAAAAAGAATTCATAATACTGGTTCCATCTTATGATCTTAGAGATACTAGGAAAAAAACTATTTTGGTGAGTTTTATCATTGATGTATGGTTAGATTTGATCTTCGACAAATTTTCACACTAACCGATTAAGTATTTTTTGCAGTGTTTTATGTTTTTTAGGGGAAGAATGTATAATTTGTAAATTTTTCTGATTTTCTCTCCTGTTATTTTTTTTTACTTTATGGTTTTTGGAAGATTCATTAGAAGTATATTTACGTTAATGTTGAGTCTATCAACAGACCTTCAAACAAAAAACTCATTACAAATGTCCCTACTAATCCATTATTTTAGCAAGAATATGTCGCCAGAAGAATGCCATGATCAAGCAGGTAAATTGCAGTTTTTCAGTTGATTTAAGAGAAATTTTATTTATTTATTTATTTCATATATTCATATTTTAAGCCCAATGGCCGATTACAATTAAATTGCAGATTGAACTACTCCATGATGATAATTATAAAAATATTAATATCTTAAAAATAAGTTATAATTATGATTTAATCTTTGAATATGACGTACATTGAATGTTTGACAAGTAAATAACTACTCTGGTATAATTTTTATAATTCAGAATAAGCCATAATTATAATTGAATATGAGGTAGCGTTTAATGCTTTGCAAGCAAAATATGTATATAAAAAATTAACATTGTTTAAAATCATAAAATTTAAAAAGAAAAAACATTGTTCATGTACAATAAAACATAAAACATGTAGACATTTAAATTTATTTTACGGTATGTGGAAAATAGTGTATCAAAATCGATGTTTGGTGTGTTGTTGTATTAGGTTATAATGTGAGAAAAATAGTTCAACACTGGATTTTCAGTTGCAAAGTTGAGAGCTACTCTTAATAATATTTGTTCTAAATATGGATCTTCACATTTAAGAGTGTATGTTATATGCATGGTACAATAATACAGGTAGCTTTATCATGCCAGATGATGGTAACATAATGTGTCAATTGCATTCAATTGATGTCAAATTTTGACATCTTATGTTACCAACAATTGCCGATACGGCTACCTGTGTATTTGTACCATGGTTATATGGAATTAATAAGTATGGTACATCTTGATTTTCAGTTATTAATTTGAGTTGAGAATTTATTTAACAATTAAGCAAATATGAATTTAGATATTTTGCAACAATTTTCTTAAACTCTGATGTAGCAAAGTTTCTTGCATTGGATAGTGAATAGCGTATGGCTATATCACACCATATGCTTTTTCACATGTATGACATCAGCTGGTCTGTATATTAGTATACCCATAGTGACAACATGCATGTGAAAAAGCATATTGTGTGAAATAGCCATAAGCTATTCACTATCCAATGCAAGAAACTTTGCTGAATCAGATTTTAAGAAAATTGTTGCAAACTATCTAACTTCATATATGCTCAAAAAACTGAACATTATTTATTTTTAATTAATAGAGGAGGATGTAAATTAAATGAAAAAAAAAAATTGTTTGAGGCCTGGAGGTACACAGTTAAATAACAATAAATGTTAAAAAATTATTCAGGGCAATCATGAGTAAAAATTCCGTGCGGAATTTGTTCCTTTTCCCCAATTTCAGAATTTTTTATTTCCGTGTTCATGTCCAAAAACAGAATATTTTGTCGATTAGGCGAGAAATTTCCAAAATTAGATGATTCTAGTATTTTTCTAAGTTTTAAATATAAAATTTTGAAGAATTTCAACTTTTTAAATTATTTTCCGTGGGAAAAAATTCCGAGGGAAATATTCATGATTGTCCTGATTATTTTTCTTGTGTTTTTTAGCGTAATATACTTTTGTTGAATGGAGCGTAACTGCAAAAGTTCTCTAATGTCCAGTACAATACTTTTTCGACGAATTAAACTGGACTTCCTAGATTCCGAACTTTTGCCTGCAAATATCAGCAAATCGGCATGGAAAATGTAGATTAAATCCTCAAAATATCTAAAATCGGACGGTACAGTTATGTGGGGGCCAGGGACGTACAGGGGGCCCGCCCCCCCCCCTAAAATTTTTGTTTTTGAAATTTCAAATGAAAAATTATATTGTTCTGAAGGTTCTGTACTGAAAATGTACTTTATCAACAAGTTGTCTGAAGAAATATTTAATTTTTGTTTTGTTTGAATACCCTTTTTGAGAGAATCTTCCAGTAAAACTGAATTCCTTCTTTGTGCCATGCCAGTGTAATGGAATTCTGCAATGAATATAAAGGTCTTGAGGCTTTAAACTCATATTGTTTTCAAAACGATTACAAATTCAGTACGTACATAAAATGAAGTGTCTATTGGACAATATGTACGACATATCAAGGGTTTTCCGTGGAGTATATCTCGAAAACCAATTAGAAAATTGATTTACTGCCTTCATCAACATTTTGTATGACTATTTTATATCAACTTGTTGCTAAATAGTGGGAGAAAATAAAGGAGAAAAATTTATTGTTGTGCTTCATAAAGTGATTACATCTGCTAGAAATAGCATGCCCATCTGAATTTTTTCTTATCAGTAACAAATTTGTAGCTGAAAACAACCGTAAACGAAATTAATGCTCAAACTTTGGTTATTTGGTATTGTATTAAAATCTGCTGTTATTTGTAAATGAAAGAAGCTTACACCCTAGATGAAAAAAATAAAACACTGTAATAAAAAAAACTGCATTTGTAGGGTTTGGTTTTGACAGTTTTTCTAAAGAAAAAGTTGTAGCAGTGAAAATTCTTGTTCTGTTATGATATTTTCGTAGGTTTTAATATTTTTTGAGATATAGAAATTCAAATTGGGACGATTCACAGGCTGTATCGCCTCCTTATAAAACAATGTCATGACTGCAATTTCCCAACTTAAATTAATATACACTGTGCAACATTTTTAAGGTGATCTTGTGCAAACAATTCGAACTGAGGATTTTTTGAAAGTACAGACCCAAACGACGAAAAACCCTAGATGGGGTTTGTTGTGTCAGATCCAGCTCGGATTTTATGGCCCCATCTATACATGGTTAAATATTGAGTTTTTAAAGAAATTCGGGGCTATATCTCTGAAACCAATGCGAATCTTTTTCTGACCTCTGAAGCAAATTTGTAGATAAGGACAAGAGTAAAATATTTGGAGAAATAATGAACTCAGAAAACCACATTTATTGCCTCAAATTTTAAATACATATGCAAAAATTCCACAATTTGTATATATTTTGCACCGTATCTTCAAAACCGTTAATTTTTTCTGAATATTTTCTTTTGGAAAAATATTCCCTAGAATGTAATACACAACCCTTCCAAACATGTCATTGTTGTAAAATGTCTCTATGCCGTTGTTTTCAGTACATTTTTCAACGACGATTTAATAAAAATGTCAATAATGTAGTGAAATCCGAAATGCGAGAATAAACTGTTGGTGTGAACTGTGTTTGAAATACGTGTTGTAAAAGATATGATGCAAAATACCGCTGAAACAACATGAAGTAAGCATTTTAGAGTTTCAGAATGTTCTAAAGAATTATTGAGAACTTAATTTGGAAGATTTTTGCAAAAGATTACTTGGTTCAACTCCCAATAGTTTACCCGATACTGACCAGAATTTCAGCAATTATGTAAAATTTTCTATATTTTATAGATTTTGATGCCCTAGATGGAGTTTTTCTTATGTGGTTTTTTCAAAGGATAACTTCTACTAGTTTAGGGCTACAATATTGCTATTCTCCTATTCGTTTTTGAGATAAAGTGTAGATTTAGCCCGGTTTAGATGAGGCCATAAAATTCGAACTGGATCTGTAGTGCGATTCTCTAACTCATTTTTTGAGTTACCGACAAAAATCAGAAACATAAAAACGTAAAATTATGAATGAAAAGCTCAAATAAAAGTTGACAACACTGTTGCTATCGGTAGAACTTTACGACTACTTTTTATTGGTCGCTAACTTACCGAAAAAATCGTTAATTATTAAAAACATAAGCATTTTAGTTTTACCGATAATTGTCGGTAACTCAAAAAATGAGTTAGAGAATCGCACTACTGACAGGACAAAACCCTACTAGGGTTTTTGTAGTCTAAATATGTACTTTCAAAAAATGCATACGTGAAGTTGTTTGCATTTTCGGTGTTGCATAGTGTATATCTAACAAATGGTACAAGCGAGGACAAAATTACGAATCCCAATCTTGTAGAGAATTTTCTGTAGTCCCTTTTCGAAAAAACTTACTGTTTTGAAGCAAATCGTGCAAACCTAACAAAAAACCTAAAAATGTGACCTTCTTGTTTTTGGATTTTTCTCATCTATGAAAATTGCTGTTTCAGAATCCGCAAGATCTTCCCAGTTGTAAGCTCCTTTCATTTGTCGTTGGTTCAAGAGCACCGTGATATTGTACCCTCAGCCGTTCGGCTAATGATAAAAAGGTAACCCGCTTCAAACAATTTGGAGTCGATTTATCCCAGTTGGTCTGTCTGGCTCGAGCCCATTATAACTTTCGAACAGATCAACAGATTTTGTCCAAATTTTGGATCTCGCAATATTTTGCTCAAACTTCCTTTGGACAATTCCCCAGCCAGACTTCTAAATGTTTCCCTAAAATCTTGAGCAAAGTCCAATTCGATTTTTTCGACACCTAGAGTAGGTTCGAATATGGATCGATTCACCTCTTCCGGAACCTCCAACACAAAATTTCAATTATCCGATTTGACCGAAACTTTAAACATCCTCAAATTACTTCCAAACGTACATATATCAAGTGTCAAGAGGGTCTATTTGGGACAACATCTTCGGATACATCCCTCACAAAAGTTCAACCTCAGTGTAGTAGTATAAGGGCTTTTCGAGGAGTCATTGCACATTGATCAATGTTACTTCTTGAGGTCACGTTTACAGCGATATTGTATTTTTCGTGGGTGAGTCCACGATTTAGTCAGGATCGGTCCAAAAGCTCTAAATCTTACGCCGACCAACTAAATTGACTTCCAAAATTAGGTCCACTTCCAAAATGGACTCTATCGATTCTTTCAGGTATAGTCTGTACAAAAGTGCACAACTTTTTCGCCTTCATTGAAGTCACATTTTTTAGCATAACACCAACAATCGAGAAGTTGTACACCCCAAATTTTTCGAAATTATTGTCCAAAAAGGAGACGAAATTCTGAAACTTCCTGGCTACAATTTACAAAAAAAATTGGCTATGCAGCCCGTATTCGATCTGTCTATATTTTAAAGTCTCAACTAACACAGGCTGAGAGTCATGTTTTCCAGATAATAAAAGTTATGAATTTTCATTAGTTTGCCTCCGCTGTGCCGACAGAAGGGATTGGTCGTTGGAAACCATTGGTGTATCAGATGGAGTTTCTTGACTTAACCTATTTTTTCAGGATTTAGCTAAAATGTTGCCGAGCTTTTTTTAGAGATATTTTTCGATCATGTTTTTGCGAAGTCTCAAAGAGCACTACGAGTAGGATTCGGAGTCTATGAGTCGTATATAGCATCGCCCGGCTCCTGATTTTTTTAATATAATTTTCTGCATTTTTAGTTGTCTTTCACTGACTCTATCACTTCTGGTAAAATAGTAAAGTGGTGTTTTATGCACTTAAAGAATATTATTTTCTTACAATAATACACAACTTTTTTAATGGCACTGAAGTTAGTGTGTAATGTATGTACTTTAAAGAAGAAGCGGCGTTATGTTCGCGTCGAACTGCTTATATCCTCCAAACACTGTATATATCTATTCGACATATTCACACTTTTTGCATGGAAGTTCTTCCACCAAAAGGATTTCCAAAATCCATATTACTGTCGATATTTTTAAAAATTATGCTAATAGCCTCGCATTATAGAAAATCTTTCGAAAGCTTTCGCTGTGGGATTTAGAACCCAAAATGCCAAATAAGAGATAATGTGGTTGAATTCTGGGCAGTATGCATTTGAAAGTCTGATTGGAGAATTCGGTTAAAATCGTTTGTATGAGTACTATAACGAACGTGGTCTGATATGGTTCAGTTTAAATTTCAACTTTGTGACAATATTGAATATACAGAAATCGTTAAAAAAAAACTTTAAAATAGCTTTACGTAACGATACACAACATTTTTAAGTTTCGTGATTTTTGGTCAAGTTGGACATTATTTTTACATGGGGATATCATAGGAAGGAAGTACTTCCATAAATATGTTTTTAAGTACATATTTAACCACATACCGGTAGTCGAAAACAAGTTAAAAAGCATATCGTCACATGAAATGCCCAAAGACGTAACCCTCAACGTAATCCTTTGAGGGTTACGTCTTTGGACATTTCAGGTGACGATATGTTCTATTTTTAGAACAATTGAGGTGAAATAATATAAAAAAAACACTCCACACATTGTCGCTTGAACACACGAACTTCTGATTTGTAGCCAAACACACTACACACTAGTCTACTCGTACGAACACTAAGGGTTGTTTAAAAGCATCCATGTACATCAACATTTCTTCGTCATTTTGTGAACAAAAAACTCCCATGCCGCCGGTGAACTTTGAGCACACGACCCTAGAATTTGTAGTCAGACACACGCGCTTTGTGCCACCGCACTCACTACTAAGTAAGCAAGTAGTAAGTAAGGATGTAATTAGTTATGAGTAAACTGTCTTATATGTACTGTCTGATAATACGGAGGAAGTAATGACATGTGCTTACCAAATTTTTGCTGGGTATGTGCACAGTTTTTGGTGGAGAATGTTTGTGTCCACTGGGAACTTCAAATACCAAATTACACCTAACTTGGGCGGAAAATGTAGCTTAAATCTCCCTAAATACTGAAAATCGAGAGGTACCTAAAAAGGGACCTATATCCAAACATGGACCTGTGTCCACAAATTTTAGTGGAAAAGTTTAGTGACCACTAGAAACCCTAAGTACCAAACTGCAACTAATTTGGAAGGAAAGGATTGCTTAAATCCTCAAAATACCGAATATCAGCAGGTACCGTTATTTGGGGGCTATACCAAAATATTAGCCGATGTTGTTCATATTTAGTCTATTATTACCCACGGACACTTACTACGTTTGTGCAAAATTTCAGAACCATGTCTCCTTTGGTTTGCAAGTTATTAATTTCGCGCCGCTAAATCAGCGATTTATCCATTGTGCGGTCACTGTGCGGCCGTCCCTACTTGTTATTTTTAGAGAACTTGTGAGGTTAATTTAATTCAATTTCACAACACTCCATATTTTCTTTCTGTCGGCTGCTGAGATTAAACTTGCGAATTTCCGATTTATGTCCAAACACACTAAACACTGTCCCACACATGCGAAAATTTGGGACTGTTTAAAAATTCATAAACAACTTATCGTATATTTCCTAACAAAAAATTGTTTGCCGACGGTAATCCGGCGTTTACAAATGCCAGTATTGGCAAGACAATAGCAAAAATACAAACCTTTATCACAAATACATTTATAAATTTTTAAATATGTATAGAGAAAAGTATGAATGTATTGGTGAAAATGGTTTGTAACTTTGCTATTACTGTCTATCTTGCCAATACTGTCTGTGTGTAAACGCCTAGTAAGCGTTGAACTCCCAACCCTAGGTTTTGTAGTCAGATACACACTCTCTATGCAACCTTTACTCATTATTAGATATGAGAAAAGCAAGTAGTGGATTTGGGTTTTAAAGAAATAACCCATTATTTTTCAACTTACTGGCAATGCCGATTGTAGCTTATTTACATGACTTTGCAATGCGTTTTTGGCCTCATGTGTCTAACAAATATTTGGTCAGGGACGTGACCAAATAACTGAGATATAAACAAATATGCATTTTATTAGGAGATAGATTTTGGCTCAAGTTAGAGAGTTTGTATAGAAATATTATGAATCAGGCAGCCTTCATTGATATAAGAGAAATCGTCCCTTGTTACTTCGTGATCTGCTAAATATATTTCTTTAAATTGTTGTATTCCTGCCTACGAATAATATTTCGCACATTTTGGACCAATACCATCACAAACACAGAGCTATGGTCCTTAACAAATGAAGAACTTATATACCGGCAATTATTAAGAAAGAAATGGCCCCTAGAATGGAACCCAGAGGGTTTGTGCATTAGTTTGTAACATGCAAAAGGAAACGAGATAGACCCATAGTTCCTTTTAGGGATATACATAGAATCACTTTCTGAGTCCGTCTGCCTGTCCGTCCATGTATTTTTGTAAACAAAGTACAGGTCGCATTTATTGTCCGATTCGCAAGAAAATTGGGAAAGATAGTTTTTTTGACCAAAGGACGAACGCTATTCATTTTGGTAAAAATCGGTTCAGGTTTGGATATAGCCCCCATATATATCTTCGCCCGATTTAAGGCATTTGGTGCATGAAACACGCTATATATGTCCGATTTCAATGAAATTTGGAATGTGCGACGGAATATATATATAGCCCCCATATATTTTTTCGCCCGATTTAAGGCATTTGGTTCACGAAATACGCTATATATGTCCGATTTCAATAAAATTTGGAATGTTTACCGGGATTTGGCCTAGAAATAAGTGTGCTAAATTGTATAGAAATCGGTTCAGATTTGGACATAGCTCCCATATATATTTTCGGCCGACTTTAGGTATTTGATGAACGAAATGCGCTATATATGTCCGATTTCAATAAAATTTGGAATGTATGCCGGGATTTGGCCTAGAAATAAGTGTGCCAAATTATATCGAAATCGGTTCAGATTTTGATATAGCTCTAATATATATCATATATATTTTAGGCAGATTTGAGGTATTTGATGCACTAAACACACTACATTTGTCCGATTTCAATGAAATTTGTAATGTGTGACGGTGGTGAGTCTAGAAATAACTGTGCCAAATCATATCGAAATCGGTTCAGATTTGGATATAGCTCCCATATATATTTTCGACCGATTTGAGGTATTTGATGCACGAAACACGCTATATATGTCCAATTTTGATGAAATGTAGACTATGTGACGGAATTTGGTCTACAAATAAATGTGAAAAATTATATCGAAATCTGTTCTGATTTGGATTTAGCTCCCATATATATTTTACATATTCACAGTGGTGTAGGATATTATATAGTCGGCCCCGCCGGACTTTGATCCTTTCCTTACTGGTTAAATATTGATCTGTCCTATTAATTAGAATTTGGGGTCTGGAATTTTAAAAAAGAAACCAAAAGCATTTGCATTTGCATTATGGAACGAACGTGTCGAGTTATTTCAAGATAGCAGTTAAAAATTAAATGCACTCCCGTGACACGATTCACGAGTTTTTACCAATTTTACACGAAAAGTCTTACTTCAAAGCGAACGTAAAGAACAATGGCATTGAGATATACCCTCATCCTATTTGAAAGTTATCATGCTCTCCAGCCACCACATATGATCCATACACCTTTCGGGCTGTTTTGGCAAGAACTAACTCTAACATCTTGAATAATTTGAAAACAATTGTCAAATATATAACGATAAAGCAAATATCACTGTAACAAGATCTAGTGGAATCCGTGTCTTAGTAGTAATATAGAGGCCTCATAGACCTTCCCGCCAATCTATGAATCTCATCCAAGGGTTAATAAATATTTTTTTCTACTTATTCGACTTTCATAATATATAAATTATGTTTTTAATGAGCTATTTCAACATTCTACTCATTTAGATGGATGATTTTGAGATAAAATGACCACATAATATATTTGTTTTATATGTGATTGTGTGAGTGTAAAATTTGGTCTTAACTTTCACTAAGAAACAGTGTTTTTTGACAGCATTCGCTGTCAGACTAATAGAAAATATAAAGGAAATTTCAATATTTCTCAACAAAACACACTCAAAATGCAAATATGAGTATGATCTTCTATGTGCTGAGAAGAAAATCTACAATATTTGTAGTAGCTATCGTTTATACAAAAATAAATTTCTTCACTTTAGTCTTGAGTTTGTTGTCATTGGTTTGTCCAATGTGTGGAGATGATTGGTGGCATGGGAGGAAAGAAGATATGTTTTTTTTGTGGATGATGATGATGGTGGTGTTCTTAGCTTGTTGGCATTTTAGTGTCCGCACAAAAGAAAATATGAATTGGTTGGTTGGACGACGAAGTGTAGCAACAAATAAAAATTGCATAATAATTTTTTTGGCTCTTTCATAAGTTTGTACAAGAAGAAGAGCAACCAGAAAAAAACATAATATTTTTTCGGTTCTTGGATGCTGTGGTGTTATATTTATAACTGAACTGCTGTGGCTGACAGACAGGCAATTTTTGTTCTTTCCTCAGACTAAATTAAATGTTTAGAGACAAGCAGTCCGATCGCTAGCTAGACTGGCAACAGCTACGCGTAAGGGATTTTGACAGTTTTCGTGTATTATTTTATTGTTGCTGTGGCGGCGGCGGCCACAGTGGCCAGCCATGGCCTATGGATATTTTTAAAATGTTGATTATATAATTGAGGGGTCGGTTTTTTAATAGGCCATATTTTTAATTTCTTATCAATTTCTGAAGGAAATTCGTATTATTTTTCCAAACACTTACCCTGAGTAGAGACGGCGAATAACGTTAGTCCCAATAGGAACCAAAAAGTAATCCGCCCCATAACAATTCACAATAAAACTCCAGTATCCCAGGAATCAGTTGTAGTTGAAAGAAATGTTAGTACTTTAAATCACCTCATAAATTACTATAATTTATGTTTTATTTAAAATCTAAATTTATATATTTATTTTTTTATTTATAACACTCTCGTATTCTGTGGAGAAAAAAAATTAAAACATTTTAAATTATTATTTTTTTGAGAAAGAAATCACAATAAAATATTTTATTATTTTATATATTTGTTAAATATCAAAATTATTTTCACTTCGTTCGTTGTTCGTTTAATATCCGTTTATTTCGTTAAAAATATTTTTGTTTTTATTTTTTTTTTATTAATTTCAGCTCAACAATCGTCTTCTGGGTTAATCCTTTGGTGTCCCTTTCAACGACTGTTGTGGCCAAAAATATCACAAAATGTATTATTTTTTTATGTTTAGGAACGCAAGTCGTCAATTCTTTTATTCTCGAAAAACTTTATTTTACTGAATTAAAATTGACAAATTTTTTCATTGTTTCAATATTTTGTGCGTAATCATTATTTTTTAAGTAGCTTTCTTTTTTTCTTCTTTTTCAACTATGATTAATAATTTTTTATTTAACAAAAAACTAAAATATATTTTTGTTCACAATAGAATTTAAATATGTACGAGTACGAGTATACGAGTCGATCTCTCCCGGTCCAAAACCAATTCGTAACACAACAAGGAGACGCCACAAATTTACCTAGTGACCGCGAAAATTTTTTGATTTTTTTCGCAGCAAACGAAATGTCGAAATAATTTTCCCCCTTAAGAAAGAAAATATATTTGTTTGAGTGCATTTTCACGTTGAGAACATTTTGTGCTCACTCAATAGACGGTAGTAGTCAGCGACAAGCGATGACAAACACACGCATTCACATCATTGTTTGTGGGGAAGGGGGGCTAAAGGAGGTGAGAATTCGTCGATGATGCTCGTTGTTTTGTGCCATCAAATTTGTCATTTTCTATTTGGCATTATGAGTGACAAAGACATAATATTAGGGTGGCTAGCTGCGACTTGTATATGGAGGTTTATGGTTTAACTTTATTATTGGGATGGGTATGTAAATGGAGTAGTGACGTGAATGCACGGCCTCTCCTACTCACCTGCCAACATCGATCATGGTTGGTATAACTCTATTAGGTATATTCGCCAGACAGGGTATTCGATCCCAACAAACTGTCGCAAAATGATTTCTCTGGATGCAAAATACACGGTATGATCAGGGGTGTTGCTGTCGAACAGTTCGGCTGAACTCGAGTGTTCTTTCCTAAAGAATATAATTTAAAAATGAAGAAGAAAAGAAACAAATGGAGTACACCCTCCACTTAATTAAATTTGAATAATTAGTTTCATTTCACAATTTTAGGTGGAGAAATTGTTCGACCATGGATAACTTCAACTCTAAAAAATGTGTTCAACCAGGTGAAAGTTACCACCTACAGGGCAATATCAAAGGGTGAACCTATTTTTAAAATTTTTGGTGGGAAAGTGGTATAACTGCAGGAAACCACTAACGTCAAATAACGGGTAGTTCAAACACACAATGTAGCTAAAACCCGCAAAATACCGAAAATCGGGAGGTACCGTTATATGGGGGCTATACCAAAACGTGGACCGATATAGCCCATCATCGAACTTGAACTGCCTGCAAACAAAAGACGCATCTTCACAAAATTTCAGCGTCCTATCTCCATTTTGTGGATGCTAGAGTAATTACCACCGGCGGACGGACGGACATGCATAGACTCGGAACTTTACGCTGATCAAGAATATATATTTTTAAGGTTGCAAATGATTATTCCAATGCGTTACAAACGGAAAAACAAACATAATATACCCTCCATACTACGGTGGAGGGAATAAAAATATATTAATTGATTGTTCGACTGCGCCACCTCAGATTTGTTTGTTAGATATTCATTGTACAAATGCGACTTATCATGAGGGCTTTGAAGGCAGGAAGGGCACTGTCGAAGTGTGAATTTAGAACATTTCTATACTCGGACTGAAGTTGTGCTATGTGATTCCCTGAAACCATGTTGGTGGGTAGCAAGATGAAAGGATTCTAAAACTTTTGCTACAGCTGAAAGAAGAGAAATCGGGCAGTAGTAATCCCAATTGGTAGGAATGATTGGAGATGCCATCTGAGCCAAGGTTGGTTTTGACTTAGAGATAGCTAACTCAAATTATTTGAATGTGAAGGAGAAGGAGCAGATCTCTTTTGAGATTCCTCAATCTTCGGATAATGGCGCACATGGCCCTGTTCAGCTAAGATGGATGTTCAATGAATAGACGGCAGAACTGTGTAGCACAATTTTTATCATCGAAACACTGGATGTTGTAGAAAGCAATACGAGGGACACTAGAAAAGTTTGCGGCCTAGGCAACACGCAGTGTCACCAAAACTTGACTGTTTTTAACCTAAGCGTACTCAGGACAGTTTGACATACGACCAGGTGTTTACAGTGACTTGAAAAAATCGCAAAAAAAAATGGAATTTACTTGTGAACATTTTCGTACTTTCGACGTGGATTATCACGGCAAGAGTGCATCAATCAAATTAAATATTTGTATGTCGATAAAGGACCATCCTATAGCTCTATGCAAAACGTTTTTTGATTTCAATCGTGGGCGTCACTCGAAGGTCGAAGGTCAAAAAACGAAGGTCGTCAGGGTCGCCCAAAATCGGACGTTGTGCAAGAAAAACAATATGCCGTGAGTGAACGGATAATGCGAGATCGCCATGTTGTATACTGCCCTTGGGCATTTCTTCCACCAACTTACATTTGATATTGCGTAAACACGTGGCCGCAAAAATGGGTTTTTCTCGTTAGATCCAGCAAAATTGGACAATCGCTCAAAAAAGTCTTTTGTGGAGTAGTTCAAAGAAATTGTGCATGAAATCGATCGCAGTGCTTAAAACGACGTTTATAAGATCGTAACAGACGACGAATCTATGATCTATGCTTAGGAGTCCGAAACAAAGCAGGAATTGGCCGTTTGGGTCTACGAGCCAAATCCAACGAAAGTTGTTCATGTAAGAAGCACTTCGAAGTAAAAGGTCGTCTGTTTCTTCTGCAAAACTGACCATGTGGCGGCTATACGGCTTCGGAAATGTAGGACGGTTAATTCTGAGTGTTACACTACAATTTGTTTGCCTGAAGTCACCAGAGAAATTCGAAAAATGAACAAGAGAAGACGAATCATTCTGCACCATGACACTATGGGCTCTCACACATCGATTCAAACCAGCGCCTGTTTGACCTAACAAAACGTAGAATTGATGGGTCATGCGTCATACAGGCCTGTCTGGGGATCCAATGATTTCATTTGATTCCAGCACATCAATGATTTTCGTCGCCAGAAAATGCTGTAAAAGCGTTCAAAATCATGTTTTTGAGGTGTCTCAATCAAGCCACTGTAAACAACCCAACAGTCCTGAGTACGCTTAGGCTAAAAACAGTCAAGCTTTCCATAAAATGTCAAATGACGTCTGGCGACACTGCGTGTGCCGCATTGATGTTGCAGTTGTTAAGGTGTTCCAACCATTAAGATCGCCTGTGCTCTAAAACTTGAACATAAATCTTGTCACTCAACTGTTCAATTTGGTCTTCAGCTGGGCACGGCACGAAGTTGGTCGTATTGTTGTGCCAATCTGGAAGACCTGGATGGAAAATTTGCCCTCATAAGAGAAGCCATGCCAGTTGGCTTCATTCGTCGGGCTCAACAAAGGCGCTGCCTTTCTCTACTGTGACCAGGATTGGAATGTTCTGAATTTAGTGTGAACTTTGTTTGCCAGGATGTTACTGGAAGGAACGATGGAGAGCTCGAATATCTGGCAGTAATTATCCTAGAGAAATGATGGATGGGTTAAATTGCTGGAAATACTAAATCTCGTGTAACGGACGTAAAGTATACAATTACGATTTCAATTTCAGCATCTCCGGAATGGACGTTTATAACTTCTAGCAAATGATCAGGATGAGGAGGAATAGGCGGAGATTTATATTTGACGTTCCGCTGGATGATAAATGCGAGACCTCCACCATGGGCCCTATCTATATCTCACCGGATGATGTTATAGTTCCAAGATGACGAGAGGGTTTCTTGGAGTGCAGCAATATTTATGTTATTGTCGTAAATGACGTTGGTGGTCTCAAGTTACTTATTTCTAAGATCATTACAATTGAATTGCATGATCTGACAGCTGCGGAAGGTGGCCTCGCGGGTATATACGGATGGAATTATTAATAGCCTGTTCATAATGCTGTTGTTTGCAATGGAGATAATGAGCATTCGGAACTGGAAGTGGAAGACTGCACGAGTAGTATAAGCACAAGTAGTAGTTCTGCAGGATGAAGAAGATAGAGAACTAGGCGTAGACATGTAAGAACAGCTAGATTACTAGCATGGACACTAGTAGGAGTTATGCTGGATGGAAAAAATTTCCAGAATGTTAGTTGCAGAACGGGATGGAAAGCTAGTAGAATAACTAACTGGGCTACAGGCATGGACACTAGTAGGCGTACTACCGGATGGAGAACTAGACGGAGACCCAATTGTAGTACTGGAAGAATGGCTAGATTGAAGACTAGTTGTTGCTGCTCGGGTGTTGGCGCAGCATGCGGCTATTAAGCCGTAGTCATGCATCTTCTCGTGTCGCATCAGCTATGGCAGTCATTTCACTGAACGAAAGTTATGATTTTTTATTTTTGCGAAGGTCATTTATAGTGATATTAATTTAATTAATTCTCTTTCGAGTTGAGCTGTTTAGACCTAAGAGATACATTGAAAAATTAGGAGTCTACCGAAGTCCCAAGCATCCAACCATTATGCTACGTTTCACGGGTGGTTAGGCCGATCTTCAGGCATATTAGGATGTTGTTTTTGTGGCAGACGAAGGCAAAGTTTGGTAACTAGTATATATACGCAATTCATTAGATAAATGTATATGCGAAATTATGTCAGTTAATTGAAACTCCAAACTTTTCCTTTAGTCCTGCTTGGTAATCCTATTTTTCAATGTTCACAAATACTATGGTAAGTTTTATTCCTACGTCATTAGTACTTGCTCTTCTATATCAGGAGAATTTGATCATCAATTATTGTCTACTAATGTTTTGACAAGTTGATGGTGGCTCAGAACGCTAAGAGCCAGGCTGCAGCAGCAGCAATATATTCTTGATCGGCATAAAACTCTAAGCCGATGTAAACATGTCCGTCCGTCCGTCTGTTGAAATCAGGATACAGCTCGCAATTTTTAAGATAGATCTTTGTAATTTGGTATAAAAGTTTCTTTTACTGTTTGGTATTGAAAATGGGCTATATCAGTCCACGTTTTGATATAGCCCCCATAGAACAGTACCTACTGATGTTCGGTATTTTAAAGGTTTTATCCTCATTATAACACTGAATTGGCTGAATTTTGGTATTAAGTCTTCGTTAATGGTACAAAACTTTCCATCTGAAATTTGTCGGTATAGGTCATCGTCCTCATATAGCCCCCATAGAACGGTACCTCCCGATTTTCGGTATTTTTAAGGTTGTGTGCTCAATATCCCACCGAAATGACTGAAATTTGGTAGTTAGTCTTCATTAGGGGTGTACAACTTTTCACCTGAAATTGGTCGGTATAGATCCACGCCTTCATATAGCGCCCATAGAACATTACCCCCGAGTTTTCTGTATTTTGAAGGTTGTGGCCTCAATTTCCCACCGAAATGACTGAAATTTGGTATTTAATCTTCGTTGATGGTATAAAACTTTCCACCTAAATTTTATTTGTATAGGTCCACGCCTTTATATATCACTTTTATAGAATGGTACCTCCCGATTTTCGGTATTTTGAAAGTTTTAACCTCATTAACACACCGATATGGCTGAAATTTGGTATTTAGTCTTCCCACCTGAAAATTGTCGGTATAGATCCACGTTTTCATATTCCCCTATAGTACGGTACATTCCGATTTTCGGTATTTTGAAGGTTGTGGCATCAGTATCCCACCAAAATGTCTGAAATTTGGTATTTAGTCTTCATTGGTGTATACAACTTTCCAGTTGAAATTTGTCGGTGTAGGCCCCCATAGACCGGTACCTCCTGACTTTCGGTATGTATTTTTATGATTGTGGCCTCAGCATCCCACCTAAACGGCTGAAATTACGTACTAATTCTTCGGGGGTGGGGGTATAAAAGTTTCCAAATGCTCCACCTCTTCATATAGCCCCAGAAGAACATTTCATCCCGAATTTAGGTATTTTGAAGGTTATGGCTTCTATATCGTACCGAAATTGCTGACATTTGTGACTTGGTCTCCATTGAGAGTATAAAACTATCAACATGAAATTTGTCGCTATAGGTCAACGCCTTCGTATAGCCGCCATAGAACAGTACCTCCCGAATGGCTGAAATTTGGTATTTAGTCTTCGTTCGTTTGGGTATAAAACTTTCAAGCTGAAATGAAATTGTTCGATATTGATTATCTTCTTCACATAGCCCCCCTAGAACTGCCCCACCAAATTGTTGGTATTTTGAAGATTTTGGCTCCAATATCCCACCGCAATGCACTGTGGGGACAAAGTCAGGGTTTTGAGGCAAAAAATCACAGGGGCAAGCTAGACCTTCAAAATTTCGTGCAGATGTTTATAATCGGCCTAGAAACAAATCTGTTAAATTTAGTTGATATCAGTTCATATATTCAGTTGTGAAAACAATAATAACACCACCGTGAACAATTTGTTTGCCACAACAAAAACAATCAAGATTGTTGTTGTTTCCACTAATGTTGTTGTTAGGTAGATAACCCCCCTTTTATAAAAAAGTAAAGTTTATATTCACATTATTATAAATATTTGTTTTTGGCAGCTTTAACCAAAAACTATAAAAAAAAGGCGAAAAAATAATAGCACCACTTACATTTTCTATTTCTTGTTTGACTTATCGAACATTAATTTCAATTTTTGACATTCCACCTTCAATGTTTTATATTAAAATACGATGTTTTATATTAAAATAGATCGTAAAAGGGCCTACAGTGCAAAGAAGCCCAAAATAATGAACAACACCTCTGTTGATAGTCCCAATTTACATTAGGCGAGTTTACTTGCGGCAATTGTCAATTTGATGGAGAGAGAGGTGAGGTATATGGTAACCCTTTGCCTCAACACCCTCTCTCACCCACAAACTGACAATTGCCGCAAGTAAACTCGCCTAATGTAAATTGGGACATAGCAAAGTTTTACAGATAAGTTGGCAGATTTGTTTGAAAATCTAAGAAAATGATTCATCACGCTATTAACTGTGAAGAAAATGCGTAAAGTAGTGAAACTAAATGATCCCTGACATAACATCAGGTCCAAATTTTCATCTGAAATGCAAAAAGTACTATTTTAAAGGTCCTAGTAGGCTATTAAAGGACCATATTGTATCGGAAACAGTACACAAAGTTCGCAAATATCTCAGAGAACATTATTTAAAAGCACACAGTTCCTGAAAACGCCATAATTTTAACGGATTACACGATACAGAGACGAATAATAGTCACAATGAAATTCTACATTTGTAAGACCAACTGTGGGGCAATATTTTATGTAGTTGTGGTTCTAAATATTTATGTTTTGAGGGAAATAAATTTATTTCTCAGTTACATGTTCTCAAAAAACTCTGAATAGAACCAAGAATATATAGCAAAAACCATTATGAAAGGATTGTTTCACCGTAATAGAATAGAGCTGATTTTGTCATTAGAGATTCAGCCCTATAAATGGTAAGAAAACTGTAAAAAATTATCTTATTATCGTTGAAATCCTAGAAAATATGACTCTATTTCATTAAGAAAATAAGATGGCACTAGTTTGGTGCTTCCAAAAGGATATGAACAGTAATAAACCGGGTTATAATCTGGAAGAAAGTCAAAGAAATTGTTTTTTAGAAGTTCCTTGGCCTTTCTCTAGGGTTGTGCGTTATCCCTAGACTATGACAAATCAACAAAGTGTTAGCTAAGGTCAAGAAGGCAACTACAGCATCAAAACCAAAGATCAGAAAATCATTTTGGATAGTTATTTAGAGGTCCTTTGAGAATAATCCTGCGAACAATACCAGAATCAGCTTGTTCGATACCAAGTCTATCCCAAGGCGTTACTATCGAATTCAACTAAACACTTGTTTATCTTGATGTACTACTATTCTTGAGCAATAAAGTGAAAACATTTGTCCAATTTCTATTATTTTAAGAAAATTTTTAATGGTGGTGCTATTACTTTTTTTCGCCCACTTAAAAAGTATTGTAAATGATTGGGATTGTTGTTACTTTTATATTCCTTAGAGTCATTTTGTTCTAAAATCGCATAAAACGGTTTGCACATGAAAATAAAAATGCCTCAACACCATTTTTTTAGGAGGTGGTGCTATCATTTTTTTCGCAGCTGTATGTATAGCTCTCATATACATATATGTTCGCCCGGTTTCATGTTGTTAATGGACCAAACACGCAAATTCCGTCCAATTATGATGAAATTGGGACAATGCTACCGAATTGTGACTATAAATAAGTTTACCAAGTTATATTTAAATCGGTTCAGAATTGGATATAGCTTCCATATATATATTCGCCCGATTTTAGGTATTTGGTCCACCAATCACGCTATGTCTGTCCAATTTTGATGAAATTTGGATTGTATGACGGAATTTGCACTAGAAAAAAGTCTGCCAAATTATACTGAAATCGGTTCAGATTTGGATATAGCTCCCATTTATATATTCGCCCGATTTGAGGCATTCGGTGCACCAAATACGCAAATTCTGTCGAATTTTGATGCCAATTGGGACAATAAATAAGTTTTCCAAGTTAAATCGGTTCAGATTTATATATCTCCCGTTAAATTTTTCAACAGATTTGATGTGTACAATAAATAATGTCGTAAAATAAGTCCCATTCGGATTAAATTCGGTACTTCTGACCGAATTCAGGCAAGAGTAGAGTCGGTGAATTTTTGTTATTTTCAGTTTAGAGTTGACTATAGCCCCATTATATATTTTCATCCTACTTGATGTTAAGTTGATAAGATAGGGTATCACATAGTCGGCCCCGTTCCGACTATGGTCTTTTCCTGCGCACAGAAGTTTTTTTATTTGGTTAAGGCGTTCACAAATGTTTTTAATTTGTTGTTTAACTCCCGTCATGTAGTTGCCTTTAACGACTCAATTAAATTTCGCAGAAATCCAGTCTATAACTTATTTAGGTTTTCCAACCAAAAATTAAAAATATCCAAAATTTTTAGTTTTACGAAATCTGGAAATTGATTTCTTTTAAATTCGAAAGTATACGCAAAATTTCTTTTCAAAAACTGTTAGCTGATATCGTCACCTTTTACTAAATATATATATTTGCGAGAATACACCCCGATACCAAAAGTTCTACTCCAAAGAACACATGGACGATACAACAGACTACATAAAAATATCACTTACTGGCACAAAAAATTATTGACCACATATAATATTACATTTACATTTTTAATAATAATCTTAATTTACTTACAATTACCCGTATTTTCCATTTTTAAAAAATATGTAATATCAACAGATCAGGTTTTGCCGCCAAAATACTTAAATTGTTTAAATACGACTGAATGTCAGAAATAAACGGAATGAAAATTATGACATCTTTGGCAGCTTGGCATGTCGCCGGGGGGCGTTGACAGATTGTAATTTTTTGGTTTTGGAGGTTTGAAAGTGTTAAGAATATAATTCCGTTATTATTTGATTTCAATCACTGACTTGAAAAAATGGGATCAGTTCTTCTTCTTCATCAATATATGTTGCGCTGGTCATTGGTTTTTTTCTTCACACAACGCGCAGAATTATGTTTTGTAAGTCTTTTTGGTCCAAATTCTTAAAATCAGTTGATTAATATTCCTTATCAGCATAGTACTCTCGATAGAAATGTATTTGTCTGGTAGCACATAATCCCCCTTTAATTTATAATTTATATTTATTTATAATTTTCAACCTATCTGATTACTTAGCTGGCTTTTTACAGAACATTTTTTCCATAAGCCGAACTAAGAAAATATGAACAATCCTCTCTGTTTCCTGCTGTATTTTCCCAATCTGGGATATATAGTTTTGTGATATCGCGTTTCACTTGTTCGCTCCAATAAAACCTTGACATCCCATTTTTGCGTTTGCCGCCATGCAGAACGTATTTATACGCCTTTTAAGCGAGTTCATCATCACTCATTCTTATCGCATGGCTTAGCCAACGCAATCGTTGTATCTCGATTCGTTCAACTATACTGATGTCGTTGTATTGTGGATAAAGCTCGATGTCGATATTTGCCGTCAACGCAGATTGGACGGTAGATCTTTCGAAGAAGTTTTCTCTCGAACACACCAATCACTGACTTACCTGCTTGCGCAAGTACACATGCTTCGGAACCATACATTAGAATGAGCAGTATTAGTGTTTTGTAAAGAGTTACTTTTGTTTGACGAGATGTGGCTTTATTCTTAAACTGCTTACTTAGCCCAAAGTAGCATCTGTTGACCAACACTATTCTTTTTCGTATTTCACAACTGATGTTGTTTCTTGTGTTAATATCGGTGCCGGGGTAGACGAAGTCTTTTGCTACCTCAAAATTGTAGGAACCAACGTCAACAGTTGGTACGATCTCTATGGACTCATTGCGCGTCGACACCATCAACTTGGTCTTCGCCGTTTACCGCCAAACCTTTAGCAGATTCCCTTTCGACTTTTGCAAAGGTATCAATCGACCTATGACGCCAATGTCATCGGCATAAGCAAGTAACAAATGGCTGTTTGTATATATTGTGCCACTTTTTTGACCTTGCATCTCGTATAACCCTTTCCATTTGGACACTGAACAGGTCACACGAAAGGCTGTCTCCTTGTCTGAAACCTCTTTTGGTACTGAAATGTCGGAGAGGTTCTTTCGTATTTTAACTGAGGACCGAGTATGTGTTAATGTCTGGTCTGTTCCAGTACTGCAAGAATCTACTAATTTTAACTATTTCTTTCGATAACATAAAGGAAAAAATGTTATCGTAGTAAAAAGTAGTAGCTTCTTGCAGGTTGTGGAACAGAACAGGCATCTTACAAAGCCAAATGAGCTTTGCGGGGATACAAAAATCAGACATGGCTAGGTAATCCAAGCCGAAAGAACGTATAGGGCTGTCGAAGGCTGTTTTATAATCGAAAAATGGTAGGTGTCGATATGAATTTCTTGGGTATTTTCCAGGTTTTGTCCAAAGCATTATTTTATTTATTAACATATTTATTACAATTAAAAATTATAATAAACTTATAGCTAAAAGCACTAGCAACTACGGCTATCGTCTCAAGTAAATATATGGTCAATGATGGATTTTTCCGGTCTAAAGCCGCAGAGATAAGGCCCAATTATGTCATTGTCATAGGCTTTACTCGTTTACACAATATGTCAGATACTAGTTTAAATGCAATGGGGAGCAGACTTATGCCCCTGTACTTGGAGTACATAGTCTTATATCAATTCTTGTGGACTGGACATAGGATGCTCATGGTCCAATCGTCGGGTACGCGTTCTTCCTGCCAAATGGTGCTAACCAGCTGATGCATAAACCTTATCAGCGTGTCGCCTCCGGTTTTGAATAGCTCGGCTGGTAGGCCATCGGCTCCTCCTGCCTTATTATTCTTCAGCCGGTTTATTGCTGTCTTTACCTCCTCTTGGCCTCTAGTTTGGAAAATGCTCTTTCCTTATACCGAGCTGTATCAGCATCAGTTACCAAATTACCTTGTTGGTCTTTACAGGAGGAGGATGCCTGTACCAAAGCCATCAGTTTGATGTTTCACTCTTTGGTAGAACTTTCTGACTTCATTCTGGCTCCTATACATCTCGATTTTTTTCACACTACCGCTTTTCCGTTTTCCTCTCTCCTTTTCTCCCGATACATCTCTCGTGCGCTACACGTTTCTACTGAGTGTTAAGTAACCATATCCAGGTATGGATTTTGCGGCTGTTTGCATGGAGTGGTCAATATTTTGACATTGTGCTGATATGTTATCGGAACGAGAAGTGCTTTCATTAAGCAATTGGGATAGTTGAATGGAATATGCTGTGTTTGGAGTCCGATGTCCAACTTCCGCGTTGTATCTGTTCGTGCTTTATTTGCAACATTTAGACGGATACGTACCTTTGCTACAACATGGTAGTGATCCGAATCTATGTTTGCTCCTCGGAACGATCGTACATCCAACACGCTCAATTTCATTTCTTCTTCTTTGATCTAGAGAGAGCCAGGTGCCCTATGAATATCGTGATGCTTAAATCTGGTACTGCTACCTACCATGTTTTTTGCTGCTGCGAGGTCTATCAGCCTCATTCCATTGTCAGATGCTTCACTGTGGAGACTAAATAAACTCATGATTTGTGTCTATGCTATAATACAGTGCGTTGTGATGCATTTTTCAATCCATCGTATATCATGTATGACAGTAATATCGGCCGTGTACTTTTCAAGTACACCTGCCAATGCGTAAACTACACTTTCTCTATGAAGAGTGCGGACACGCCAGGTACAGATTCGCAGATCGTTGTCCTTAAATTGCGGGGTCGTCAACGTTTTTTATAGTAGCCTGCTTTTTTCTAGAGGAGGGTTAATAACCCCACGCCCAAACCCAATTTTTTAACGTTCTTATGGTTGAACGGACAGTATATGTTAGCACACTACCATTAACGGGTGTTAAAGGCAAACACACATGTGACACCACCGGGAGGTCAGTGGCAACTTGAGATGAGAGAGGGACCAAGATAAATTCGGGACTTTGCCATGTTAAAGCAGTTAAAAGCTAAAGAATATCTGACTGAAACCTGAAATATATCTGGATCTACCATTATGCCAACAACTTTGATTTTGATATAATGAGAACTTAACTTTAAATGCGAATCTTTTTTTATCTTACTCATTGACCAAATGAGGTATACTTAATAAAATCTTTTGCATATCTCAACCACACATGCCTTAATACCACATTTCCGTTCGCAATTTTAAAGATAGAACTTTGTAATTTGGTACAGCGAAATGGCCTAAATTTCATATTTACAAAACTTCCCACTTGAAATTTGTCTATATCGGTCCATGTCTTCATATAGCCCCCATAGAACAATACCTCCCGATTTTCGGTATTTTGAAGGTTATGGCCTCAATATCCCACCGAAATGCCTGAAATATGATATTTAGTCTTCTTTAGGGGGTATACAACTTTGCAGCTGAGTGCCCCCATAGAACAGTACCACCCGATTATCGGTATGTATTTTGAACATCGTGGCCTCAATTTCACACCGAACCGCTCAGTTTTCGATGGGGGTATACAAATTCCCAAATGAAAGTTTTCGGTTATGCTCCATCTCTTCTTATAGCACCCGTAGAACTGCCCCATAAATTTTCGGAATTTTGAAGATTTTGGCTCCAATATTCCACCTCAATGGTTTAAATTGTGTATTTAGTCTTCGTTGATCATAAAACATTCCATCACGTCTTCGTATAGTCCCAATAGAACGGTACCCTCCGATTTTCAGTGTTTTGACAGTTCCACATTATTCAAAGGAATAACTGCAATTTGGTATTTAGCCTTAGCTAAAGGTTCAATACATTTATACAGGTACTAAACAACGTTTTGGTATAGCCCCTATATAATCGTAGCCACATTTTAATTTTTTTTTTTTTTTGAAGGTTTTAGTCACTTTTCTCTATAGAAAACTTACTAGCAAACAAACTGTCCATATATATCAGCGCGGCCGAACTAAACGCCGTTCTTACTTGTTAAAACTCAATATCGATAGACAGTTTTATCTATCGATATTATCGGAATAAAAACGCTCTACCTCCCTCACAAAAGTTCTATTCTATTCTGGCTTGTCATAATGGTCCAAATGCTCGGCAGGTTTTTTCTTCATTGTTGTACATACATTTCATACCCATGTTTCACTGCCTATAAGAAGTGGGCCATTAACATATCACTTTGTTCAATTATATCGCACTCATTTTACATAAAATCATTACCAACCTAATGTTTCAACAACGCTCAGGGATATTCAAGCAATATTTCTTTGGGGCAAACATATTTCTCAAAACGATTTTCAGTACGATTCTTTGTTGTCGTTGTCGTCGAATTCTGCCGTCATACACTTGTTGCTCAAATTTTATATTTAGACGAAGCGATTTCTGTTTCTAATTTTCTGTTCGTGTTTTCTTTTGCGTGGACTCATCACAGCAGCAGCACCTTTTTGGCCACAAAAAAGAAAAATGAAAAATTCTCACACAAAACCTCGACAAACCAAATGCAGGGTATCGGAAGGGGTGATGAAGAACACTTTTTTTCTTTCTTCGTCGACAATGACCACCATTACCAATGGTTTGACGTGAATGTTTCTTAATTGAAAACAGCAACGGTTGAAGAAATATCCCATCACCATCTTTCTAATATCTATGAAAAGTGTGAAAAAAACTTAAAGATATCTTAAGGAAGAACAAGAAAATTACCATCAAAAATTTGAGATATTTGCAAAGATTCGTCAAAGAATTGTAAAGCCGAAATGATTTGTTATGTGCCACAAATGATTTAATTTCATTTCGTGGCAAACGTCATATTAAATCGACAAAAATACAACAAAATTGCTAAATAGCCTGTTTAGGTGGTTAGCGACGAAAAGTGAAACAGATTTCAATTTTTTTAAACAAAAAAAAAACAGCAACAAATATTGCAAACCTATCTGTTGATTTGATATGATACCGGAAGAAGGGAAAAAACAAAATTACGCCAATGTTATTTTACGAAAAGAAAGATAAGGAGGACAAAAAGAATGGCCAATGAAAATGTGACTTTTAACAAATACTGTAGCATGTTTACAATGGCCAATATTAATGTTTTCTGTCAAATTAAATACCGTCGTTACACAAGTCCGAATATACTCTTGGCGAAAGGTTAAACGTCTATTTGTAGCCATAAATCTATGTGAAACAAAATGTATTTTGAAAAGGAAAAAAGTTTTACGTGGTAGATATGACGAGAGGTATATTAGATAAGTGCGGTTAAAAGACCCATGTTTAGACTTTTAATAATATTCATAAATCGTGGCAAGCCACAATACTCCAACTTGCATGACCTATATACTCCAGCATCCCTCAACAAATATAGAAAAAAATTCACGCCTATTACTCCAATTGTCCCTCAAACAATTTTGTTAAAAATCCACGCCTATTGCTGTAATTGTCCCTCAAAAAATGTTGTTAAAAATTCACGCCTATTGCTGTAATTGTCCCTCAAAAAATGTTGTTAAAAATTCACGCCTATTGCTGTAATTGTCCCTCAAAAAATATTGTTAAAAAATCCACGTTTATTGCTGTAATTGTCCCCCAACAAATATCGTTAAACAACTTACTCTTATTGCATCAATTGCCCCTCAAAAACTATTGTTAAAAAATCCACGCTTATTGTTGCAATTGTCCCTCAAAAACTATTGTTAAAAAATCCACGCTTATTGTTGCAATTGTCCCTCAAAAAATATTGTTAAAAAATCCACGCTTATTGTTGCAATTGTCCCTCAAAAACTATTGTTAAAAAATCCACGCTTATTGTTGCAATTGTCCCTCAAAAAATATTGTTAAAAAATCCACGCTTATTGTTGCAATTGTCCCTCTAAATATATTGTTAAAAATCCACGCTTATTTTTGCAATTGTCCCTCAAAAACTATTGTTAAAAAATCCACGCTTATTGCTGTAATTGTCCCTTAAAAAAATATTGTTAAAAAATCCACGCTTATTGCTGTAATTGTCCCTAAAAATATTGTTAAAAAATCCACGCTTATTGCTGTAATTGTCCCTCAAAAAATATTGTTAAAAAATGCAAGCTTATTGCTGTAATTGTCCCTCAAAAAATATTGTTAAAAAATCCACGCTTATTGCTGTAATTGTCCCTCAAAAAATATTGTTAAAAAATGCAAGCTTATTGCTGTAATTGTCCCTCAAAAAATATTGTTAAAAAATCCACGCTTATTGCTGTAATTGTCCCTCAAAAAATATTGTTAAAAAATCCACGCTTATTGCTGTAATTGTCCCTCAAAAAATATTGTTAAAAAATCCACGCTTATTGCTGTAATTGTCCCTCAAAAAATATTGTTAAAAAATCCACGCTTATTGCTGTAATTGTCCCTCAAAAAATATTGTTAAAAAATCCACGCTTATTGCTGTAATTGTCCCTCAAAAAATATTGTTAAAAAATCCACGCTTATTGCTGTAATTGTCCCTCAAAAAATATTGTTAAAAAATCCACGCTTATTGCTGTAATTGTCCCTCAAAAAATATTGTTAAAAAATCCACGCTTATTGCTGTAATTGTCCCTCAAAAAATATTGTTAAAAAATCCACGCTTATTGCTGTAATTGTCCCTCAAAAAATATTGTTAAAAAATCCACGCTTATTGCTGTAATTGTCCCTCAAAAAATATTGTTAAAAAATCCACGCTTATTGCTGTAATTGTCCCTCAAAAAATATTGTTAAAAATCCACGCTTATTGCTGTAATTGTCCCTCAAAAAATATTGTTAAAAAATCCACGCTTATTGCTGTAATTGTCCCTCAAAAAATATTGTTAAAAAATCCACGCTTATTGCTGTAATTGTCCCTCAAAAAATATTGTTAAAAAATCCACGCTTATTGCTGTAATTGTCCCTCAAAAAATATTGTTAAAAAATCCACGCTTATTGCTGTAATTGTCCCTCAAAAAATATTGTTAAAAAATCCACGCTTATTGCTGTAATTGTCCCTCAAAAAATATTGTTAAAAAATCCACGCTTATTGCTGTAATTGTCCCTCAAAAAATATTGTTAAAAAATCCACGCTTATTGCTGTAATTGTCCCTCAAAAAATATTGTTAAAAAATCCACGCTTATTGCTGTAATTGTCCCTCAAAAAATATTGTTAAAAAATCCACGCTTATTGCTGTAATTGTCCCTCAAAAAATATTGTTAAAAATCCACGCTTATTGCTGTAATTGTCCCTCAAAAAATATTGTTAAAAATCCACGCTTATTGCTGTAATTGTCCCTCAAAAAATATTGTTAAAAAATCCACGCTTATTGCTGTAATTGTCCCTCAAAAAATATTGTTAAAAAATCCACGCTTATTGCTGTAATTGTCCCTCAAAAAATATTGTTAAAAAATCCACGCTTATTGCTGTAATTGTCCCTCAAAAAATATTGTTAAAAAATCCACGCTTATTGCTGTAATTGTCCCTCAAAAAATATTGTTAAAAAATCCACGCTTATTGCTGTAATTGTCCCTCAAAAAATATTGTTAAAAAATCCACGCTTATTGCTGTAATTGTCCCTCAAAAAATATTGTTAAAAATCCACGCTTATTGCTGTAATTGTCCCTCAAAAAATATTGTTAAAAATCCACGCTTATTGCTGTAATTGTCCCTCAAAAAATATTGTTAAAAAATCCACGCTTATTGCTGTAATTGTCCCTCAAAAAATATTGTTAAAAAATCCACGCTTATTGCTGTAATTGTCCCTCAAAAAATATTGTTAAAAATCCACGCTTATTGCTGTAATTGTCCCTCAAAAAATATTGTTAAAAAATCCACGCTTATTGCTGTAATTGTCCCTCAAAAAATATTGTTAAAAAATCCACGCTTATTGCTGTAATTGTCCCTCAAAAAATATTGTTAAAAAATCCACGCTTATTGCTGTAATTGTCCCTCAAAAAATATTGTTAAAAAATCCACGCTTATTGCTGTAATTGTCCCTCAAAAAATATTGTTAAAAAATCCACGCTTATTGCTGTAATTGTCCCTCAAAAAATATTGTTAAAAAATCCACGCTTATTGCTGTAATTGTCCCTCAAAAAATATTGTTAAAAAATCCACGCTTATTGCTGTAATTGTCCCTCAAAAAATATTGTTAAAAAATCCACGCTTATTGCTGTAATTGTCCCTCAAAAAATATTGTTAAAAATCCACGCTTATTGCTGTAATTGTCCCTCAAAAAATATTGTTAAAAAATCCACGCTTATTATTGCAATTGTCCCTTAAAATATATTGTTAAAAAATCCATCTTTTTGTTACAATTGCCCCTCAAAATATATTGTTAAAAAATCCACGCTTATTGTTGCAATTGTCCCTAAAAATATATTGTTAAAAAATCCACGCTTATTGTTGCAATTGTCCCTCAAAAAATATTGTTAAAAAATCCACGCTTATTGTTGCAATTGTCCCTCAAAATATATTGTTAAAAAATCCACGCTTATTGTTGCAATTGTCCCTCAAAATATATTGTTAAAAAATCCACGCTTATTGTTGCAATTGTCCCTCAAAAAATATTGTTAAAAAATCCACGCTTATTGTTGCAATTGTCCCTCAAAATATATTGTTAAAAAATCCACGCTTATTGTTGCAATTGTCCCTCAAAATATATTGTTAAAAAATCCACGCTTATTGTTGCAATTGTCCCTCAAAATATATTGTTAAAAAATCCACGCTTATTGTTGCAATTGTCCCTCAAAATATATTGTTAAAAAATCCACGCTTATTGTTGCAATTGTCCCTCAAAATATATTGTTAAAAAATCCACGCTTATTGTTGCAATTGTCCTCCAAAATATATTGTTAAAAATCCACTTTTATTGCTGTAATTGTCCCTCAAAAATATTCTTAAAAAATCCACGCTTATTGCTCTACTGGCCTTAATGATTATTGTGATTTTCATTATTTCCTGCCTTGTCATATTACCCTCGTTGCTGCCTTAGCATTTTAAAGAAATCCCTATACATTGGTTTACATTGAAAAATTTCCTCTATAAATATGATTTTATACCATAGATAAGAGTAAGAACCTTGATTTGTTTTCTTCTGTCTGACATTTTCTTTATGCTTCGTTGAATTTTGAAAATTTTGTAGTTTAATTTTTGATATGGCGAATATAAATAAATTCTTACTCTCGAAAGGGATTAGGAAAGAATGTGATATTAGTGAGAGGTGTACAAAAATACAAATACGTACATATGTATATGAACATATACATACTTAGTTTCAGAGTGAATAGAATATCATTACTTTGATTAATTTAAGAATCTAAAATAAAATAAAATATATGTATGTAATAACTTTCAATAATGAAAATATTCGTAGAGTAATTTACTCAAACATGTCCTCACTCTAGTCACTTTTATATTGGCAAAACCTGGTCTACGATTAATTTGAATTTTTAGGCAGCGCTTTGGGATCCATGTAAGCACTATACTCACTCTAAAGCGTATACATTCTTAACTTTAACCCATAAATAATACGCATATTAGCACAAAAACAAAACACAAAGCCATCACTTATATCTTATAGAGATTTGATTTATTTACTTAAATTTCGAAATGCTATACAAAAATATACGTTCTTAAAATGTAATTTATTTTAAATTAATAGTTTTTCGTTTTTAATTAAATCTAATGAATACACAAATGCAATACAAAGTCGACGAATGTTTCGATTGTGTGTATGGTGTGAGTATAAAAAAGCATACCCAAAACACACACACACACACATATTCACTTTTGAGAAATGTGCCTAATCTGTGTGACAATTTACGCCATCAACATCATTAAGCATCATTGCCAGACTTCTTGCTCTTCAGCTGGGTACAGTAGTACCGATCACTATTCTCAATCCAATCGCAAACATTTGATATGGTATGGAAGGCAGTGCCTTCTTTGCATTCGAATTCGACAGGCATACCGTGCACGCAACGATAATACTGTAATAAAACGAATTAATAGGGATTTTGGAATCAAAACTCTCAAACTTTGATTTCTTCTTACCTTTCTGCAGTCTTCGTGGGGCACAAAATCTTTGTGGCTACAATCGATATGACTCAGGTCGGGGTTGGTATTTCCTTGTACAGTAATTTCTGGTTCAGGATCGACTGGATCTGGCTTCCATGCAACAGGTGCACCAGTTGTTGTTGTTAGTGGTTTCTTAGTTGCTTTCATGGGTTTCTGAAATGACAAGAAAATTTTGATACATTAGGAGCGCGTGTAGAGGAATAAACGTGGATTTTTTAACAATATTTTTGAGGGACAATTGGAGCAATAAACGTGGATTTTTTAAAGAATATTTTTGAGGGACAATTGGAGCAATAAACGTGGATTTTTTAAAGAATATTTTTGAGGGACAATTGGAGCAATAAACGTGGATTTTTAAATAATATTTTTGAGGGACAATTGGAGCAATAAACGTGGATTTTTTAAAGAATATTTTTCAGGGACAATTGGAGCAATAAACGTGGATTTTTTAAAGAATATTTTTGAGGGATTTGGAGCAATAAACGTGGATTTTTTAAAGAATATTTTTGAGGGACAATTGGAGCAATAAACGTGGATTTTTTAAAGAACATTTTTGAGGGACAATTGAAGCAATAAACGTGGATTTTTTAAAGAATATTTTTGAGGGACAATTGCAGCAATAAACGTGGATTTTTTAAACAATGTTTTTTGGGGGACTATTAGAGCAATAAACGTGGATTTTTTAAAGAATATCTTTGAGGGACAATTGGAGCAATAAACGTGGATTTTTTAAAGAATATTTTTGAGGGACAATTGCAGCAATAAACGTGGATTTTTTAAACAATGTTTTTTGGGGGACTATTAGAGCAATAAACGTGGATTTTTTAAAGAATATCTTTGAGGGACAATTGGAGCAATAAACGTGGATTTTTTAAAGAATATTTTTGAGGGACAATTGGAGCAATAAACGTGGATTTTTTAAAGAATATTTTTGAGGGACAATTGGAGCAATAAACGTGGATTTTTTAAAGAATATTTTTGAGGGACAATTGGAGCAATAAACGTGGATTTTTTAAAGAATATTTTTGAGGGACAATTGGAGCAATAAACGTGGATTTTTTAAAGAATATTTTTGAGGGACAATTGGAGCAATAAACGTGGATTTTTTAAAGAATATTTTTGAGGGACAATTGGAGCAATAAACGTGGATTTTTTAAAGAATATTTTTGAGGGACAATTGGAGCAATAAACGTGGATTTTTTAAAGAATATTTTTGAGGGACAATTGGAGCAATAAACGTGGATTTTTTAAAGAATATTTTTGAGGGACAATTGGAGCAATAAACGTGGATTTTTTAAAGAATATTTTTGAGGGACAATTGGAGCAATAAACGTGGATTTTTTAAAGAATATTTTTGAGGGACAATTGGAGCAATAAACGTGGATTTTTTAAAGAATATTTTTGAGGGACAATTGGAGCAATAAACGTGGATTTTTTAAAGAATATTTTTGAGGGACAATTGGAGCAATAAACGTGGATTTTTTAAAGAATATTTTTGAGGGACAATTGGAGCAATAAACGTGGATTTTTTAAAGAATATTTTTGAGGGACAATTGGAGCAATAAACGTGGATTTTTTAAAGAATATTTTTGAGGGACAATTGGAGCAATAAACGTGGATTTTTTAAAGAATATTTTTGAGGGACAATTGGAGCAATAAACGTGGATTTTTTAAAGAATATTTTTGAGGGACAATTGGAGCAATAAACGTGGATTTTTTAAAGAATATTTTTGAGGGACAATTGGAGCAATAAACGTGGATTTTTTAAAGAATATTTTTGAGGGACAATTGGAGCAATAAACGTGGATTTTTTAAAGAATATTTTTGAGGGACAATTGGAGCAATAAACGTGGATTTTTTAAAGAATATTTTTGAGGGACAATTGGAGCAATAAACGTGGATTTTTTAAAGAATATTTTTGAGGGACAATTGGAGCAATAAACGTGGATTTTTTAAAGAATATTTTTGAGGGACAATTGGAGCAATAAACGTGGATTTTTTAAAGAATATTTTTGAGGGACAATTGGAGCAATAAACGTGGATTTTTTAAAGAATATTTTTGAGGGACAATTGGAGCAATAAACGTGGATTTTTTAAAGAATATTTTTGAGGGACAATTGGAGCAATAAACGTGGATTTTTTAAAGAATATTTTTGAGGGACAATTGGAGCAATAAACGTGGATTTTTTAAAGAATATTTTTGAGGGACAATTGGAGCAATAAACGTGGATTTTTTAAAGAATATTTTTGAGGGACAATTGGAGCAATAAACGTGGATTTTTTAAAGAATATTTTTGAGGGACAATTGGAGCAATAAACGTGGATTTTTTAAAGAATATTTTTGAGGGACAATTGGAGCAATAAACGTGGATTTTTTAAAGAATATTTTTGAGGGACAATTGGAGCAATAAACGTGGATTTTTTAAAGAATATTTTTGAGGGACAATTGGAGCAATAAACGTGGATTTTTTAAAGAATATTTTTGAGGGACAATTGGAGCAATAAACGTGGATTTTTTAAAGAATATTTTTGAGGGACAATTGGAGCAATAAACGTGGATTTTTTAAAGAATATTTTTGAGGGACAATTGGAGCAATAAACGTGGATTTTTTAAAGAATATTTTTGAGGGACAATTGGAGCAATAAACGTGGATTTTTTAAAGAATATTTTTGAGGGACAATTGGAGCAATAAACGTGGATTTTTTAAAGAATATTTTTTTGAGGGCCTATTAGAGCAATAAACGTGGATTTTTTAAAGAATATTTTTGAGGGACAATTGGAGCAATAAACGTGGATTTTTGAAACAATATTTTTTGAGGGCCTATTAGAGCAATAAACGTGGATTTTTTAAACAATATTTTTTTGAGGGCCTATTAGAGCAATAAACGTGGATTTTTTGAAGAATATTTTTGAGGGACAATTGGAGCAATAAACGTGGATTTCTTAACAATATTTTTGAGGGACAATTGGAGCAATAAACGTGGATTTTTTAAAGAATATTTTTGAGGGACAATTGGAGCAATAAACGTGGATTTTTTAAAGAATATTTTTGAGGGACAATTGGAGCAATAAACGTGGATTTTTTAAAGAATATTTTTGAGGGACAATTGGAGCAATAAACGTGGATTTTTTAAAGAATATTTTTGAGGGACAATTGGAGCAATAAACGTGGATTTTTTAAAGAATATTTTTGAGGGACAATTGGAGCAATAAACGTGGATTTTTTAAAGAATATTTTTGATTTTTTGAAGAATATTTTTGAGGGACAATTGGAGCAATAAACGTGGATTTCTTAACAATATTTTTGAGGGACAATTGGAGCAATAAACGTGGATTTTTTAAAGAATATTTTTGAGGGACAATTGGAGCAATAAACGTGGATTTTTTAAAGAATATTTTTGAGGGACAATTGGAGCAATAAACGTGGATTTTTTAAAGAATATTTTTGAGGGACAATTGGAGCAATAAACGTGGATTTTTTAAAGAATATTTTTGAGGGACAATTGGAGCAATAAACGTGGATTTTTTAAAGAATATTTTTGAGGGACAATTGGAGCAATAAACGTGGATTTTTTAAAGAATATTTTTGAGGGACAATTGGAGCAATAAACGTGGATTTTTTAAAGAATATTTTTGAGGGACAATTGGAGCAATAAACGTGGATTTTTTAAAGAATATTTTTGAGGGACAATTGGAGCAATAAACGTGGATTTTTTAAAGAATATTTTTGAGGGACAATTAGAGCAATAAACGTGGATTTTTTAAACAATATTTTCTGAGGGACTATTAGAGCAATAAACGTGGATTTTTTAAACAATATTTTTTGAGGGACTATTAGAGCAATAAACGTGGATTTTTTAAACAATATTTTTTGAGGGACTATTAGAGCAATAAACGTGGATTTTTTAAACAATATTTTTTGAGGGACTATTAGAGCAATAAACGTGGATTTTTTAAACAATATTTTTGAGGGACTATTAGGACAATAAACGTGGATTTTTTTAAACAATATTTTTTTGAGGGACTATTAGAGCAATAAACGTGGATTTTTTAAACAATATTTTTTGAGGGCCTATTAGAGCAATAAACGTGGATTTTTTAAACAATATTTTTTTGAGGGCCTATTAGAGCAATAAACGTGGATTTTTTGAAGAATATTTTTGAGGGACAATTGGAGCAATAAACGTGGATTTTTAAAGAATATTTTTGAGGGCCTATTAGAGCAATAAACGTGGATTTTTTAAACAATATTTTTGACGGACAGTTGGAGCAATAAACGTGGATTTTTTAAACAATATTTTTGACGGACAGTTGGAGCAATAAACGTGGATTTTTTAAACAATATTTTTGAGGGACAGTTGGAGCAATAAACGTGGATTTTTTAAACAATATTTTTGAGGGACAGTTGGAGCAATAAACGTGGATTTTTTAAACAATATTTTTGAGGGACAGTTGGAGCAATAAACGTGGATTTTTTAAACAATATTTTTGAGGGACAGTTGGAGCAATAAACGTGGATTTTTTAAACAATATTTTTGAGGGACAGTTGGAGCAATAAACGTGGATTTTTTAAACAATATTTTTTGGGGAAATATTAAAACAATAAACGTGGATTTTTAAACAATATTTTTTGAGGGACAATTGGAGCAATAAACGTGGATTTTTTAAACAATATTTTTTGGGGAAATATTAAAACAATAAACGTGGATTTTTTAAACAATATTTTTTGGGGAAATATTAAAACAATAAACGTGGATTTTTTAAACAATAGTTTTTGTGGAAATATTAAAACAATAAACGTGGATTTTTTAAACAATATTTTTTGGGAAAATATTAAAACAATAAACGTGGATTTTTTAAACAATATTTTTTGGGGAATTATTAAAACAATAAACGTGGATTTTTTAAACAATATTTTTGAGGGACAATTGGAGCAATAAACGTAGATTTTTTAAACAATATTTTTTGAGGGACTATTAGAGCAATAAACGTGGATTTTTTGAAGAATATTTTTGAGGGACTATTAGAGCAATAAACGTGGATTTTTTAAAGAATATTTTTGAGGGACAATTTGAGCAATAAACGTGGATTTTTTAAAGAATATTTTTGAGGGACAATTGGAGCAATAAACGTGGATTTTTTAAAGAATATTTTTTTGAGGGACAATTGGAGTAATAAACGTGGATTTTTTAAAGAATATTTTTTTGAGGGACAATTGGAGTAATAAACGTGGATTTTTTAAAGAATATTTTTTTGAGGGACAATTGGAGTAATAAACGTGGATTTTTTAATGAATATTTTTGAGGGACAATTGGAGCAATAGACGTGGATTTTTTAAAAAATATTTTTGAGGGACAATTGGAGCAATAGAAGTGGATTTTTTTAAAGAATATTTTTGAGGGACAATTGGAGCAATAAACGTGGATTTTTTAAAGAATATTTTTGAAGGACAATTGGAGCAATAAACGTGGATTTTTTAAAGAATATTTTTGAGGGACAATTGGAGCAATAAATGTGGATTTTTTAAAGAATATTTTTGAGGGACAATTGGAGCAATAAACGTGGATTTTTTAAAGAATATTTTTGAGGGACAATTGGAGCAATAAACGTGGATTTTTTAAAGAATATTTTTGAGGGACAATTGGAGCAATAGACGTGGATTTTTTAAAGAATATTTTTGAGGGACAATTGGAGCAATAAACGTAGATTTTTTAAACAATATTTTTTGAGGGACTATTAGAGCAATAAACGTGGATTTTTTAAACAATATTTTTTGAGGGACTATTAGAGCAATAAACGTGGATTTTTTAAAGAATATTTTTGAGGGACAATTTGAGCAATAAACGTGGATTTTTTAAAGAATATTTTTGAGGGACAATTGGAGCAATAAACGTGGATTTTTTAAAGAATATTTTTTTGAGGGACAATTGGAGTAATAAACGTGGATTTTTTAAAGAATATTTTTTTGAGGGACAATTGGAGTAATAAACGTGGATTTTTTAAAGAATATTTTTTTGAGGGACAATTGGAGTAATAAACGTGGATTTTTTAATGAATATTTTTGAGGGACAATTGGAGCAATAAACGTGGATTTTTTAATGAATATTTTTGAGGGACAATTGGAGCAATAGAAGTGGATTTTTTAAAGAATATTTTTGAGGGACAATTGGAGCAATAGACGTGGATTTTTTTAAAGAATATTTTTGAGGGACAATTGGAGCAATAAACGTGGATTTTTTAAAGAATATTTTTGAAGGACAATTGGAGCAATAAACGTGGATTTTTTAAAGAATATTTTTGAGGGACAATTGGAGCAATAAACGTGGATTTTTTAAAGAATATTTTTGAGGGACAATTGGAGCAATAAACGTGGATTTTTTAAAGAATATTTTTGAGGGACAATTGGAGCAATAAACGTGGATTTTTTAAAGAATATTTTTGAGGGACAATTGGAGCAATAAACGTGGATTTTTTAAATAATATTTTTGAGGGACAATTGGAGCAATAAACGTGTATTTTTTAAAGAATATTTTTGAGGGACAATTGGAGCAATAAACGTGGATTTTTTAAAGAATATTTTTGAGGGACAATTGGAGCAATAAACGTGGATTTTTTAAAGAATATTTTTGAGGGACAATTGGAGCAATAAACGTGGATTTTTTAAAGAATATTTTTGAGGGACAATTGGAGCAATAAACGTGGATTTTTTAAAGAATATTTTTTTGAGGGACAATTGGAGCAATAAACGTGGATTTTTTAAAGAATACTTTTGAGGGACAATTGGAGCAATAAACGTGGATTTTTTAAAGAATATTTTTGAGGGACAATTGGAGCAATAAACGTGGATTTTTTAAAGAATATTTTTGAGGGACAATTGGAGCAATAAACGTGGATTTTTTAAAGAATATTTTTGAGGGACAATTGGAGCAATAAACGTGGATTTTTTAAAGAATATTTTTGAGGGACAATTGGAGCAATAAACGTGGATTTTTTAAGAATATTTTTGAGGGACAATTGGAGCAATAAACGTGGATTTTTTAAAGAATATTTTTGAGGGACAATTGGAGCAATAAACGTGGATTTTTTAAGAATATTTTTGAGGGACAATTGGAGCAATAAACGTGGATTTTTTAAAGAATATTTTTGAGGGACAATTGGAGCAATAAACGTGGATTTTTTAAAGAATATTTTTGAGGGACAATTGGAGCAATAAACGTGGATTTTTTAAAGAATATTTTTTTGAGGGACAATTGGAGCAATAAACGTGGATTTTTTAAAGAATATTTTTTTGAGGGACAATTGGAGCAATAAACGTGGATTTTTTAAAGAATATTTTTGAGGGACAATTGGAGCAATAAACGTGGATTTTTTAAAGAATATTTTTGAGGGACAATTGGAGCAATAAACGTGGATTTTTTAAAGAATATTTTTGAGGGACAATTGGAGCAATAAACGTGGATTTTTTAAAGAATATTTTTGAGGGACAATTGGAGCAATAAACGTGGATTTTTTAAAGAATATTTTTGAGGGACAATTGGAGCAATAAACGTGGATTTTTTAAAGAATATTTTTGAAGGACAATTGGAGCAATAAACGTGGATTTTTTAAAGAATATTTTTGAAGGACAATTGGAGCAATAAACGTGGATTTTTTAAAGAATATTTTTGAAGGACAATTGGAGCAATAAACGTGGATTTTTTAAAGAATATTTTTGAAGAACAATTGGAGCAATAAACGTGGATTTTTTAAAGAATATTTTTGAGGGACAATTGGAGCAATAAACGTGGATTTTTTAAAGAATATTTTTGAAGGACAATTGGAGCAATAAACGTGGATTTTTTAAAGAATATTTTTGAGGGACAATTGGAGCACTAAACGTGGATTTTTTAAAGAATATTTTTGAAGGACAATTGGAGCAATAAACGTGGATTTTTTAAAGAATATTTTTGAGGGACAATTGGAGCAATAAACGTGGATTTTTTAAAGAATATTTTTGAGGGACAATTGGAGCAATAAACGTGGATTTTTTAAAGAATATTTTTGAGGGACAATTGGAGCAATAAACGTGGATTTTTTAAAGAATATTTTTGAGGGACAATTGGAGCAATAAACGTGGATTTTTTAAAGAATATTTTTGAGGGACAATTGGAGCAATAAACGTGGATTTTTTAAAGAATATTTTTGAGGGACAGTTGGAGCAATAAACGTGGATTTTTTAAAGAATATTTTTGAGGGACAATTGGAGCAATAAACGTGGATTTTTTAAAGAATATTTTTGAGGGACAATTGGAGCAATAAACGTGGATTTTTTAAAGAATATTTTTGAGGGACAATTGGAGCAATAAACGTGGATTTTTTAAAGAATATTTTTGAGGGACAATTGGAGCAATAAACGTGGATTTTTTAAAGAATATTTTTGAGGGACAATTGGAGCAATAAACGTGGATTTTTTAAAGAATATTTTTGAGGGACAATTGGAGCAATAAACGTGGATTTTTTAAAGAATATTTTTGAGGGACAATTGGAGCAATAAACGTGGATTTTTTAAAGAATATTTTTTGAGAGACTATTAGAGCAATGAACGTGGATTTTTTAAAGAATATTTTTGAGGGACAATTGGAGCAATAAACGTGGATTTTTTAAAGAATATTTTTGAGGGACAATTGGAGCAATAAACGTGGATATTTTAAAGAATATTTTTGAGGGACAATTGGAGCAATAAACGTGGATTTTTTAAAGAATATTTTTGAGGGACAATTGGAGCAATAAACGTGGATTTTTTAAAGAATATTTTTGAGGGACAATTGGAGCAATAAACGTGGATTTTTTAAAGAATATTTTTGAGGGACAATTGGAGCAATAAACGTGGATTTTTTAAAGAATATTTTTGAGGGACAATTGGAGCAATAAACGTGGATTTTTTAAAGAATATTTTTGAGGGACAATTGGAGCAATAAACGTGGATTTTTTAAAGAATATATTTGAGGGACAATTGGAGCAATAAACGTGGATTTTTTAAAGAATATTTTTGAGGGACAATTGGAGCAACAAACTTGGATTTTTTAAAGAATATTTTTGAGGGACAATTGGAGCAATAAACGTGGATTTTTTTAAGAATATTTTTGAGGGACAATTGGAGCAATAAACGTGGATTTTTTAAAGAATATTTTTTGAGAGACAATTGGAGCAATAAACGTGGATTTTTTAAAGAATATTTTTGAGGGACAATTGGAGCAATAAACGTGGATTTTTTAAAGAATATTTTTTGAGAGACTATTAGAGCAATGAACGTGGATTTTTTAAAGAATATTTTTGAGGGACAATTGGAGCAATAAACGTGGATTTTTTAAAGAATATTTTTGAGGGACAATTGGAGCAATAAACGTGGATTTTTTAAAGAATATTTTTGAGGGACAATTGGAGCAATAAACGTGGATTTTTTAAAGAATATTTTTGAGGGACAATTGGAGCAATAAACGTGGATTTTTTAAAGAATATTTTTTGAGAGACAATTGGAGCAATAAACGTGGATTTTTTAAAGAATATTTTTTGAGGGACTATTAGAGCAATGATCGTGGATTTTTTAAAGAATATTTTTGAGGGACAATTGGAGCAATAAACGTGGATTTTTTAAAGAATATTTTTTGAGAGACTATTAGAGCAATGAACGTGGATTTTTTAAAGAATATTTTTGAGGGACAATTGGAGCAATAAACGTGGATTTTTTAAAGAATATTTTTTGAGAGACAATTTGAGCAATAAACGTGGATTTTTTAAAGAATATTTTTTGAGGGACTATTAGAGCAATGATCGTGGATTTTTTAAAGAATATTTTTGAGGGACAATTGGAGCAATAAACGTGGATTTTTTAAAGAATATTTTTTGAGAGACTATTAGAGCAATAAACGTGGATTTTTTAAAGAATATTTTTGAGGGACAATTGGAGCAATAAACGTGGATTTTTTAAAGAATATTGGAGCAATAAACGTGGATTTTTTAAAGAAGATTTTTTGAGAGACAATTGGAGCAATAAACGTGGATTTTTTAAAGAATATTTTTTGAGGGACTATTAGAGCAATGATCGTGGATTTTTTAAAGAATATTTTTGAGGGACAATTGGAGCAATAAACGTGGATTTTTTAAAGAATATTTTTTGAGGGACTATTAGAGCAATGATCGTGGATTTTTTAAAGAATATTTTTGAGGGACAATTGGAGCAATAAACGTGGATTTTTTAAAGAATATTTTTGAGGGACAATTGGAGCAATAAACGTGGATTTTTTAAAGAATATTTTTTGAGAGACTATTAGAGCAATGAACGTGGATTTTTTAAAGAATATTTTTGAGGGACAATTGGAGCAATAAACGTGGATGTTTTAAAGAATATTTTTGAGGGACAATTGGAGCAAAAAACGTGGATTTTTTAAAGAATATTTTTTGAGAGACAATTGGAGCAATAAACGTGGATTTTTTAAAGAATATTTTTTGAGGGACTATTAGAGCAATGATCGTGGATTTTTTAAAGAATATTTTTGAGGGACAATTGGAGCAATAAGCGTGGATTTTTTAAAGAATATTTTTTGAGAGACTATTAGAGCAATCAACGTGGATTTTTTAAAGAATATTTTTGAGGGACAATTGGAGCAATAAACGTGGATTTTTAAAGAATATTTTTGAGGGACAATTGGAGCAATAAACGTGGATTTTTTAAAGAATATTTTTTGAGAGACAATTGGAGCAATAAACGTGGATTTTTTAAAGAATATTTTTTGAGGGACTATTAGAGCAATGATCGTGGATTTTTTAAAGAATATTTTTGAGGGACAATTGGAGCATAAACGTGGATTTTTTAAAGAATAATTTTTGAGAGACTATTAGAGCAATGAACGTGGATTTTTTAAAGAATATTTTTGAGGGACAATTGGAGCAATAAACGTGGATTTTTTAAAGAATATTTTTGAGGGACAATTGGAGCAATAAACGTGGATTTTTTTAAGAATATTTTTGAGGGACAATTGGAGCAATAAACGTGGATTTTTTAAAGAATATTTTTGAGGGACAATTGGAGCAATAAACGTGGATTTTTTAAAGAATATTTTTTGAGAGACAATTGGAGCAATAAACGTGGATTTTTTAAAGAATATTTTTTGAGAGACAATTGGAGCAATAAACGTGGATTTTTTAAAGAATATTTTTGAGGGACAATTGGAGCAATAAACGTGGATTTTTTTAAGAATATTTTTGAGGGACAATTGGAGCAATAAACGTGGATTTTTTAAAGAATATTTTTGAGGGACAATTGGAGCAATAAACGTGGATTTTTTAAAGAATATCTTTGAGGGACAATTGGAGCAATAAACGTGGATTTTTTAAAGAATATTTTTTGAGAGACAATTGGAGCAATAAACGTGGATTTTTTAAAGAATATTTTTGAGGGACAATTGGAGCAATAAACGTGGATTTTTTTAAGAATATTTTTGAGGGACAATTGGAGCAATAAACGTGGATTTTTTAAGAATATTTTTGAGGGACAATTGGAGCAATAAACGTGGATTTTTTAAAGAATATTTTTGAGGGACAATTGGAGCAATAAACGTGGATTTTTTAAAGAATATTTTTTGAGAGACAATTGGAGCAATAAACGTGGATTTTTTAAAGAATATTTTTTGAGAGACAATTGGAGCAATAAACGTGGATTTTTTAAAGAATATTTTTGAGGGACAATTGGAGCAATAAACGTGGATTTTTTTAAGAATATTTTTGAGGGACAATTGGAGCAATAAACGTGGATTTTTTTAAGAATATTTTTGAGGGACAATTGGAGCAATAAACGTGGATTTTTTAAAGAATATTTTTGAGGGACAATTGGAGCAATAAACGTGGATTTTTTAAAGAATATTTTTTGAGAGACAATTGGAGCAATAAACGTGGATTTTTTAAAGAATATTTTTTGAGAGACAATTGGAGCAATAAACGTGGATTTTTTAAAGAATATTTTTTGAGGGACTATTAGAGCAATGATCGTGGATTTTTTAAAGAATATTTTTGAGGGACAATTGGAGCAATAAACGTGGATTTTTTAAAGAATATTTTTTGAGAGACTATTAGAGCAATGAACGTGGATTTTTTAAAGAATATTTTTGAGGGACAATTGGAGCAATAAACGTGGATTTTTTAAAGAATATTTTTGAGGGACAATTGGAGCAATAAACGTGGATTTTTTAAAGAATATTTTTGAGGGACAATTGGAGCAATAAACGTGGATTTTTTAAAGAATATTTTTGAGGGACAATTGGAGCAATAAACGTGGATTTTTTAAAGAATATTTTTGAGGGACAATTGGAGCAATAAACGTGGATTTTTTAAAGAATATTTTTGAGGGACAATTGGAGCAATAAACGTGGATTTTTTAAAGAATATTTTTTGAGAGACAATTGGAGCAATAAACGTGGATTTTTTAAAGAATATTTTTTGAGGGACTATTAGAGCAATGATCGTGGATTTTTTAAAGAATATTTTTGAGGGACAATTGGAGCAATAAACGTGGATTTTTTAAAGAATATTTTTTGAGAGACTATTAGAGCAATGAACGTGGATTTTTTAAAGAATATTTTTGAGGGACAATTGGAGCAATAAACGTGGATTTTTTAAAGAATATTTTTGGGGGACAATTGGAGCAATAAACGTGGATTTTTTAAAGAATATTTTTGAGGGACAATTGGAGCAATAAACGTGGATTTTTTAAAGAATATTTTTGAGGGACAATTGGAGCAATAAACGTGGATTTTTTAAAGAATATTTTTGAGGGACAATTGGAGCAATAAACGTGGATTTTTTAAAGAATATTTTTGAGGGACAATTGGAGCAATAAACGTGGATTTTTTAAAGAATATTTTTGAGGGACAATTGGAGCAATAAACGTGGATTTTTTAAAGAATATTTTTGAGGGACAATTGGAGCAATAAACGTGGATTTTTTAAAGAATATTTTTTGAGGGACTATTAGAGCAATGATCGTGGATTTTTTAAAGAATATTTTTGAGAGACAATTGGAGCAATAAACGTGGATTTTTTAAAGAATATTTTTTGAGGGACTATTAGAGCAATGATCGTGGATTTTTTAAAGAATATTTTTGAGAGACAATTGGAGCAATAAACGTGGATTTTTTAAAGAATATTTTTTGAGAGTGGAATTTTTAAAGAATATTTTTGAGGGACAATTGGAGCAATAAACGTGGATTTTTTAAAGAATATTTTTTGAGAGACAATTGGAGCAATAAACGTGGATTTTTTAAAGAATATTTTTTGAGAGACAATTGGAGCAATAAACGTGGATTTTTTAAAGAATATTTTTTGAGGGACTATTAGAGCAATGATCGTGGATTTTTTAAAGAATATTTTTGAGGGACTATTAGAGCAATGATCGTGGATTTTTTAAAGAATATTTTTGAGGGACAATTGGAGCAATAAACGTGGATTTTTTAAAGAATATTTTTTGAGAGACTATTAGAGCAATGAACGTGGATTTTTTAAAGAATATTTTTGAGGGACAATTGGAGCAATAAACGTGGATTTTTTAAAGAATATTTTTGAGGGACAATTGGAGCAATAAACGTGGATTTTTTAAAGAATATTTTTGAGGGACAATTGGAGCAATAAACGTGGATTTTTTAAAGAATATTTTTGAGGGACAATTGGAGCAATAAACGTGGATTTTTTAAAGAATATTTTTGAGGGACAATTGGAGCAATAAACGTGGATTTTTTAAAGAATATTTTTGAGGGACAATTGGAGCAATAAACGTGGATTTTTTAAAGAATATTTTTTGAGAGACAATTGGAGCAATAAACGTGGATTTTTTAAAGAATATTTTTTGAGGGACTATTAGAGCAATGATCGTGGATTTTTTAAAGAATATTTTTGAGGGACAATTGGAGCAATAAACGTGGATTTTTTAAAGAATATTTTTGAGAGACTATTAGAGCAATGAACGTGGATTTTTTAAAGAATATTTTTGAGGGACAATTGGAGCAATAAACGTGGATTTTTTAAAGAATATTTTTGGGGGACAATTGGAGCAATAAACGTGGATTTTTTAAAGAATATTTTTGAGGGACAATTGGAGCAATAAACGTGGATTTTTTAAAGAATATTTTTGAGGGACAATTGGAGCAATAAACGTGGATTTTTTAAAGAATATTTTTGAGGGACAATTGGAGCAATAAACGTGGATTTTTTAAAGAATATTTTTGAGGGACAATTGGAGCAATAAACGTGGATTTTTTAAAGAATATTTTTGAGGGACAATTGGAGCAATAAACGTGGATTTTTTAAAGAATATTTTTGAGGGACAATTGGAGCAATAAACGTGGATTTTTTAAAGAATATTTTTTGAGGGACTATTAGAGCAATGATCGTGGATTTTTTAAAGAATATTTTTGAGGGACAATTGGAGCAATAAACGTGGATTTTTTAAAGAATATTTTTGAGGGACAATTGGAGCAATAAACGTGGATTTTTTAAAGAATATTTTTGAGGGACAATTGGAGCAATAAACGTGGATTTTTTAAAGAATATTTTTGAGGGACAATTGGAGCAATAAACGTGGATTTTTTAAAGAATATTTTTGAGGGACAATTGGAGCAATAAACGTGGATTTTTTAAAGAATATTTTTGAGGGACAATTGGAGCAATAAACGTGGATTTTTTAAAGAATATTTTTGAGGGACAATTGGAGCAATAAACGTGGATTTTTTAAAGAATATTTTTGAGGGACAATTGGAGCAATAAACGTGGATTTTTTAAAGAATATTTTTGAGGGACAATTGGAGTAATAAACGTGGATTTTTTAATGAATATTTTTGAGGGACAATTGGAGCAATAAACGTAGATTTTTTTAAAGAATATTTTTTGAGGGACAATTGGAGTAATAAACGTGGATTTTTTAATGAATATTTTTGAGGGACAATTGGAGCAATAAACGTGGATTTTTTAAAGAATATTTTTTTGAGGGACAATTGGAGTAATAAACGTGGATTTTTTAATGAATATTTTTGAGGGACAATTGGAGCAATAAACGTGGATTTTTTAAAGAATATTTTTTTGAGGGACAATTGGAGTAATAAACGTGGATTTTTTAATGAATATTTTTGAGGGACAATTGGAGCAATAAACGTGGATTTTTTAAAGAATATTTTTTTGAGGGACAATTGGAGTAATAAACGTGGATTTTTTAATGAATATTTTTGAGGGACAATTGGAGCAATAAACGTGGATTTTTTAAAGAATATTTTTTTGAGGGACAATTGGAGTAATAAACGTGGATTTTTTAATGAATATTTTTGAGGGACAATTGGAGCAATAAACGTGGATTTTTTAAAGAATATTTTTTTGAGGGACAATTGGAGTAATAAACGTGGATTTTTTAATGAATAGTTTTGAGGGACAATTGGAGCAATAGACGTGGATTTTTTTAAGAATTTTTTTTTGAGGGACAATTGGAGTAATAAACGTGGATTTTTTAATGAATATTTTTGAGGGACAATTGGAGCAATAAACGTGGATTTTTTAAAGAATATTTTTTGAGGGACAATTGGAGCAATAAACGTGGATTTTTTAAAGAATATTTTTGGGGGACAATTGGAGCAATAAACGTGGATTTTTTAAAGAATATTTTTGAGGGACAATTGGAGCAATAAACGTGGATTTTTTAAAGAATATTGTTGGGGGACAATTTGAGCAATAAACGTGGATTTTTTAAAGAATATTTTTGGGGGACAATTGGAGCAATAAACGTGGATTTTTTAAAGAATATTTTTTGAGGGACAATTGGAGCAATAAACGTGGATTTTTTAAAGAATATTTTTGAGCAAAAAATTCGAATATCATGTCAAGAGCTTTTCTGTTTATTGAAGACCCATTTCTCAGTTTTTTTAATGAAATACCAGTCCAAGTGGGTAGCCTCGGAAAGGTCCTTGACAAAACAAACAATATCCGCTTTTAGAAAAGAAGACGAACAAAACTGAGCTGTAATGAAAAATAAAAACCCAATTGAAGGTTTTCCGAGGATCGAGGTGTACCGCAAATGTTTGCAAAATAATTTGTATGACTTACTATCGGTTATAGTCCACTTTTTGTACGAGGCCTGAATTGCACGTGCTAAGATTTTTAAAACAATTTACATACAAAAAAAACTACATTTCTAAATTTACCCCGACAAACAAACTGATCGAACTATTATTCAATATTTGAATTTCACTCGTGTGCTTAGAAATCACATTTCTTCAGGGTTGTCTCTTACCTTTGTTGGTTTTGTTGTTGGTGCTGATGTTGGCAGTGGTGTCATTGTTGTGGGTCTTTTTGTTGTGGCGGGTTTTGGTCGACGCGTTGTTGTTGCCTCTGGCACTGTCAGACTGCCTTCATCAGGATTTGGTGGCGTTGCTGGTGGTTTGGCCCATTCGGGCTGTAAGAAAATAGAAAAGCAGAAAAAAAAACGCAAATTGAAAACAAACAAAGCAGCAACCAAAGCAAATCAAAATAATGTTATAAATAAAAATCACACATAGACAAACAATAAGAACAAAAAAAATTATATTTATTTGGCACCTGCTCACATCTTGTGACACATAATATGTGACAACTTACCCTAGGCGTTGTTTCGCGTGTAGGTTCCGGCACACGATAATTTCTCATATTTTCGTATAAAATATGCATGAGGCCATTGGGACGTCCACACAAACCATGGAAATCATCCATGTCAATGGCCCAAGTCATGGCACCGGCATAGCCCTTTTGTTTGATCCAATCCATTTTGATTTGTACCGAGGCTTCATTTTCATAGCCCACCCATTGTGTGTCGCGATATGTATAGGGTACCATGCCATCCTTATCCCATTCAACGGTCCAGCCATTGGCTTTATCCTTAACTTCGGTACAGATTTCATAATAGGCCAAGAAACCACTGGCATTTGTGAAGGGACCAGGGGCACCACCGCCAGCTTCCTTATTAATATAGGTACCCATGTTGTAGTTTTTGTTCGAGGCACTCAGTGTAAATGTACGGCCATAGAAGGGAATGCCAACTACCAATTTGTTGGCGGGGCAACCCATTTCCTCCCACAAGGCAAGACCATCGTTGACATTTAACTTTTCATAGGCATACTGATCGTGTTTACGTTTATACAAGGGGCTATGGGTATCGGCAAAGCCGGCCCAGTTGCCACGCAAATCATAGGTCATGGCGTGGATGGCATCCAAGGCTCTGAAAAAAAACAAAATTTGTCAGAAATTTTCCAGTTTTTTAAGGATTTTCTAACTTACTCGCACAACTCCGGCACATGATAACCCTCCTGCAAACGGAACTTAGCCACCGGCACAGCCATTGTTATCTCCCAACCACGACCCTCTCTATCGAATGCCCTGCGCAATTCTTGTACAAAATACAAAAATTTATCCTTATCACTATAGCTGCCACCACGATCTGTTGCTCCTGGGTATTCCCAATCCAAATCGAAACCATCGAAATCATATTTCTTCATGAAATTAACCACGCTGCGTATGAAACGTAAACGATTTTCACGAACCGCTACCATTCGTGAATATTTCGAACCACCTTCAGCCCAACCTCCAACAGCAATTTGTAGCTTCAAATTTGGATGTGTATTACGCAGCTGTGTAAAATTGCGGAAGCCATTTTGATCGACATCTATTTCAGGATCTATGACCAAAACTTCCCATGTCTTGTCATCAACACCAATAAATGAATACACCAAATGTGTGCACATATCCGCCGGAATATCTTCAATGCCATAGCGGCCCAAGCCAGGTCGATAAACAGCCCAATTACTGAAATAGCAAACAATGCGAGCTTTTTGTTCGGTAGCTTCCACTGCCGTTCGACTGGACAGTGCAACTCCCACCAATACAAGGAGTGTTACGATGAGGCTTTTGGCTGGAAAATTAAAATAGGCAATGGGAGATTATTAGAAAACAGAAAAATAAAACTTAATTTTGATATATTAAATCTCAACAAGAAATTAATAGACAATTTATCGCCAGAAATAAGACTCATTTTTGATTTCAATTTCAGCTCAATCTGCGAAATGGAAAACGATTTGTAAGTTTTTATACCCTTCAGCACTATAAGTTAAATAATAATTAGGGGTATGAAAAAAAGCAAAAAAGTTCTATTATGCATATTCCAAAGAAAAAATCCAAATCGTAGATGGTCAAACAAGAGAGATGTAGCAGTAGGCGCTAACAAAGGATCGCCTATTCTAAGCAAACGACCGCAAGAACAGTGCTTGGATAAGAAAAACCCTCTACCAAAAAACCCATGGTACGATAAGAAGTGTCATGCTGCTACTAAAGAGAATGCTGAAGCGGTATTTTCCTCAGAAAAAAGAAATAGAAAAGTGCGAGTGTGAAGAAATTGAGAGAAATAGAAACGGAAAAGTGCGAGCATGGAAACCTGGTCACTGATGTAGAAAGTGTACTGAATAAACTGAAAGACATTTTTGTACATTAATTGATACGCTATCCATAATTAAAATAGAGAAGTACCTCCCCTAGCAACGTAATTGAGCTACAACGATTGCGTACGTCTCTGTAGTGGACCGATATAGCCCACATTTGAACCTGATCTATGGACCAATCGGTGCGCTCCATTTTAGTGAAAAATGTTGAACTTTTGTGAGGAAAGTACCCGAGAGTCTTAAGGTGTGACCCTCACTTGTAAATTTCAGATCGATTTTATTTTTAAAAATTTGTTTGCCCGTTTTATGACCACAAAACGTCAGTTTTACTAGACTAGACTAGATCCTAATGTTCTTAATAAACCCACAAAAATATATGATTATCGGTTAATCAGTTTTCGAACTAGAGTTGGCACAGCAAAGCGCTTTTACAAAAAAAGCGTTTCGTAGACGGGCATTTGTCACAAAACCGCAAAATATTTTTTAACAAAAAAATTCAGACGCTAGATTAAGACGTGCTCTTTCAGATAAAAAACAAATTCTACCAAAAAAGGTTTGGTAGTTTTCTTGGAAAAAAATCATGAAAAATGTTTTTTTTTTAGGCTAACAAGTAGGGGTCACCTATATTGACAATTCTTGGTAAAGAAGTGTTGTGACCCCTAAGAACCTTAAATGTCAAATTACAGCTAGTTCAGTTAAAAATTGTGGCTTAAATCCTAACAAATTCGAAAATCGGGAGGTGCCCTTATATGCACGCAGAAAAATTTATGTTAGAAATATGTTTGGATCCAAACAAATATATGTTTGGGACCGGTTGCAAACAAATATATGTTTGCAACATTTTGTAACATATCTCAACTTGATATGTTTGGGTAAAACATATTTTTTATGTTGGAACATTTTTTTCATGGGTGGAGAGAGGATGTTTGTCAACGAGAGTAACAACAGTGCTCGCGGCTGTGGAATGCTGTTTTATAATGAAGAGTTGTGTGTATTGTATAATAGAAGACGTAGAAGCGAAGAAGGGGGCTTTGGTGGCATGTATGCGTCAAACTCGTGTGTTTCTTGTTTTGTTGTTGTTAACCAACTTAGCAGGAGAAGAAGAAAAGAAGAAATGATATGAATTATATTTTGTTTCTTTCCTCAGTGTTTTAGATGCCTTTGTAGAGTCGAGACGGTAAAGTGAGTGAATAAATCAGTGTTTTGTGTTTTCTTAAAAATTGTGCTTTTTAGTAAATTAAATGCCCAGTACATTTTATAATTGAATCGGAAAGTTGAATGGAATTATTTTATAGGACAAGGAAGAAATCGCATTTAATATTGGTAATTACATACATACTTATGTATATTTGAAATATGGCATATCCATATTTATTTATTACATTACATAATCATTTGATTCTAGATGCCGATTCCCCGCTGATGATTTCAACTATGAGGACAATTTGTTTTATTTCACAACTAAGGAGATGCGTTCAACTACGTTTCTATATATTTTTCCTTTTTAAAAGTGTCACTATTTACAAATTATTTCAATCAGTTTTTCTTTTATTAAATTGTGTTATGTATTTCTTTGGAATTTTGTATGTACATACCTATGTGTCTGTTGTTGTTGTGCCTTTCAATAAACAACCTCAACATTTGTGTGTATACTATAGAGATAGCCAGTGAGTTCTTACTGAGAGCAAGTGAGCACACATTTCAAAGTGTTTTACATTGAATTTTACGCTCCCTTGCTCTCAGTAAGCGCCTACTGGTGCATGTGTTTGTTTTTTTGTGCGTTTTGGGGTTGTATTTTTTTGCACCCAAACATATAAAGTGTTTGCACCCAAACATAAAATTGTTTGCACCCAAAGATATATATGTTTGCACCCAAATATATATTTGTTTCCACCCAAACACATATTTGTTTGCAGACCCAAACATATATTTTGTTTGGGACACATCGACTGTGGGGCGGCTTCGCTATCCTCTAGCTTATTTCCTCTTTCAAATGCAAGTTGTTTTTTTACAAAGTTGAATTTTTTGTTCAAATCTTTGTATGGCTTTCATGACAAACGCTTAGCGTAGCCTTTGAAAGTTATGAGTTTGGTTCTGAACACTAACACGCCGCACAGTGGATCCACTTGTATGGAGAAAGTGGCCAAAAATATTTAGAGTGCAAAAATCAAGCCAATGCTCAGGTTACAGCTTTGTGCTGCTGCGAAGAGTGTTTTAAGAAACCACGAGCATGACATTGTCCCCCCTCTGGAGGGAGTACACAGTAAGAATTGTTTTATGCTGTTAATACAAAATGACATGAACAAATGTCCCGACTATCTTATGATGCAAAAATAGGCTTGGGGAAACAAAACAATCTCCAAAACAACATAAAATCTAACCAATTTAGCGGATTAAAAAAATCAATATTTTTGTCTGAAAATTGGTAAAATCTTAAATATAGATCTTATCGCATTCTTCCTGGAAGACACGTACCGCCAACGTAAGACTAATTTGGAAGAAGATTTCTTCATCTTGTCACTGATGCCATTTATCTTAATGTACGTGGTCAGATAACAGAGTTTTACGCTAATATATCCATATAAACCCTATTCTAGGGCAGCTTTAGTCAGCGACCCACCATTTATAGTCTGGCACTAGATGGCAGCTGATTTTAATACTGAATAATCTTAAACCCATGACCTACTTTGAAAAATTATTCCCGAGGTGGGCACTGGTGGGCATCATGACTAAAACCTTAGGTCAAATTTAAGTATATGATCGAATTGACATTACAAAATACACTAAGAAAATATGCAGCTAACTAGAATTCCACAACACGCGAAAACACTATTTTTTAATGAAAATTAAGCTATTACCTCCTCCTTCAAAATCCACTATAATATTTTGCTCTACGTATTAGTTTCGCGATATTTTGAATACATTTACTTGCACTTAAAACATAGGTTGTACCCACAACAAAAAATATTAGTCAAATGTTCCGACTTTTGAAGCTATTCTTAAGAAGATCGCGTTCGAATGAAACAAAAACTAATATATTTTTAAAAAGGCCCATGTCATAGCTGTCGGAGTTGCCAGATGTTGTACCAAAATTTTGACATTAATTTTTTTATTTTTGGCCAATGGGTGGATCCACTGTGCGCCGTGACAACACTTTTTTCCATGAGTTTTTCAAGGACGTGGGTTCGAACCCAGCCTGGCTCAAGCTGATTTTTATTTTTATTTGAAAATTTTGCCTATTAGGCGAAGGTCATTTTTTATTAATTTTTTAATTAATTTCTCGTTAGAGACGAGCTTACTGACCAAGATGCTTTTTGAAAAAGGAAAGCCGACGATACGAACCCACACAATCACCACTGTGTGACATGCATGTTTCGCCTTTGGTTTAGGAAGGCTCCTCAGACACATCGACTGTGGGGCGGCTTCGCTATCCTCTAGCTTATTTCCTCTTTTTTTTTTTGTTTTTTATACCCTCAGCCTTTAGGCTATGAAGGGTATATACACTTTCATACGGGCAAAATGTGCCTCATCGAAATAATGGTTTTAGACCCCAAGTATGTTTGGACGAAATGTGTTTCAGACAATTTGGAGTCGATTGAGCAATGTCCGTCCGTCTGTCTGTCTGTCTGGCGATAACTCTCGAATGGAGCAACCGATTTGGTTCAAAATTTGGCTTTCGTAATATTTTGCCCAAATTTAGTTTAAGTTCGAAGATTGGTTATATCGGTCCAGTCGTTCCGGTACCTCCCCCACAAAAGTTCGAAAATGTTCGGAAAATTTGTGCGCACGATAACTCTTGAAAGGAGTAACCGATTTGGCCCACACTTTGTACATCGTGAAAGTTCTACCAGACTTAGATGAAGTTTAAATATGGACTCAATCGGTCCACTCCTTCGAGTACCTCCCACACAAAATTTTTGGAAAGTTCAGTTTAGGACCATCTCTCGAATCGCTTTGATTTTTGCTTTAGCAACCTGTATTCACTGCCCTCCATACGCCGGTATAAGTTTCATCAGGGGCAAGTCCATACTTCCTGAGAAAATAGCCTGAAAGTTCCAAAAAACCCCTATGACACCGTGTGAGGTGGTTGGAGCGAACGATAACTCTCGAACGGTTCTGCCGATTCGATCCAAAATTTGGCCTTAGTAATATTTTGTCCAAACATAGTCTTAGTTCGAAGATAAGCCATATCGGTCCACTACTTCAGGTACCTCCCCCACAAAAGTTCAAAAATGTTCGGACAAATTGTTCGTAGGGTAACTCTTGAAGGGAGTGGCCGAATTGGTCCATACTTTACACATCCTAATATATCTACCAGATATATATATCAGTTTCAAATATGGACTATATTTGTTCACTCCGTCGGGTTCCTCCCACAAACATTTTTGGATAAATTGACTTTAAGACCTGCTCTCGGATCACTTTGATTTTTGTTGAAGCAATCTGCATTCGCTGCCTCAATTACGACAATATTCGCTCAATTACGAAAATATTCGCTAAAATGGTACTCTAAATATTGTCGAAACTCAGTTTAAAAAAGCCCTATCTATCGATATCCCCCCAAATTTTTGCGCTTTAATCCTATCTATATTGTTTTGAAAACCGCCTTAAATACGTAAGTTTTTTTGAAAAAAAAAAAGTATTTCAATCCACAGAGGCTGAGGGTATATCTCTGTCGGCAATGTCGACTGGTACTTTTTTATTTAAGGACAGTTTAGGATCTGTTCGAAGATCCTTCACACAGGGTGAGGGTATATCTCTTTCGGCAAAGCCGACTGATACTTTTTTACTTGTTTCTTAATGTTTCCCTTTGGAAGAGTATTCGCTGAAATATATTCCACAACTATGTGGTCTGTTCAACAAATAGTTTCTACTAGTTTAGGGCTAGAATATTGCAAAATACAGCAAGGCCAAGTACCTAATCGTTTCCGAGATAAAGGCCCGATAAATGGAAAAAAATTTACTTTTATTTAAACTCGGTTGTAGGAGCAGGGTTGTATCCCCAAAACTGGGAAATAAGAATAAAGAGTCTTATGCTAAGTTTACATTTACGAAATCCACTCGATTTCATCTGTCAAATCCATAGGTTAAACGTCAAATGAAATCCAATGCATTTCAGATAAGATTTCATTTGACGTTTGAGCTATGGAATTGACAGATGAAATCGAGTGGATTTCGTAAATGTAAACATAGCATTATCAAATCATAAGAAAACGTGTCCTCTCCCCGAAATAGTGTCAAATTGTCGTGCTTGAAGACATTTCTAGAAACCTAATACAGTATGAACAAATAAGTGAGAGATAAATGTTGTGATGTTCGTAATTTGTCGGAATATGTATGTCCCCAGAATTTAAAATTTATATCAACAATTAAATTTAGATAATTTTCCCACAATCGTCAATGGTCAATTTCACGCGTCAAATATTATTAAAAAAATATTATCAGACCATTTTTCAAAATAATTGGCATTTTCTTGACCAAACCTCCTACTTGGTGCAAAAATTTGTCAGTGATAAAATATAACTGTGATAGAGCTGACAAACTATCGATATTCCCAACATTACATATTTTCGATATTTTATTTCAAAAAATCGATAGCTATCGATATTATCGTTAATTTGTCATCACCATTAATTTGGAAATACAAATGGCAGAAAAGTCAATGCTTCCGTTGATATTTTGCACAAGTATTTCGCAGAACTAAAAAGGAGGAAAAAAGAATTGCTTTTATTTATTAAAAAGACACACAAATACAATTTACTTTTTCGAAAAAATTGTACGTGTGACTACGGACTTACTACTTTCTGACATCCACAAAACAGAAAAAACCGCGTAATTCCTATTCATTTCAATAGATTTAAAGTTAGGGGTTTTTAATCCGATAATATCGATATACAAAACTATCTGTCGATATTGAATTTTTAAAAAAAAGTTCGATACTATCGATAGTGACATCGATTTTTTTCCAGCTCTAAACTGTGACCTCTGGGGTGATTATGGTTAACCTACGGATCTTCTAAAAAATCGGATAAAAAAATAGTTTTGGTCCATTTCACTCTCATAAATATTTCACGACCCCACCTCCATATATATAAAATTTCGTCATATGTCGTCAAGATATGGATTTTGATATACCACATAACTTTTATGTATTATAATTTCTTGAGGTTTGTTGGGAAATCCAGTTCCCGGATCAGATCGATCATTCCAGTTCCTTTTCCCAAAAGGAACTAGTTCCTTAATATAGTTTCGTAGTTCTGAGATAGACATATAGTGTTTCATCGTTTTTTATTTTTGGTTCCAAATAGTTCCGAGACCGAAATAGTTCAACAGTAATTTCTCTTTCATCGTTCTCTTTGTTTTCTTCATTCGAAATTGTTCCTAGACCGAAATGTATTCATGGTTTGGTGGTTGACTTGACATAAAAATAAATGCAGCTATATGAACAAGATGAACTATATAAACACATGAGCTGGATATGGTTCCAATAGCTCCTTGTCCGGAATAGTTCCTTGGAACTAGTTCGTTCGGGAACTACACAACTCTAGTAATTTGGGCCCTATAATATAGCCAATAACAAAATCTCACCCGATTTTCAAAAATTTTTGTAAGATTCGTTACTGTAGCCACAAAAACGAACTGGTAAAGTTTTTTTTTATCAATTGCCTGGTCCATAAAACCGTCCTTTAGAGCATTTTAGTGAAAATTAACCTTTGATCCCGAAGATCGCTCTGGCGGCACTGGTTAATGTTAACCGATCGACAAAAAATTACATACATACGGATTTTAAATGAAATGGATTAAAAATAACAGGTAAAAACATCGTTTTTTTGCCACCCTAATTAACCTTTTGGGAAAAGTATCTATTGGGCGAAGTAAACTAATAATACTTTTAACGAAGAAAGAAACTTATATTTAAATGTAATATATTGTAATGTTCACGCCCTTGTTAACAAACATATGTATATTTGTGTATTTCTTTAAATAAATATGTATGTATGTTTCGACAATAATAAAAACGATCTTTCACAAATACATAGTAATTAAAATGGTGTGATGAAATGCAGCCGTAAAATGTATACATAAATTCCGACACACATACATACTTCCTATATTCGTGTTATAATTTGTCGTACATTTGTAAAAGAATAATACTAGAACATTTGGTGACATCGAGTGAAATTTAAGTTGAACTTATTCTATTCGTGTTTGCAATTAATTATTTCGATTATTAAAATAAAAAATATATACTGTATATCATACATATGTTTATATGTATATTATGTATGATAGGGTGTGTTTAAAATTTTAGTGATCTATGGTATTTTATATTTCATTTAACAGAAATTTATTAACATTAAATGCCCATAATGAAAATAAAACAATGTCGAAATACAAAATGGCAAAGCAAACAAAAATGTTATTGAATTATTTAACTAAATTAGTTAAGTTTTTTGATTGAGGAATTGGATAAAGTCCAAATAATTGTAAAGGAAATTATTAATAATTAGTGCTAGTTTTTAGGAAAACCGATAGCACAAGACAAATGTTGGTAAAATAAAAACGAGCCAAGAAATTTGACTGACTGATTTTTTTATTCTCGTGTCATGGGTGACGTAGGGCATGGAAGATACCAAGGAACGGAAGATACCAGTCTCCACAGTGAAACATCTATCAATCATATGATGCTGATAGACTTTACAGCTGCCAAAAACATGGTAGTTAGCAGTACCAGATTTACTCATCTCTATGTTCATAAGGCCACCTGGCTGTCTCCAGATCAAAGGTCAAGTAATCAAATTGATGATGTTGTGAAGATGGAAGACATTCATCGGACATGTTGGATGTACGATCGTTCAAAGGCGCAAACATTGATTCGGACCACTATCTTGTTGCAGCAAAGGTACGCACCCGCTTAAACGTAGCAAACAAAGTACGAACAGACACAACACGAAAGTTAGACATCGATAAGCTGCAATCACAACAGATAGCCACAGCATATTCCACTCAACTAGCCCAATTGCTTAATCAAAGCACTCCTCATCCCGATAACATATCAGCGCAATGGCAAATCATTGCCCACTCCATGCAAACAGCCGCAAAATCCATACTTGGATACCAGAGACCACCACCAAGGAATCCATGGTATGATCAGGAGTGTCGTGCTGCCACCGAAGAGAAAAATGCGGCATATAGGGCTACTTTACAATCCGTAGCAACGCGTAGCGCACGAGAGAAATATCGGGAGAAATGGAGAGAAGAGAAACGTCTTTTCCTCAGGAAAAAGAGAGAGATGGAAAAGCGGCAGTGTGAAAAATTCGAGATGTACAGGAGCCAGAATGAAGTCCGAAAATTCTACCAATGAGTCAAGCATCAAACTGATGGTTTTGGTATAGGCACATCCTCCTATAGAGACCAGCAAGGTAATTTGGTAACTGATATAGAGAGTGTACTCAGGATATGGAAAGAACTCAGAACTGTTGGTATCCAATAGCAGGGAAGACGACGAAGATACCACAGTCCCAATCCCAGAAGATGGCATTGAATGTATACCGCCCAGCCAAGATGAGGTAAAGACAGCAAGCAGCCCGCTGCGTTCAAAGGTATTCCAAGCCATGTCTGAATTTGGTATCCCCGCAAAGCTCATACACAAACAACATACCTCCTTATAGCTCCAACAAAAAACCAAATAACAATAGAAATTCAATTCAAAAATCGTCAAACGAATAAAAATCGTGAAGTTACCGGGTTCGGGCACGTTGTGATTATTTTGAACATCGTCGAACTGCGTCTACCGCGTATTTTTATTTGTTTTTAAATTCCACAAAAAATTATTCATAAAAACACTCAAAGTTGTGCCAAAACAAAAATCACTTCTAATTACGATAAACAACAAAATACAGCTGATCTGCTTGCACAAACTGTCATATTATCGGTGTTGCCAGATCGGAATTAAATTGAATCAGTGTGGTGGTGTTCATTACTATTCTACACTGAAAGAAATCACTTTGCATTAATCCAAAATGAGTTTGGGTAATCCACCGCCAGGTGGCGGAACACCTCTTAGAGGCAACCGTATTCAAATTATTCAAAATGAAAATATCAACTTAAATAAAAAAATAGAAGAACTTAATGATATTATAAAAAATATGCAAATCGAACTAATTCAACTAAGAGAAGAAAATGTTGAACTGAGAAACGCTGTGTGTCAATATATTAGCACAGATGAAGAAATTCCAACAGAAAAACAAAACTGTTCCGCAGATTTGCAATTAACAGAAAACAAAAAAACAAATGTCGTCTTCGAAACCGACGAAGAAGAATTAGAACGTGAAACTAACTGGATACTCAACAAGTCCAAAAAGAATAAAAATAAAAACAAAGATTCTAAAAAAGTACTTAATCCACCAAACCAAGAAACACCAGTGTCTACAATAACTGAAAATTTAACACAAACTACCAAAACTAAACAACAAAAACCTCCTCCAATCAATATTGTGGGGATAACAACATATAATGAAATCAAAAACATATTAAAATCAGCAAATATTCAAAACTTTAAACTTTTATTCCTAAATAATAATGTGTGGAAAGTGAATACTGATGATTCTGATAATTACAGATCACTTTCTTCTTACTTAAATAATTCCAATATAGAATGGTATACATATGAAAATAAAATTGATAGACCTCATAAAATAATGGTTCGTGGTCTGCATCACACATGTCCAAAAGAAGACATTATGGATGACTTAAAGGCACAAGGCTTTCATCCTTTAGATGCCACTAATATAATAAAAAAAGAAAAATCAGACAATGGTTATAAATATAAAAAGTTGCCGTTATTCAGAGTGACATTCTCAAACATTGATAGCATAAATGACATTAACAAAATTGAATTTATTAACGAGATTGGAGTAAAAATAGAACCATTAAAACGTACCACAAATCTCATTCCACAGTGTAAGAGGTGTCAAGGCTTCAACCACACGAAGCAATACTGCAAACGAGAACCTAGATGTGTTAAATGTGCAGGTAAACATCTGACTAATGAATGCGAAAACCAAGTAGTCGAATTGCCAAAATGTGTTAACTGTTTGGGAAATCACCCAGCAAATTATAGAGGATGTGAAGTTGCAAAAGAGCTTCAGAAAATCAGAGAAAAATCACGCCCTACAGTACCACAAATGAAAGAACAGAAAACAAATCCCAGCACAATAATTCAAAATAAAACAAAACAACCTCTACCAAAACAAACTTCCTTCTCAAATAATAATATCGAATCAGTCAAAACTAATTCGCAAAGAAAAACATATGCATCAGTTACAAACGATCATCATCAAAACATGTTAACAGAACTCCTAAAGAGTATTGAAAAAATAAATCAAAGACTCGATATGCAAAACGAGTTAAACAATAAAATTTTCCAAAAACTTAATCAATTTACCTAAAATATGCCTTTCCTCAGAGTATCAACATGGAACTGTAATGGTCTTGTTAAGCACCTAGATGATATAGAATTATTTCTACATACAGAAAAAATTGATATATTACTTATATCTGAGAGCCACCTCACCAATACATCTTTTGTAAATATAAAAGGATATACGCTCTACCATTCTGTTCATCCCTCACAAAGAGCTCGTGGAGGAGCGACAGTCATAATCAAAAGTAGTTTACAACACTATGAAGATCTTAAAATAGAAACAGACATTTTTCAAATTGCCTCGGTTGTGGTTCACATGAACTCCAATAATGCTTTTAAAATTGCAGCATTATATTCTCCACCGAGACACTCAATTAAAGAATCAGACTATACTGAGATGATCAAAACCTTAGAAGATCACTTCATACTTGGAGGAGACTTCAATGCCAAAAATAAGCTATGGGGATCAAGACTAACTAACCCAAAAGGCTATGAATTATTCAAATCTATAAAACGAAACCAGTGCCGAGTAATATCTGGAAATGAGCCTACATATTGGCCAACAAATACAAACCTTATACCGGATTTAATTGATTTTTTCATTGTAAAAAATTTACCCGAATCATATCTACATATTGAAAACTATATAGGATTGTCTTCGGATCATTCACCACTCATCTTAACTGTAGGAGACTATATAATCACAAAACCAATACCTGCTACATTAACCTCTAAGAAAACTAACTGGGAACTATTCAGATCATTACTTGATGAAAATATAACACTAAATACGTCTCTTAAATCTAGAAATGATATTGATGACGATCTAGAAAGCTTCATTCAATCTATTCAGCAGGCCTGTTGGCAAAGCACTACGGGAAACACCGGACAAACGGCAAATTACAAAAACTACCCAAAATCGATAAGAGAAAAGTTATCAGCTAAACGCAAAGCAAGGAGGATTTGGCAAAAACACAGAACTACAGAAAACAAGAGAAGACTCAATCAATTGACTATAGAGCTCAAGAGGTTAATTAAAAATGAAGACAATAAAAATATGTCAGATTATTTGAAGAGCCTGTCTACATCTAAAGAAGGCGATTACAGTCTGTGGAAAGCTACTAAACATATTAACCAAGTTAAACCAAAAATACCTCCAATTAAAAATCCCCACGGAACTTGGATCAGAACGGATCAAGACAAAGCAGAACTTTTTGCTAAGCATTTTGAAAACACATTTAGCCCATTACCAGTGCAAACATCGGAGGAAAATACTACACCTGTCAATAAAATAGACTCGCACCCTTTAAAAACGGTAACAGTTAGTGAATTGAAAACAGTAATCAATAAAGATCTGTCCAATAAAAAGGCTCCAGGATACGATTTAATTACCACGGAAATAGTAAAGAAATTTACAGAAAAGGCTATCAGAAAATTACTATACATTATAAATGCATGCTTCAGACTGAGACATGTGCCATTACAGTGGAAAGTTGCGGAAATAATCGTCGTAGAGAAACCTGGTAAGCCACCAAATGACTTGAAATCTTATAGGCCAATATCCTTGCTTCCAATAATGTCCAAAATATTTGAGAAACTTCTTGCTACCAGATTCAAGAAAATAGCTGAAATCAGAACCTTAATACCTACACATCAATTTGGTTTTCGAGAAAAACATTCTACAATTGAACAAGTGCACAGAATAACAAATATGGCGCAAACAGCGATTGATAAGAAAGAAGTAGTATCTGCAGTTTTTCTGGATATAAGCCAAGCCTTTGATAAGGTATGGCATAAAGGCCTGTTATTTAAACTTCACAAATATTTACCTACAGAAATGTTTGAAATATTAAAATCTTACTTGGAAGAACGTTTCTTTAGAGTGAAAGTTGAATATGAGTACTCTTCACTAAAACCAATAAGAGCAGGTGTGCCTCAAGGGAGTGTCCTTGGGCCACTCTTATACCTTATATATACATCCGATATGCCAATATCACCAGAGTCTACATTCGGTACTTTTGCTGATGATACAGCTATATTAGCTAGTGGTAAAACAGAAGAAATCGCAACAGATAAACTAAAAACTGCTCTTTATGGAGTAGTAACATGGACAAAAAAGTGGAGACTTAAATTAAATGAAAGTAAATCAATTCATATGCTTTTTACTAATAAAAATAACCCACGCACACCACCAATTCTCATAAACAACATCAAAATTCCATATGCTAACACAGCAAAATACCTGGGAATGACTCTTGATACAAAGATTAAGTGGAAAGAGCACGTGAAGAAAAAAGTGCAGGAAATTAAACTGAAATTAAATCAACTAAATTGGATCTTCTCAACAAAATCAAACATTACTATAACCAATAAGCTACTTGTATATAAACAAATTATTAAACCCATATGGACATATGGTATACAGTTATGGGGATGTGCAAATCAACCCGAAATCCAAAAGATACAAAAAATACAAAATAAAATCCTACGATCTATAGTAAAAGCTCCATGGTACGTACGAAATTCCGATCTACACAGAGATCTTCGTATAAACTTAGTCGCAGACGAAATTAAACTACAAGCTCAGAAGTATACTATCAAACTTCTTCACCACACAAACACAGATATGACAGGCATCTATCATAATCACATTAACAGAAACGGCAGAAGGCTAAGAAGAATAACTCCAATGGATTTAGTCAATTAAGTCTTGAAAGCTATCTATCACCTTTAGAGTGTAATTACTGAATTACTAACTCACATAATCCTCACAATTATACTAATCATGTATTGTAAATTAATGAAATATTGCTTGATGAGTTTTTTCTAACTCAGTTGTAATAAAGTGAAATAAAAAAAAAAAAAAAAAAAAAGCTCATCCGGCTTTGTAAAATGGCATTAACTGACACGAGGTCCTCAGTTAAAATAGGAAAGAACCTCTCCGAAGAGTTTGGTACCAAAAGAGGTTTCAGACAAGGAGACAGCCTTTCGTGTGATCTCTTCAACATCCTGCTGGAAAAGGTATACGAGAGGCAAACGTCAAAAGAAGTGGCACAATCTACACCAATAGCCACATGTTACATGCTTATGCTGATGATATAGACATCATGGGCCGATCAGTAAAAGAAGTAACTGATACCTTTATGAAGGTCGAAGGAGAATCTGCTAAAGTGGGTCTGGCGGTAAACGGTGAGAAGACCAAGTTGATGGTGTCGACGCGCAATGCGTCCATTGAGCTCGGACCGACTGTGGAAGTTGGTTCCTATAATATTGAGGTAGTAAAAGACTTCGTCTACCGCGGCACCTCCGTAAACACAACAAACGAAATCAGTTGTGAAATAAAAAGAAGAATTGTATTGGCCAACAGATGCTACTTTGGTTTAAGTAAGCAATTTAAAAACAAACAACATCTCGTCAAACAAAAATAACGCTCTACAAAACACTGATACTACCCGTGCTGATGTATGGCTCCGAAGCCTGGGTACTTGCGCAAGCAGACATGGCAGTGCTTGGTGTGTTTGAGAGAAAAATTCTTCGAAAGATCTACGGATCAATCTGCTTTGAAGGTGAATATCGACGTCGAATGAACCACGAGCTGTATCTGCATACAACGACATCAATATTGTTAAACGTGTCGAGATGCAACGATTGCATTGGCTAGGCCATATCATAAGAAAGAGCGATGATGAACCCGCTAAAAAGGCGTATAAATACGGACCGCTAGGCAGGCCAAGGAATAGATGGCGCAAACAAGTGGATGATGAGATGAAAAGCGCGTATTCCAGAGTGCGAAGCAACAAATATAGATAAATGGAGATCTTTTCTTAGTTCGGCCTATGGAACGAATGTTCTGTAATGGGCCAGCTAAGTAAGTAAGTAAGTATTTTTATTGTAGAGAACATTTTCCTCAGAAATGAGGAATTGTTTAAAATTTGGAAGCAAAGTGACACAAAAGCTAAGAAAGAGGAAGACATTTTAAACTATGTACTAGTATTACAAAACAGTTGTGAAACCAGACCGTCTAAGGAATATTTAAAGTACTTAGGAGAACAAATAAGAGTTTTTTGCGACAAATTGAACAACAAATGGAAGAAAGTCATAGATATATTAAGAAATTTTAAGATCAAAATTCACAGTGGCTTGTTTCTGATATAATATTCAAAAAATAAAAAACAGAATGCAAAATACCAAGCTGCCCCAAGGCGGACGCCCGCGTGTCTTGTTTTCAGAAATGTCTACTCGAAGTAAGAGAAGGGAAGCGGTCAAACTTTCCACCTCAAAAGATCACGAAACTAATTTACTAGTGAAAGCAGCTTGTGTTTCTGCTAAGAAAACGGGGAAAACAAATCTGGCTTATGTTCTCAAAGAAACGACGGAAAGTCCTACAAGACCTTCAAAGATAAGGAAGCTGAGCGCTAATTCAACTGTCCCTGTTAAACTTTCTGCAGCATATTTTCTCGAAAATAATTTTTCAAAACGTCAGTACTGTAATGTTCCTATGGAAAATAAGGAAAGAAATTGTAATATATTCCCATCTTATAAACTTCTGCTTGCAGAGAAGAACTTATGCAGACCCAACAATGTAGAATTCGTGAAAATGTGGCCGAAGTTCCTTTTCAAAATCTATTAGATCATACTGCAGCAAGAATAGTTGAAATACAAAAGGATGTGATTTTAGTTGCAATAAATACCGATAAGTGCAAGTCAATTTCTGCAGAGTTAATATTGAGCTATGGATTTGATAGTAGTACTGGGCAAGCTCACTATAAACAGGGGTTTACCGATCCAAATACAAACGATTCAAGCCTTTTGGCAACATCTCTTATACCACTGAGACTCATAGACTCTAACCGACCGTTATGATCAAATATAACACCTCAATCTGCACGATTTTCTAGACCCATAAAACTGGAATTTGTGAAAGAAACCAGAGAAGTTATTTTAAAGGAAAATGCATTTTTGAACGAAGAAATTGAAAAGTTGACGCAATAACAATCGAAATAAAATTTCGATTATTTCTTACTGTAATTGACGGAAAGGTTTTAAATGCCTTAACTGGTACTAATTCAAATCTTGCATGTCCTATATATGGTGCCACATCAAGTGATTTCAAGAAAATTAAAGACTACAGTTTTGAAAAATTTTGGCCGAAAGAAAACAGTCTTAAACATGGCATAAGCCCACTTCACTGCCGTATAATATTTTTCGAATTTTTATTGCTTTTGGGATATAAGTGTGAAATAAAAAAATGACAAATTAGAGGACAAAAAGATAAAGAAAATGTTTTTTTTTAAGGAACACGGTGCTCTTGAATCAAATTTAAATGGAAGGTGCTTACACCTGGGAAGTTTTTGCGGATTCTGAAACTACAACGTTCATAGATAAAAAAAATCAAAAAACAAAAAAATCGCCCGAGCGCTTTTTAAATAAATCGCGATTCCAGTTGACATTTTTAGGGGTTGTTTAGGTTTTTGCGATTTTGCAAAGTCCGCAAGTCGAATCAAACTGGGAATAAAGAAAAAGTTGTGGCTATCAAAATTCTCTCTAGGACATTAGGAACAATACTAATTGTCCATCCCATAGAAATTCGGGACATCGCAGCGATAACACTAAAAGCAATGGAAAGAGTCCTCTCCCAAACTGCGGTTAAACAGATGGACCAGAGTTAGGTGGAAGAACAGGTCTGAGAATTTCTTCAGGAGAAACAAAAATCTGTCTCCTACTGCAGGATTATAACACAATATTTCAGGCGGGAATCCTAGCGATTACAGGGTATCTGAATTGACACTAAATATTGGGTTTGGGATAAAGGGGATATGTTTTTCCCCCACATATATGAGATTTCCCACCACAAGCGGAAAAAGACTCAATGAAAGCAAATTGAAGTGGGTCATCTATAAAAAGGAAGGGAAGGGAAACTAATTTTAAGACCAAAAAGGCCTTTTTAAAAAGTGAGACCATAGGGGCATTTTTAAAAGGGCCACAATGGCAAAAGATTTAAAAGAAAAATATATAAAATATACCATAAAGACTTTATAGAAGTAAGACCAAAAGAGCTTTCGATAAAGGTAACAATGGCAACAAAAAGACCATAGGGTCTATTTGGGTAAATAGTATATTATGTGAATAAATAATATAGGCATTCGAAAAAGGACAATATATAGGAAACAAAGACACATAAGGACAATAAATAACACTGTGTGTAATTTTTTGTGTCATGGAAAATTAACCACATTCTGACACCGCAGCGTGATAGAAGACGAAAAATAAGAAGACACGTGTCTTGGCGTTTTTCCCTGTTACTTCAAATTTCACGGTTATGGGCCCCCAAAGACCTGAGGCCTTGATGTCAACAAGGACCATTTTGTCAGGCTCATATCTTCTAAACTGCTAAGAATTTTGGTTTACTCGTGGAGGCAAAGTTGTAGCTCTCATCTTAAAGAATAATAATTGTGAAGACATAAAATCCATTCAACCTTATCTTCAAGGTCAAAATCGTTAAGGTCAAGTTTCCGTTATAATTTTTTCTCAGATTTTGGCCTATAGATATCAAACCGATCAAAATTGAATCAAACAACCAACTACAAAAATGTTCCTTAGGTCTCAATAAACGACTTTTTGGAACATACGAACCCTGTAGAAATGGTTCTTAAAGGCCAAAATAGCTAAACAAATGCAATATATATTTTCTTTTTTCGGTTTCTGCTCCAAAGAAATTAAACCATTCGAAATTCAAGAAAACATTCAACTACAATAATGTAGCGAATATATCAGTATACAACTTTGTGGAACATCAGAGTCCACTACGAACTGTTCTTAAAGGTCAAAATAGCAAACAACTTTAGAAAATATTCGATTTTTATACTTTTTTCTCCGATTCTGGTCCATAGATCCCGAACCGTTCAAAATTCAAGAATACAAGCAACTACAAAAATGTACCTAAGATCTCAGTTAACAACTTCCTAGAACATTTGAACATTCTAGGAGCGGCCCTTTAAGCTCCAAATTCCATTAGTTTTACTCATTCTTTCCTGGTCAGGTCCGTAACTAACAAACCTTTCAAATTTTCTAGAGTGTTGAACAGTTTGTTATTTCCAGACCTGAGCATTAACCATAATATAATTGTTAGTGAATTTTGAACATGAAGGACCGTTCCTAGAATGTTCATATGTATGTTCTAGGAAGTTGTTAACTGAGATCTTAGGTACATTTTGGTAGTTGCTTGTATTCTTGAATTTTGAACGGTTCGGTATCTATGGACCAGAATCTGAGAAAAAAGTATAAAAATCGAATATTTTCTAAAGTTTTTTGCTATTTTGACCTTTAAGAACAGTTCGTAGTGGACTCTGATGTTTCACAAAGTTGTATACTGATATATTCGCTATATTATTGTGGTTGAATGTTTTCTTGAATTTTGAATGGTTTAATTTCTATGGAGCAGAAACCGAAAAAAGAACATAAAAATTGCATTTATTTTGCTATTTTGACCTTTAAGAATCGTTTCTACAGGGTTCGTATGTTCTAGAAAGTTGTTTATTGAGATCTAAGGAACATTTTTGTAGTTGGTTGTTTGATTCAATTTTGATCGGTTTGATATCTGTAGGCCAAAATCTGAGAAAAAATTATAACGGAAACTTGACCTTAACGATTTTGACCTTGAAGATAAGGTTGAATGAATTTTATGTCTTCACAATTATTATTCTTTAAGATGAGAGCTACAACTTTGCCTCCACGAGTAAACCAAAATTCTTAATGGTTTAGAAGATATGAGCCTGACAAAATCGTTCTTTTTGACATCAAGGCCTGAGGTCTTTGGGGCCCATAACCGCGAAATTCGAAGTAACAGGGAAAAACGCCGAGACACGTGTCTTCTTACTTTTCGTCTTCTATCACGCTGCGGTGTCAGAGTGTGGTTAATTTTTTTCGTGTCGCACAGTGTAATTTTAAAGGGTCTTCTGCGGCATTCAGAGGAAAGAAAAAAGAAAAAATATATATAAAGAAATTCAAAGACCCATAGGGTCAAATTAAAGACCAAAAGGGCAAGTTTGAAAAAAGTAAAATAGAGACCATAGGGGCACATAGAAAAAAATTACATGTATACAAAGGAGTTAAAAGACCAAGTTCAAAGACCCTTGGGGGCAAAATCAAAGACCCGTAGGGGCAAACTCAAATACCCGTAGGGACAAAATCAAAGACCCTTGGGGCAAAAGAAAGAAAAAAATAATGGTGAAAAGACCCTTGAAGACAAAACACATATTGGAATCAAAAGCCATAGGGGCTAAATTCAAAGACCATAGGGGTACATAGGTATAATGTACAAAATATTATAAAAGAAAAAGAGGACCATAATCGTCTCAAGTAAAAGAACCAAAGGGACCAAAAAAGCACTCACAAAAAGTAAAACGAAAAGAGAACAAGTAAAAACGGCGTTAAATTCGGCCGGGCCGAACTTGTTATACCCTCCACCACAAGTTGTATTGAAGTAAAATGGAATAATTATTTTCCTTTCATGTATGAAGAAGACTTAATACTAAATTTCAGCAATTTCGGTAAAACAATGTGAGGCACCATTCTATGGGGGCTATTTCAAAACGTCGATCTATACCGACAAATTTCTGACGGAAAGTTTTTAGGCTCAAAGAAGATTAAATACTAAATTTTCTATATTTCGGTAAGAGAATGTGGCTAAAACTTAAAAAATACCGAAAATCAAGAAGTACGCTTCTATGGGGATATAGGAAGACGTGGACCTATACTGATAATACCCTTCTGGAATATTTTATAACTCTTGGAAGACGAAATAACGAATTTCAGCCATTTCGGTTGGATATTGACGTCACAATCATCAGTATTACGAAAATCGGGAGGTACCGTTTTATGGGGGCTATATCGAAACGTGGACCTATACCGACGAATTTTAGTCAGAAATGGGGCAATATGAAAGCGTGGACCTGTACAGACATATTTCTGGCGAACAGTTTTATATCACATTGAAGACTAAATTCCAAATTTCAGCCATTTTGGTGGAATGTTGAAGACACAACCTTCAAAATACGAAAAATCGGGAGGTACCTTTCCATGGGGGCTATATGAAGGCGTGGACCTATACCGACAAATTTAAGGGGGAAGTTTGAGTACCCCCAACAAAGTCTAAATACCAAATTTCAGGCATTTCGGTGGAATATTGAGGCCACAACGTTCAAAATACCGAAAATCGGGAGGTACCGTTCTATGGGGGCTATATGAAGGCATAGACCGATACCGACAAAGTTCTGGGGGAAGTTTTATACCACCAACGTAGATTAAGTACCAAATTTCAGCCATTTCGGTGTGATAATGAAGCTAAAACCTTCAAAATACCGAAAATAGGGAGGTACCTTTCTATGGGGGCTATATGAAGGTGTGGACCGATACCGACAAAATTCTGGGGGAAAGTTTCATACCCCTAAAGAAGACTACGTACCAAATTTCAGCCATTTTGGTAGGATAATGAAGCTAAAACCTTAAAAATACCGAAAATCGGGAGGTACCGTTCTATGGGGGCTATATGAAGGTGTGGACCGATACCGACAAAATTCTAAGGGAAAGTTTTATGCCCCTAAATAAGACTACGTACCAAATTTCAGCCATTTTGGTAGGATAATGAAGCTAAAACCTTCAAAATACCGAAAATTGGGAGGTACCGTTCTATGGGGTTATATGAAGGTGTGGACCGATACCGACAAAATTCTGGGGGAAAGTTTTATACCCCTAAAAAAGACTACGTACCAAATTTCAGCCATTTAGGTAGGATAATGAAGCTAAAACTTTAAAAATACCGAAAATCGGGAGGTACCGTTCTATGGGGGCTATATCAAAACGTGGACCGATATATCCCGTTTTCAATACCAACCATCCTGCAAGTAATAAAAACTTCTGTACCAAATTTTGACTTTCTATCTTTAAAATTGCGAGCTGTATCTTGATTTCAACAGACAGACGGACGGACTGACGGACGGACGGACGGACGGACGGACGGACAGACGGACATGGTCAAATCGACATAGAATTTTATGCTGATCAATAATATATATACTTTATAGGGTCTCCGACGAATATTTCGATGTGTTACAAACGGAATGACAAATTTAATTATACCCTCCATATGGTGGAGGGTATAAAAAAGAAAAAAATAGAAATTAACAGAAAAGAGGACTATAACAGTCCAGTGGGGTATAGAAAACTATACTCCCTAATTTATCAGGCATTGCTTTATAGTCACTTCAAGAAATTGGCCATTTTTATACCCTCCACCATATTATGGAGGGTATAATTAAATTTGTCATTCCGTTTGTAACACATCGAAATATTCGTCGGAGACCCTATAAAGTATATATATTATTGATCAGCATAAAATTCTATGTCGATTTGACCATGTCCGTCTGTCCGTCCGTCCATTTTAAAGATAGAGAGTCAAAATTTGGTACAGAAGTTTTTATTACTTGCAGGATGGTTGGTATTGAAAATGAGATATATCGGTCCACGTTTTGATATAGCCCCCATAGAACGGTACCTCCCGATTTTCGGTATTTTGAAGGTTTTAGCTTCATTATCACACCGAAATGGCTGAAATTTGGTACTTAGTCTACGTTGGTGGTATAAAACTTTCCCCCAGAATTTTGTCGGTATCGGTCCACACCTTCATATAGCCCCCATATAACGGTACCTCCCGATTTTCGGTATTTTGAAGGTTTTAGCTTCATTATCCTACCAAAATGGCTGAAATTTGGTACGTTTAGGGGTATAAAACCTTCTCATAGAATTTTGTCGGTATCGCTCCACACTTTCATATAGTTCCATAGGACGGTACCTCCCGATTATCGGTATTTTGAAGGTTTTAGCTTCATTATCACACCGAAATGGCTGAAATTTGGTACTTAGTCTACGTTGGTGGTATAAAACTTTCCCCAAGAACTTTGTCGGTATCGGTCCATGCCTTCATATAGCCCCCATAGAACGGTACCTCCCGATTTCGGTATTTCGAACGTTGTGGCCTCAATATTCCACCGAAATGGCTGAAATTTGGTATTTAGACTTCGTTGGGGGTACTCAAACTCCCCCTTGAAATATGTCGGTACAGGTCCACACTTTCATATTGCCCCATTTCTGACTAAAATTTGTCCACGTTTCGATATAGCCCCCATAGAACGGTACCTCCGGATTTTCGTAATACTGAAGATTGTGACGTCAATATCCAACCGAAATGACTGAAATGCGTTATTTCGTCTTCCAAGAGTTATAAAATATTCCAGAAGAGTATTATCAGTATAGGTCCACGTCTTCCTATATCCCCATAGAAGCTTACTTCTTGATTTTCGGTATTTTTTTAGTTTTAGCCACATTCTCTTACCGAAATATAGGAAATTTGGTATTTAGTCTTCTTTGAGCCTAAAAACTATCCGTCAGAAATTTGTCGGTATAGATCGACGTTTTGAAATAGCCCCCATAGAATGATGCCTCACATTGTTTTACCGAAATTGCTGAAATTTAGTATTAAGTCTTCTTTATACACGAAAGGAAACTCATTATTCCATTTTACTTCAATACAACTTGTGGTGGAGGGTATAACAAGTTCGGCCCGGCCGAACTTAACGCCGTTCTTACTTGTTTAAGCTTATACTGTGAATTCTGCACCGAAATCTTTACAGTCTGACTAAAACAAGGCTTTGAAATGTGAATATCACGCAGAATTCTGTATCGTTGTACAGAACGGCTCATTGCATTGTGAATAGATCCACATCTATTACTTTTATATCAAATTATGTTAACACCAGAAACTTGTTTAACATGAGAACTGCTAGATGCCGCTAAGAAACCACTCGACAAATAATTGACGTATTTAAAAAGAAATTATTTCACGTTGTGCATTTTCAAGTACAAAGTTAAAGATTTGTTGCAGTCGAATGTTAAACTGTTTCTATTATAATTTGAATATTGACGTTTTATTTTTCTTTACTTAATCTTTAACTGAATTTTTTAATTAATCATTGTAAGATTACAAAACAGTATTTATTTCAAATGTAATATTGTAAACAAATTAATGTTAATAAATACTGAATTCAATAAATGCTGAGATAGGTTTGTCCAGTTAAAAAATGCATCCCCCATGGATGATTTTAATGACATTATTTTCTCATTCCATATCGATTGGCAAATTAATGCATAATTTTGTTAATGAATCCAAAACAGGAACAAAATTGGCACCCATCCACACACAATAAATGTATCTTTAACGTCTTCCAAACACTAATTAGATTTTACAAAAAATTTGTCAACATCAGGAGGAGTTCAATCAACCGCACGCACACACACAGTATTTCTTTTTTAATTATTTGATTACGTGGTTATTCCACGGCTATCACCTCCACCATCAATAAATGATATGTCTTTGACGTTGCCAAAAGCGGAAAGGAATCAAGCAATCGAACAACCTGCCACCCCATACTTACAAATCGAATGGTATAATTCAAAGTAAAAAAAAAAAACAAATTGAATTCGAATGCAACAACAACTTATTATTTCAAAAAAACGTCCACAGAATACATAATTGACACACGCTCGGCACGATCAATTTTTTGGCGACCCAAAAGTTTGTTTAAAATTTTGAAAACGTCGTTTGATTTTATTTTTTCATTACTTTGTGGTTAACAACAGAAATTGTTCTTTTCTTTTTCTTTCATTTATTAAACACTTCGGGGGATTGTTCTTTTTTTCTGGAACAAGAAGACAATGGAATTCCATTGCAGTTGATTCCTCTGACTTGATTGTCAAGGTAAAAACATATGATTGCAACAGTTGTCTTTGTTTATTCTCCCATGAGACGACTCATGGGCGGGGGGTAGGTGGTGCATTCATGTTGATGCAGCACCCCAGTATTCATTTCATTGCATGAATGTAAAAAGTTCATTAACTCCCAAGGCTTTGTGTGATGGATGCACTTGATTGTCGGCGGCAGTAACATTTTTATAGTTTCACTAGCAAATGCCCGCTACTTCGTATGCGGAAAGGAAACGAAATATATATAAACAATATTTAATACGGGAATGGTGAATACTGGAGATTCTATTGTACTAAGACCTATTTTTATTATAAATATTTTTTCGATTGTAGTCAGAATTTAAAAAAAAAATATCTGCCTTATCGCATCCCTACCATATTTTTTATTGCGAATTTCCAAAACTACGTATCATATTGCAAATTTCAGATTTGACTCCTGGTTTTACCCCTTCACTAACACAGCATTCCCTTCCAGTACGAATTTCCAAACACTTAACTTTATCTCACCCCTTCACAACAACAATCACGCACATTCACAATTCATGGTTCTAGCTTTAGCGGTTTCGGCCAGAACCCGAAAAGGTCCGTTAAATTTTCGGCATTTAAAATGGCCATAAAAATCCACGTTTTCGGATATCCCCATATAACGGTACCTCTCGACTAAGTGTATTTTAAAAGAAGAACAAATGTATATTGTCCAATCTTCTTTAAATTTGGACCTTGAATACTCAGAGGATATAAAAGTTTTATTAAAAAATTCTCCACTTCAATCCACGTTTATTAGAAGAGATATTTTGAAGATTTAGAGTATTTTGAAAATCTTCTGCACATTTTCCAACCGAAATTCGGAATTTGTGGCATGAAAGGTTAGAAAACTTCTTTACAAAAAATTGTACTTATTGTGCACTGGTATGTCAACCATATATAACGGAAATTTTTTGAAGGCATTTTAATTTAGGATTTTTTAATATCAGGGGGTAAATACTTTCTAGTTAACAAAATTGTCGCATTGGACCATGTTTTCAAATTTACATACCAAACAAAACAAAAACATTTTTTGAAAAGATACTTCACGTTTGACTACTTAATTTCAGTACATTATTTATAAACTCCTTGGCTTTAACATCAAATCAATGGAACAATATTCAGTACAATTTTTCAAACTCAGAACTTTGTCTCAAATTTTAGAGCGATCTTCATAACAAATATTTTTCCATTTCGTATTTTTTGTACAAATACCGTATTTCCAAATTATATAATCCCAGTTTTGTTCCTACACCCAACACCAAATTTAGTACCTTAAATATTTAAAATGGTCTTGATACCAACATGTTATCCAACTTATCGTACACATAGGTAAACGTTTTAAAAATTACTTCCTTATATTCAACATATATCCTAACTCCAATTCACTTTTCCAGTTTTACCAGTTCCCCTGAAACCCATTTGGGGACTATTTAGTAGTTTTTGTATAAATAAGTACGAATTTTCAAAACCTCCTCGCTACCTCCACTCTAATACCGAATTTCAAAATTCCATTTCTAACCTTTACAAAATCACAAATTGTACAAAATTCTATACCATATAGCAAATACCAAAAGGTACCAAATTTTGTACCATTTAGCACTTTTCGTACACGATATCCAATGTAGTTCCATTTAGCACTTTTCCATAAGTACGAATTTCCAAAACTACCTCAATCCTACACTCCAACAATAATCTGTTAATGCAAATACAAATTATAGCGAATTTCGTACCATTTAGTACTGCTTCGTGCACATTAGTACGATTTTCCAAAGCTACCTCCATATCTCAATTCTATATTCCAACAGTAATCTTAATTCCAAATTTCAGGATTCCAGCTCTTCAAATCCAAATCATACTAAACTCAGTACCATTTAGGACTTTTCGACCTTTGGTACATCTTTCTTACTCTTCATCAGTGACCCCCATTCCAAATTTCAGGATTCCGGCCCTATTCGTTAACCCATATCCAAATTGTACTATATTTAGTACCATTTAGTATTTTTCGTATACTTTTAATTCGAATTTCCAAAAACCTTTCTTTTTTACTCTCCATCAGTGACCCTCATTACAAATTTCAGGATTCCAGCACCATCCGTTCACCCAAATCCAAATTGTACTAAATTTAGTACAATTTAGTACTTTTCGTATTTACAAAAACCTTTCATTGCTACTCTTCATCAGTGACCCTCATTCCAAATGTCTGTATTCCAGCTCAATCCGTTCACCCAAATCAAAATTGTACTAAATTTAGTACCATTTAGTACTTTTCGTACCCTTGTAATTCGAATTTCCAAAAACCTTTCTTTTTTACTCTCCATCAGTGACCTTCATTCCAAATTTCAGGATTCCAGCTCTATTCGTTCACCCAAACCCAAATTGTACTAAATTTAGTACCATTTATTACTTTTCGTATATTATAGTTCGAATTTCAAAAACCTTTCGTTTTTACTTTTCATCAGTGATCCTCATTCCAAATTTCAGGATTCCAGCTCTATCCGTTCACCCAAATCCGAAGTGTACTAAATTTAGTACCATTTAGTACTTTTCGTGCACTTATGGTTCGAATTTCTAAAATCTTTCTTTGCTACTCTCCATCAGTGACCCTCATTACAAATTTCAGGATTCCAGCCCAATCCTTTCACCCAAATCCAAATTGTACTAAATTTAGTACCATTTAGAACATTCCGTGCACTTATAGTTCAAGTTTCCAAAAACCTTTCTTTGTTACTCTCCACCAGTGACCCTAATTTCAAATTTCAGGATTCTAGTGCCATCCGTTCACCCAAATCCAAATTGTATTCAATTTAGTACCATTTAGTACTTTTCGTACCCTTATAGTTCGAATTTACAAAAACCTTTCATTGTTACTCTTCATCAGTGTCCCTCATTCCAAATGCCTGTATTCCAGCTCAATCCGTTCACCCAAATCAAAATTGTACTAAATTTAGTACCATTTAGTACTTTGCGTACCTTTACAGGTCGAATTTCCAAAAACCTTTCATTGTTACTCTTCATCAGTGACCCTCATTCCAGTATTCCAGCTCTATCCGTTCACCCAAAACCGAAATGTACTAAATTTAGTACCATTTAGTACTTTTCGTGCACTTATGGTTCGAATTTCTAAAAACCTTTCTTTGCTACTCTCCATCAGTGACCCTCATTACAAATTTCAGGATTCCAGCTCAATCCGTTCACCCAAATCCAAATTGTACTAAATTTAGTACCATTTAGTACTTTTTGTACCCTTGTAATTCGAATTTCTAAAAACCTTTCTTTTTTACTCTCTATCAGTGACCTTCATTCCAAATTTCAGGATTCCAGCTCTATTCGTTCACCCAAACCCAAATTGTACTAAATTTAGTACCATTTATTACTTTTCGTGCACTTATGGTTCGAATTTCTAAAAACCTTTCTTTGCTACTCTCCATCAGTGACCCTCATTACAAATTTCAGGATTCCAGCTCAATCCGTTCACCCAAATCCAAATTGTACTAAATTTAGTACCATTTAGTACTTTTCGTACTCTTGTAATTCGAATTTCCAAAAACCTTTCATTTTTACTCTTCATCAGAGATCCTCATTCCAAATTTCAGGATTCCAGCTCTATCCGTTCATCCAAATCCGAATTGTACTAAATTTAGTACCATTTAGTACTTTTCGTGCACTTATGACTTATGGTTCGAATTTCTAAAAACCTTTCTTTGCTACTCTCCATCAGTGACCCTCATTACAAATTTCAGGATTCCAGCCCAATCCTTTCACCCAAATCCAAATTGTACTAAATTTAGTACCATTTAGAACATTCCGTGCACTTATAGTTCAAGTTTTCATAAACCTTTCTTTGTTACTCTCCACCAGTGACCCTAATTTCAAATTTCAGGATTCTAGCTCCATCCGTTCACCCAAATCCGAGTTGTACTAAATTTAGTACCATTTAGTACTTTTCGTATAGTTCGAATTTACAAAAACCTTTCATTGTTACTCTTCATCAGTGACCCTCATTCCAAATGTCATTATTCCAGCTCAATCCGTTCACCCAAATCAAAATTGTACTAAATTTAGTACCATTTAGTACTTTTCGTACCCTTGTAGTTCGAATTTCCAAAAACCCTTTGGTACATCTTTCTAGCTCTCCATCAGTTACCCTCATTCCAAATTTCAGAATTCTAGCTCTTACCGTTTGCCTAATACAAAGGGTACCATATTTAGTACCTTTTAGTACTTTTCGTACCCTTCTAGGTCGAATTTCCAAAAACCCAGCCTTATCTCACCCCTACACACCAACCGCAACCTACACCCAAAATTTCAACTTTCTAGCTTCAGCGGTTTCGTCTGGGCGCTGATGAATCAGTCAGTCAATCAGTCAGTCAGTCAGTCAGTCAGTCACTCACCTCACTACTCTTTTATATATATAGATTAAATATTTGGAATTTGTTTGGTTGTTTTTTTTTCTCTTTCATTTCTTTGCTTGGTTTCTTTCACTTGCTTTTGGTTTGTTTGTGTTTTGTTTTTTTTTCAGCATAATTTCTAAGACCACATTTGGTATAGTATTTATAGAGGCTTCTGTTGTTTTTTTTTTCATTCTTGGCATTCTTAACTTTCATCCACTTCACTTGGCATTTCTTTCCGTTGCTTACCCATTATGACTTAAAACAAATTCTACTACAAACTACAAAAAGTAACGATCTTCTTTGCACGAATGTCTGTTTTGAAATAACTTGAAAGTGTTATAAAGCGCGGGCTTATATACGAACGTTATTGCAAATGACTAGCCATGCCAGAAAAAAACAAACAACGGTCAGTAGAGAAGTGCGTATGCGTGTATAGAGGCAGGCTTATCGGAATATCGTAAACGATAAGTCAATTTCATCTCCTTAGGCTTTGTCATGCTACATTGTAAGTCGCTTTGTTATAATTAATTTTAAGCTTAAGAATATTAGTTCAGATCTACAGGAAGGATATGGTTGTAAATGCTACTAATAACATTTTCAGGCTTATCGCCTTAGTTACGCATTGTTATTGCGTTTGTAAATTATAAAAACAACAAATTAACAATCCGTACTTTCTCTGCCCTTGTTGCTGCTAATATAGTTCATTAGCAGCCACAAGTCAAGTCCTTGGCCATAATGTTATTTCTTAAGGATCAAATTTTTCAACAAAAGTTTTTTTAAAGCCAAGTTCCCGACAAAAAAATTTTCAAAATCAAAATTTCCCACAAAAGTTTTTTTTAAATCCTAATTTCCCACAAAAGAGGTTTCTAAATCCAAATTTCCTACAATTTTTTTTAAATCCGAATTCCCCAAAACATAATTTTCAAAATCCAAATTTCCAATAAAAGATTTTTTTTAAGTCCTCACAAAATTTTTTTCAAAATCCAAGTTTCCCACAACATTTTTTTAAAATCCAAATTTCCCACAAATTTTTTTTCAAAATCCATATTCCCCTCAAAAATATTTTCCAAATCCTATTTTCCTACAATTTTTTTTTATTACATCCAAATTCCCCACAAAAAAATTTTCAAAATACAAATTTCCCACAACATTTTTTCAAAATCCAAATTTCCTATAAAACTTTTTCAAAATCCAAATTCCCACAATTTTTTCCTTTTTTTAAATCCTAATTTCGCACAATTTTTTTTCAAAATCCATATTTTCCAAGAAAACTTTTTCAAAAAAATTTTTCCAAATTTACCCCAAAAAATTTTCAATATCCAAATTTCCCACAAAAAATTTCAAAATCTAAATTTTCCACAAAATTTTTGCAACATTCAAAATTTCTACAAAAAATTCACAATCCAAATTTTACACATTTTTTTCAAAATACAAATTTCTCACAAAAGATTTTTTTATATCCTAATTTCTCACACAATTTTTTCAAAATCCAAATTTCCCACAAAAGTCTTTCAAAATACAAACTTCCCACAACATTTTTTTTTCAAAATCCAAATTACCGACAAAATATTTTTTCATGAGGATCGCATTTTTTCACAAAAGTTTTTGCAAATCCAAATTTCCCAAAACAAAATTTTCAAAATCAAAATTTCCCACAAAAGTTTTTTTAAATCCTAATTTCTCACAAAAGATTTTTTTTATATCCTAATTTCTCACACAATTTTTTCAAAACCCAAATTTCCCACAAAAGTTTTTGCAAATCCAAATTTCCCAAAACAAAATTTTCAAAATCAAAATTTCCCACAAAAGTTTTTTTAAATCCTAATTTCTCACAAAAGATTTTTTTTATATCCTAATTTCTCACACAATTTTTTCAAAACCCAAATTTCCCACAAAAGTCTTTCAAAATCCAAATTTCCCACAAAAGTCGTTCAAAATAAAAACTTCCCACAACACTTTTTTTCAAAATCAAAATTACCCACAAAATATTTTTTCTTAAGGATCACATTTTTTCCACAACATTTTTTCAAAATCCAAATTACCCAAAAAAGATTTATTTGTTAAGGATCATATTTTTTCCAAATTTCCCACAAATTTGTTTCAAAATCCAAACTTCCCACAAAAATTTTCAAAATCAAAATTTCCCAAAAAATTTTTTCAAAATCCAATTATTCCTCAAATGTTTTTTCAAAGTCCAAATTTTCCACAATTTTTTTTTTTTCAAAATAAAAATGTTTTTTAAAAATGGAAATTTCCCACAAAAATTGCAAAATACAAATAAAAATCCAAATGTCCTACAACCGATTTTTCAAAATGCAAATTTCCCACAAAAATTTGTCCATAAAATTTTATCAAAATTCAAATCTTCTACATTTTTTTTCATAATTTTTTTTGGAAATCCATTTAAGATCAACATTTCCCACAATAAAATATTTTCCAAATCCAAATTTCCCACAAAAGATTTTTCAAAATACCGATTTCCCACAAAATATTTTCAAAATCCAAATTACCCACCAATTTTTTTCAAAATCCATATTTCCCACAAAAAATATTTACAAATCCTATTTTCTTACAATTTTTTTTACCAAATCCAAGTTCCCCACAAAAAACAAATTCAAAATCCAAATTCCCACAATTTTTTTTTTTTTTTGAAATCCAAAAACCTTTTTTAAAATCCAAATTTTCAACGAAAACTTTTTCAAAAAAATTTTCCAAATTTCCACCAAAAATTTTTCAAAACCCAAATTTCATATTTCCCAAGAAAACTTTTTCAAAAAAATGTTTCCAAATATAACCCAAAAAATTATCAAAATCCAAATTTCCCACAAAAGATTTTTCAAAATACCGATTTCCCACAACATTTTTTCAAAATCCAAATTTCCCACAAATTTTTTCAAAATTCATATTTCCCACAAAAAATATTTTCCAAATCCTATTTTCCTTCAATTTTTTTATTAAATCCAAGTTCCCCCCAAACAATTTTCAAAATCCAAATTTCCCACAACATTTTTTCAAACTCCAAATTTCCCACAAAACTTTTTCAAAATAAAAAAATTTTCCAAATTTCCACCAAAAAATTTTCAAAATCCAAATTTCCCACAAATTATTTTCCAAATCTTATTTTCTTAAAATTTTTTATTAAATCCAAGTTCCCCACAAAAAAATTTTAAAATCCAAATTTCCCACAACATTTTTTCAAAATCCAAATTTCCCACAAAACTTTTTCAAAAACAAATTTTCTACGGAAACTTTTTCAAAAAATTTTTTCCAAATTTCCACTAAAAATTTTTCAAAATCCAAATTTCCCACAAACAATTTCAAAATACTCCACACAATTTTTTCAACATTAATTTCTATTTGAGCGAACAATTGACACTTGGGTATAAAAAGTTTATTGTTGAAAAACAAGAAACAAGGGAACTGATGAAGATCTGTGGCGAGATCTGAAACTATAGTCTTCCCTGCCTTACCCCTTGGTAAACATCGCCAATTTTTTCCCACTAATAAATTAGAGTTGTTCTAATAAAATATTAAAACAACGACTATGGGATTAAGCCTGACTATTTTGAAAAATCAAACTTTTCACAAAAAAATCGTCAAAATCCAAAATTTTTCACAATTTTTTTTTACATTCCAAATTTCGCACATTTTTCAAAATACAAATTTCCAACAATTTTTTGTTAAATCCAATTTCCCACAATTGTTTTATACAATCAATTTTAGCTCAAAAATATGTACACTTTTAACTCAAAATTATCCCCACTTGTAGCCCAAAAATATCCACACTTTTAACTCGAAATTATCCACACTTGTAGCTCAAAAATATCCACACTTGAAACTCAAAAATATCCTCGGTCAAAAAATATTGTTAAAAAATCCACGCCTGCACCTCAAAAGTATTCTTAAATAATATACGCTTGTACCTCAAAAAATATGGTTAAAAATCCACGCATGTACCTCAAAAAATATGGTTAAAAATCCACGCATGTACCTCGAAAATATTCTTAAAAAAACCACGCTTGTAGCTCAAAAATATTCTTAAATAATCTACGCTTGTAGCTCAAAAAATATGATTAAAAATCCACGCATGTACTTCAAAAATATTCTTAAAAAATCCACGCTTGTAGCTCAAAAATTTTCTTAAAAAATCCACGCTTGTAGCTCAAAAATTTTCTTAAAAAATCCACGCTTGTTGCTCAAAAAATATTCATAAAAAATCCACACTTATAGCTCAAAAAATATTCATAAAAAATCCACGCTTATAGCTCAAAAAATATTCATAAAAAATCCACGCTTATAGCTCAAAAAATATTGTTAAAAAATCCACGCTTGTAGCTCAAAAAATATTGTTAAAAAATCCACGGTTGTAGCTCAAAAAATATTGTTAAAAAATCCACGGTTGTAGCTCAAAAAATATTCCTAAAAAATCCACGCTTGAAGCTCAAAAAATATTCTTAAAAAATCCACGCTTGTAGTTGAAAAAATATTCTTCAAAAATCCACCCTTCTAGTTAAAAAAATATTCTTAAATAATCCACGCTTTAGTTGAAAAAAAATATTCTTAAAAAATCCACGCTTGTAGCTCAAAAATTTCACAATTTTGCTCCTCACCTTAATGTAATTAATCATTTAAATTGTGCTTTCTTTCATCCTACAAAAAGAATAGAAACTGGATTTTTAAACGGATTTGCCTTAATTCTGTAACAATATTGTCGGATAACAAATTTTAAATAGATCAATGTAAGTGCATCCGCGTAGATGATACAACTTGTTCTCCGCTCATTATCAGCCACTTAATTAAATGTACATTTGTTAGACGTATTTGTTTTCCGGAATTCCAGTTGAGAACTGCAAACATTGATGTAGATAAAAAAAATATTTTCAGACTGCCTGGCTCTAAAGTAAAATAAAGTTAAGTTGTAGGCAGACCTGATGATGAGTATTCGCATAGAAAGCAAACATGTAGCATCTCATTTAAATGATTGAATGTTACAAAAAAAAACATGTACACGACAAACTATTAGGCAAGAGGCATAACATCATTTTAAGTGTTTCTAGCTCCTGGAATGCAGCGTCTACAATTGAAATAAACCGTATGAACTTGCCGACAAAATTTAGAAACTTTTATCTTATCGGTTGTTAATAATATTAATGTAGACTAAAAAGGACAATTGTTGAAATTTTGCGGAATAGATACCTGAAGTAATGAACCGACATAGTCCATTTTAGAAGTGTCTAATTTTGAGAGTCATTCCCTTCAATAGTTAACGTGCCAACCAGCCATTTTAGTTTAGTCGCCGTAGGATTTGTGGGTATGGACTTGCGTACGAACTTGGAAATTCATGTACATAAGTTTGAAAAAAAATGTCCGATGTATAACGTTTTTTAGAGCTGTTGGTCATTATGTCAGGAAGTATTGACTTGTCTCAGAAAAAATATACCGTTGTAATAGTTGCCACAAGGACAACCTTCTTCAAAACGTTTTCAAACTCACTTTTGTGATATTTGGTGGGATATACCTGACGAAGTGAACCTGATTTCTGCATTAGAAAATATATTAGGAAGTGCATTTGACCGAAACACTTTGAAGGAAGGTACTGGAAGGAAGGTTCTGTATTTAAATTTCTCGATACCAAACTGTCTGAAAGGGATTTCGTCCAAACATACTCGAGTTCTAAACATTTATTTCCATAAGGCACATTTTTCATTGTATCAAACCTTGTATCCCTGTATGATAATTAAAAAAAACAGTCAGTAAAGGATCTATTCGGGCGGGACCGACTGTATGATAACCTAATACACAATGATTTAATTCGTAAAAAGAGCCTATTGCAACAATGTGTTATTAAAGTATGTATATTAGGGCGACCCAAAAAAACAATTTTTTTATTTTGGAGTTCGTACCCCCTAAATTTGTTTCCACTTCATCCAAAAACCTTACATATGAAATTTAACGTTAACCCGTGTCAACCGAGCGATCTTTGTTTCCATAGTAATTTGTATTGAGTCAAAGGTGCATTTTCACGAAAATTCTCTAAAGGTCGCAATCATGGTCCAATCGACGAAAAACCCCTACCAGTTCATTGTTGTAAAAAACGTTTTCTACAAAAGTTTATGACGATCGGTTAACGATAACCCGTGCCCCCTGGTCGCTCTTTATTTTTCATAGTATTTGGTATGGGGACCAAAAGCGAATTTTCAGAAAACCGATCTACAGGCCACCGTTATTTTCCAATCGATGAAAGAAATGTGCCAGTTCATTATTGTGGCTAAAAACGAATCCTACAAAAAATTTGTAAAATTCTATTTTTTTAGACTTACATTTGATGTTAATTAATTTTCATGTTAAATAGTGAAAAAATAAGTGGTGTACGAAATAGTGGTTACGGCTCGTATATCGTATACTTATTATACCCTCCACTCTTTTACAAGTTTTACTATTAAAAAATACGGGAACAAAGCTAATGTGTTATTAAAGTATGTATATTAGGGCGACCAAAAAAAAAACATTTTTTTTTATTTTGGAGCTCCTACCCCCTAAATTTGTTTCCATTTGATCCAAAAACCTTACATATGAAATAAGTGGTGTACGAAATAGTGGTTACGGCTCGTATATCTGATCCGTTTTCAAAATAAGTTGGCAAATTTAGGTCTAGACCAAATTCAATCATCTTTTCTAAATTTCTTCAAAATTTGGCAGATACCCTGTGTTTGGTACATCCAATACTTCAAATCGGACGAAAATATATATGGGAGCTATATCCAAGTCTCGACCGATGTTAACATAATTTGGCAAACTTATTATACCCTCCACCATGGAATGGAGGGTATATTAAGATTGTTTTTCTGTTTGTAACACATCGAACTAATCATTTGCGACCATATAAAGTATATATATTCTTGATCAGGATAAAATTCTAAGACGATCTACCCATGTCCGTCTGTTGTAATCACTGTATCGTTCGCAAAATTTGAGCTAGAGCGCTATATTTTTGCACCCGAGTGTTTTTTCATAGGCAGGTCAAGTTCGAAGATGGGCTATATCGGACCAATTTTTGGTATAGCCCCCATATAACGGTACCTCCCGATTTTCGGTATTTTAGGGAATTTAGCCACATTTGTTGACCGAACTACTTGTAATTTCACGTTTGAGGTTCCTAGTGGTCACAAAATATCTCCACCAAACACCGTCAACATAGGTCCATGTTTTGGTATAGCCCCCATGTAACGGTACCTCCCGATTTTCGGTATTTTGAGGATTTTAACTACATTTTTTGACCAAACTACCTGTAATTAAATATTTGAGGTTCCCAGTGACTGGAAAACATCTACCAAATAGCCGGTATAGCCCCCGTGTAAAGCTACCTCCCGGTTGTCGGTATTATGAAGATTTTAGCTACAATTTTCGACCGAACTATTTGTAAGTCGACATTTGAGGTTCCCAGTGGTCACACAACATCTCCACCAAAAACTGTCAACAAAGGTCCATGTTTTGGTAGTGCCCCATATCCCTCGGTACCTCCCGATTTTCGGTTTTTTGGATTTTAGCTACAATTTTTCCCAAGTATCTGCAATTCGACATTTGAGGTTCCTAGTGGTCACAAAAATTCTGTTTTTTTGATTAATTAGGTATCAGCAGTCACAAAATATCTCCGCCTAAAATTGTGGACAGGAAAGAAAATAACTTAACGCTTTTTTTACTTGTTTTTAGACTAAATTCTGTCACATATTCTACATTTCATAAAAACACAGATACGGTGTGTTTGATGCCGCAAATATCCCAAAACAACCCAAATATATGTATATGGGAACTGTATATAAATCTAAAACGATTTCAATATAATTTGTAAATTTATTTCTTGACCATTTACTGTCTCAAATTCCAAATTTTTTTGAGATTTTATGGGATATTTGGTATGGACAATGGACTATATCGGCATAAGTTTTGATATAGCTCCCATAGAACGGTACCAACCGATTTTCAGTATTTTGAAGGTTTTGGCCTCAATATCCCACCGAAGTATCTGAAATTTGGTATTTAGTCTTCCAGCGGAAATTTGTCGGTATAGGTCCGCGTCTTCATATTGGATTCATAGTACGGTCCCTCTCGATTTTCGGTATTTAGCAGGTTTCAGCATCAATTTCCAACCGAAATGGATAACATTTGATATTAAGTCTTCAGTGGAGTTATGCAATTTTCCAGAAGAGAATTAATTATCAGTATAGGTGAACGTTGTTATCATATTTTAAAAGTTGCGGCCCATATAACCCCCATAGAACGGTATCTCCAGATTTTCGATATTTTTAAAAATGTGGCCTCAATATCCAACCGAAATGGCTGAAATTTGGCATTTAGTCTTCGTTGGGGGTATAAAACTGTCTACTAAAAGTTGTCGGTATAGGTCGACGTCTTCACATTGCCCCCATAGAACTGCCCCTCCCGATTTTCCTATTGCAAAGATTGCGAGCTCAGTATCCCACCGAAATGGCTCAAATTTCGTATTCAGTTTTCGTTGGGGGTACAAAGTTGTACACCAGAAACTCTTTCGTTTACGTCTTCCCCATAGAATGGTCCCTCCCGATTTTCCCAATTATTGGTATCTTGAAGGTTTCCGCGTCATTTTCAAACCGAAAAGGATAACATTTGATATTTAGTCTTCAATGAAGGTATGAAATTTTCCAGAAGAGAATTAATTATCAGTATAGGTGAACGTTGTTATCATATTTTAAAAGTTGCGGCCTCAATATCCAACCGAAATGTTTGACATTTTGTACGTTGCGGGTATAAAACTTTCCACCTGAAATTTGTCGGTGTAAGTCTACTTGTTCATACAGCTCCCATAAAATTGTTCCTCCCGATTTTAGGCATTTTGAAGGTTGTGGCATCAATATCCTACCGAAATGGCTGATATTTGGTATACAGTCTTAGATGGGGGTATAAAAATTTCCACCAAAAATTGTCGGTGTGGTTGCCCCATATGCGGTTATTTGAAAGTTTCAGCGTCATTATCAAAGCGAAAGGGATAACATTTGGTATTAAGTTTTCGCTGTGGATATAAAATAATACAGAAGAGAATTATCTTTGAAGGTTCTGGGCTCAATATTTGAAATTTGGTCTTCGTTGTCCAACCGATTTTCGGCATTTTGATGGTGTCGGCGTCATTATCAAAGCGAAATGGATGAAATTTGGTATTAAGTCTTCGATGGGGATATAAAATACTGCACAAGAGTATTATCAATATAGGCCCATAAACAGGTGCCTAACAATATTTTGAAGGTTTTGGGCTCAATATCCCACCGAAATGGCTCAAATTTGGTATTTAGGTGTAAAACCTCCCACCAGAAATTTGTTATTATGTGTCTATTGCTTCTTATAATCCCATAGAGCAGTACAACCGATTTTTGGTATTTTGAAGGATTTAGTGTCAGAAATTTATCTTTATAGATCCACGTCTTCATAGAGCCCCTAGAGAAGTGTGCAATGATTTTAGTATTATGAAAGTTTTAGCGATATTATTCAACCGAAACGACTGAAATTTGTTATTAAGTCTCCGCTAGGGAAACAAAACATTCACCCATATTACTGTTGGCGTAGTCGTAGGCGTGTAAGTTTCGTAGACAAATACCGACAAATCGGTATTACGGCCGATTTTGTCAACGACAGCATATACAAAATAAAAAAAGTATCAGTCGGCTTTGCCGCCAGAGGTATACCCCCAGCCTGTGTGAATTGAATTTCTCAAAAAAACAAGTAAGTACGTATCAGTCAGCTGTGCTGACGTAGAAATACCCTCGGCCACTGACCAAGAAAAAAAAAACAAAAAACCAAACACAATAATTATGCCGTATATAAAATATATTGATTTTATATCACAAGTTTGCTTTAAAATCTGTAGGTACCGTAACGTGGGCTTATACCAAATCATTGACATATACCAAATATTTTTGGCAACCAAACTTCCTCATAAAGGACTCAAAATATTAAATTATGTTAAAATAAGTTTGAAAGAAATTTTTGAAAAAGTTTTAGAGTTATCTTGCACAATATCCGACAGGGTTTTGAAGCTTTTGGGTCATTATCTTAGGAAGTATTGACTTACTCCGGAACAAAATGTACCATTGTAAATGAGGCCGCTCCAACAATCTACTGAAAAAGAGTCAAAACGATGCGAGAGGAGCTCCTAAACTTCACTTTATCCGAATTTTGTGTGGGAGTTACCCGAAGGAGTGGACCGATACAGTCTATATTTCAATCCCCACTGGACTGGATGAAATAATACGATGCGTAAAGCCTGCATCAATCAAAAACTCCCTGAGAGGATTATCTTGCGGATTTGCCATTTTGGTTGGTGCTGTCAGGGTTTCTTGGAGCATTTAGGCCAATATCTCAGGAAGTATGGACTTCCGCAAGAAAAAAATTGTACCGTCATAAAGGGAGCCGCAAGGAAAACTTACTGAAAAAAATTGCAAAACCATCCGAGAGGAGCCCTTAAACTCCACTTTATCCGAATTTTGTGTGGGAGGTACCCGAAGGAGTGGACAGATATATTTCATATTCCAGATCTATATCTGGAAGAAATAATACGATGTGCAAAGTATTGACCAAATCGATTGCTCCGTTCGAGAGTTATCGTTCAAACCATTTTACAGAAAAATTTTGAACTTTTGTGGGGGAGGTACCAGAAGGAGTGGACCGATATGGCCCATCTTCGAACTTAAACTAAGTTTGGACAAAATATTACGATACCAAAAATTTGGTTCGAATCTGTTGAACTGTTCGAGAGTTATCGTGCGCACAAGCCAGACAGACATTTTTCGTATCAAAGTGTATATATGGTAATATTCAAAAAAGTTTTACAATCGTTGAAGTTGAGGTTCACCATTTAATAAGTCGCGAACTGTTAATATATTTTATAAAATATGTATACATTTATATTAATTGAAGTGTTTTAGCCAAGATTTCATAATATGGACCATAACAATTAATTTTCGTGGAAGCTCCGTTGGTGATAATATAAAAAAATGGGAAAAATGTGTTGAAGTAAACAAGTTTTTTTGTGTTCTTTCTTGATTTCTGGCCAAACCACGCAAAATTCAAACCTGTGCTCAAGGAAAGAACTAAAGAATACCCCTTGGGAAACATGGTTCTAGTGCATGACTTTTCGATATATACACTACATCCCACTAAAATCGATGCTGACATTTTGAAGTTTGATTTAAGTGTTTTTCGAATTTTTCTTATAATTACACTGTGCGACACGAAAAAAATTAACCACATTCTGACAACGCAGCGTGATAGAAGACGAAAAATAATAAGACACCTGTCTCGGCGTTTTTCCCTGTTACTTCGCATTTCGCGGTTATGGGCCCCCAAAGACCTGAGGCCTTGATGTCAAAAAGGACCATTTTGTCAGGCTCATATCTTCTAAACCGCTAAGAATTTTGGTTTATTCGTGGAGGCAAAGTTGTAGCTCTCATCTTAAAGAATAATAATTGTGAAGACATAAAATCGATTCAACCTTATCTTCAAGGTCAAAATCTTTAAGGCCAAGTTTACGTTATAATTTTTTCTCAGATTTTGGCCTACAGATATCAAACCGATCAAAATTGAATCAAACAACCAACTACAAAAATGTACCTTAGATCTCAATAAACAACTTTCTAGAACATACAAAGCCTGTAGAAATGGCCCTTAAAGGTCAAAATAGCAAAACAAATGCAATTTTTATTTTATTTTTTCGGTTTCTGCTCCATAGAAATTAAACCATTCAAAATTCAAGAAAACATTCAACCACAATAATGTAGTGAATATATCAGTATACAACTTTGTGGAACATCAGAGCTCTCTATGAACTGTTCTTAAAGGTCAAAATTGCAAAAAAACTTTAGAAAATATTCGATTTTTATACTTTTTTCTCCGATTCTGGTCCATAGATACCGAACCGTTCAAAATTCAAGAATAAAAAGAACTACAAAAATTTACCTAAGATGTCAGTTAACAACTTTCTAGAACATATGAACATTCTAGTAGCGGTCCCACATGTTCAAAATTCACTAACAATTATATTATGGTTAATGCTCAGGTCTGGAAATAACAAACTGTTCAACACTCTAGAAAATTTGAAAGGTTTGTTATTTACGGACCTGACCAGGAAAGAATGAGTAAAACTAATGGAATTTTGAGTTTAAAGGGCCGCTCCTAGAATGTTCATATGTTCAAGAAAGTTGTTAACTGACATCTTAGGTAAATTTTTGTAGTTCTTTTTATTCTTGAATTTTGAACGGTTCGGTATCTATGGACCAGAATCGGAGAAAAAAGTATAAAAATCGAATATTTTCTAAAGTTTTTTTTTGCAATTTTGACCTTTAAGAACAGTTCATAGAGAGCTCTGATGTTCCACAAAGTTGTATACTGATATATTCACTACATTATTGTGGTTGAATGTTTTCTTGAATTTTGAATGGTTTAATTTCTATGGAGCAGAAACCGAAAAAATAAAATAAAAATTGCATTTGTTTTGCTATTTTGACCTTTAAGAGCCATTTCTACAGGGTTTGTATGTTCTAGAAAGTTGTTTATTGAGATCTAAGGTACATTTTTGTAGTTGGTTGTTTGATTCAATTTTGATCGGTTTGATATCTGTAGCCCAAAATCTGAGAAAAAATTATAACGTAAACTTGACCTTAACGATTTTGACCTTGAAGATAAGGTTGAATGGATTTTATGTCTTCACAATTATTATTCTTTAAGACGAGAGCTACAACTTTGCCTCCACGAGTAAACCAAAATTCTTAGCGGTTTAGAAGATATGAGCCTGACAAAATGGTCCTTTATGACATCAAGGCCTCAGGTTTTTGGTGGCCCATAACCGCGAAATTCGAAGTAACAGGGAAAAACGCCGAGACACGTGTCTTCTTATTTTTCGTCTTCCATTACGGTGCGGTGTCAGAATATGGTTAATTTTCCATGACACAAAAAATGACACACAGTGTTATATGGTGCAACTGGATAATATTTTCAAACTAGTTACAGGATTGTAGAACTCGCGATTCCACGTCGTTCGATGTATATCTCATGAGTGTGCTCCGTACAGCTTCCTAGTAATAGGAGTCCAAAGGCCAAAATTTGGTGCGTAAATTTTCTGAAAAAAACCTATTTTTTGGCTTTAAAATTTACAACTGTCGTACAGATACCCCTGAACCCCGCGTGATTTTAGTTTTTTGCCGGATCTAATAAGCCTTTCCGCGTTCGAATCCATCCACTAAAACGCCGGATATAGATACCTTGAAAGTAGGAAAATCTGCAAAAATATATTTTGACAATTCCGCGAATTGAACCGCGATTTTCTTTGATTAGTTTTACATAAATGTAATCCTTTATACGCGATTATAATATTTGCCAAAAAGAGGTGTCACAAGTTACAAAGATTCGGGAGTAATATCCCTATTTATCCCAAAATAGGATGTGGTGGCACATCCGCAGTTCTTGACGAATCTGTCTAAAATCATTTATATTGACGTATTTTTAATAGGCGGCCATTGAAATCGGATGCACCTTATAATCATATGCACATCGCGCAATTTTTGCCCACTTGAATGTTTTTTGAATAGTAAGATGCAGGGGATAGGGGAATAAAACCCCCTATAACTTATGGGTGCAGCATCCAAATTTGTGAACGCGAACATATTTGAAACCACAATTTTTTTCTTAACCTAAGTCCCAAAAATCGCGGATGTGCTCGCAAAAAATTTTAATTTTTTTTGTCAATGGTATTGAAAAGGAAATTTGAAATTTACCATATACCCTTCTAGCCTAAGAGCTGAGGGTATAAAAACGTATGTATTTAGGGGTCTTCAGAATTTTGGGCGTCTGAACTTGCCGACTAAGACATTAATTAGGATAAAACATAGTCCATTTTGGAACTGTGTCTTATTTTGTGATTCTTTCCTCTTGATAGGACCATTATGTAAGGAAACATGGACTTGCCCACGAAAAACATCTTATCGCTGTAAGCAGGGCTACTAAGAGTACCTTCGGTAACATTTTCCAAAGGATTCTCGAACAGACCCTTAACCGCACTTAAACAAAAATGTGGATCATTTGTGTGGGTGGTATCCTAAGGAATGGACCAATATGGTCCACTTTTGAACATAAACCAAGTTTGGACAAAATATTTCGAGTTCCAAAGTTTGAACCAAATCGGTTTCTCCGTTTAAGATATATTGCACTTACCAATTTAGCGAATATTTTCGAACATTTGTGGGGGAGGTACCGGAAGGAGTGGACCTATAAGCACCATCTTCGAATTTCATTTAAGATTCGAAGAAATATTACGATATGCAAAGTGTGGACTAACGCATTATTCGGTTTGAGAGTTGCCGTGCGCACCAGTCACTATACATGCTGGCTGTAGGGGTTGCGTCTGAAAAAAACTTGCACCATTATAATAGGGGCCTTGAGTGCAAGAAAAATCAAAACTTGTCCGAAATTTAGTGTTGGAGGTATCCGACGGAGTTGACATACATATTAAAAACAAATTCTTTGTGAATGACTTTGTCTGGCATTTTTAAAATCATTTCTATTAATTGGTGTTGAGTTTTACCAATATTGGCCCCATTTAGGCAACTCCATATATTTTTTTTATACAGGGGAAGTCTCTAGTTTACGATAAACAAAAATCCAGCTGGCCCTATCTGCCACTCGGTAAGTTATACCCTTTATACCACACCTGTAAACTCGTCAAAATTCCGAAAATCGGGAGGTACGTTTATGTGGGAGCTATACCTAACTTGGATCTATATTGAACATTTTTGCAAGGTAGTTTTTTGTTTACTGAGGACTCAAAATGCAAAATTACAGCCAAATCGGTAAGAAAATTTGCCTAAAATAGTTCAAAATACCGAAAATCGGGCCGTACCTTAATATGTATGGCACGGTGCGCCTTAACTAACTTTAAATGTAAGGTGCTTACACCTTGGACGTTTTTGCGATTCTAAAACTACAATGTTCATAGATGAGAAAAGTCATAAAACAAACAAGTAAAAAAGTATCTGTCGGCTTTGCCGACAAAGATATACCCTCAGTCAATATGAATCGAAACTTTCATCTACGTACAGAATTTTGTGGCTCTTTTTGGACATTTGAACTTGCTGACAAAAATCTGGATTAGGATTAGTGGCGAGGAGGTACTTGACCGACATACTCCATTATGGAAGTTGATCTTATTTTGGGGGTCATATCTTTTAGATTGATATAGCGCCCACTAGTCACTTTAGTGGGTCATAGTTTAATTTTTGGATCAATATGCCAGGAAACATGGACTTGTCCACGGAAAACATAATCTCGCTGTAAACGGGACCACAACGAACAGCATCGGTATACATTTCCCAAGGATCTTTGAACATACCCTACAGTTAGGCATAAATGTTGAACTTTTGTGAGGGAGGTACCCTAAGGAGAGGACCGATATGGACCATTTTAGAAGTTAAACTAAATGCGGACAAAATATTAGGAAATCAAAAGTTTGTACCAAATTGGTTGCCCTGTTCAAGATATATCGTGCATACCATTTTAGTGAAATTTTTTTTAAATATTGGGGAAATACCGATATTACCCATCTTCGAGTTGAAACTAAGTTTGGACAAAATATGACGAAGACCAAATTTTGTACCAAATCGGTTGATCCGTTCGAGAGTTATATTGCGTTCCAACCACCACACACGGTGTCACAGGGGTTTTTTGCACCTTTCAGGCTATTTTCTCAAGAAGTATGGACTTGCCTCTGAAAAAACACTTGGCTATGTAAAGGAAGCAGCGTATGCAAGTTGCTTCAACAGAAGTCAAAGTGATTCGTGAGCGGGCCTTAAAGTGAATTTATCCGGAATTTTGTGTGGGCGGTACCCGAAGGAGTGGACAAATACAGTTCATATTCAAACCTGACCTATATCTGGTAGACATATTAAGATGTGTAAAGTATGGACCAAATCGGTCACTCCATTCAAGAGTACGCACAAAAGTGCGCACAATTTTTCCAAACATTTTTGAACTTTTGTGGGGGGGCGGGGGGGGGGGGGGTACCTGAAGGAGTGGACCGATATAGCTTATCATCGAACATAAATTAAGTTTGGTCAAAATATTACGAAAGCCAAATTTTGGACCGAGTCGGCAGACCAGTACTAGAGTTATCTTGCGCTCTAACCACAATACACGGTGTCATGGGGTATTTTTGCAACTTTCAGGCTATTTTCTCAGGTAGTATGGACTTGCCCCTGATAAAACTTGTACCGTCGTATGGGGGGGCAGCGAATACAAGTTGCTACAGCAAAAATCAAAGCGATTCGAGAGCAGGTCCTAAACTGCACTTTTCCGAAATTTTGTGTGGGAGGTACCCGAACGAGTGGACCGATTGAGTCCATATTGGAACTTCATCTAAGTCTGGTAGAAATTTCACGATGTGCAAGGTGTGTATCGAATCGGTAGCTCCCTTCAAGAGTTATCGTGCGCCCACATTTTCGGAACATTTTCGAACTTTTGTGGGGGAGGTACCGGAAGGAGTGGATCGATATAACCCATCTTCGCACTTAGTTTAAGTTTGGACAAAATATTACGAAAGCAATCGGTTGATCCGTTCGAGAGTTATCGTGCACTCCAGACAGACAGACATAACGGACATTGCTAAATTGACTCCAAATTGTCTGAAACGGATTTCGTTCAAACATACTTGTGGTCTACAACCATTATTTCGGTGAGGCACATTTTGCCCGTATGAAAATGCATATACCCTCGTTAGCATAAATGCTGAGGGTATAAAAATCGCCAGAGGGATTTTCAAATAAATCACATTTTTAGTTTAATTTTAGGTTTTCATGATTTCGCTTGGAAGCGGCAAGTCGTATTGAAATGGGACTAAAGAAAATGTTGTAACAGTGAAAATTCTCTACAACATTTTCTTTAGTCCTATTTCGATAGGTCTTGCGGTTTCTATGCAAAACCACGAAAACCTAAAAACCCCTAAAAATGTGAACTTTGACCTCGATTTATTTGATAAATACAAAAACAAGAATAATATCGCTGGAGGGATTTTTTCTTGTTTTTGTATTTTTCTCATCTATGAACATTGCTGTTTCAGAATGCGTACAAACTTTACAGATGTAAGAGTTTTCATTTAAAGTTAGTTAAGGTGCACCGTACATAACATTGTGCATTGTCCCAAATTTAAACTTCTATATCTCAAAAATGGTAAAACCTAGGAAGAAGTCATAAAGGTCAATCTTGTAAAGAATTTTCACTGCTACAACATTTTCCTTAGTCCCATTACGATAGGACTTGCGGTTTCCAAGCAAAATCGTGAAAACCTAAAAACCCCTAAAGATGTGAACTTTGACCGCGATTTATTTGAAAAATCACTCGTCCGTTTTTTTTCTTGTTTTTGGATTTTTCTCATCTATGAACATTGCTGTTTCAAAATCCACAAAAACATTTCAGGTGTAAGCACCTTTATTTTAAAGTAAGTTAAGGCGCACCGTGATGGGGACTATACCCAAATGTGGACCTACATCCACTAAATTTATTTTTATACCCTCAGCCTTTAGGCTAAAGAGGGTATTTACACTTTGATACGACCAAAAATGTGCCTCATCGAAATAATGGTTTTAGACCCTAAGTATGTTTGTACGATATCCGTTTCAGACAATTTTGAGTAGATCTAGCAATTTCCGTCCGTCTGTTTGTCTGTCGGTCTGTCTGGCTGGTGCGCACGATAACTCTCGAACGGATCAATCGATTCGGTTCAAATTTTGGGTATCGAAATATTTTGTCCAGATTCCATTTAAGTTCGAAATGGGCCATATAGGTCCACTCCTTCAGGTACCTCCCCCACAAATGTTCAAAAATTGTCGCAAAAATTGTGCGCGCGATAACTCTTGTAGGGAATAACCGATTTGGTCCATACTTTGCACATCGTGTAATTTCTACCAAACTTAGATGAAGTTCCAATATGAACTCAATCGGTCCACTCCTTCGGATACCTCCCACACAAAATTTCGGAAAAGTTCAGTTTAGGACCTGGTCTCGAATCGCTTTGATTTTTGTTTACGCAAGTTGTATTCGCTGTCCTCTATACGACGCTGTAAGTTTCATTAGGGGCAAGTCCATACTTCCGGAGAAAATAGCCTGAAAGTTACAAAAAAACCTATGACACCGTGTGTAGTGGTTGGAGCGCAAGATAACTGTCGAACGGATCGGCCGATTCGGTCCAAAATTTGGCTTTCGTAATATTTTGTCCAAACTTAGTTCAAGTTCAAAGATGGATTATATCGGTCCACTCCTTCAGGAACCTCCCCCCCCCAAATGTTCAAAAATTGTCGCAAAACTTGTGCGCACGATAACTCTAGAAGGGAATAATCGATTTGGTCCATACTTTGCACATTATGAAATTTCTACCAGACTTAGATGAGGTTCCAATATGGATTCAATCGGTAAACTCCTTCGAGTACCTCCCACACCAAATTTTGGAAAAGTTCAGTTTAGGACCTGCTCTCGAATCGCCTTGGTTTTTGTTGTAACATATTGTATTAACTGTCCCCTATACGAAGGTACAAGTTTCCTCAGGGGCAAGTCCATACTTCCTGAAAAAATAGCCTGAAAGTTGAAAAACAAACCCTATGACACCATGTTTATGGGTGGAAGCGCAATATAATTCTCGAACGGAAATGCCGATTCCGGCCAAAATTTGACCTTCGTAATATTGTTTCCAAACTTAGTTTAAGTTCGTAGCTAAGCCATATCGGTCCACTCCTTCAGGTACCTACCCCACAAAAGTTCAAAAATATTCGGAAAAATTGTGCGCACGATAACTCTCGATGGGAGTGACCGATTTGGTCCATACTTTACACATTCTCATAATATCTACCAGATATAGATCAGGTTCGAATATGAACTATATTTGTCCTCTCCACCCCGTACCTGCCACACAAAATTTTGGATAAGTTCACTTTAAGACCTGCTATTGAATCACTTTGATTTTTGTTGAAGCAACTTACATTCGCTGCCTCAATTACGATGGTAAAAGTTGTTTAAGGGGCAAGTCCATACTTCTTGAGAAAACAGCCCGAAGGGTGTAAAAACCCCAATGGCACCCCCATGGTCTATGACGGTCCATTCCTTTAAGTACCTTTTCCGCAAAATTTTTGAACTTTAATCCTAATCAACATTTTTGTCGGTTCATACGACCAAAATTTTGAAACCCCCTAAATACATAAGTTTTTTTTTGAAAGAATTGTTTCAATTTGCACAGGCTGAGGGTATATCTCTGTCGACAAAGCCGACTGATACTTTTTTACTTGTTCTTTTATCTTTTTGGCTCGTTATAAACCTATGTTTAAAATTTAGAGCGGTAACTCGATTAGAACTATATTTCTTTCTTATATGTATGTTGTAGTTCCACAGATATAATCTATATTTTGAAAATAGGCAGTCCATGCCTTAAATTCTCCTACCTCAAATAAAAAAACACGAGAAATCTATATTTTATTTGTGACTCTTAAATTACTCAGTTTTTATTATTTAAAACCAGAACGTAAATCTATTTCCAGCGGATCAATGGTGCTTGTGGTCGTCGTTGGTATCTGAGCATTTGTTGTGGCTGATGTTGTTACCGGTGGCTTTGCTGTAGTCGAAGATGTACTTGATGTAGTTGTTGGTATTGGTGTTGTTCTTGGAATATTTGGAATTTGGGATATGACATCCTTATTGCCAGTGGCAGGGGTGAAAGGTATCCAATTTGGTTTCGGGCGCTGTCCACCCCATGGATTAATAAAATTTTGATCTGTTACCGGTGGAGGAGGGAAACGTGGAGGTATCCCTAGAAACATAAAATAATAGCAATTGATTTTCTTGGATTGTATAGAACAAAACTTACGTCCAGAAAATGTAGGATGTCCAGAATATCCTCCTGGTCTTCCATAGCCAGTATTTACATGCAGCGATGGTCCACCATAACTTCCTCCATAAGGTTTTGATGGAATACTACCACCATAAACTGGATGTGGTGTACGTTTTGTTTCATGAATTCCATGAAAATGATCATGATAATCATGATTGTGTCCATGGAATGTATCATCGTCCTCATCATCTTCATTGTTAAAACCAATGTCAGAACCAAAGAGATTGTACGGATTATGCCGCCCATAGCGTCTATATTGATATTCATTTTCACTATATGGATAAAAATTGGAATAACTTGTTGCGCCTTCAGTTTCTAGATCGAGTTCTGGGATTGCACTGAAAAGTAAAAATATTAATTTTAATTTTTTTTTGTAGTGAAAATGTGTAAAAATTATTTCTATATAACAATTATGATCTATATTTTTGAATAGTCTATACCGAGATATGTTGAATAACTTTCGTAACAACAGCTTTTTATATATACATATAATTTAAATTTCTTTCTCAAGAATACACAATGTATATTATTTTTTTGGACAGTATCCTCATCACATTTCTAATTGAAATTCATCTATATCTACCACCAATTTTAAATTTTTACACCTCTTTAATATTGTGAAAATTAAATTTACACAATGTTCTTATTTTATCACATTATCATCTCATCCATTTGACATTCCAAAATATTTTAAGACCTCATGAATGACAAGGTATGTACAGAATAACCCTGTACGTATTTATTTAAAAATAGAACATTCATAAATTCATCTGCCACAGTAATACATTTATGCATTTGTTTTTGTTGTTCCACTTTTCCTCAGTCTGTCATAATGGTATTAATTTTGGAACTCTCCACAATGTTAGACACTTCTGATTTGTTGTCTAGGGTTTTAACACATTTTATTAATATAAATGTGTTTCCATTCTTTAAAATTTCGAAATATGTGTTCATTGTTTTCTATTTCTAAAAGTAAATATGTCAAATATATTTTCTGACATACGCATGCATTTCCATTAAAAACTGACAGTTAATTTATATTTATTCTAATTATGTGTTTATATTTATTCTCCGGAGGGTACCTTACGGGTCCATCGAAAAATATGAATGTATAAAACAAAAACAAGTACCAAAAGCAGATTATTTCAGACCAAACAAGTAAGAAGGTATCCGTCAGCTGTGCTGAAGGGTATATATCCCCTCAGCCTATGACCAAAAAAAGAAGCAAACCTAATAATTATGCCGTATTTCAAATAAATTGATTTTATTATACGAGTTTGTTACAAAATATGTAGAAACTGTAGGTACCGTAATGTGGATCGGAACTATGCCAAATCATTGATATTGGTATATGTATGTCAATGATTTGGCATAGGGGTCTCAGGAAGCACCCTTTCTTTCATAAAGGATCTATGGACTTTTCCTTAAATTGGGGGCGCTTTAGTTTTGTCAACTTTTATTAACGATTTCAAATGTTTTTAGAATTTTAACTTTTTTTATTACATTCAGAATTCCTTAAGTTAGTGTTTTTATATAATAAAGATATAAATAACTAAAAAGAAAAACACACAACAAATTACAACCTTGTTTTCTTAAAAAAATATAATTTAAATAAATAACTGAGGGAGTGCTTTAGTTTTGGCCGACACTGTATGTCAATGATTTGGAAATGGCCTATGGAAGCACCGTTTCTTTCAGACAGTGTCGATGGAAGCTTTTTTTAAGAAAGAGTTCATGGAAGCTCCCTTTCTTTCTGAAAGGCTCCATGGAAACGGTCTATGGAAGCACCCTTTCTTTCAGAAAGGTTTTATGGAATCACCCTTTCATAAAGGGTCTTCCAGAAAGGGTCTTTGAAGCACCATTTCTTTCAGAAAGGGTCTATGGAAAAACACCTTATTTCGGAAAAGGTCTACGGAAGCACCCGTTCTTTCAGAAAGTGTCTATGGAAGCACTTTTTCTTTCAGAAAGGGTCTATGGAAGAACACCTTCTTTCAGAAAGTGTCTAAGGAAGCACCATTTCTTTCAGAAAGGGTCTATCGAAGCACCCCTTCATTCAGAAAGGGTCTATGTAAGCACCCTTTCTTTCAGAAAGGTTCTACGGAAGCACCCTATCTTTCAAAAAACGTCTATGGAAGCACCCTTTCTTTCTTTCAGAATGGATCTATGGAAGAACCCTTTCTTTCAGAAAAGGTCTATGGAAGCACCCTTTCATTCAAAAAGGGTCTATGGAAGCACCTTTTCATTCAAAAAGGGTCTATGGAAGCACCTTTTCTTTCAAAAAGGGTCTATGGAAGCAAACTTTCTTTAAGTAAAGATGTACGGAAGCACCCTTTCTTTAAGAAAAGGTGTACGGAAGCACCCTTTCTTTAAGAAAATGTGTACGGAAGCACCCTTTCTTTCAGAAAAGGTCTATGGAAGCACCCTTTCTTTCAAAAAAGTTCTATGGAAGCACCCTTTCTTTCATAAAAGGTCTATGGAAGCACCCTTTCTTTCAGAAAAGGTCTATGGAAGCACCCTTTCTTTCAGAAAGTGTCTATGGAAGCACTCTTTCTTTTAAAAAGTGTCCATGAGGCATCCTGTCTATCATAAAGGGTCTCTGGAAGCAGAAAGGGTCTATGGAATCACCCTTTCTTTCAGGAAGGGCCTATGGAAGCACCCTTCTTTCAGACAGGGTCTACGGAACCACCCTTTCTTTCAGAAAGGGCCTACGGAAGCACCCTTTCTTTCAGAAAAGGTCTATGGAATCACCCTTTCTTTTAGAAAGCGTCTATGGAAGCACCCTTTCTTTTAGAAAGCGTCTATGGAAGCACCCTTTCATTCGAAAAGGGTCTATGGAAGCACCCTTTCATTCGAAAAGGGTCTATGGAAGAACCCTTTCTTTCATAAAGGGCCTATGGAAGCACCCTTTCCTTCAGAAAGCGTTTATGGAAACACCTTTTCTTTCGGAAAGGGTTTATGAAAGTACCCGTCCTTTCAGAAAGGGTCTATGGAAGCACCCCTTCATTCATAAAAGGTCTATGGAAGCACCCTTTCTTCCAAAAAGGGTTTATGGAAGCACCTTTTCTTTCAGAATGGGTCTACGGAAGCAACCTTTCATTCAGAAAGGGTCTATGGAAGAACACTTACTTTCAGAAAGCGTCTAAGGAAGCACCCTTTATTTCAAAAGAAAGAAAAAAGATAAACACAACTCCGAAAAAGACGCACAAGAACCCGGTTAAAACCAAGGGCGAATCAGTTACGATACAAGCCAACGATTCGTCCTACGCCGATATCTTGAAGAAAATGAAAACCTCTATCAAACCTGTGGAAATTGGAGTGGGAATAAAGAGAATCCACAAAACTAAGGACGACAATGTACGCATTGTGCTAGGAAAGGGATATGGGCAAGCCAAAAAATTTGAAAGTGCAATCAAATCTTCATTCGGTGAAAATGTCGTAGTACAAAAGCAAAAGGAGAAATTTTTAGTGGATATCAGAGATATCGAAGCAACTACGGATGAGGCTGAGATCGTAAACAGCATCCTTGAAGCTTCCAAGGATACTGATGCTTCTGAAATCAAAGTGCTTAATATCAGAAATTTCTACAGAGGTACAAAACAAGCCTTAGTAGAAATTTCTGGAAACATTGCTGAGAAAATCTTAAAGAGTAGGTTTATTGAAGTGGGCCTTATAGATTGTAGGATAAGGAGAAAAATATTCGCCAAGCGGTGCTACAGATGTTTGGAAAAAAATCACATTGCACGAGACGGCCAAGGAAAAGATCGCAGTAAAATGTGCAGAAGATGTGGAATTGACGGACACAAAGCGAGTACGTGCCAAAAACAGCCGCGATGTGTCATTTGTCTAGAGGCCGGAGAGAAAAACATTACCCATTACATGGGAAGGGGCACTTTGTGCAATGGGTTTTAAGATTCTTCAAATAAATGTTGGCAGGGGTCGTCAAGCTCAAGACTTGCTGATAAAGCAAGCCGAAGAAAAAATGTAGATATAATATTAATAAGCGAGCAATACAGAGCTCGTGAATCTAATAAACTGTACCAGGATAAGAAGGGTAATGCTGCTGTGTATGTAAGGAATCCTCGCCTGAATATACGCAAAGTAGAGGAAAATCATGAGAACTTCGTCGTAGCGCACATAAACGGCATACGAGTTTATAGTTGCTATTTTTCTCCTAACATTGAGATGTCGGAATTCTTATAAGGCATAAATAAACTTATATTCCACATAAAAAGCCATGACACACCCGTGCTCATTGGAGGCGACTTCAACAGCAAATCACACGAATGGTTCGCCAGAACAACGGACAAAAGTAGTCAGCGAAATGATAGCATATCTTGGGCTAATTATTCTCAATAAGGCAAATACACCTACATTTGTGCGCGGTGAAGCAAACTCGATCATTGATATCACATTTGCCTTACTATCGCTTGCAACCAAAACACGGCAGTGGAAAGTACTCGATGATGAGACTCTAAGTGATCATCAATACATCACACTGGATATAGATTCCAATAACGCTGTAGAAAACACCGTTAAACCAAGATGGAACACAAGGAAGATGAACCCTGAAAGATGCAAAGAAAAAATATTAGACATCAAAGGGAGCTTCGTTTTAAGAAACCATGCAGATCTAAACTATACTGTAGAACAACTTATGGAAATCCTTTCCCAAGTATGTGAGGCAGGGATGCCGAAAACAAAGATTTTTAACAAAACCAGAAAACCAGTTTATTGGTGGTGCGATGAAATCGCTGAACTATGAAAAAATGCCTCAAAGCAAAACGCGTGGCCACTCGAAGAATGGGCGATCCTGAGGCCCTAGAAGGGTACGTTCGCACGTTATTCCCTGAGAGCACTGACACACGCAGAGAAAAAAATATGTTTGATCCAACAATATTCCAAGAGCAAAATATGTATTGTTAACATATTGTTGGATTCCTCATGTAGTATTGTAAATCCAAAAACAGTTTGTGTCAACTGAACAATATTTCTCTCTTTTCTTCGAAAATTTGTTTCTCTTCTCTCGCTATTCGATGCCGTGTTGAAAAAACAATTTTGGTGAGTTGTGGTGTGTTTGTATGACATGCTGCCTTTACATTTGTTTTTGTGTGTGACTCGTGAGACTCTTGTTTTTATTTGTTTCTGTTTTGTTTCATTCTTCTTTCCTTTTCATGTTTGTTATGGTGTTTAATTATTCCTTATGTTGTGGTGGGTTCTTGTGGCTTTTTGTTTGTCTTTGTTGTCAGCCAATGCAGTAAACCATGTATTGTGTTCATCAATGATTGCAATATTATACGCGACATTTATATCTAAGTTATGCGAAAAGTGTATATGAGAAGTATATGCACTCAAATCAAAAATTTCTGGGCTGGTTTTCTGTATTGACAATACTTTTTGTAAACAAAATTAGATTATGATAGTTCCTACAATCGGTATTGTTAACGATTTTAACAATATTGCGGAAATTCGAAAGTTGTTTTTGTTTTCTATGTTTGGAACAAAAGATGGTATTTTTGGATTTGGATTACAATGGTTGAACAAAACAAATACATTTTTGGAACCAAAACATATATTTTTGTTCCAACAAAAGCGAAAAATATTTTTTCTCTGCGTGCAGCAGAAAAAATGTGCCCTCTGCAACGATAGAAAATGTGAAGCTTTTCACTAATGCCGAAATTAGAAATGCAACCAATAATCTAAAAAAACGAAAAGCACCAGGTACAGACGGAATCCCCAACGTGGTAATATCTATTGTGGGTAAAGAATGGGCTGAACTATTCGAGCACACTTTTAACCAGTGTCTCATGCAAGGAACGTTCCTCAAAATCTGGAAACAACAAAAACTCGTACTTTTACGGAAGAATTATAAACCGTTAGAGAATCCATCCTCATACAGACCACTCTGCATGCTGGACTCTTGCGGAAAATTTGTAGAAAAGCTATTACTAAATAGATTGGAGGAGGAACAAAACAAAAACGGAGGCTTCTCTAAATTGCAGTTTGGTTTTGTTAAGAGAAAATCGACGGTAGATACCATAAAAAATGTAGTGGAGACAGCAAGGTTATCGATGCATCAAAAAGGTTTTTGTGCAATTATAACCCTTGATATAAAAAATGCTTTTAACTCAGCCATTAGTCAGAATGATTGACAGCTATTTAGTCAGAATGATTGACAGCTATCTACAAGATACGATACTAATGTTTGATACAGATCTGGGAACAGAAAAATATGGGATAACATCTGGCGTTCCACAAGGGTCTGTATTAGGACCTTTTCTATGGACGTGATGTACGATGGCCTTCTAAATTTAAATCTACCCGAAGGAACAAAACTAGTCGGATACGCAGACGACGTCGCGCTAATTGTCGACCAACTGCACCCTAATAATTTAATAAAAGTCTTAAATATTTGGGAGTACTATTAGATTGCAAAGTATCATTCAAAGACCATGTAGAAATGATAACAGAAAGAGCATTGGGTACAGCAAACAAGCTAATAAGAATCATGCGCAGAATTCGTGGCCCTGGACAAACAATCAGAAGGCTAATAAGCTCAGTGGTCTATGCGCAAGTCCCAGAAATGTAGGTCCACGTTTAGATATAGCCCACATATAACGGTACCTCCCGATTTTCTGTATTTTGAAGGTTTAAGCCATATTATCTTATCGAAATGGCTGAAATTTTTGGGGGAAATTTTTTCCACCAAAAATTTGTCAGTATAGGTTCACGTTTTGATATAGCTCCAACAAAACAGTAGCCTCCGATTTTCGGTATTTTCAAAATTTTAGCCGCATTATCTTAAAGAAATGAGAAAAAGTCGGATTTTAGTCTTCGTTGGGCATATACAGCATTCCTGTCAGGAATTGTCGGTATAGGTCTATGTTCTAATGTAACCCCATAAAAGATACCTCTCGACAATTTTTGTCCACATTATCTAAATGAAAGGCTGATATGGTATTTTGTCTTCGTCTTGGTGGTACAAGATTTTCCTGCTGAGAATGGTCGGTAAAGATCCATGTTGTGATATAGCCCCCAGATGACACATTATCCTACCGAAATGGTTGAAATTTGGCATATTGTATTCGACGTGGGTATAAAACATGACAACAGAGAATTGTGGGTAAAGATAAACGTTTTAATATACATAGCTGTCATTGAAAAGATATTGTGGGTTCATAGATATGGGTAGAAAACCTTCACGCAGAAAATAGTCACTATAGGTTAATATATTGGTATGTACGCAGGTACCTCCTGATTTGACATATTTTCATAACCGAAAGTAAAATTATTGTTCCATTTGACTTCAATACAACAACTCATGGTAGAGGGTATAAAAAGTTCTGCCCGGCCGAACTTAACGCCGTTCTTACTTGTTGTTTAAAAAGATTATCCTTTATTTTCATATTAAATTTAAATGTAAATTTAATATTTACAATGATTTTTCCAAACTTAGTCATAACAACGTATCTTCTGCTGATTAGTTAGTAATGTTAAACTTACTTGGTTTCGAATAAAGATTCTCCATAAACCTGAAGAGAATGTATGGCTAAGATACATAAAAACTAAAATGAAAACAACAACAACATCATTATTAATAATTAATTGTATTAATTAACATAAATAAATGGGGGGAGAATACGTATTAAGACCGATGGAAACAAAAACAAATTAATAATTTAAGTGTTACACTTTGAATGGTCTTTAAAAATCGAAGTTTATTTTGTTGTTGGAGTAGGACCCCCAAATATTCATTCAAAGATGTTGATTCATACAATCATTGGGGTTTTTAGTTGGATTTTTTAAACGATTATCACGGCACTTTGTTTTATTTATTTTTTTTTTCTTCGATCAGGTTAAAATATTTTTAGCTTGTTTGTGTCTTAAATCTTTTGTTTTTTGTAAAGGGTCATCTTTATTGATGTGTTTTGGTAATTTTTCCATCACGCATATTATTACCGTTATTATTGATGTTTTATGCATTTTTATAATTTTATTTTCACTCAAAGCACATTAAAATATTTTGGAGATTTATTTTAGCGTTTATTTTTTTTTTTTTCTTTTTGCTTTTTATTAATTGCACGTTTTATACATGAAACACAAAATTGTATTTTAGTTTGCTTTTTGGTTATTTTGTTCACTTATCTTGTCTTGTTTTTTTTTTTCTTTATTTAAGATGCTGTTCGCATGCGTTCATTCGTTCCCGTTTATTGCTCTTTATCGACTAAAAATTTTTTCATTATTTTTAGGTTTTAACTAAAATTTTTGACTTCTACTTTTCATCATCATCGTCATTATCATCATCTCATTGTGTAAGTGACGGGTTTTCTGTGACTGCTGATTTTTTTTCTTCTTATCGATAGTGACTGTTTGCTTTGCAGCTTGATTTTGTTGCGGGTTTGCTTTTTATCTTAAAAAAAAACTTAATATTTAGTTTGGTTGAGTGTTAATTTAAAAGCTGAGCAAATGAATGAATGAACTTGAATTGAAATGAAGATGATACAAAACAATTTATAAACATAACTAAAAACTCACACAAAGGTACATACATACGAGTACATGGGTACGAACAAAGGTATTGAATTTGTACATTTGTTTAATGCATATTATTAAATATTTCATCTCAAGTGATTGTATATACAACAACCTACAGTTGATTCCCGAGAGTAAATTCAATATTGATGTTTTTATTTTATTGTTGTTAATTAATAAATAATGTATAACGCTGTTAAATAATTGCAATAGTTCACATATTTCTGTTCCTACTATTCGTAGTCTTAGAGGAAGTAAGAAATTCCTGATACATTGGCATTTTACAAGTTTTGATCCAAAATCTCAAAATCAGTTTTGGAACAAAGGGATGTTAAAACAAGTAAGAAAAGCGTTAAGTTCGGCCGGGCCGAACTTATTATACCCTCCACCACGAGTTATATTGAAGTAAAATGGAACAATTAGTTTCCTTTCGTTTATGAAGAAGACTAATAACCAAAGTTCAGCAAATTTCGTCGATCTGTACCGACAAATTCTTGGGGAAAGTTTTTAGACTCAAAAAAATTTCCAAATTTCTGATATTTCGGCAAGATAATGTGGCTAAAACCTAAAAAAATACCGTCAGCCACTGACCAAGAAAAAAAAACAACAATATCAAACCAAACACTATAAATATGCCGTATATAAAATATATTGATTTGTATCACGAAGAAAATATTGTCCCGTCGCACAGTGGTTCAGAATAGTTTTTTCCTGGTCAAAATTCTGTAACTTTTGAACGGATAGAGATATATTCATAATTCTTTGGTTAGACAGATAACACAATCAGCTTTCAGACGAATTATAAGCGGTCAAGTTCGGTCTGGTAAAGTTCGGTCAAAGTTAAACTTTTGAGATTTTTAAATATTTTTCATCAAAATATGAGTGTTTTTGTGGTTTTTATATTTTCCTATGTATTAAAGATGGTCAAACACTAACAAATAAACAAAATAATTACCAAAAAAACTTAAAAAAAAATCGAAAAAATGTCGAAAAATTTTTTTTTTCAAAAATTTGTAATGTAATTTACTAAAACTATTTTTAAAGGCCACAATCCTACCTACCTTACAAAAAACCAGTGAACACAATATCTGCTATAGTTCCCGAGAAATAGCTTCGTCTTTCTCCAGAAATTTGCAAAAACGACGTATTTCCCAAAAATGGGGAAAATGCTCGTCTTTAGGAGCACGCCACGCCAACACCTTCCAATATTTGGGCCTAATTTTTTGGTTTCCTTAGTTTCAATATGTTTACTATCGAATCCTATATAGAAATTAAATATCTTTGACAAAACAAAATTTTGATTTTTGGCCAGGAAAATCGATTCCTGAACCATTGTGCGTCGTAAAGGAAGCCGCAAGGACAACTTACTGAAAATTTAAAAACCATCCGAGAGGAGCTCTTAAACTTCACTTTATCCGAATTTTGTGTGGGAGGTGCCCGAAGGAGTGGGCCGATATAGTTCATATTTGAACCCGATCTACAGTGGCGGCCATATAATTAAGAACGACATCGTATTAAAAAGTGTTTGACTTGCTACGTTCCAAATATTTGAATATTTATATGGAACAAAATTTGTAAATAAAGTACACGGTAAGCACTTTCAAATAAAGCCAAAACATGTTTTAATTCTCCCTCGTTTATACGAAAGAAACCACGATTTATTAAAATAGTCATAAATCGACCTGGCCACATAATTAAGAACGATATAAGTAAAGGTTACTTTAAGGTAATTTTCATACACAATATGTGAATATATCGTTATGTATTTTAGAAATAGGTTACTTTGATTCATTTTTAGTATCAAATGTCCTTCAATGGTACATATTATTGCGTCTAAGTTTGATAATTAGGGCATACCTAACGTTTTCAAAATTTTGCCCATAATTTGACGAATTTATTTTAGTTTTGGGATCTAAAGCCACAGTTTTGGCTTCCTCTCATTCCCTCGATGACGCTATAAACGATACCCTGTGATTGTCGTTCCATTGTCGGCGCTTACTTACCCTTAAATTGGCTTTTATCCCACTTCTTTGAGTCCTTTACGAGGGAATTGTCTGGGAAATAGTTTCGTAAGAGCCATTTCCACCTTATAAAGCGGTAGGATTTTTGTCTGAAGGTAGTAGACAGGAAATGAAACAATAATATAAGGTCTATACAAAAATTGGAAGAATTCCACACCGAATATAACATTAATTAACATAATGTTTTGAATGCTCGAATTCCACAATAATTTTGTGTATGTACATCAGACAGTTTATACAAAAATTGTATTTTCATCTATAAAAATTATTGATTTCACTGGTTTTGATATTAATATGAGCTTAATTGATTAAAAAGTCTTACATAACTATGCCTACCACACCCACAAAGACATTGTGCAATGAAATCTTTCAAAATATTAAACCTTTCATTTTTGTTCGGTGTACCGTTAGGCCAATTTTTTGTACAAAACGAAATTATTTTTTTATTTCCTGTCTACTATCTGCAGACAACAATCCTGCCGATTTATAAGGTGGAAATGGCTCATACGAAACTATTTCCCAGACAATTCCCTCGTAAAGGACTCAAAGAAGTGGGATAAAAGCCAATTTAAGGGTAAGTAAGCGCCGACTTTGGAACGACAATCACAGGGTATCGTTTATAGCGTCATCGAGGGAATGAGAGGAAGCCAAAACTGTGGCTTTAGATCCCAAAAATAAAATAAATTCGTCAAATTATGGGCAAAATTTTGAAAACGTTAGGTATGCCCTAATTATCAAACTTAGACGCAATAATATGTACCATTGAAGGACATTTGATACTAAAAATGAATCAAAGTAACCTATTTCTAAAATACATAACGATATATTCACATATTGTGTATGAAAATTACCTTAAAGTAACCTTTACTTATATCGTTCTTAATTATGTGGCCAGGTCGATTTATGACTATTTTAATAAATCGTGGTTTCTTTCGTATAAACGAGGGAGAATTAAAACATGTTTTGGCTTTATTTGAAAGTGCTTACCGTGTAATTTATTTACAAATTTTGTTCCATATAAATATTCAAATATTTGGAACGTAGCAAGTCAAACACTTTTTAATACGATGTCGTTCTTAATTATATGGCCGCCACTGTATATCTGGAAGGAATAATACGATGTGCAAAGTTTGGACCAAATTTTGAACTTTTGTGGGAAAGCTACCCGAAGAAGTGAATCGATATGGCCTATCTTCGAACTTAAACTAAGCCTGGACAAAATATTACGATACCCTTTCTAGCCTAAATGCTAAGGGTATAATTAAGAGGTTTGCTTCATTGGGGGATAAAGGAAGGCGTGTTCATATACTAATAAATAACAAAAATCAGTCATTTCGGTGGGATATTGACGTTACATCCTTTAGAATTACGAAAATCGGGAGGAACCGTTCTATGGGGGCTATATAAAGGCAAGGACCTATACCGACAAATTTCATATGGAAAGTTTTATATCCCAAATAAAGACTAAACACCAAATTTCTGACAATTCGGTGGAATATTGAGACAACAACCTTAAAAATACCGAAATTCGGGAAGTACCGTTCTATGGGGGCTATATAAAGGCGTGGACCTATACCGACAAAATTAGAGGGGAAGTTGAATACCCCCAACGAAAACTCAATACCAAATTTTAGTCATTTCGGAGGAATATTGAGGACACAACCTTCAAAATGCCAAAAATCAGGAGGTACCGTTCTATGGGGCTATATTAAGGTGAGGACCTATGCCAACAAAATGCTGGGGAAAGTTGAATACCCCCAACGAAAACTCAATACCAAATTTTAGTCATTTCGGAGGAATATTGAGGCCACAACCTTCAAAATACCGAATATCGGGAGGTACCGTTCTATGGGGCTATATTAAGGTATGGACCTATGCCAACAAAATGCTGGGGGAAAGTTTTATACACCCAGCAAAGACTTTATACCAAATTTTAGCCATTTCGGAGGAATATTGAGGCCACCACCTTCAAAATACCGAAAATCGAGAGGTACAGTTCTATGGGGGCTAAATGAAGGCGTAGACCTATACCAACAAAGTTCTGGGCGAAGGTTTTATACTCCAAATGAAGACTAAATACCAAATTTCAGCCATTTTGGTGGAATATTGAGGCCACAAACTTCAAAATACCGAATATCGGGAGGTACCGTTCAATGGGGGCTATATGAAGGCGTGGACCTATGCCAACAAAATGGTGGGGGAAAGTTTTATACACCCAGCGAAGACTTAATACCAAATTTTAGCCATTTCGGAGGAATATTGAGGCCACCACCTTCAAAATACCGAATATCGGGAAGTACCGTTCAATGGGGGCTATATAAAGGCGTGGACCTAAACCGACAAAATTCTGAGGGAAACTTTTATACCCCCAGCGAAGACTTAATACCAAATTTTAGCCATTTCGGAGGAATATTGAGGCCACAACCTTCAAAATACCGAAAGTCGGGAGGTACCGTTCAATAGGGGCTATACGAAGGCGTAGACCTATACCAACAACATTTTGGGCGAAAGTTTTATACTCCAAATGAAGACTAAATACCAAATTTCAGCCATTTCGGTGGAATATTGAGGCCACAACCTTCAAAATACCGAAAATCGAGAGGTACCGTTCTATGGGGGCTAAATGAAGGCGTTGACCTATCCCGACAAAATTCTGGGGGAAAGTTTTATACACCCAGCGGAGGCTTAATACCAAATTTTAGCCATTTCGGAGGAATATTGAGGCCACAACCTTCAAAATACCGAAAATCGGGAGGAACCATTCTATGGGGCTTTTAACACCTTTCGTATAGAACGAAATTCCATGTAACTTTCATGCATCAACTCGAAAAAAAAAACAAAACAAATTTATTCAAAAAAAAATATTTGGGTGTTTTGTTGGCAAACTTGATGTACATATTTTCTTGATATATCTTGCAAATACATATTTCATTTATTCAGCGACTTATATTGAAATTTGATGGAGATTATTTTTGTCTTTGACATCTTCTATCTAGAATGAAGTTTTGTGGGACAAAACTTAATAAACCCAGATAAAATACAACATTAACCCTAAAACGTGATTTTACTTTTGGCAGATTCCTGGAGTTTAGGTACGATTTAGAGTTTTTGTGTATTCGGGGACCTATAGTAAAATTTTATGGCAAATAATTATGCAGAATATTTTGAACTGATACGATCACATTTTAAAGGAGTTTTTAAACGTTTCTGAAAAAAAGGGACCAAAAAGACCCCTTTGGTGACCCGCATAAGGGTTATTTTTTTCATAAAAAGATACCCCGCACTGCTGTCAGTAATATTGCCAAAGTGTCTTTGGCAAGGATTCCAAGGAATCTGATGTCGAATATTTCACAACCTGTAGAATTGGGCGGTACTTGCCACGCCTGTTTAGGTCACTTCCCGAAGCAAACTTTCAAAACGCCGATACACGTGTCTTATTTTTTTCGGTCCTCTTTCATAATCTGTGCGGGGTTTCTTGTAATTTTAAAAGTTCGATTTTGTTGTACTGTGTATTCATTTAATTCCAGATGCTGATTTCCCACTGACGATTTCAACATTGAGGAAAATGTGTTTTATTTCACAACTAAAGAGAAGCGTTCATCGATGTTTCTATATATTTATTTCTTTTTAAAAGTGTAACATTTTATAAATTATTTCATTGCGTTTTTCTTTTATTGAAGTCTGTTATGTATTTCTTTGCAATTTTTTATGTACCTATGTGTCTGTTGTTGCTTATTTCCATGCGTTTCAATAAACAACCACCATTATTTATAAATGTGTGTATAGGTTACAGATATTCAGTGAGTGCTTATTGAGAGCAAGTGCGCATTGAAATGTAATGTGTTTTACATTGAAATTTACGCTCCCGTGCTCTCAGTAAACGCCCACTGGTGTATGTGTATGTGTTTGTTTTTTTTTTTGGGGGGGGGGGGGCTTTTGGGTTTGTGTTTGTATAACATATAATTTGTTTGCACCCAAACATATGTTATGTTTGGAACTGCTTGCAAACAAATATATGTTTGCTGCAAAATATGTTTGGGACATATGTTAGAGAAGCCTTTTTTTGTTCTGTGTGTATATGCCGTAAATGCAAGGATTACGAGGAAACTTAATTCGAATATTTCCAAAACAGTTCACAAAGCGTAATATTGGACGCCCTATATAGGTTACCTCCCGACGTAAACTTTCAAAGTTCCGATACACGTGTCTTCTATTTTTCTTTTTTGTATTTCGGTCCTCCTTCATAATCTGCCCGATTTTACCTGTAATTATTTTTTGTATTGTACAGTGTAATTTACAAAATTTATTTTCAAAAGTGGATTTTCCAGCAGCCAAATCTCAACCAGAAGTATGTACAAAATTTGTTTGTACACCTTTCGTTGACTAGTGTACTGCTGTTGAAAATCACAGTAATTTACATTTTCTTTAAAAATGTTTATTAATCATTCATAAGAATTTTGTTTCGAACAAAGCAAAATATACCTTACATTTTTCAATGATTTTCTGTGAAATGTAAATCAAAACGGAAGCCAAAAAAAACCTGATTTTAATATTCCTTTGTGCTCGATATTATTTATTGGGAAAATATTATTTCTTGGTAATCATGCTCAACAGGTATTTTAATTCAATAAATAGGATGTTCTCCTTTCTTTTCGGTGTAAAGGTTTTCAACACATAATAAATAGTAGACAATATATTGTTACGGAATTAGCAATTTGAACTTAATCCCGTGTACACGTTGTTTTATTCCCCAGTATGATTTGTACCAAATAAAACAGGGTTATATGACGATCTTGAATTATCAGATCATGCGCGGCATCAATTTTCTCTGGCACAACGGCCTTTTTGGATGACCTCACGAACTTTATGTTAGGCCTGTCTGGTTACCCTAAAATTTGTACCAATTGTTGCTGGAAGTCGTCTGTTAACACAAAAAATCAGCAAAAGAGAGCAATTCGAGAGAGACATTTTGACAGTTCTTTCACTGAGAGTTTGCAAATTCTTGATGGACAAATTTCTTCTAGCAAACATTTGCATCTCTTCTTCTTCCTGAAAACTATCAATCATCTGTTTTTAATTTTTCGTTGATTTATGTTTGTGAATATAAAAAACAATTTTATTGCGGAAATAGCAAGTCCAATTGTATTATTTTTTTTTAGAACAAAGTTTGCGAGATGTAAAAATCCATTTTTGGGCCATTTTCTTTTTTTATTTTTAATAAAATATACATTTTTGCTTCCATTGGTTCCTTAGTTGGCCGACAAATTGTTCTGTTTTGGCAAGTCAGCTGATTGCTTGCTGGTTTTTACTTATTATAATTTTCTAGCAAAAGAGAATAAAAACTCCTTACTCTCTGAGAAAGTTCTTGCTGGATAAGTAACCAGACAGACTTAATGCTTTATTGACGTTATTCACTCCAGTTATTCACACAAGACTTTATTTCTCTACTAGCACACAGCAAACTCTTCAGTAAGCACACAGTCTTACTCTATTCAGGTTACTCTTTAGATCAAGGGTAGGCATTGTGACTCACAAGAGCGCCCATGTGCTCTAAGTGAGCGTAAATTTGTTATCGCTCACAGCCAGTGTGACCAGATTTAAAAAAGTGTTGCAGCTAAATCAGCATTAAAATAATGCTAAAAAATGCTAAAATAAATATTTAAATGCTAAAAAATAATGCTAAATTTAAAAACGTTTTTTTAATAAAATATACCCTCCATCATTGTATAGTGGGTATATTAAGTTTGTTTTTCCGTTTGTAGCGCATTGAAATAATTATTTGCGGCCCTATATTCATAAAAAGAGTAAAATTCTTAGTCGATCTATGCATGTCCGTCCGTCTGTGGTAATCATTCTTGCATCCACAAAAATTGAGATAGGACACAGAATTTTTGGAAAGTTCCGTCTTTTGTTTGCAGCCAGGTCAAGTTCGAAGATGGACTATATCATTCCATATTTTGATACAGACCCTATAAAACGGTACCGGCCGATTTCAGGTATAATGCTGTTATTGGCTACATTTTCAGGCTGAACTGGCAATATTTGGTATTTAAGGTTCCCAAAAACCTTCTCCACCAAAAGTTGTGGACACAGACTCCACGTTTTGGAATATTTTTTTAGCTACATCTTCAGACCGATTTATTTATAGTTTGGTATTACCCTCCAAACATTTGGAAGTTAAATATATCTTCTCTCAGTAAATGTGTCTCTATAAAGTGTCTGCATTCAGTTAAAAATGCGACTGTTGTCGTTTTACAAGAACAAATATGTTGTTATCGCTTTTTTATCCGTATGTGGTCACAACTGCGTGACTTACAGGATTATAAAAAGCGACACTTTATGTTGTACAAAAACAAATGCTTTAAGTCTGGAGCATTGATACTACTCTCTATTATAGAGAGTATTGTTTTCAAAACAATAGTGGCAGCATTAGAAAAACAATTTGATTGACGTGATTTCTTCATTTCTTGTGAAGTTTTGTTAGCTATCGGTACAAACTTTATACAAAAAATTAAATGAAAATAAAGCGGTTTAGTTTATTTATTATTTATTTTCAACTTTTATAAAAAAGTAAATCAAACGTGTTATTATTCATTTGAACTCAATGTAAATGCGGTTATAAAAGGTGCATTGTATTATAAAAATTGTTTCTTTTTGATACATTTTATAATAAAATGCACCTTTTATAACCGCAGTAACATTAAAATCAAATGAATAATGATAAGTTTGAATAAACAATAAAAAAACTAAATAGCCTTTTACAGAAACTGTCGCTTCCGTCACTACTTAAAGTTTCGTAAGCGGTACCTGCATGAGTACCTAATGCACACTCAAAGTGCCACGGTTCCGACACTCCAACTGAATCGCATAAGAAACATACAGCAGTGACGGAAGCGATAATAGAGTTTGAGCCGCATAAGTGGAACAGTTTCTTTAGTCATTTTTGTCTTTTCGGATACAAATGCGACTGTCGCAGTAGACACAACTATCGCCTTTCAGTGACTTTTGCGTCAATCAGGCGATAGAAAATGTTTGGAGGGTAAAAACCTATCTACAAAAAATGCGAACAATGTTCAGGCGAACTGCTAACCAATTGGCAAATACACACATGTACGCACATACAAACAGACCGGTGAGTGTTTACAACTAGTGACCCTCCAAACATTTTCTATCGCTTGCTTGACGCAAAAGTCACTGAAAGCGGATTGTTGTGTCTACTGCGACAGTCGCATTTGTTTCCGAAAAGACAAAAATGACAAAAGAAACTGTTCCACTTATGCGGTCCAAACTCTATTATCGCTTCCGTCACTGTCATATGTTTCTTATGCGATTCAGTTGGAGTGTCGGAAGCGGGGCACTTTGTGTGTGCATTAGGTACTCATGCAGGTACCGTTTACGAAACTTTCAGTAGTGACGGAACCGACAGTATTTGTAAAAGGCTATTTAGTTTTTTATTGTTTATTCAAACATATTATTATTATTATTCTTTTGAATTTAATGTTAATGCGGTTATAAAAGATGCATTTTATTATAAAATTGATCAAAAAAGAAACAATTTTATAATACAATGCACCTTTTATAACCGCATTAACATTGACTTCAAATGAATAATACGTTTGATTTACTTTATTATAAAAGTTGTAAATATACAATAAAGAATCTAATCAGCTTTATTTTCATCTAAATTTTTGTATCAAGTTTGTACCGATAGCTAACAGAACGTCACAAGAACTGAATAAATCACGTCAATCAACTCATGTTTTATTCTACTCGTATTTATTTGCTTTCATTACAATTCGCTTAACTGTTTGCAAGATAAATTGTTTTTGTAATGCTGCCACTATTGTTTTGAAAACATTACTCTCTATAATAGACTCCAGACTTTAAGCATTTGTTTTTGTACAACATAAAGTGTCGCTTTTTATAATACTGTAAGTCGCGCAGTTGTGACCACATACGGATTAAAAAGCGATAACAACATATTTGTTCTTGTAAATAGACAACATTCGCATTTTTAACTGAATGCAGGCACTTTACGGAGACGCATTTACTGAGAGAAGATATATTAAACTTCCAAATGTTTGGAGGGGATGGGTCTGCTCAAGTAAATAAGGGAGAGGAGAAGGGGTTACAATGCAGAAGCATAATCCAATAGTCAAAGTAAATAAAAAGAACAAGTACAACAACAATAGCTAAGTAAACAGTGTAAATCAAGATTAAGCGATAATTCCATAATTGCATTAATATTTGTTGTTGCAGAAATAAATAAGAGAGAGACTAAAAACGTACAACAATAACAAGATAAAAGCAACAAATAAAAGTGGTGATTGGAATTCTTATAGAGCAATTGTTGTTGTAAATTTGATTTAAATAAACTAAATGCTTAATGAAAATTTACGTTACAGTTCAAATTCTTAAATTAACAGAAATTCGTCTAAATTAACTTAAATCTACCAGTTACATTCGTAACAATATGTATTAATAGTTGTTGATCATCAAATATTTATGTGACCATATTGTTCATTTACTGTGATGCATGAGTAATTCAAAATACATTCTTAATGATATGATTTATTAAAGTAGTAATGTTCTGCTGTTCTTCTGTGTCATAAATTTGCTGATAAACTGTAAAACTTTCAAAAATGCACTTAAAACCTGTTAACAAAAAATACTCATTGAAATGGATTATTAATTGTCATCTTCAGATAAGGGACAATGACATTCAAGGACCACAAAATTTAAATGCCGTTTTAAATGTTTAAATGTAAAATACACACGTGTTTTTTTGGTTTTTTAAGTGTGCATTCAAATCATTTTTGTACAATGCTACAAGAAAAGTTCACTTAAATTCACTCATGCGAGTAAATGACACTGTGCGACAATCAAAAAAATGACAAGGAAAACTGAGTAGATAATGAAAGTAGAGCTAAAAATATGAGGTACGTGTTATGCAAAATGTCGAATATATTCGACAGATGGACTGGGAGGGTTAAAGTTTAATCCTAAAATCCTAAAATATACAAATTTGTAATCTAATTTTCTTATGGAAATAGTATACCTAGATATATGGTTTATTCTGAAACTCATAGTGAAATTTTGTGCAGAATTTTTCTTTTTTTGGCACTTTTCACCTATAACCAATTTTCATATTACTTTCATGCATCAAATCGAAAAAAGACGGAACAATTTTACATAAAAAAAAATTCGGAAATATTTTCATGTTTTTTCAGCAAATTTTATACTTATATTTTCAATATATATAATTTATGAGGCTGATAGACTTTGCAGCTGCAAAAAACATGGTAGTTAGCAGTACCAGATTTAATCATCTCGATATTCATAAGGGCACCTGGCTGTCTCCAGATCAGAAAACAAGAAATCAAATTGATCATGTTGTGATAGATGGAAGACATTCATCGCGCGTGTTGGATGTACGATCGTTCCGAGGCGCAAACATTGATTCGGACCACTACCTTGTTGCAGCAAAGGTACGCACCCGCTTAAACGTAGCAAACAAAGTACGAACAGACACAACACGAAAGTTAGACATCGATAAGCTGCAATCACAACAGATAGCCACAGCATATTCCACTCAACTAGCCCAATTGCTTAATCAAAGCACTCCTCATCCCGATAACATATCAGCGCAATGACAAAGCATTGCCCACTCCATGCAAACAGCCGCAAAATCCATACTTGGATACCAGAGGCCTCCACCAAGGAATCCATGGTATGATCAGGAGTGTCGTGCTGCCACCGAAGAGAAAAATGCGGCATATAGGGCTACTTTACAATCCGTAGCAACGCGTAGCGCACGAGAGAGATACAGGGAGAAAAGGAGAGAGGAGAAACGTATTTTCCGCAGGAAAAAGAGAGAGATGGAAAAGCGGGAGTGTGAAAAAATCGAGATGTACAGGAGCCAGAATAAAGTCCGAAAATTCTACCAAAGACTCAAGCATCAAACTGATGGCTTTGGTACAGGCACATCCTCCTGTAGAGACCAGCAAGGTAATTTGATAACTGATACAGATAGTGTACTCAGGATATGGAAAGAACATTTTTCAAAACTGTTGGTATCCAATCCCAGAAGATGGTATTGAATGTATACCGCCCAGCCAAGATGAGGTAAAGACAGCAATAAATCGGCTGAAGAATAATAAGGCAGCAGGAGCCGATGGCTTACCAGCCGAGCTGTTCAAAACCGGAGGCGACACGCTGATAAGGTGTATTCATCAGCTAGTTAGCACCATCTGGCAGGAAGAACGAGTACCCGACGATTGGAACCTGAGTATCCTGTGCCCCGTCCACAAGGAGGGAGATAAGACTGTATGCTCTAACTATAGGGGCATAAGTCTACTCCCTATTGCCTACAAGATCGTGTCAGGGATATTGTGCGAACGACTAAAGCCTATGGTCAACGAGATAATTGGACCATACCAATGCGGCTTTAGACCTGGCAAGTCCACCATTGACCAGATATTTACCCTGCGGCAAATCCTGGAGAAGACCCAAGAGATGCGGATCGACCGACACCTACCACATTTTTGTCGATTATAAGGCTGCCTTCGACAGCCCGCTGAGTTCAAAGGTATTCCAAGCCATGTCTGAATTTGGTATCCCCGCAAAGCTCATCCGTCTTTGCAAAATGACTTTAACTGACACGAGGTCCTCAGTTAAAATAGGAAAGAACCTCTCCGAAGAGTTTGGTACCAAAAGAGGTTTCAGACAAGGAAACAGCCTTTCGTGTGATCTCTTTAACATCCTGCTGGAAAAGGTTATACGAGTAAACGTCAAAAGAACCAGGGACGTACGCAGGGGGGGGGGCACGGGGGGCCCGGGCCCCCCCCCCGAAATGGTTTGGTCGAACAAAATTTTTTAAGCTACTGTAACTAGTTATTATATTTTTTCTCATAAAAGTGTTTGTATATTCGAAGATTTCAAATTAAAACTTATATTTTCTTAATTTTCTGAACAGAAAATGTACATCATTAACAAGTTTTGTAAGAAAATATTTTAAAAATTTTTGTTTGTAAGCTGTTTTTGAGAGAAACTTCCAATGAAATCTGAATTACTTCTTCATGTCATATCATACCACTATCAAATTCTAATTCCTTAATGAATATACCCCATGTCTTTTATTTATTCGAACTTTATAGAGCTCTCGAGGCTTAAAACTCATCCGGTTATAACAAAAATAACGAGTTCAGTATTGTGGGAATGGAAATATATAAAAAAATCTATTGAATAAAATGTATGAAGGGTCGGTCCTTCGTGGACTACATATTGAAAGCCAATTAGAAATTTGTTTTACTGCCATCGCAAAAATTTTGTTATTCTGTTTTAGACAAATTTGCTGCTAAACAGTATGAGAAAATAATAAAGACAAATGAATTTTTGTGCGTCACTTGGTTTTTACTTATCATCACCGAAGTATAATTGTAACCTCAGACTTTAGATTACGAGATTATATACACTAGGATTGTATCGTATAGATTTCATCAAAATAATGATTTAAGACTTCACATATGTTTGGACGATATTCGTTTCAGCCAAGATGGAAGTACTTACCACCGTCCGTCCGTCTGTATCTCTGTTTGTCTGGCAGGTTGGAACTCATGATAACTCTCGGTCCAAGTTATTGATCTCGTAATGTTTTGTCCAAATTAAATTTAAGTCATATCGGTACCTTCTCCATAATAATTCAAAAATGTTCAGTAAAATGGTCGAAGGGACTAACCGATTCGGTCTAAAATCGAACCTAATATGGTTCGCAAGATTACTTCCAAAAGTACATCAAGGTCCAAGAGAATATGTTTGGACAACATCTTCAGGTCTCTTATAAAAGTCTAACATAACAGCAGTTTAAAGACTGTTCGATGATCCTTTTGACATTTTGTAGTCTTGTTTACAGCGATATCCTACTTTTTGTGGACAAGTTTATGCTTCCTGTCAAAGCTCTAAATACTACGGTGGCCAACTAAAAAGCTTATGGGCGCGGTAACTATCGAGAGGAGTGTCTCTTAAATAATTATTAGTGAATAATTATGTGGGGTTCAATAAGGATCGATTGTTATTTGTCAAAACTATATAGAACTAAGTCCATCAAAGTGTTTGTCATCGAGTCCAAAAACTTCTAATCGTACAATTAAGAAAACAAATTATAACGCTTCTTTTGTAACATAATATTAAAAGTAAAAATAATCCTGGTATCAGAATCTATCTCTTTCGGTAAATAAGACTGTTCAACATTTATAAGGTAATCTTGTGCAAATAATTTGAAGTGAGGATTTTTTGAAAGTACAGACCCAAAGTACAAAAGCCCTAGTTCCGTTTTGTTGAGTCGGATACAGCTTGGATTTTATGACCCCATCTAAACATTGTTAAATATAGACTTTTTAAACAACTCGGAGCTATATCTCTGAAACCAATGCAAATCTTCTTCTGACCTTTGCAGCAAATTTGTAGATAAGGGCCAAAATAAAATATTTGGAGAAGTGAAAAAAAAAAATAAATTTTATAATATATCTAAAAAGTCCATAACTTGTATACATTTCGCACCATATCTCCAAAACTGTTAAATTTTTCTTAATGTTTTCATTTGGAAACATATCAACGACAACGACAGCCGATATTCTTAAAAATTAGGCTAAGATCATCGAAATAGTGAAAATTTTGCTATAGCAAAGGCAACGGCAAATCTTTGTGGTTGTAAAATTCTTCGATAAACCATAACGTGGACCTGTATGATTAACAAGTAAAAAAGTATCAGTCGGCTTTTCCGACAGAGATATACCCTCAGCCTGTGCAAATTAAAACACATTTTTCACGAAAAACTTATATATTTAGGGGGTTTCAAAATTTTGGTCATATTAACCGACAAAAGATTAGATTAGGATTAAAGTTCAAAAATTTTGCGGAAAAGGTACTTAAAGGAATGGACCGACATAGAACATGGGGGTGCCATAGGGGGTTTTTACACCCTTCGGGCTGTTTTCTCAAGAAGTATGGACTTGTCCCTGAAACAACTTTTACCATCGTAATTGATGCAGCGAATGTAAGTTGCTTCAACAAAAATCAAAGTGATTCAATAGCAGGTCTTAAAGTGAACTTATCCAAAATTTTGTGTGGGAGGTACTCTAAGGAGTTTACCGATTGAGTCCATATTGAAACCTCATCTAAGTCTGGTAGAAATTTCATAATGTGCAAAGTATGGACCAAATCGGTTACTCCCTTCAAGAGTTATCGTACGCACAAATTTTCCGAACATTTTCGAACTTTTGTGGGGGAGGTACCGGAAGGAGTGGACCGATATAATCCATCTTTGAACTTGAACTAAGTTTGGACAAAATATTACGAAAGCCAAATTTTGGACCGAATCGGCAGATCCGTTCGAGAGTTATCGTGCGCACCAGCCTGCCAGACAGACAGACGGACGGACATTGCTAGATCTATTCAAAATTGTCTGAAACGGATATCGTACAAACATACTTGGGGTCTAAAACCATTATTTCGATGAGGCACGTTTTTGGTCGTATCAAAGTGTAAATACCCTCTTTAGCCTAAAGGCTGAGGGTATAAAAACTTCAATATACTTCAATAAATTTTACATGGCGACATTACCGAACGTGGCCCGATATTGTCTATTTTCAATTCTAAATATCCTACTCCTAAAATTGTATCCTTAGTCCCAATTTACATTAAACAATTTTTCTTGCGGCAATTTTTCTCGTTCTCTTTTAAACTTGCCTCTTGCGTTTATACAGGCAATTCTGTTTCTGCAGGTTTTGTTTTCAAAACAATGAAAATAATGTCAAAAACGAAAAATATAAAAGGCATTGCCTGAAAATTGCCGGTACGAGCAATTTTTTTCCACTTCTCTCTCTCTCTCCTACAAACTGAGACTTGCCGCAAGTAAACTCGCCTAATGTAAATTGGGACTAAATATTATGAATTCTTTCTATTGAATTTATATACTTTGTACCATTATTTCATATAAAATATAGAATAGAATATAGAATAGAATATGTGCCAAAAATTTCCAGTCCATCGGACAAAAATTTACCGAGATATGAGCTTTCGAAGGGAAACATTTATTGTGTTTTGTATGTAGCATAAAAACTAAAAACGTCTTTTCCTCGAAGTGACACTTTATATGTTTTTGTGGGACTATTGTACACATAAGTCATGTGCTTAACCGAGAGAGTCTTAAAAAAAAACTGCTGACGGAGTCAGAAAAAATATCAATTTTGTTTTTTGTTTTTGTTAAAATCGAAATTTTGATTTTAACTGTTCAACATTTTTAACAATTTATTTTTTTAATTCCTTTTCGATAATGGACAAGATTATTAAGTTCGTAATGATCCCACAAAAATATATGCTGATCCGCAAACTGCTTTAGTAAAAACAGTGCTTTATAAGCGGTCAATTGTAAGATATTTCAAAAAAAAAAAAAAATAGAAGGTTACTTAAGGTTTAATAGATTTTTTATAAAAAAAGCATGAAAATGGCTTTTCTCATGCTTATAAGTGGCCATAACCCCTTAAAATAGTTTTACGTAACGCTACACAACATTTGAATTTTTCATGATTTTTGGTCAAGTTGTGCCCCCCCCGAAATGAAATCCTGCGTACGTCCCTGAAAAGAACTGGCACAATCTACACCAATAGTCACATGTTACTTGCTTATGCTGATGATATAGACATCATAGGCCGATCAGTAAAAGAAGTAAGTGATACCTTTATGAAGGTCGAAGGAGAATCTGCTAAAGTGGGTCTGGCGGTAAACGGTGAGAAGACCAAGTTGATGGTGTCGACGCGCAATGCGTCCATTGAGCTCGGACCGACTGTGGAAGTTGGTTCCTATAATATTGAGGTAGTAAAAGACTTCGTCTACCTCGGCACCTCCGTAAACACAACAAACGACATCAGTTGTGAAATAAAAAGAAGAATTATATTGGCCAACAGATGCTACTTTGGTTTAAGTAAGCAGTTCAAAAACAAAGCCACATCTCGTCAAACAAAAATAACGCTCTCCAAAACACTGATACTACCCGTGCTGATGTATGGCTCCGAAGCCTGGGTACTTGCGCAAGCAGACATGGCAGTGCTTGGTGTGTTTAAGAGAAAAATTCTTCGAAAGATCTACGGAGCAATCTGCGTTGACGATGAACATCGACGTCGCATGAACCACGAGCTGTATCTGCTGTACAACGACATCAATATTGTTAAACGTATCGAGATGCAGCGGTTGCGTTGGCTAGGCCATATCATAAGAATGAGCGATGATGACCCCGCTAAAAAGGTGTATAAACACGGACCGCTTGGCGGTGCACGCAGAATTGGCAGGCCAAGGAATAGATGGCGCAAACAAGTGGCAACAAATAGAGAGAATTGGAGATCTTTTCTTAGTTCGGCCTATAGAACAAATGTTCTGTAATGGGCCAGCTAAGTAAGTAAGTAATGTAAATAGACATTTCATTAATTTGGTAACCCATAGTGAAATCTTACGACGAATATTTTTGTCTTTGGTGTTATCTCTCTAAATTTATGTTTTGTGGGACAGTTTTGAACAATCTCAGATAAAGTCCGACTTTAACCCTAAAACGTGTTTTTCATTTTTAGAGATTCCTGGCTATTAGACAAGATTTACAGATTTGGTGTGTTCAGAGACCTATAGTAAAATTTTATAGCGAATAATTTTGTAGAATATTTGAATTTGATATGATCACATTTTAAAGGAGTTTTTGAAAGATTTTCGAAAAAAGGACCAAAAAGACCCTTTTGATGAACCGCATGAGGGTTAAAACTTTTAACGAAAATATTCCCCATATCCTCCTCAGTAAAGTTGCCAAAGACGCTATATAGCTAAAATGCGAGGATTCCAAGATATCTTAACACGAACATTTCGAAAAAAACTAGAAATGGCCGGAACTTGCCCCGCCACTTTGGTTACTTTCCGTCGTAAAGTTTAAAAATGCCGATATACATGTCTCATATTTTTAGCTCTACTCTCATCATCTAATCGGCTTTTCCCATCATATTGAAAAAAATTGAATTTATTTATTATTTATTTATTTATTTATATAATTTACCTTATATAAATATAAGATAAATTGGGAGAATAGCATTAGCAACTTAGGCCATCAGCTAAAAATTGAATTTAGTTGCACAGTGTTATTTATATCCACCTACCCACCCTTACGGTAAAATTGAGACGACCACGAAGAGGGATTGCCTTCCTTATACACCAATCTGTCCAGTACAGACCTATCTCGTTTGACTCAAATGACTCATTCTTTGGAAGTAGCAGTAACGTGTGGAACTGCCGAGGTAGAATTGCTGAATATGTGCATACCGTCGATGAATATTTGGGCCTTACGTAATATGCATGACATTAGTTCACTATTGGCGGGCAATAACCGTCTGGTGCTAGGAGACTTCAGTGCTCATCATGATCTTTGATATTCCGTCCTAGACAATGATCAGAGGGGTACAGCGCTAGCCCAGCAAATTGGTAGCTTCACATTTCACACGGTGAACGAAGACGCTCCTACCAGGATAATAGGAGATTGCCACAGCTTGTCAGACAACACCATTGTGGTCTGAAAAGTGACGTGTCCTGGCAACCCATCACTTCCATTGGCTCAGACGATCTTCCAATCATCGTCTCCGTAAACAGACCACCTGGCTTCATAGCCTCTGACCGCTCTGAACCATGGAAAAGCTGAAAGGTAGATTTCAGAGAATTTACCAATCACCGCTGCAGAGAGCTGTCCATTCAATAAGAATCGCTGGTAGAAATCAGACCAAATGAGCGTGATGAGCTTCGTCGTACGAACCCTAAAGGCCCCATAGTTACAGAACTTAATCTTGAAGTCAACAGGCTAGTAAGCAAACATAAGCAGAAAAGTGGCTAGACCAACTGAAACAATGCATTATTGTTATAGGATTAAGTGAATTGTGGGAATCTGGGAAAGGAGGATGAAAGAAAGGCTGTTTCTTTGAACGGCGTGACAGATCGAAAGAGGTGCGGATGTTATTTTAACCGGCAGTTTAACCGGGGTGTGGTACACAGTATAAGAGCCCTCTCAGCCGAGAAGGTACCACCATAATTTATGATGAGCTATTTAGGGACCACACGGAATCTAAATCGTAGTGCTTAAGTCGACCATCTTTAGCCACCCATATTGTACCAGAAACCTTGAAGGTTGACAGAAAAAAATCCAGCGATAAAAAAATTATCATATTGACGAAATTCGATAAAATTATTTGATCACAAAGTAAAAATACAACTGATAAAATATTTCACATATTGACAAAAATATTTATGGAATATGTGGAATATTTTGATAAATATTTTTGGTGTTCTATAAGAAGTCCTTCAGATCTGCTATAAGAAGATATTCAGGTCTTTTGTAAGAAGTCCTCAGTTTTTCTATAAGAAGGCCTCAGATCTTCCATAAGAAGGCCTCAAATCTTCTATAAGAAGACCCTAGGTCTTCTATTAGAAGCTTTCAATGTTCTAAAAGAAGACCTCCAGATATTCTATAAGAAGACCTTCTATGTGAAGACCCCAAATCTTCTAAAAGTAGACCTCCATATCTTCTATAAAAAAGACCTCATGTATTTTATAAATAGACTTCCTGGTCTTCAATGAGAAGACCTTATGCTTTTCTATAAGAAGAGCCCCTGCTCTTCTATGGGAAGACCGTCTGTTTTTTTATTAGAAGGTCTCCTGCGCTTCTATGAGAGAACGCTCTGTTCTTCTATGAGAAGACCTCCTGCTCTTCTATAAGAAGATATCCTGCCCTCCTATGAATAGACGTCCTGCTCGTCTATGAGAAGACGTTCTGCTCTTCCATGAGAAGACTTCCTGCCTTTCTATATGCAAACGTACTGCTCCCCTATGAGACGACCTCCTGCTCTTCTATGAGAAGACTTCCTTCTCTTGTATAAGAAGACCTTCTGTTCTTCTACATGCAAACGTCATACTCTTCTATGAGAAGACGTCCTGCTCTTCTATGTGACGACCTCCTGTTCTTATATGAGAAGACATCCTGCCCTTCTATTAGAGTACATCCTGCCCTTCTATGAGAGGACCTTCTGTTCTTGTATAAAAAAACCTCCTGCTCTTCTATAAGAAGACCTCCTGTCCTTCTATATGCAAACGTCCTGCTCTTCTATGAGAAGACGTCCTGCCTATGAGAAGACATCTTTCCCTTCTATGAGAATACATCCTGCCCTCCTATGAGACGACCTTTTGTTATTCAAGTAGAAGACATTATGCCTTTCTATGAGAGGATCTTCTGCCCTTCTATGAGAAGACGTCCTGCTCCTCTATAAGAAGACCTCTTCCTCTTCTATAAGGACTCCTGGTCTTCTTTAAGATAAAATTGAATTAAAACCTTGAATATTTTAGTTATGGAGGGTTGGCGTTTTTTATTTGGGATGACGACTTCTATTTTGTTTTTCAAAATACTCAAGCTTAATTCTTTATTAAAACAACTTTAATTTATTAGTGGGAAAAAATTGGCAATGTTTACCAAGGGGTAAGGCAGGGAAGACTATAGTTTCAGATCTCGCCACAGATCTTCATCAGTTCCCTTGTTTCTTGTTTTTCAACAAGAAGGAGCAATTGACACTTGGCTATAAAAAATATTTTAGTTTTGTTGTTTTTTTCTTTAAATACATTATATGCCTTATGGAACAGAGTCCAAAAACCACTTTTCGAAACAAAATGTTAAAAAATTAGTTTTGATTATTCATATAGTGGGCTTAAGTATATATAAAGTTGGAAAAATATATTTTTCAGATCAAAAACAAAAAAGAAGCACCGAAAGGGTTAAGCTTCCAGTCAGACGAACGGTAATAGCTAGATCGACAACAAGCTGTCTAAAACGGATTTGTTCTTAACATATGTACCTATGTGGGGTGTAAAACTATTATTTCAATAAGACACGTGTATGTATGTATGTACCTCTGTAACCATTAGGCTTAGGATATATGTATGTAAATCAATTTATTTATAACACAATTTTTTTTAGATTCACTTTGGCAGTTTTGTTGAGATGTGTGTTTAACTTAGCCCCGGTCCACACTATCGGGAATTTCATTAAAAAATTTCATGAAATTAGGTGTTCTTAAATCGAATTCCCCACTACAACAATTTTATGATTTTACTCTACTATGGACGTCGATCTAGAGACGCATAATTTCATATCAAAATTTCAGTGAAATTACTGTAGTGTGGCCCGGGACTTACTATTTGTAGGTAACTCAAGCTTTTGCTTGGTTTACATTTACGAAATCCACTCGATTTCAACTGTCAAATCCATAGGTTAAACGTCAAATGAAATCCAGATGAGATTTCATTTGACGTTTGAGCTATGGAATTGACAGTTGAAATCGAGTGAATTTCGTAAATGTAAACTTAACATTATTCTCATATTTGTTGTTTTCAAATTTAAAAACAACATGTTTAAAGTTGGATGTAGTTAAATTTGATTACTTTAGGGGATGGCAGAGAAGACTAGTTTCGTCCAACGCTACTTGGACTCATCAGTTCTTTTAGTCCCGGTCCTCACTAGAGTGATTTCATTGAAAAAATTGCATGAAATTATGTGTCTCTAGATCGACCTCCATAGTAGAGTAAAATCATAAAATTGCTGTAGTGGGGAATTCGATTTAAGAACACCTAATTTCATGAAACTTTTTACTGAAATTCACGTTAGTGTGGACCGGGACTTAGTTCTTTGTATTGAAACAAAGATTTATTTATTTATTTAAAAAGCTCTCCGTCGATTTTTTTGTTTTTTGATTTTTCTCATCTATGAAAATTGTAATTTCAGAATCCGCAAAACCTTCCCAGTTGTAAGCACCTTCCATTTAAATTTGTTTCAAGAGTACCGTCGTCTGTATTAAAACAGTTTTGACTTGTTTTAATATAATTTCAAATCAAGTTCCTTGCAGCCCGTTACTTTGCACTCTGATACACAAACCTCTAAGCAAACGTGGAACATCTGATGAAATATGTATTTGCATTCCAAACATCTCGAAATACGGAAACATTAAAATTCAAAAGAACTTCAAATGTTTGTAACGAAACGTATGTCCATCTTCCTGATAAAAATAAAAACAAAATTTGTTTTTGTAACAATTGTCGTCGATCAATCTGCCAGAAATTCAAGATCAATGTTATTATTCACAGTTGCCAATATTATTCATTAAATAAAACGTTGTTGTCTAACAAAAATTACGTATACAATAACAAAGCAACGTAAATAAAAATATTGGAATACGTGAATGTGTCGTATCGGTGGTTTCATTTATGTCGTGGATGATGCCAAGTCATCTACCCAACACGTTTTAGGACTTTATAATGGAAGAAAGATTTACTTTGTAATTTCATTATAAAAATTGCGCACGTCTGAAGGTATCGCCCATAAACTTGTTATTAATGACACTTTTTTGTTGTTAGTGTATTTATGTTTTTGTTTTTTTGAAAGGAGAAAATTCGTTTGTTAGGTTTTGTTTTTTGTTTCAGCAAATTGGCCAAAACAAAGAAATATATTTTGGACATCTTAAGAGGTTGTCAATGTGGATGTATGAATGTGCCTCGTTGGTGTTCCTTATCTGATGTTCTATTTTTGTTGAACTTTCTAATGGATTTGCTAGGAGGAATTATGCCAAATTCAATTAGATCTTATTTACATAATCGTGATCTTGTTATTCTCAATTATTTTTGACACGATTTTGATTTCTTAATGAAAGCGAAATACATATTCAAATTCGTCACAGAACCATAAATTTAATGACCACCATAACTGTTTTGGTGATTTGAAGATTATTTTGTATTTTTTGCTTGAATATTTATTTTACTCTCACTACTCATATTTTCCGCATCCGAACGAAGGGGGAGACTCATTTCAGGTGGACTCAAGGGGGTTGGTTAACAGTGTGGCAGCGTATTTGGCGGCGGATATTTTAATATTCCTCAGATGGAAGAACTGCATTAATATCCCGTTTGCACTGAACCGGATTAACCCAATGGGTTTGGGTTTCAAATGTCAATTCCATAGCGTAAATAAATCCTCCTAAAGAAGGTTAACCCGGCAAAAAGCTCTAATGCAAATGCCGTTTAAGTCAGCTATTGTTTATCCTATCACAATATCGTCGGTGTCATGCTTTAGTGTTCCATACGCCATTTTTGACTTTTTGAAATAAATGTGGTTTTTGCGGGTTTTTCGTATGCTCTTTCTGAATGGCTCAAAAGTTCTAAAAACAACTGCCGGAACCAACTAAAATGAATCAATTCAATTAATGTTATGAATTAAATGTCAGAACTGGGCCCTATTCCACGAAACAACTTATCGCTTTTCACATTGTACTTATCAAAAAGTATCTATTTTGAAAAGTGATATTTTTTTGTTCCACAAAATCACTTTTCAGTTTCTCTTCGTACTTACCAAATTTGGCTATCTCTGTTCTCTTTCGCAAAGTGATTGTGCTCTCTTGCTTAGTTTTTCCACCATCTTGCTAAATCTCTCCGTTATCTTGCAAAGTGTAGGTGCTATATGTTCCACAACATAGACTAATAAATTCATAGACAAAGAGAATTGTAGTGTGCTTCTTTTTTGTAGGTGTCGCCGGTATGCAAAGTACCTAAACTTTTCACACAATTGCACAATGTTTTGGGGCAAATTACAATATTTTTTTGGATTTGTTTATATGAGGATGTTGATCTGGCCAAAGATTATCCATATTTTGTCTTTTAACAGAATAAATAGTTTAAAATCTATAGTAACTTTAAATAAAACTACTAACGCCATCTACCAATTTTCGAAAATTTCGAAGATAAACGCTGAGAGCAAATAAACGTCCCTAAATTTATTAGTCTATGTTCCACAGAACATTTTATCATCTTTGAATTATTTTCTACTTGGCAATGATAAATAATTAGACAACGGAATTTTATGCAACCCCTATTTTTGGTCCGACTCATGTAAAATTTTGGGACTGGGCATATTTTTGGCTTCTGATTAAATTGCAATCGAAACATATCGACACCTCCAAATAATAGTATGCTAAGTCTAAAAAGTGAGTTTTGCAGGAGAAGCTCTCAAAGTTTGGAAATTTTTTTGAACTTCAGTACTATGCTAAGTCAATATTTGTTTATAACTTCTGTTCGGATTGACCGATCATTACCAAAATTAGACAGAATTTAAGTTAAAGGACGTTCGACACCTCCAAATAATAGTTTGCTAATTCTGAAAAGCGAGTTTTGCAGGACAAGCTCTAAAAGTTTGGAAATTTCTTTGACCTTCGGTACTATGCCAAGTAAATATTTGTTTATAACTTCTGTTCGGATTGTCCGATCATTACCAAAATTTGACAGAATTTAAGTTAAAGGACGTTAAATATAAAAATGTAAAGAACTTGAAAACATGCTAAGTCGACTTGGCATACTATTGTTTGGAGGCGTCGATATGGCATATGCAAAATGCATAAATTTTTGCATATGCAAAATTTATGCATTTTTCATATTTTCTTATGCAACAAATATTTCAAAAATAGGTACAAAAATGTTTGTATGTACAATTTTTCTGTTTAAAATTCTTTTCAAACAAGTCAATAAAATAGAGAAATCTATTACCACAGCCTCAACCTTCAAAATATCAAAAATCGGGAGGTATCGTTGTATGGGGGCTATATGAAGGCCTGAACCTAAACCGACAAATTTTAGGTGGAAAGTTGTTTAACCCTAAGGAAGACTTAATACCAAATTTCAGACATTTTGGCGGGATATTGAGGCCACAAGCTTCAAAATACCGGAAATCGGGAGGTACTGTACTATTGGGGCTATATGAAGACGTGGACCTATACCGACAAATTTCAAGTGGAAAGTTGTATACCCCCAAGGAAGACTTAATACCAAATTTCAGCCATTTCGGGGGGATATTGAGGCCACAACCTTCAAAATACCAGAAATCCGGAGGTACCGTTCTATGGGAGCTATATGAAGACGTGGATCTATATCAATAGATTTCAGGTGGAAAGTTTTATAGCCCCAAGGAAGACTTAATACCAAATTTAAGCCATTTCGGAGGGATATTAAGGACAGAACCTTCAAAATACCGCAACCTTTCAAAATACCGCAAAATCGGGAGGTACCGTTCTATGGGGGTTATATGAAGACGTGGACCTATACTGACAAATTTCTGGTGGAAAGTTTTATACTCCCAACGAAGACTTTATACAAAATGTCAGCCATTTAAGTGCGATGTTGAGGCCACAACCTTCAAAATATCGGAAATCGGGAGGTACCGTTCTATGGGGGCTATATGAAGACATGGACCCATGCGGACAAATTTCAAGTGTAAAGTTTCATACCCCTAACTAAAGCTTAATACCACATTTCAGCCATTTCGGTAGGACTTTTAAACCACAAATCCGTGTATTTTTGCATATGGTTTTGCATATGCTCGTTTTATGCAAATATGTAACAATATGTGAAAATATGCACGATATGCAAAATATGCAGAATATGCAAAAATTTCTGGGCCTAATTCGTTTTATTTTGTGATAAAACGAGTTTCTGTCTAATCAGATTTTCTCTACGACCATCCTAACCATATATGCATTTGCATAGGATTCCGCTGTCTATAAATAATACATGTAAAAATCGGACGCGAGAACAAAAATGAAAAGAAACTGGTGTTACTAAAAGTGAGTACTGAAGAAAAAAATAAAATGAAAATAAAATAAAATTTAAAAAAATAAAATAAAAATTAAAAAAATTAAATAAAAATTAAATAAATAAAGTAAAAGAAAAATACAAGTAAAATAAAACATAAATAAAATAAAAATAAAAATAAAAGAAAAATAAAAATAAAATAAACAAAAAACAAGTAAAAAAGCATTAAGTTCGGCCGGGTCAAACTTTTCATACCCTCCACCATAAAATATTCTGATCTAAAATGGAATAATTAGTTTTCATTCCTGTTCCCAACTTTAAGTGGGTACGTTAAAATGTCAGATAATGTACATAAAATGCTTCATTCGGGAGACCTTTTTTATGGTGCCTATATCTAACTATGTATGTTGACAATTTTTGGTGGGCTAGAAATTGGGAGGTACCGTTATATAGGTGTTATAAGTTTGACAGTTTTTGAGCCTTTAATGTCAAATAACTCCTAATTCGGTTAAAAATTTTAGCTAGAATCCTCAAAATACCGAAAATCGGTAATATTATAACTAATTCGGTCTAGAAATGTGACTTAAAACGTTAAAATACCTGAAATCGAGCGGGGCTATTCCAAAACATGGACCTATGTCCACTAGTTATATAAGTTTATTGACACTTAAGAACCCTAAATGTCAATTTATAGCTAAATCGGACTGAAAATGTAGATAAAAACGTCGAAATACCGTAAATCGGGGTACCGTTCTATGGGGGCTATACCAAAACGTGACCTATCTCCACAACTTTTGTTATATAAGTTTATTGATACTTAAGAACCCAAAATGTCAAATTATAGCTAAATCGGTCTGAAAATGTAACTAAAAACGTCAAAATACCATTAATCAGCGGGCACCGTTATATGGGGGCTATACCAAAACGTGGACCTATGTCCACAAGTTTTATTATATAAGTTTACTGACATTTAAGAACCCTAAATGTCAAATTATAGCTACATCGGTCCGAAAATGTAGCTAAAAACGTCAAAATACCGTAAATCGGGGGTACCGTTCTATGGGGGCTATACCAAAACGTGGACCTATGTCCACAAGTTTTGTTATATAAGTTTATTGATACTTAAGAACCCTAAATGTCAAATTATAGCTAAATCGGTCTGAAAATGTAACTAAAAACGTCAAAATACCATTAATCAGCGGGCACCGTTATATGGGGGCTATACCAAAACGTGGACCTATGTCCACAAGTTTTATTATATAAGTTTACTGACATTTAAGAACCCTAAATGTCAAATTATAGCTACATCGGTCCGAAAATGTAGCTAAAAACGTCAAAATACCGTAAATCGGGGGTACCGTTCTATGGGGGCTATACCAAAACGTGGACCTATGTCCACAAGTTTTGTTATATAAGTTTATTGATACTTAAGAACCCTAAATGTCAAATTATAGCTAAATCGGTCTGAAAATGTAGCTAAAAACGTCAAAATACCGTAAATCGGGGGTACCGTTATATGGGGGCTATACCAAAACGTGGACCTATGTCCACAAGTTTTGTCGTATAAGTTTATTGACATTTAAGAACTTTAAATGTCAAATTATAGCTACATCGGTCTGAAAATGTAGCTAAAAACGTCAAAATACCGCAAATCGGGGGGTACCGTTATATGGGGGCTATACCAAAACTTGGACCGATATAGCCCATCTTCGAACTTGATCTTCCAATTTTCAGCGAAATCGGTCAACAAATGCGACCTGTATGTTGCGAACGGACGGACGGACGGACATGCATAAATCGACTCAGAAAGTGATTCTATGTAGGAACTATGGGTATATCTCGCTTCCTTTTGTATGTTACATACAAATGCACTAACACATAATACCCCTTACCACATAGTGGTGTAGGGTATAATAAAAATAAAATAAAAATAACATGAAATAAAAAAAAATAAAAAATAAAAATAAAATAACATAAAAATAAACTAAAAAAATAAAATGAAAATAAAATAAACAGAAAATAAAATAAAATTAAAAAATAAACAAAAATGGAGTAAAAATAAATTAAAATAAAAAAATGAAATAAAAATGGAGTAAAAATAAAATAAAAAATTAAATAAAAATAAAATAAAACAAGTAAAAAAGTATTAGCCGACAGAGATATACCCTCAGCCTATGTGAATTGGTACTTTCACCTACGGACAGATCGAATGTATTTAGGGTCTTTTCAGAATTTTGTGGCACTTTTTGGACATTTGAACTTGCCGAGAAAAATATGGATTAGGATTAAAGTTCAAAAGTTTTGCGGTGGAGGGAATGGACCGACATAGTGCATTACGGAAGTGGATCTTATTTTGAGAGTCATATTTTTCGATAGATATCGCGCCCACTAGTCATTTCAGTGGGTTGGACCAGTATGCCAGGAAGCACGGACTTGTCCACGAAAAACCATAACATGGCTGTAAATAGGACCACAAAGAACATCATTGGTATAAATTTCCAAAGGATCTCCGAACAGACCCTAAACTGCAATTGGACACAATTGTTGAACTTTTGTGGGGGAGGTATCCTAAGGAGAGGACCGATATGGACCATTTTAGAAGTTAAATTAAGTTTGGACAAAATATGACGAAGGACAAATTTTGGACCAAATCGTTTTATCAGTTCGAGAGTTATTGTGCTCTCCAGCTACAGAAATCAAAGTTAGTCAAGAGCAGGTCTTAAGTGAACTTATCCGAAATTTTTTGTGGGGGAGCTACCCGAAGGAATGGACAAATATAGTCCATATTCAAAGCTGATCTATATTTGGTAGACATAGCATATTAGAATAGAATATTAGCATGCGTAAAGTGTGGACCAAATCGGTCCTTCCCTTCAAGAGTTATCGTGCGCACAATTTTTCCGAACATTTTTGAACTTTTGTGGAGGAGGTACCTGAAGGAGTGAACCGATATGTCTTATCTTCGAACTTAAACTATGTTTGGACAAAATATTAAGTAGGTCAAATTTTGGATCGAATTGGTAGATCCGTTCGATAGTTATCTTGCGCTCCAACCACTACTCAGGGTGTCATATGGTTTTTGAACCTTTCAGGAAATTTTCTCTGGAAGTATGGTTTTGCCCCTGATGAAACTTGTACCGCTGTATGGGGGCCGTGAATACAAGTTGTTACAACAAAAATCAAAACGATTCGAGAGCAGGTCCTAAACCGAACTTTTCCGAAATTTTGTGTGGAAGGTACACGAAGACGTGGGGTCTAAAACCATTGTTTCGATCAGGCACATTTTGTCCACATAAAAATAAAATAAAAAAATGAAATAAAATAAAATAAAAAAATGAAATAAAAATAAAAAAAACTCTGCTGTTCGGAGGTTGGAAGTTCGGTATGGGGTGGTTTGCAAGGTCGAAGTTCGGAGGTTGGAAGTTCGCAGGGTGGAAGTTCAGAAGGGTGTGGTTCGCAGGGTGGAAGTTCTAAGGGCGATGGTTTTGAGGGTGGAAGTTGGGAGCGGCTAGTTCAGAGGGGTGGATCCTTATAATTTCTTGTCATTACCGTGTTTTCAATATTTTGGAACAAAATCTCCCTTCGTAACGTTTTAAAAACTTTACTTATTTTAACAATGTACGGGTACATTGGCAAAGAGAACGGTTACCACGCAAATTTTAGGCAAACTTATCAAAATTTGGTATGCAAAAACAAAATGCAAAGTCTCTGTGGAACGAAAGAGCACAATTTTGCAGATACAACTTTTCACTTAGCAGAAGAGAACGTTTGTGGAACAGAAATAAAAAAAGAGAGCAAATTTTTTGAAAACTTAGCAAACTCAACTTATCATTAGCAACTTATCACTTATCAAAAAAAATGCGAATTGTCAAAAATATTGCTAAGTGCAAAATGAAAAGTTGATAAGTTTGTTTCGTGGAATAGGGCCCTGGTCCAAACTTTGCAAATTTTTCAAACGCACATCAAGTTCAAAAATAAATAATTGTTTTTTTTTTGTTTCCGTATTAAAATTAATACTTTTTTAAAAATTAAATTAACAGCTAAAGGTTCAAAACACTGATATTGAATGAATTAGACGAAAATTTCTGTCGTTTCACTTATTTCACTTATTATTTCGTATTCACTTCAGGCAACGCAACTACAGTTGAGTTGGTATCCATAATCGACCCCTTAATTTGTCATAAATCTGATTTTTTGTTTTTCTATATATATATAAACGATAAAAACTTGGGTTGGGCGTTGGGCTAGTAACTCACCCCGTCAAAACAGCTTACTATGAAAAAAACAAAGAAAAAGAAGAAAAACAAATCCCTCAAAAGTTGACGACCCCCGCAAACGTATTAAGGACCATGATCTGCGAATCTACACCTGAAATGTCAGGAATCTCTACAGAGTGGGTGCAGTTTGCGCACTGGCGGATATACTTTATAAGTACAAAGCTGAAATTATCTCCTTACAGGAAGTGCGATGGAATCGGGCAGACGTAAAGATCACAAACGATTACGCAATGTATTATAGCTGCAATGAAACGAAGCATGAGCTATGTATGTACGTGTTGGAGTTAAGGCAAACCGGAGGCTTAAAAATCTCGTATCCAGTTTCACTCCGGTTGATGAGAGAATTGCACAATCCGTATAAAAGCAAAGTTTTTTAACATCAGTCTCATCTGCGCCCATGCTCCGACCTAAGAGAAAGACGAACAGACCAAGGATATATTCTACGAGCGCCTAGAGAGAGCATATGACCGCTGCCCTGGCCATGACATTAAGATTGTTCTAGGAGATTTTAATGCTAAAATTGGAAGGGAAAATATATTTGGTCCCGCGGTAAAGTTCTGCCTTCATGCGGTAACATCGGGAAAGAACATGGTAGACACAAGTCTACACACAAGTCTACGTGGATATACCCAGATAGAAAAACAAAAAATCAGATTGATCATGTTGTGATAAACGGAAGACACTCGTCCAGTGTGTTAGATGTCCGATCGATTCGGACGGAAGCTGAATGTCGAGAAGCTGCAAACACAACATACAGCACAAGCCTACTCCGCTCAACTGACCCGCATGCTGGAAAACACCTCTCCTTGTCCCGATAATGAAGAAGCGTAGTGGCAAAGAATAGCCCACTCCCTTCATACTGCCGCAAAATCTATACTTGGGTACCAAAAACCTCCACCTAAAGATTTATGATACGATCAGGAGTGTCGTAAAGCTACAGAAGAGAAAAACGCGGTATACAGAGCAACACTGCATTCAGTAGCAACACGAAGCGCGAAAAAACATATCGGGAGAAGAGGAGAGAGGAGAAGCCTATTTTCAGGAGAAAAAATAAGGGGCAAGAAAAATGTGAGCGTGAGAAATTCCAAGTGTTCAGGAGTCAGAATGAAGTCCGAAAATTTTACCAGAGTATAAAATAGCAGACTGAAGAATATGGTGCAGGTACATTCTCCTGCAAAGATGACGAATGGAATCTGGTAACTGATACAGATAGCGTACTGAGGATTTGGAAGCAGGACTTTATAAAGCTTTTGGTATCGAATATGGGTGGCGATGAAGATACATACCCCAGAACCAATCGTAAAAGACAACGTTGAATGTCTACCACGAGGTTATGACAGCTATTAATCGGCTGAAAAACAATAAGACAGCAGGAGCTGATGGACTTAACGCCGAACTGTTCAAGACCTGTGGCGAAATGTTGATAAGGAGTATGCATCAGCTAATTTGCGAAATTTGGCAGGAACCTCAGCCTACTATAGCTTCGTTCCCGTACTTTTTAATGGTAAAACTCGTAAAAGAGAGAACTGCAAAAAATTTCTTCTTACACACAAGTTTTCTGAAATAGTTCGGGAACGGAAAAATGGAAAATACGTCAAAAAAACTGGAACAAATGTCAAAGTCGGCGTATCAGCCAATCAGACGCCGGCAACCATGTTACTATTTTTTACACGCCCAAATTTGTCGTGTAAAAAGTTTTTAAAGAGAGCGTCATTCAGCGCCATTTTTGTTTAAAGAGAAGTGAACATTTTACAACTTTTTTGTGTACGGGAACGCTTTTTCGAGCAAAATGTGTAAAAGTCGTAAAAATTGTAAAAACTTTTTAGTTCTGGAACACAGCTTATGTCTCGTACACAAGAAAGGAGACAAGACGGTTTGTGCAAATTACAGAGGCCTAAGTCTACTACCCATCGCATACTGTGTCAACGTCTAAAACCCATGGTCAATGAAATAATCGGGTCATACCAATGTGGTTTTAGACCTGGTAAGTCGACAATTGACTCAATCTTCACACTGCGCCAAATATTGGAAAAGACCCACGAAAGACAGATCGACACATACCACCTGCTCGTCGACTATAAGCCTAATTAGAACAGCCCAATTAGAGCAAAGGTGTTTCAAGCCATGTCTGAGTTTAGCATCCCTGCAAAACTAATTCGTCTATGCAGGATGACATTGGCTGACACAAGATCAGCAGTTAAAATAGGAAAGAAACTCTCCGAGCCTTTCAACACAAACGAGGTTTCAGACAAGGTGACAGTCTATAGTGTGACCTATTTAACATCTTACTGGAAAAGGTCATACAAGATACGAATATATACATGGCCAGAGATAAAAACAGCACGGTATTGCAAAAAGACGTAATGTTGCTTGCATACGCAGATGACATAGACATAATAGGTAGATCAACGCGATCCGTAACAGCCAACTTTGCAAAAATTGAAAAAAATTGAAAAGAGTTTGCCTAAGTGGGTCTGGCAGTCAACGGCGATAAGACGAAGTTTATGCTATTAACACGCAAGTTGTCCAAAAGAGAAGAATAATATTGGCCAACATATGCTATTAAACAGTTTAAAAGCAAAACCACCTCTCGTCAAACAAAACTTACACTCTACCAGACACTGATACTACCAGTACTTACATATGTATGGATCTGAAGCATGGGTACTTGCGAAAGCAGATGAGGCAGAACTTGCTGCGTTTGAGAGAAAAATTCTTCGAAAGCTTTATGGACCAATATGCGTTGACGCATATCTCACAATTTTCGGAATTTTTGGAATTCACTTCAATATAGTTCGTGGTGGGTGCCACCGTGGTGCAATGGTATGCACACCCGCCTTGCACGCTGAAGGTCGTGGGTTCGATTCTCGGCCAGTCAACATCAAAATTTTCAACGGTGGCAAAATACCCCTCAGTAATGTTGGCGACATTTCTTGAGTATTTCAGCCATGTAAAACCTCTCTACAAAGTGGTGTCTTAAGACTCGTCGATAAACTGTAGGTCCCCTATCTTTGAGATAATATGAATCGGGGCGCACTCATTGCTATGAGAGAAGTCTCCCTTGTCCCATATGGGATGTTTGTGGAACAATTATTATTATTATAGTTCGTGGTGGAGCTTAACGCTTTTCTTACTTGTTTTGTTCTTAAATTGGCTGGTGCTTTATAGGTCTATTCCGTATTGCGACAAGAGTCAAGTCGCGTTGTCAGTCGTCTCTTATAAAAATTTAAAAATTGTATTACGTAAAACAATCGAAAATAATGTAGCGGAGAGTATTTTGTCCCAATTTACATTGGGCGAGTTTACTTGCGGCAATTGTCATTTTGTAGGAGAGAGAGGTGAGGCATATGGTAAACCCTTTGCCTCGCAGCACCATCTCTCTCCTACAAACTGACAATTGCCGCAAGTAAACTCGCCCAATGTAAATAGGGACTTTGTTTTGATTTGAATAAATGAGAAAAAATATCAGAACATATTTGGCCTGTTCCCGTATTTTATAAAGTGCTAAAAATAGTAAAAGTTGTAAAAGTCGTAAACGATTTTCATATAAAGTTTGTGTACGGAACGCAAAATGTGTAAAAGTGGTAAAAATTGTAAAAACTTTTTAGTTCTGGAACAGGGCTATTGTAAACAAAAGGAATATTTTTCTAAAATGATAAGGTCAGTGGAACTATTTTTTGATGATAGAGGAGGTGTACATAACGTAGTGTCTATAAGAAGACATTTAAGAGGAAAATCGAATCCTTTAGACCTGCATCAGTATTGTGAGTAGATGTTTTGTTTCCAACATTCCCCAACATACCAAATAAAAGCTATGTTCCTTTACGTGCAAGAATCTTCAAGTTTTACCACTTTTTACTCGAAAAGCGTTCCTTTACTTCTGACACCATACAATTCATATGGTAGCAGTTTACAACTTTTGCTACTTTTGCCACTTTCAAAAGTAAAGGAACAGACCAAAAAATTTAAAGTAATTGAACTTAAGAATAATATTTGGTTTGTTCCAGTACTGCAAGAATCTACTAATTTTTACTATTTTTTCCGATAACATAAAGGAAAAAATGTTATCGTAGTAAAAAATAGTAGCTTATTGCAGGTTCTGGAACAGAGGCATTATATTTCAACTTAAGCATAATATTATATATGGTCTGTTCCAGTACTGCAAGAATCTACTAATTTTTACTATTTTTTTCGATAACATAAAGGAAAAAATGTTATCGTAGTAAAAATAGTAGCTTCTTGCAGGTTCTGGAACAGAGCAAAAATGTACAAACGTTTCAAAGGCGTTTTCATAAAAAACATTTTTTCATATTTTTCATCAATCTTTCAATTTTTATGTGATTAAATTCATATCCGCGTTGTGTTAAAAAATAATAAATGTAAAAAGTGTTGAAAATAAAATCTGTAATAAAGACAAAGAAGTTATTATCAGAAATGATAAGTCCGAGAAAAATTTAAGAGTGGTGCTATAAATAGTGGTTCTTAAAGACAATATTCCGCGTTCTTGAAGTTGTAATGAACGAAGTGAAAGTTTTGAATCTTCAATTAATTAAATAATTAAAAAAATCAATATTCGAGATGAGTTGGGTAAGTACATTTTAATCTTTTTGCAATAAGATGCCGCATAAATGCGCGCAATTTTAAAAATTTTTATTGAAATGCGGGTAAATGCCTAATGTTTAAACATTTTATGCGTGAAACACGTACTTCAACAAAAATGTGTGAAAAATTAAATTGCGCGCATTTTGTGTCTCATCTTTTGCAAAAAATTTAGAGTGTGGAGTGTTAAAAATGTAATTAAAAACTCTGCATTATTAAGAAGATAGTTCTAAATCTACAAAAAGGTACGAGAGCATTAAAAACTCTCCCAGTGATGCCCGAAGTATTCCGCTTGCAGCAGGTTGAGTATGTACTAATGACTGCAGGGCTGCTTGACAGATTTTGTTTGTAATTCGGTTTGGCAACTAACATGCAAAGGCACCAAATATGGCATAAGAGGTAAGTTCAAGTTAGAAATTAACTAAAAAAATATAACAAAATTTCTACTTTTTACTTGTGGACTTAATTTTCATAAAAAATAACAATAAAATAAATAAATCATTAAAAATTTAGAAATAAAAAAATTTGAAAAAAAAAATTCAAAAAATTATGCATACATAAGCTTGTTATAAAATTACAAGGACAAGCTTAAGACTTAAGCTTAAGAGGGTAAGATTATAAACAAGGGTTCCGTTTTGATTATTATGACATAAGCTTTTAACAACAAATTTCTCAAGTCTTTCATAGGCTTAAGGCAGGCTTATGTTGGTAAGCTTATTATAATATAATTCTCAAGCTTTTTTGGTATGTTAGGTCATCAAAATAATTTTTCTTTCATGTAGTAGAGACATTAAAAACTTTGACTTTTTGGCCAGAGGGCTTTGAATTAATGTAAAGTTGTCACTAAATAAAAAAGAAAAGCCGTAGCTCAACAGCCACTCCTTAAAGTGTGTGAAGTTTTTGTTGTAATTTCTCCAACAACATAAAGTTTTGGCATAGCATATTTAAAATTGTACGATGCCACTACCTTGGTAATTATGCCATGGATATAAATAAATAAAAATACAAATAATACTACTTTGTATTCATAAAAATATCAATTTAATAATCAGCCCAATCATGAACATCATCTCACCGTGAGTTTTCTCACTCTCGCCTCCTCCCTTATTATAAACATCATAAGGGAGAACAAAACTCACGTTCGTGAGAACAGTAGCTATCATAAATGTCAAAAAAGTGAGAATGTGAGGCAATTTTCTCTCACTACAGAAATCAAGGTGAGTTGAACAAAAAAAAATGTAATGTTTTTTATAGAAAAAATCGACAAGAAACGAATCTTTTGCAATGGTAATCAATTGTATTTATTTGTGTTTTACGTTAAAGGTAACAAATAAAAAACAATTAGAAATTCTTTTGGCAACTATACATGTTCACCCCTGTATCAATGAAGCAAGGAAGACCTCAATCGAGTTTGGCGTAATTTGGAGGTGGAGTTGAAGTTGGCCAACATTTTTCAGATATGGGAAGCGGTTCAGAATCATATGATGAAAACAGGAATGGAAGAGGATCCAATCAGGAGCAACACCTTTCTAAAAATTTTTTTTTGTAGGTACTTCCAAACTTTGCGGCCACTTAAGATGATAAGTGACATATCTTAAATGCCTTTGTATTGTTCTTTGTTCGCTAAGGTTCCCAGCAAAATATTCGATGCCAAAGATTCTATTCAAGCATGAGTGCAAGTTATATGTCACCTTTTTACCACCTACGCCCATTCTTTTTACAGTACTGTGACCCCTAAAAGATCCAAATCATTTGGGATGGCATCTTCAATAACCCAGTGGAATGGTATTACCACCACCTTGGCATGGCATATTCCACGAACAAGCCACAATAGGAAGGATTAAATTCATAAAAAAGGACATGTTTATATTATAGCCTTTTGCAGGGTTAACCTTCTTGAAAATTGAGAAATTGTATTTCAAATCCATGAAATTGGTTCAAATGTTGAATAGGATCCGAATTTCACTAATTGTACTTAGCATTCATATAATTGGTCCTATTGCTGGAGAAAAGATCGGATGTTTCACGTATTGTATTTATTTACAATTCTTGAAATTCCTTCCAAATGCTGAAAATGGGATCTTTCACAACTTCATTTGAACTAATACAAAAGATCCAGTGAGATATTGGCATCGCATGGAACGACTTCCACAAAATTTTGCTTGGTTTTCTTTGTATTCCTCAGCGTTTGTCGTTTCGCACATCATTCAAAATGCAATATTAAACATTTTCATTTCTTTTTGCCATTTAATGACCTTTTAACGGTTTTTGTTCACTTTTTTGCAAATTGCAGAAATTCTTCGGGCGTAAATAAACAATTTTTACATATGTATGTATCTGTCAAAACAAAAAAAACAGCTGTTACAGATGTTGCCACATATCAAACATTTAATATTTTTTATCAATTACCAAGTATTTTTAAAGTGCATTGTTGATAAAAATTATTTTTTGTTTTAGAAATATTAATTTAATTTAAAATAAAGTAATGTTTTATAAAAAAAATTACGAATTTAGTTACTGCAAAATTATTTGTAAATAAAATAACGATATGGCAACGCAAATTATATTTTCAAGGGTTCACAAAATGCGGCACTATTTTCAATTTTCAAACTTGTAAACCCCTCTTCACTTTTTTCCAAAGACGTATAGCAATAAAGACTCGAACAAATGCATTTTCCAAAAACATATGCTAATAGTTCCACATTTTGGTTACAGATGGCTACACAACTCACTGGAATTGATAACAGCAATGTCAATCGTTTTTGTTTCCCATTTCTCGCGGCAGAAAACATTAACGTCGTGTTTTGTGGCTGAAATTTATTTATTTTCTTTTTTTATTGTTCATTCAATGAAAAAATCAAAAGCGAATGCCGTCAAACTTGAGTTTTAATGTTTTTCTTGTCAATATTCCAATGAGTAACAGTTTTCGTTTAACAGAATGTTGCTATGATGTCGTAGCAACAGAGGTTAACTCCCTCTACAGTTAATTTTTCACAATTGACTTCTCCTATCTTATAATATTGACATCTTTGTTTTTTCCAAAGATGTCAATATTATAAGATAGGAAAAGTCAATTGTGAAAAATTAACTGTAGGTGGAGTTAACCTCTGTTGCTACGACGTCATAGCAACATTCTGTTAAACGAAAACTGTTATTCATTGGAATATTGACAAGAAAAACATTAAAACTCAAGTTTGACGGCATTCGCTTTTGATTTTTTCATTGAATGAACAATAAAAAAAGAAAAAAAGAAATTTCAGCCACAAAACACGACGTTAATGTTTTCTGCCGCGAGAAATGGGAATCAAAAACGATTGGCATTGCTGTTATTAATTCCAGTGAGTTGTGTAGCCATCTGTAACCAAAATATGGAACAATTAGCATATGTTTTTGGAAAATGCATTTGTTCGGGTCTTTATTGCTATACGTCTTTGTTTTTTCCAAAGATGTCAATATTATAATATAGGAAAAGTCAATTGTGAAAAATTAACTGTAGAGGGAGTTAACCTCTGTTGCTACGATATCATAGCAACATTCTGTTAAACGAAAACTGTTACTCATTGGAATATTGACAAGAAAAACATTAAAACTCAAATTTTACGGCGTTGACTTTTGTTTTTTTATTAAATAAAAAATAGTGAAAAAATAAATTTCAGCCACAAAACAAGACGCTAATGTTTTCTGCCGCGAGAAATGGGAATCAAAAACGATTGGCATTGCTGTTATCAATTCCAGTGAGTTGTGTAGCCATCTGTAACCAAAATGTGGAACTATTAGCATATGTTTTTGGAAAATGCATTTGTTCGGGTCTTTATTGCTATACGTCTTTGTTTTTTCCAAAGACGTATAGCAATAAAGACCCGAACAAATGCATTTGTTTTTTCCAAAGACGTATAGCAATAAAGACCCGAACAAATGCATTTTCCAAAAACATATGCTAATAGTTCCACATTTTGGTTACAGATGGCTACACAACTCACTGGAATTGATAACAGCAATGCCAATCGTTTTTGATTCCCATTTCTCGCGGCAGAAAACAGCGTCTTGTTTTGTGGCTGAAATTTATTTTTTCACTATTTTTTATTAAATAAAAAATACGATTGGCATTGCTGTTATCAATTCCAGTGAGTTGTGTAGCCATCTGTAACCAAAATGTGGAACTATTAGCATATGTTTTTGGAAAATGCATTTGTTCGGGTCTTTATTGCTATACGTCTTTGGAAAAAACAAATGCATTTGTTCGGGTCTTTATTGCTATACGTCTTTGTTTTTTCCAAAGACGTATAGCAATAAAGACCCGAACAAATGCATTTGTTTTTTCCAAAGACGTATAGCAATAAAGACCCGAACAAATGCATTTTCCAAAAACATATGCTAATAGTTCCACATTTTGGTTACAGATGGCTACACAACTCACTGGAATTGATAACAGCAATGCCAATCGTTTTTGATTCCCATTTCTCGCGGCAGAAAACATTAGCGTCTTGTTTTGTGGCTGAAATTTATTTTTTCACTATTTTTTATTAAATAAAAAACAAAAGTCAACGCCGTAAAATTTGAGTTTTAATGTTTTTCTTGTCAATATTCCAATGAGTAACAGTTTTCGTTTAACAGAATGTTGCTATGATATCGTAGCAACAGAGGTTAACTCCCTCTACAGTTAATTTTTCACAATTGACTTTTCCTATCTTATAATATTGACATCTTTGTTTTTTCGCTCCTCCCTTGTCATTTGTGATAGGTCGAGACGTGAGAAGTGAGCTGCAACTCACTCGTGAGAAGCTTCCTACGTGAGTATTCATGATCGCTATGAATAATTTAGTTTTGACCTACACTGTATTTACTCCAAAAGTCACAATGGCGCATTTTTTCGCATTTCGAGGAACAATGCATGCGTGTGCAACTAAAATATTTTGACGAAGTTTAAAAACTACAAAGCATCTGATACCTACATAAGTAAGCCTAAGCTAACAAAATTACCATCCCAGAAACAGGACTTTCATTCAGTGGGTCCCCGCAAAAGGTTCAAGGTGGATAGGTTTTCAAGGCAGTTGGAATATCTTTTATCATGCTAAATACTCGGGAAATCGTCAAAAATGGAATTAAAGTTCTTGTCGTGTTTTCAATCAGAATCAGGGACGACGTAGATGAACCACATAGATACTTTCGTTAAGACAAAACATCAATAATTCTCAGGCTTTTCTGAAAGGGTAGAATTATAAAACGTTGCAACCATGTCTTTCTTTTATGACCTTTCTTTACAACTACTTATAGTATTTATTACAAAAAAACATAACTCTATAAATACAAATGTTATATGTTAAGAAGTTTATTTTTCTCCCTCCGTCTCGTTTGTCTCATTCAATTGTTTTCTATATTCATCGTATTGTTCTTGAGTCATTAGGCTTGCTTTAATATCTTCACAATGTTCGGGTTTTGGAAGTACAATGGCTATATAATTTGATCCCTCCTCTGCGGTGAGTAAACTTTCTGGATTTTCGGAAAATGCTGTATTCACTTCAACCAATTTGCTACGAACACAACTTGGAATTTTATAAACTTCACCAGATTTAGTTGTAAGCAAAGCCAATGTTGAATCATGCTGGAGTACCATACCACCTTTCTTGCCTTTTCCTTTTACTGTGTTTTTGGCTCTATCCGTTTGTCCAATATCAAAATTAAGGCTAGCAATGCCTTGCCTATAGGCAGGATGTTCGGGTGCCAGTGAGATTAAACAAATACGATTGGAGTGAAACAGTACTTGATATGGTGATTTATCGCTTCCACTTTTCTTAATGTAATAATAGCGTGTAAAGAAGCGATCGACCACAGAGGGATAATTGTCAACATATTCATCGGTTATAGCTGTAACTTCTTGACCACAAATTGTTTGTGGTTCATGTTGAAAGTAATAATCGGCCAAAGGATCTATCTGCATGATGTTGTTCGGTTATGCCTCCTCTTCTTGTAGTTTACGTTTTAGTTCTGCTTGTTTTTCACGTGCTTTAGCTCTGTTAGCAGCTGATCGTGCTATACGTTCCTGTTTCAAGCACTTTACAACAGCACTATCAAATGAATTGCAATATCCCACAAATTTAGCGAGTTTATGCTAAGGAAAATAAAACCAGTTTGATTTATTAATGCAGAAAGTTATATAAACATAGGAAGAACAGAAATTCATCTGTGGATGTTGGTTGGGAAGTGTACTTACATCTTCGTGACACCTTTTCAATGCTTCAATCAATTCATTACAATGTGATGTATGAAGATGTGGCGATAAATCTGTGTGCATTTTTCGTTCAGTTCCACAAAAAAAATATTAGATTTGCCTTGTTAGCGGCAGGATTGTTGTTAAAAAATATATTTCGTTTGCTGCTTCTATTCAATTTCAAAACGTGCAAGTAAAACAGAGATGTTAGCATGGTCATGGCTCAGCTGATATCATAACATGTGATTATTCGACGACGTAACGTAAGCGAAAGTGGTAAAAGGCGGAAGTTGTTACTAGGCGTTTATACCAGACAGTTTGTCTTCAAATACATGGTACAAATACACAGGTAGCCGCATCGGCAATTGTTGGTAACATAAGGTGTCAAAATTTGACATTAATTCAATGCAGTTGACACATTATGTTACCATGAGCTGGCATGATAATGCTACCTGTATTATTGTACCATGTTCAAATACAACTCTGATTTACTAACACATACATGGCCTGTTCCCGTACTTTATAAAGTGGTAAAAGTCGTAAAAGTTGTAAAAGTCGTAAACGATTTTCATATAAATTTTGTGTACGGGAACGCAAAATGTGTAAAAGTGGTAAAAATTGTAAAAACTTTTTAGTTCTGGAACAGAGCTACATACATTTGTCGTTTGTCTCCCAGCTGTCCATCATTTTTTCACAGACAGTAAGTCCCGGTCCACACTAGCGTGAATTTCATTAAAAAATTTCATGAAATTAGGTGTTCTTAAATCGAACTCCCCACTACACCAATTTTATTATTTTACTCTACTATGGAAGTCGATCTAGAGACGCATAATTTCATATCAAAATTTCAGTGAAATTACTGTAGTGTGGCCCGGGACTAAGGAAGACAAATTTTTGGCATTTTTGTAAAAATAGGTGAAATAATAATTGAAATGTGTTGAAAACAAAAGAACATGAACAAAAACAAAATATGTGAACAGAAAACAAGAAGAAATCGATGATTTTCATTCATAATTTTGCAACTGTTTTTGCAGTTGTCTGGACGCTTACGTCACTGTCCTGTCATTTGTAAACGCAGGGTTAAACGAGATGCACATATGTAACCATGGCACAATTACCCAGGTAGTGGTATCGTAAAATTTTGAATATGTTATGTCAAAATTTTCTTTATGTTGTTGGAGAAATTACAACAAAAATAATTTTTTTATAAAGGGATTTGACTTTTCATATTCGATCAGCTGGTGTGATACCACTACCTGGTAGTTCTGTCATGTATGTAACCCTGCATGTGTGACGTAGGCGTCCAGACAACTGTAAAAACAGTTGTAAAATTATGAATGAAAATCAGCAATTTCTTTTCGTTTTCCGTTAACATATTTTGTTTTTGTAGATGTTCTTTTGGTTCCAGCACATTTGAATTATCATCTCGCTTTTTTTTCACAAAAATGTCAAAAATTTGTTAACCAGACTGTCTGTAAAAGAAAGATGGACAGCTGGAAGACAGAATGTATGCATGGACATATGTATCAACGTGTTGCAATAAATATCTATTTTTCTTCGTTTAATTTTAATTCATCGTATTCTACAGTTCTAATGGCCCCAGCACATATGGTCCGCTGTGGGTTGCTTCGCGCTTTATGAACAACAAAGGAAAAATGTGTAAGTGATGCCAAGTTTGTTCTCGAATTTTTCTTGTAGTTGTTCCAACGCGACATTTAACGGACCGTATGTGCCGGGGCCTTAGTAGTAATACTAAAGGCCCAAAGACTAAGTTCTACCTAATTGATATGTGGTTCTGACCATGGTAGAATCATTACAAGGTAGGGCATAGCAAACAGCTGATTACCATTTTTTTTCTATTGGTTTGATTATTCTTTCAAATCAGTATACACAAATTGTGTATGTATGTGTATGGTTTTGAAAAATGTGACAATATATTTTATACATATTAAAATTCAGTCGAAATGAAAATTGTTATTACAACATTTGTTATTTATATTTATTACAACATTGTGATGAAACCAAGTTTTGAACATATACAGAAGCTGAGTCTGTAAAGAAAACTTATCCTCAATTTTATTTTCGCGTTTTTAGTTAATGATCCAAAATATCAAATAAACAGTACAACCTGTTGCATATTCAGTTATGGTAATTCTGACTGAATAAGCAAATTCACCCAGGCCTTTTTTTCACAATTTGTTCGAACCTAACATACCTTCCAAATTATTGTACCATGGTTCTGACATTTATTTACCAGAAATGAATTAAGCAAGAAAGCCGAGCGGCTTTAGCCCGCGGCACATACGGTCCGTTGTGGACGCGTTGTGCTTTGAAAACAACAACCACATGAGAAATGTGTACATGATGCCAAGTTTGTTCTTGAAGTTTTCATGTGGTTGTTGTAACGCAACGCTCAACGTGCCGTTGTGCTTTGAAAACAACAACCACATGAGAAATGTGTACATGATGCCAAGTTTGTTCTTGAAGTTTTCATGTGGTTGTTGTAAAGCAACGCTCAACGCGCCGTATGTGCAGCGGCCTTTATGTACCCAAGCATTAAAGCGGCCCATACACTATTAAATTTTGATGTCAATATTTGTAGTTGTATGTGTACATTTTTCAAAATATGACAATGTGTGTGTGATTTTTATGGATTGAGGAAAATCAAAACAGTTTTGATTTTTAAAATGAAACTCAGTCAAACCGATGAATATTAAAGCGGCCCATACACTATTACATTTTGATGTCAATATTTGTAGTTGTATGTGTACATTTTTCAAAATATGACAATGTGTGTGTGATTTTTATGGATTGAGGAAAATCAAAACAGTTTTGATTTTTAAAATGAAACTCAGTCAAACCGATGAATATGGTTTATTATCAAAATTGTCAAAAAGGGATTTAAAAAAGAACATTGTGTTTGTGAACAAATAAAAAATTAAAGTTCATTAATTTTTAGAGGGAAAATTTGAAGGCTGATTGAGTGCATTGCTACACACTTAAAGGCCTAGGTACATAAGCTGCCCCGCCTGCTTGCCTTGCTTTCTTGCTACATTTCTGACGTAATAAAAATAAAAGAATAAAGGGGGTCGAGCAAATTTCGAACTGGGTTGAACTTTTTTTATTTTTTATCAGAAGCAAGCAAAGGAAGCAGGCAATTCAGCTTATTTACCTAGGCCTTAAGGGCTAAATACATACGGTCCGTTGTGTGATGCGTTACAACAACCACATGTGGTTGTTGTTTTTAACGCGCAACGCGTCACACAACGGACCGTACTGTCCCCGGCACATACTAGCCACTATATTTCAACTGTAAATTCCCTTGCGTATACGTCAAATGAAACCTCATATGAAATCCATTGGAATTCATTTGACGTTTAAGAAACGAAATTGACAGTTGAAATCCACTCGATTTTAACTCATACTTCCATTGAAATCCAATGGATAAACCAAACATCAGGGATCGTGTGTAATACCCTAGACAGCGTTAATTTGCATTAACTGTCTTAATTCAAATTAATTCGTGCATTATCCACAATCTTAATGCACAAAATCAAAGGAAATTTAAACTGAATATAGGTTTTTCAATATGGCAATGCTGCAAAAGAGAGCTCATATTCATGTAAGAGAGAGAGAGAGAGCATATTCATGCTCTGAAACACAATTTGCATTGAAAATCAGTTGAGAAAATAAAAAAGAAAAACAAATCAGAAATGTTCGCGTTTCTTTCAAATAAGTAGCGGTCTTTCTCGAATAGAATAGCAGCTAATCGTTTTTCGTGCCTTCTATCAAATTTATTTTTAAAATTTTTATTTTCACAAGCATCTCATTACCCACCATACCAATTCTATCGAAAATAATATCTTCTTCAAATGTTCCTTTAGAGTTTTGCGACATTTTTTAAAATTAAAAAGACTCTAAAATATTATAATAAATTAAATTGTTGTTTGCATTATCGTGGTTAAAAAGTCAATGGTAGAAAGTATATTTGTTTCGCATATTTTGGAGAACTTTTGTAAAACTTTATGAAATGGTCTGCTGGGTACAAACAAACAACACTAATGGGTACTTTACACGATATGTTTTTTACATATGAGTTGTCACTTTGCATATACATTTTGTACGGGAGAAGTGACAACTCTTATGTAAAACACATATCGTGTAAAGTACCCATAATGGGTATTCTACACGATATGTTTTTTACATATGGGTTGTCACTTTTTATATACAAAATGTATATCGAAAGTGACAATCCATATGTAAAAAACATATCGTGTAGAATACCCATAACAGCTGTTTCATAAATGCGGAAACTATCGTCTGTCAGGGTAAAAAGTTAATTCAAATTAACCCTGCGTTTACACATGACAGGACAGTTGAGTACATGTATTGAATGTCAAAACCCCAAAACTTGCCTGCGTGACGTAGGCGTCCAGACAACTGCAAAAACAGTTGTAAAATTATGAATGAAAAACGTCGATTTCTTTTTGTTTTCCGTTCACATATTTTGCTTTTGTTCGTGTTCTTTTGTTTTCAACACATTTCAATTATTATCTCACTTATTTTTACAAAAAATGTCAAAAATTTGTTATCCCAGCTGTCTGTGAAAAAATTATGGACAGCTGGGAGACAGCCGACAAATGTATGTATGTGTTAGTAAATCAGAGTTGTATTTGAAGACAAACTGTCTGGTGTAAACGCCTAGTAAGGAATTTTTAATGCAAATTAACTCTGCCGTCTGTCTAGGGTATAATCCGCTTAAACAATCGTGATGTATGGCAAATAATGCAATGTAAACTTTGCATAGCTTAAAAATGACATTTATATGAACTACACGTGAGCCCTCTTGTGTTTTATAGCATAATTACAATTTTATTATACAGATATCCAGATGCGATTAGTATTTTTGTTTAATAGAAGAAATTGATAAAAAGCAATACAGTCAATTTATTGAAAATATAAAGAAATACAAAAATGGTTTCCTCCAAAGCTGAAGAAGACAATGATGTTGTTGAAATTAAAGCAGAAAATACGGTCACAGTCAGTGATGAGGATGATGTAGGTTAAATAATGGTTTACAAATCTTCAGTTCTGAAGGGAGTCTTATAATCTGTGTTTATATCCTTGTAGGAAATTTGTGAAGTGGAGCATTTAAGGAAACTTTTTATTGGTGGTCTTGCGGCAGAAACAACAGACGAAAATCTACGTAAATTCTACAGTAAGTGGGGTAAAGTGGTTGATTCAGTTGTTATGAGGGATCCCACAACCAAACGAAGCCGAGGTTTTGGTTTTGTAACATTTACAAAAGTATCAATGGTTGATAAGGCACAGGCAAGCCGGCCACATATAATTGATGGGAAGTGAGTTCACAGCATCTGGTTTTCAACTTGCTTTGAATTTTAAATTATTATTTACACTTTAAATTGTTTACAGAAAAGTGGAATCTAAACGTGCATTGCCAAGAACTGAGCAAACGGCAAAGGATAATAAGAAAAATCATTCAGTCAAAAAGTTATTTATTGGTGGTCTTAAGGATGATCATGATGAACAATGTCTTAAGGAGTATTTCTCCCAGTATGGTAATGTTATATCTGTGGAGATACTAATTGACAATACTACTGGAAAACGTAGAGGTTTTGCTTTGATAGAATATGACGATTATGATGCTGTTGACAAGGCCATATGTAAGTAACTTTAAGGCAATCCTTTAAAATACGTTTGAATAATATCTTTGGTTTTCTTTTACACAACACACAGTACAAACAACTCATGTGGTTAAAAATATATTGATTGATGTGAAGAAGTCTGTCTACACAAAAGACGATCCCAAGAAAAAGATTGGAGAGAAAGAAAATAATCGTATACCCGAAAAACCTGTGGGAAGTAAACCCGAAATTAAGACGGGAATGGGTTACAGCAATAGCAACAATACCAATAATGTAAGACCACAGGCACCACCAAATCAATATCCTCCTCCCAGAGGATATCCGCCGATGAATCGACCACCAGTACCAGCTCCTCCCCCACAATATCAACAAATGCCTCCTTATCAACAAGTTCCTCCACCAAGTTACAATCAGTGGGGCCCACCACCACCTCATCCGCCAGTAGGACATCAGGCACCTCCGCCTCCACTACCACCAACTAACACAACATATGGCCCTCCTCCTACCGGACCACCTCCTTTACCACACCCTCAACAATACCCCCCACAATCTATGCCTCCACAAAACTATGGAAATTATCCACAGCATCATGCACCTCCTCCAGTTCCTCCTATGGGAGCTCAACCACCAAATTGGAATAATTATCCTCCACCTACTAACACTGGTGGTTATAATAACTGGAATAACGGTCCCCCACCACCACAACAAGCACCTCTGCCCAGTGGACCACCACCAATAGCGCATAACAATTGGCAAAATAATCAATGGTCAAGCAACCCACAACCACCAGTTGCAGCACCTCCAGTTCCAAGGCCACCACCAGCTGCTCCAGCACCACCAGCCGCGGGAAATTGGCAACAACCACCTCCTATGAACAATACTTACAATACTTGCCCACCACCGTTGCCCACACATCAACAACAGTCACAAGTCAACATGTATCCAAAACAACAACCACAACAAGGACCACCACCTGCAACGGCAAATAATTTTGGTACTGGCTATCAACAGAATTATGGTGGTGGACCGACAAAGCATCAAAACATGCATTCGAATCGTATGAATCCCTATAATGTGCAACACAACAATAATCAATACAGTAAGTAAAAAGGAATAGATTTATTTATTCACTTTAACACAATTGGTTACTGATATACAGTGAATCACAGTCAAAAGTATCCACTTCAGTTTCTTTCATTAAAACTGCGATTGCTAAGAATTGGTTAATGATAGCGATTTCATTCCTTTTTATATTTTAATTCAAACCTCTTCCACTAGTATGTGTCGTCGAATTTCAACGAATGCACACACCAAAATTTGGTTGGTCTGCTTTACAGCAAAAACAACACACGTCGTGCCACACGTCCCAATAAAAAACGCCACAATGTTTCTAATTGAAGGCACTGGCACGACGTGTGTTGTTTTTGCTGTAAAGCAGACCAACCAAATTTTGGTGTGTGCATTCGTTGAAATTCGACGACACATACTAGTGGAAGAGGTTTGAATTGTTTTCGCAGACACTTTCGTCGGAGTTGTGTGTGGTTGCCAAGGAAAAACTTCTCATTGAACTTTTTTCTTTGCTTACCTTAATACTTCGAGCTGACGATTGATGTTTGGGTATAAAAAGTTTCTTGTTGAAGAAGTTATTGAAAAATAACTTCGGTGGAGAATATCCACAAACAAGAAACAAGGGAACTGATGAGATCCAGTGGCGTGGATCGAAACTATAGTATTCCCTGCCTTACCCCTTGGCGAACAATGCCAAATCTTTTCCACTAATAAACTAGTTGTTTTAAAATATTAAAACAACAACAATGGGATTAAGCCAGACTATTTTGAAAAAACAAAATTGCAAACGCTATCCCAATAAAAAACGCCACAATGTTTCTAATTTAAGACTCTTATGTACAAATATAAAAAGGAATGAAATCGCTATCATTAACCAATTCTTAGTAATCGCAGTTTTAATGAAAGAAACTGAAGTGGATACCTTTGACTGTGATTCACTGTACATACACATATATGTATATGTAAGTTGGGAGCAACTCTCAAAAACTTAAATCAAATTCTATGATGGACTATATCGGACAACTCCTTCCGGTACCTCCCTAACAAAAGTTCAAGATTTTCGCTTAAGTGCAGTTTAAGAGCGGTCGAGGATTGTTTCGAAATGAACTATGTCGGTCCATAACTTCAGGTACCTATTCTGAAAAGTACGACGCTTATGTGCTTTAATCCAGTGGATATTTCAAAATGTCTACAATCATGTGTTGAAATTATTATTTTCTGAAAGTGCTCCCAATACCCTATTTAACGGTGCCCGCCATATATCCGCAGGACGCATAAATTTTTCCTAGGGCACCCCTCCATCCAAGTGGTATTTTTGAAATGTAAGAAGAATTGTCATCTTTAATGGCTTTACGGGTACGGCAACTATCGAAATTAGTGACTTTGCATTTTAATATTTCTCTCAAACTTAAATCGATGTCGATGATGGACTATTTTAAACAACTTCCTCCGGTATCTCCCTTAGAAAAAGTTCAAGATTTTCGCTCAAGAGCAGATTAAGGCCGGTCGAGAATTGTTTCGAAAGTTTCATCGAAGTTAGTCCTTGTGATTCTGATGACGAGGATATAATTTAATTCGTGGGTAAGTTAGTGGTTTCTGGCCCAAAAGCACAAAAACGCTATTATGACCAACTAAGATACATACATCAAGTTCCAATAAGAACTATTGGGTCTGTCAGTTGGTCGCTATAACCAGCAAAAAAAACGTTCATATCGATTAAAAATGAAAGAGCTAGACTGGAATTCGCCGAAACCCATTTGAACTGTTTTCCGATGAATTTAGGTTTAATTTAATGTATTCAGATGGCAAAAGGCCTGGACCAAATGGGCAACCGTTAAATCCTAAAAATTGCAAAGACACTGTAAAACATGGAGGCGGAAGTTGTTTGCTGGTCGTCGACTGAATAAGCTGACGTCTACCGTTCTTCTGCAATTCGTTCTTTTGCTAATTTTTTAACCTAAGCGATTTTGTATTTGACCAGAGACTGCTGTAGCATCATTTTTGGATGAATATGAATAATATCGGCTGTTTTGGTATAGCCCCCTTATAGCGGTACCTTCCGATCTTTGGTACTTTGGATATTTAAACCACATTTTCCTACTACATTGCTGTAATTTGGTAGTTAGAGTTCCTAGTGGTTACAAAACATAAACAACAAAAACCGTGGTCCTGGGTCCACGTTTGGGTGTAGCCCCCATTTAACGGTAACTTCCAATTTTCAGTATTTTGGGATTTAAGCTAAATTTTCCGAAAATCGATTATTTCGCCTACAATAATTAATAATTTAGTATCCTCTATGCCTAAAAGATGTGATTGTGTCATCCAGAATAGAGGATACGCAACGAAATATTGATTTCAATAGTTTTTGTTGTACCTCAAATTGGGGGGGTGCTTTAGTTTTGTCCGCTTATATTTGCGACCTAAAATGTGTTTTGAATTTTAACTTTTGTTTATTAAAATATGAATACCTTATTTTTGTATTTTCTTATTATAAAGATATAAATAAATAAAAAGAAAAATAAAAAATAAATTTTTAATTTAGTTTTTATAAAAAAATTATCATTTAAAAAAAATGTACTGAGGGGGTGCTTTAGTTTTGGCCGATACTGTATATAGAATCTATATTATAGATAGATAGAATACTTAAACTTACCCGGAGAACTCAAACAACGGTCCAACAACGCTGACCATGGTCACCTAGTTTGCATAACATTTATATAATATTAAGTTCTACAATAGTCTACAATAACGTTTTTTGTACTTACAGATAATCCTCCTGCTCAAGGATATCCACCCAACACAATGGTAAATGGAAATAAATATCGTCGTTAGAAGAAAGGCGAGAGTTATATACATATTGAAAAGGTATGTTATGTTTCCTATTATGGTTTATATTTTAACAAAAACGTAATGAATAATATGCATACATTACACAATTGATTCAACTAAAACAAAATAAATACGAAGATTATATTTTAAGGGTTATAATTTATTTATTATGGTCAGGTTTATACAAAAGATCGTATTTCTTTTTAAATCAAAGATTTTCGTATTTCTAAAGATCTTAGTACATATGTTAGGTTAACATACTCTTTAGTACTTTTTGTAATACAAACTTATCTATTTTTCATTTAAATAATATTTCCTGGAAGTATAATTATTTACACACTTAAAATATCACAGAAATATATTTTACAACTATAACATGATGTCTATCAAGTTTTCAAATATCAATATTAGAGAAATCTAAACGATTGTCACTCATAAATATTTGCACGATAGAACATTGTGTAATAAGGTATGATAGAATGAATTAAGACTTGATTTTTTTATTAAATATAACTATTATAAACAAAATCAAAAATATATCTAAAAAGTAAGTGTTGATAAATGTAAAAATTGTATCCTTCATTAAGTAACAAAGTAACCATTTATCTTATTGTTATTATTCTTTTATTAACTAAACATACATTTTATTTCTAATTTAGACAGATAAAAGTAAAACGTCGCTGAATAATAAAATCAACTATAAAATGCAAGCTATCTTACCGTATATGTTACACGCTACATTTGAGAAGGACATATGTTTATGTGTATGGACTAATCTTAGTATAGATAATAATAAAAAATATACCAATAATTATACATATATAAAATATTAAATGATAAAATAAGTTTATAAAATAAGTAATCACAACACACTAATTTCATGGAAAGAAAGTTTATTTTTCTGTATGCATTTTTTCTTGCCTATTGTCTCAAATATTTTTGTTTTATTTAATTAATTCTCTTTCGAGTTGAGCTTATTAGACCTATTATATACATTGAAAAATTAGGAGTCTACCGAAGTCCCACACATATTTTTGTTTTATTTTTATAGTTTTAGTTATTACTTATGTTTGCAATATATAATGAATTTCTAAGAAATAAATATTTTTTAACTACTGGTATGGCATTATTTTAATTCTATACTTTTTAAGAATATTTTATACAGTCCCTAAGAGCGTTTTATGGAGCATGTGGACATAATATTATTTGTTTTCTTAATTAATTACTTATTCTAAATAGTTATGAATTAAGTGACTATATTGTCATTTTGGCACTGATTGTTCCATATAAACATCTCGTCCAAATTAATACTGATGATCCGGTATGATAAGATTTCACGATGCGTGACCACAATATCAGCAGCCAATGGACCTTTAGTCCATTGTGTTCATCCAGAGAATATGAAGAGTTATAAGATATGGAGACTAAGAAGGCATACAAAGCTTATAGTTTGATATAGATAACTGAAGAAGATAGAAGAAAACAAGTTTGAGAGGTTTGTAGAAACGCTGTAGCGTCGCGGTTCCTGTTTCATTTAACCTACTCTGTTTCTTTCCTCATAGCTAAAGTCTCTCCTTGAAACTTGCTACGTTATCGTTAAGCTTGTATGATCCTATTTAAGTACTTCAGACGTCCGGAAACCTTTCTTTCTGCTCTACAATGCTCCCTTTCCAACTCAAGCGAAAATCCAGCGTTGTTACAAATATTTAGCTTCGAATGAAATTCATGTTTTTACGCTTTCTAGCATGTAGTACAAGTTCCGTCTTTGTCAGTTTTACCACAAGATCATTGTCATGGGTCCAACATGAAAGCTGTGCTAGAGTTGAGCTGTACTAGAGTGCCCTGCATCACATTAGATAAAGTTGAAAAATGTAAAACTTATCAGCACTATAGTATCATCAGCACAAACCATCACCTTTCATTTTATTCATGAGAGAATTTCATTTATCAACAGGAGCCACAGTGTGGGTAAGAGAGCTACTTACTCCGGATCTTTCCCATATGTATTAACATTCTAATATTCTACGTTTCTGTGCCATTCAGAGCTTTATGGATTGATTTGAGCTTAACTTTATTGGAAGCTGCCCTGATGGTAACGTTGGAATTCTTCATTCGTTTACGGGGATATTAATCGCCCTTAAAAGTCATGCGTATCTATCAGTTGTTCATTCTAAACTTCGTATTAAAAATACACTTCCCCGGATTTCGGGTCAACGTTGCCGTCCAGGGAAATGCATTTTCGTTTTCAAGTCTTGAAAGACTCAGGAAAGATGAATGAACCATTAATATTAAAAGCCTGAGTTTGATTCCTAGGCGAAACGCCATCACATTTTACAATGGTGATTAAAATTTTCGGATTGGGTTATTTTCCTGAGTATTTTCAGTCACATAAATTGTCTCGAAATGTTGTTCGGACACCTATATCATTGACCTAAAATAGGCTGCACTCATTAATATGTTCGTGAGCACTAAAGCTCCAAAAAAATCGGTGGTAAATAACCAAAATAAATAAAATATCAAAAAAGGAAAAATTTGGGTTTAAATATTGTCTTAAAATTTAAATCAGTTAACAATAGTTGAGTTCCAGAACTAAGAAATGTTATAAATTATCACCGCTTTTGCACATTTTTATCAAAAAAAAACTTTCCCGTTTTCAAGGATTTTTCACTTCTTTTTAGATAAAAATGGCGCTGGATAGCGTTATGTTTAGAAACTTTTTACAACTCCAATTTGGGCGAGTAAAAAGTTGTAACATGTTTGCCGGCTTCTGACATTTGTTTCAGTGTTTTTGTAGTTTCTGTCAATTTTTTTCCGGTACTTCTTGAACAAATTTTGTATGTGTAACTCATTTTTGATAATTAAAAAGAACGGGAACGGAGCTAATGTGTTACAACATTGTTAGTCGATATTTACCCAAGGATTACACATGCAAGTAAGTTGCAGACAGTTCTGTATACATATTATAGTCGAAACTTAAATTTTTTCGAACTGACACTTGCATGTGTAAACGTTCGGAAAAAAATTTGAAGTTACTTTCAAAGCACTTACATTGATTACTGACAAGGAAATTTTGTCGGCAGTGAGGTTGTTAGTTGGTGTGGCAGTGAATATGTGTGAGTGTATTGGTATTTTTCGAACTGTCACTTGCATGTGTAAACGGGGGGTAAGTCCATATTTACATTAGGCAATTTTCCTTGCGGCAATTGTCAGTTTGATGGTGAGAGAGGGTGTTGAGAGGCAAAGCGTTACAATATGCCTCCCTTCTCTCTGCAACAAACTGACAATTGCCGCAAGGAAAATTGCCCAAAATAAATATGGACTTATGATATGGGAACAATCTGATTTTGAAATTCAGTGGATTACCCCTGTTTTTGTAAAAAAAATTATTCTTCTCACACGAATTGTCACATTTTGTAGATCGATTTACTTGCCTTAGCGCAAATGTAGAGATCTGATTTTTAATCTTTTAAGCTCTGGGGGCTGAGCTTTGGATGCCTAAATTATTACGAATATAGACGAACGAACAAAAATTAGTTACAAAAACATGGGGTTAATACCTACAAAATATCAATTATTGAAGAAATAAATATCAAGAATATAATTATTGAAAATTAATAAATAATAAATTAATAAAATGAATTAATAATTAGATAAAAAATTGCTTAAGTATATCGTATGTCGTACGAGTATATAGATATGTATGGCTTTTTATACAATATAAAAAATTAATAAATTAAATAAACAACTAGTTTTATTTATTTAAAAAAGCCTGTAGCCGAACAATACCTAAAACACATATTGAAACATTTTAGTGTATCTTTAAATACATACATATCGCTCATTTACTCAAAGAGTGGCATAATGTGTTTTGCATTTTTTTTTTTTTTTTGAAATATCGATTCCTTTTTTCTACTACTTCTACTTCATCTTGTGTTAAATTTTCATGTTGATATCTCTAAAACTCAATGAGTTACAGCTTATTTTCTAGTTTCGCATAAAACAACAAAAAAGTTTATGAAGCACTAAAACACTTCAAATCATGCCTGATCTCGCACAGAAATCTAACTACACCTTTTTCACATGTAATTCGAAATATTCCAGTTGTAATTCGTAACATTTTATTTGTAATTCGAATTATTCTATTTGTAATTCGAATTATTCTATTTGTAATTCGAATTATTCCATTTGTAATTCGAATTATTCCATTTGTAATTCGAATTATTCCATTAGAAATTCAAATTATTCCATTTGTTATTCGATATTTATAATACGTATTATTCAATTTGTAGTTATAATTATTTTATTTTTAATTCGAATTGTTTTATATTTGTTTTTTATTTATTTTTTCAAATACAAATAAAATGCTTCGAATTACAAATAGTATAACTTGAACTATAAATGAAACAATTCGAATTACAAAGAAAATAATTCGAATTACAAATAAAACAATTCGAATTACAAATAGCATAATTCGAATTACAATTGAAATGTTTCGAATTTCAAATGGTATTCTCGAATAATCAAAAAATGTTACGAATTGCAAATGGAATTCTCAAATTACAACTAAAATAATTCGAATTACATCTGAAAAAGATGTATGTAGCTCTTTACAAAAGTGGACCATCTTTTGTGGATATTTTATTTTTTGTGTAATAATTTGTTTTTAATTGGGAAGTTAAATTTCAATCGGCAAATTTAAACGCGTTTTCCGCGAAACGTGATTTTTGAGATGTGACACACTTTGAGTAAATAAATGAGCGATTTGTATGTAGAAGCATAAAAGGCAAGGTAGGGTTTTCAAATCGAATTTTTAAATATTGAGTTTATCTTTAAGCCAAGTTATTTTATTCATGGGGATAAGAGAAATACAACTCTTTTGAATGTTTTTTTTTATTTTTAAGTAAAGTATAAGACATAAAAAATCTGTTGTTTCATCATATTAAAAAAATAATAATAATATGTAGTTTAAATTAAATGACACTGGTCACATTTTTAATACCGATGGTTACGATCCACTTGCATACTTACAAATTGAAACTTTGCATATTGGAGAATTTCATCTAAACGTACAACAATTTTTAAGAACCTCGGATATCTATCTCTCTAACAAAAGTTCAACATTTTTTGCTTAAGTGCAGTATAAGGGCTGTTTGAGAAATGTTTTGAAATTTTTACCCAAGGTAGTCATTTTAACTCTGATTATTACAAAGATATACGGGTATGTGATGAAAACCGAATCGGCTCGATTTGCAGAATAGAAATGGTATATAATAGGAGTGCCGTTGATGATATATACGCTTTTGCTCTGCAAAAGTCTCTTATTTGAATAATATTTTTAAAATTCATTTTCAATTTCATTATAATATTCACAAAAATTAGAGATATACGATTTCGATTTATGGCAAAACGAGTCGAATCGTTTTCCATCACATACCTGATAGTTTTTTTAATCGTTTGGAAAAGATCGATTTTTATGTACATTAGGGTTATGATTTTTTACTTTTTTCCAAAATGAATGAACTTTTGCCTATTAATGACGAAAATAACGTTCATTTCATTTAAAAATAAACCACTTTAATGCACAAATATTAATGATTAAAATAACTATCTTCTTCTGTTCATTTGGCTTTAGGTCAGTATAAAAAAAAGAGTTTTTTTTTTATTATTTGCACAGTATAAATAAAAACTTTAAAAACATTTGGTGTGAAAGATTTTTACTATTGAATCACTTTATAATTGAGATTTTATCTAATCTTAGGTAAAAACTCATCAAAATAAATAATATATAAACGAGGTTGTAAAGAACTCATAACCCTAATGTACATATGTAAATATTTGTATTTGTTCAACCAACAAGGTCCATGACAAATATGAACATAACCTTTTAAGTATAAAAATGCAAAAACATTAATTACTAGAGAGTCCTTAGAGTGAATTGTGACTCAAAATATTTCGGAAATTAAAAAAAAAACTACAAAAAACTCTCATGAAGTAGTTAGATCCCTTATTTTCGATGGCGTAGTATAATCTGCAGGAGAACATATCGCACCTGTTCAACAAAAGGGTAGTAACTCAAAATTTTGAAATTTTCACTTTTCATCAAAAAAACAATACACAATAATCAACTCCGCCTTATGTAAAAATCTCACACTGTTTTATCTACTCTTTCATCAAAAAAATACCATTAAGTCACTCTTCATGTCTTCAGAGTAACTTCTTTGTATCAATTAAAGAGACGTATTTCTAGTTGCGCCTACGTGTTTCAGGTATTTGCATCGCCATTTTTTCAACAAAAGAGTAGTATTTCGAATTGTTCCCTCTTTTTGTTATCAATCGCCGCCCATTTTTTCAGTTAAACGGGCCTAAGTCGAAATAATATCTCTACTAACGAAAAGAATTTTATCAACAAAATGGTAGTAACTCGAAAAATGGTTAAAAATATATCAAAAAACTTAACGAAATAAAAAGAAATCCAGTGCTGTAATGTAGTGGACAAGATATCTTTACGATGGCATCGCTTTTTTGTATAATATACCTTTAACATTAATATAAATAGTGTTTTGCCTCTACTGAAAAATAGGAAATTTTGAGTTACTACCCTTTTGTTGAACAGGTGCGATATGTATGTTCCCACAATTATCCTAATTAACCCAATGATCGTGAAGGGGTCAACGTTAAAAATGTAATGTTGTCTGGCCTGCGAATCGAACCGGGCATTCAGTGAAAACAAATTGAAAAGTTATACACCAGCCAACTCAAACAACACACCAGTCAGGAAGCCGTAGCCACAACAACAATAGGCAGAAAAAAACTTAGTTTTTTATTAATTTTTTTAAGCTATGGATTTTTATCAGGGTCGCCTAATTCAACTATTTTAGGATGTATAAATGGTTTCTCAGCAGGGGAATAAATTTGAAAATTATTATAAATTATAAATTATTATTATAGACCTCCTTTGTATTATGCTAGGGCGTATATAAAAATGAGAAAATTGTTTTGTTGGCCAGTTTTTACACTGCAATAATATACATACATACATATGTATATGATGAATTTTATAATATGTAGTATGAAAAAAGAGCATGATTAAATTTAATTTTAAAAATTATGTATTGCAAAATATTATTACAAATTACAATACAATTACAATATGTTTAATTTAGTTTTATTGTCAATTACCACTTGCCCATTCAAAATCAAATAATAAATAGTAATGTAGATGTCAATTAAACATAATATGTATTTTTAATTAATCCAAACATTTGTCTTATTATAAGGTACCATACCACATATATTATTTTTAATTATTTTTCGAGCAATAAATATGTTGATTGCAAACAAAGTGTATAAGTATTTTTAATTTACAAATGCATTAAAATGCGAAAGTTAAGTATACTAGTTTTCTAAGTTTGTAATTATAGATATTTTTTATTCAATTAGGATGTATTTTTTTATACTTCTTGTATACTACACTGAATTGTATTTTCTTTTTATAAAACATGTTTATATTTTAGCAAAGTTTGTTTCAAACTTTACATCTGTAGCGAAACGTGATCTCTAACGAATAAGGTAAGATTTTATTAAATTGTAAATTTATTAATAAATATGTATAAAGGTAAGGTCACGTTGGGCAAATATTTGCTCCAGCGAACATACATTTCAATGCAATATTTACGCTCACTTACTCTCAGTAAATAATTGCATAATGTGACCTAACCTTAAGCCATATTAATTAGTGTTGGGCAATCTCGTTCATTGAGCGGATCGATCTTTTTCATTCCGTTCACCAAAAAGATCCGGGTCATTTACTTCGTTCGTTGGCTCTTTTTCGTTCAACAATACATTTGACTGTATTATTTTCTTTTGAAGTCGTTCGTTCTCTGCTGCATATGACTCCGTCGTTCTTTTCACCGAATCGTTCTTTTGAAAATGTTCGTTCACGAATGACACAACTGTTGTGTTACTAGCTTGTTTGTGTGCTAATGGGGGTGGTTTTGTTTCTGAACGTAGTGGTGGTGGTTTTGATATGAAAGAACCAGATGAACGAATGATGCAAAAGAAAGATATGACCGAGATCTGCTACTGAATGAGGTGAGTTACTGAGCGAGAGTAGCTCTCTGAATCATTGTTTGTTTTGCGTGGAAATTTGTGCTGCTTCCGCTAACCCAGCGTTTGTTTAGAGCAAAACCAATGCTGCTAATTTTGTAAGCAGCAATGACTCGTCCATCGGGGATCTAAATGAACGATATAAAAGAATGAGCTGGATACGCATCCGTTCGTTCTTTTCACGGAATCGTTCCTTTGAGCCGGTTCGTTCATGAACGACACAACTCTAATATTAATTTGTCTGATTCTTCATTGTGGTATCTAAATTTTCCCCACAGTTGGGCCAAAGATTAAAATCGCTAATAGCGTCAGTTGTTCGATGCCTAGAACAAAGTTTAATCATTCTTATTCACGAACGTGTTGCTTAGAACATATTAGCTAGTTACTTAACTACTTTTAAGAGGTGTCGGCGATGGTGTTAGTGTCCACCAAAAATGAAAAACGATCAAAGAGGTCCTGCATTTTGTCAATTTAATATTAATCACGGATCGTGACTCCACGCCACCCAGTCAATAAAGGTTTTGGCTGCTCCTCAATTATAGATGTAGGGTATCTCATTCTAAAACAGTGATATTCTTTGCTTATTTTGACTGGATGCAAATTGACGAAATCAGTTGCATACACATTAAAACAATGAGAATAGATTTTTTCAAAATCAATTTGAAAGAGATGTATGCTCTCTAGCTTTTGCATACACTCGAAGAAAACAATGTATTGGTATATACAAATTCCATCTTCGCCAAAAGCACTTCCAAAAAAACGGACACATATTGCAGAAGACATTGGTCAAAGATAAAGAAATATAAATATAGGAAAACTCAATTGTTCAAATATTTGAATAGATGGAGTTAAACTGTGTTGTTATGATATCATAATGGCATTGCTAGCGATTTAAACCGCTAAAGCAACACAAAAGTTTTTGTGTATGCCTATAAATACCTCTAAACTGAAGTATCTTTAAAACTAATTATGATTTTTTATTTGACTATAATGGAGCAAAAAACAAGTAGTTGGATCATGAAGAATGTCGGCTGACTTCATAAATGCAACATTGAGTTGTCACATTTGATACAAATTAACATGGAGCATAACATGATTGCTATAATACAATGTTTTACTATGCTTTAGTAAGCCTTTCTGAAAACTGTCGAAATCTGCAACCCATACATTTCTAAGAAATACTAGTCTCGTAATGTGTTTTTTACGATTATTACATGAGATGCCCTTAAGTATCTCTTAATTCATTTTGGTGTGATACCCTGGTGCCCTCGTCTGCTGCTAATTGGTTTCCATTCAGCGTAGTTTCCAATAGAATTTAATTAAAATGGCATTTAAAAATGATCATGGGCATACATTTTTTGATAACACTGTGCAACACAGGAAATGCAAACAAGTTCTAATGGGTATTTTCTGAAAATACATACATTGGGACTACAAAAACCTTGGTTAGGTTTTGTGTTGTTAAATCGGGTTTGGATTTTATGGACTCATCTAAACCGGGATAAAATGAGACTTTGTTCCACTGATCGGGCCTTGATCTCAGAAACTAATAATTTTTTGCTTTGCAGTCTTCAGTAAATTGTAGTTCTAAAAAAGTAGAACTTAATGGGTCGATTCCGTATTGCGACGCGAGTCATGTCGCGTCGTCAATCGTCTCTGCGACAAAATTTAAAAATTGTACTACGTAAAGCGATAGAAAATAATCGTCGATAACAAGCAATGAACGTAAACAAACCCCAGCAAAATTTGAAGGAAGGGGTTCTATGCGATGACGTGATTTCATGGCATATTTTGCATTGGTTCAAAGCAAGTCGTGAAAGATCCGATCTTTTCATTAGCATTTAAACCCATGCAAAGGAAGTCGTGAAAGATCCGATCTTTACATCAGCATTTGAATCATTTGTACAGATCACTACAAAAAAAAAACAAGTCGATTTGTACATCCCTAGAAGTAGCGACATCAAAACAAAAGAGTATACATTTCCAAAATTTTTGCTATAAAATTACAAATTAAATGTAAGATGACATGTCAGATCACTTGCACCCATGATTCAATAGCATCCTTGGCATCGAAGATTTTGCTGGGAACAAAACGATTCCCGTACCAATCACACAACGCCACAAACTTTTCAGCTTCTCTGAATCGTTTCATTCTCACAACCAAAACAAAACCACAAACTTTTCAATGTAAAAATATGAAAACCGTACGATTGCTCAATGTACTTCGGCTATGCTTTGTTTCATTCACCACCGAAACAAAAAGATTTTTTGGCAAACGTTTGCCGTGCGTTATGGTCAATGACACACACAGGCACACATGTTATTGCTTAACAACCCTATAAACTAACATCAACATACCGCAGTGAATATTTTATCAACCACCAAACGTTTTTGATTTATTCACATGTGTTTAGTACTATTTAGTTTTCTATCTGCTCTTGTGGAGTTGAGTACATTTCGCTTATCGTTTTGTTCGCACTCACGAATGTAAACGAAACGAACTCCGCCAGCGTGGGTTATGTTTCGTTTTGTATTGTTCCTATGGAAAATACGAAACGAAACGATTGCAAATGTTATTTAAAGAATTTTTACGTACGCTGATAACAAGTCATCGGTGATGTAGCGGAGCGTTTTTTGTTTTGATTTGAATAAATCAGAAAAAAGTATCAGAGCAAGTTGTACACAAAAGTGTGATAACGTAGCATCTATTAGGCGACACTTAAGAGATAAATCGAATCCTTCATCAAAATAATTGGTAATTTTTTAGGTTTAAAGCATATTTTCGGCCTCCAAAAGACGCTGTTATTTATATAGTAGAGGCATTAAAAAATGGCTTTAAAAACCTACAGATCAACAGCAATACAGCCACTCCTTAAAGTGTGTGTGTGTGTTTTGCAGAAGGAAGCTTTCAAAAATCCCAAGTCAATGACTTTAACCTCGGGGATCGCTCAGCCCACATTGTCAAAGGTATTAAGTGAAATTCTGGAGTTAATAGAGGAAAAACTGTGTAAAATTTGGATTGTTTCCAAATTAACAGAAGAGGAAAAGCGTCAAAATAAAAACTTTTTTTATTCAAAAACAAATTTCCCGGGCGTTGTCGGATGCATTGAAGGAACACACGTACATATAATGGGACCAAAGGAAGATGTTCGCCATTTATATCTGAGTATATTTTAGTTTAAACGATTTGTTGGCAAGTACGTTGTCAATTTCTACTTAATTTTAAGGTTTTTCATTTGTCCAATTTCACTGTAATTAGCATCCCATGTCTCTTCAATTCCGTAGATCGCACCTGCAGAATTTGAAACCATATTAATTTGCAGTAAATCTGCTACCGCTTGCTCCATCGCCGACAAAGATATTTCTTGTGAAGGTCCACCTCCTCTATCTGTAATGTTCTTCTTATTTTGAGACATTTTTTTCTTTAGTTTGGATTTAAAATGAGTCCATGCTCTGTGCCATTCATCTTGTGTACGCACACAACTATTTAATTGCTCCGCAACATCCTTCCACACCTCAATAAAAGTGGCTTAAGTTTCGCCAAAAAGTTTGACTCTACGAGCTACGTTTGGGTGGGCTTCCATTTTTTCAAGCAGCATTTCAAATTGCTGTTTTGTAGTAATATTTACCATTATAAGTACTGAAACACCAAAAAACGTATATAATATTAAATAAATTCACTTAAAATAAATGAAAATGTTACCAACGTTTCAATTTTTCGTTTTTATTCGTTTGTAAAAATGCACGGCGACAACTAATTTGTTGTCGCCGGAAAATGAAGTTTATGGCAACAGAATTTGACGTCGTCGGGCGACTTTTGCCATACGTAATGAAAAAATTGCAACTGGCAACGCAATATGTCGCAATATGGAATCGACCCATAAATGTCAAACGTACGATCTAGGAAAAACGGCATCTAGGAATTCTGGTCTGTACCAGCTAAACTGTTGGGAGTTGAACCAATTAACCTTTCAAAACATTTTGCAAATGATGTCCCCATCAATTCTTCAGAACATTTAGGTATTTCATACAATACGTTCTGCAACACATATTTCAAACAATGTTCACACATTCAGTTTATTCTCATATTTCGTATTTCAATGCATTTTTTTGATATATTTATCAAATTATTTTTTACAACAATGAAATTTTCTAAAGAGTTGTTTATTACATTCCAGCGAATATTTTCCCCAAAGGTGGTAACATTGAGAAAAATAACAGTTTTGGAGATACGCAACGAAATATATACAAATTATGCAATTTTTATATATATTATAATTTTCTTGCTCTTATCTACAAGTTTGCAGCGGAAATCAAAACAATGTCCGTATAGGTTTCAGAGATACAGCCCCGATTTGCTTTAAAAAGTCATGTTTAGATGAGGCCATAAAATCCGAACCCGATCTAAGAAACTAACACCCAAGTAGGGTTTTTGTCTATTGGCCCCCTACTTTCATGCTAGACACAAGTTGTTTACACGCGATTAGCTCATAAAACTTGCTATACTACTATGTTTGGGGTTTCAGAAATTTTCTGATATCGAACTCATCCACAAAAAAATATATAACTTTCGGTAACAAAAAAGTGCAGATGTTCATGTTGGAGAATGCCAAACAAAACTCTTTGGGCAAATTTCTCTAGCCCTTCTTCTGTTCGTGTGAACAATTGGCATGAGGTTATACTATAACGTTTTTAATTGAAGAATATTTTAGAAAATAACTTATGCGCAGAGTTTAACGTCCTATTAGCGTCGAAACGCCAAAGCATCGACAATTTGCAGCTTTGCTGCTACTCTAATTGCCTGCTTACTCTAATATGGAACTCGATCTAGGATCGCATAATTTCCTGAATTTTTATACCCTCAGCATTTATGCTAACTTTCATACGGGCAAAATGTGCCTCATCGAAATAATGGTTTTGGACCCCTAGTATGTTTGGACGAAATCCGTTTCAGACAATTCGGAGTTGATTTAGCTATGTCCATCTGTCTGGCTGGAGCGCACGATAACTCTCGAACGGATCAACCGATTCGGTCCAAAATTTGGCTTTTGTAATATTTTGTCCGAACTTAGTTTAAGTTCGAAGATGGGTTATATCGGTCCACTCCTTTCGGTACCTCCCCCACAAAAGTTCGTAAATGTTCCGGAAATTTGGCCCGAACTTTACGCATCCAAATATATCTACCAGATATAGATCAGCAGTGCGATTCTCTAACACATTTTTTGAGTTACCGACAAAAATCGGTAAAATTAAAACGCAAAATTATGAATGAAAGGTTCAAATAAAAGTTGACAACACTATTGCTATCGGTAGAACTTTATGACTGGTTTTTATTCGCTAACTTAACGAAAAACCGGTAATTACCGAAATTATAAGCATTTTAATTTTACGGACTATTTTCGGTAACTCAAAAAATGAGTTAGAGAATCGCACTACAGGTTCGAATATGAACTATATCTGTCCACTCCTTCGGATACCTCCCACACAAAGCTTCGGATAAGTTCACTTTAAGTCCTGCTCTCGAATCACTTTGATTTTTTGTTGAAGCAACTTGCATTGGCTTCCTCAATTACGACGGTAAAAGTTTTTTCAGGGGCAAGTCCATACTTCTTGAGAAACAGCCCGAAAGGTGTAAAAACCCTTATGGCACCATATGTAGTGTCTGGAGAGCACGATTGAACTGATCAACTGATTTGGTTCAAAATTTGGCCTTCGTCAAATTTTGTCAAAACTTAGTTTCAGTTAGAAGATGGGCAATACCGGTCCACAATTATCGGTACTACCCCCAATATTTAAGAAAATTCACTAAAATGGTATGCACGACATCTCTTGAACGTGGCAACCAATTTGGTCCAAACTTTGGATCCCCTAATATTTTGTCCCAATTTAGTTTAACTTATAAAATTGTCCATAAAGGTCCTCTCCTTAGGGTACCTCCCCGCAAATTGTCAACATTTTTGTCAAAGTGCAGTTAAAGGTCTGTTCGAAGATCCTTTGGAAATGTATACCGATGCTTTCGTTGTGGTCCTGTTTACAGCGATATATTATCCTTGGACATGTCCTTGCTTCCTTGCATACTGGTCTAAAAGTTATACGATGGCCCACTGAAATGACTACTGGGCGCGATATCTATCGAAAAGATATGACACCCAAAATAAGATCCACTTCCATAATGGACTATGTCGATCCATTCCTTTAAGTACCTCCTCCGCAACATTTTTGAACTTAAATCCTAATCCACATTTTTGTCGGCAAGTTCAAATGTCCAAAAAGGGCCATAAAATTCTGAAAAGACCCTTAATTATGGACCGGGACTAAGCAACATAGTTGCAAGGGCTTAGCCAGGTTTTTAGCAAACAAAATGAATTTAAGGTGAAGCCGTTTCATAAATATTTTTTTATTTTTAAACAATAACCCAGCAAAAATTCGTATCCGTTAGTCATTGTGTAACCCATTACAAAGTGATGTAAACAAAAATAACTACTTATATTAACCCTTACTAAGTTATGAGTACGGTGGCACAAAGCGTGTGTGATCGTTTACAAATCAGAGGTGTGTGTTCAACGTTCACCGCCGACCGAGTACTTTTTGTTCAAAAAACAAAGAACAGTTGGTGGAGCACATGCAAGGGCTTAAGCGACCCTTAAGTATAGTACACATTGACAAGCAAAACTGACAGTCATCGAGGTCTATTTCGTGAATATCAAAACCTATCTGAAAATTTTCTTTTGTAATCACTAAATAATGCCGTATATATATATATATATATATATATATATATATATATATATTATATCAAACGTTTTTAGCTAAATAAAAGTTGTTATTTGCCGGAAAATTGTCCTAAAAGTACGTTGACTGTCAGTTTTGAATGATAGTGTGTACTTCCCTTTAATGTTCGTGTGCGTGGCCTAGTGTGTAGTGTGTTCGGCTACAAATCAGAAGTTTCTAAAAGTAGATTTTTTTTTTTGCTTATAACTTATTTTTCATCTTCCAGTGGCCATGGAATAACTAGTTATTCTAGTGGTCATAGAATAACTAGTAATTCAGTGCGACATGCCCTTGTTAAAATAATGGGTTAGTAGGGGGATTTGTAAGTAGTTACGGCTGCCAAAAATCCCTTATAAAACCCATTATTTTGGGAGGATTATTTTTGCTGGGAATAATTAGTATTTTTATACATGGATGGTATATTTGTGATACCGTTAGCAACACATCAAAGTGTTAAATTTCTTTATATTCTAATTATACTAATTAATTAAAATCATTTCATTCATTAAATAAAGAAATGTGTACTTTCTCTTATTATTCATATGTTGTACATTAAAAAATAAAGATATCGCTATTTTGATATTAAAATATGCATTTTGCGTGTGTGATAGCAGTTGATCTGTACAGCTAATGCTAATGTTTTTTACCCTGCATATGCAGAAACTAAACTCTAAACAATTTTTGTCGAGGGCTCTGATATTAGATTACTTTACGAGGTTTTCCAAAGGTTGGTCAGAAAATTTTCAAAATTGGCGTTAGAAATTTATCTAATTTTCAGCAACATTTCTTTTAAGAGTTTCTGTACACTTTCCTGCGTTTGTTTTCGAAAAATTTCCGAGTATTCCGCACATACTCTAATGGGAAATTTTGATTCGCTTCACTTTCTCGCAAAGAAAATTCCCGAACTTTCGCTGTTAGATTATTTTAAGGCAAATGAGAGTTTTTGGAAATTTTTGTTTTTATAAAAGCAAATATGATAACGACATTGTTTACAATTTCTCTGTTCCAGAACCTGCAAGAAGCTACTATTTTTTACTACGATAGCATTTTTTCCTTTATGTTATCGGAAAAAATAAAAAATATTTTCAAAGAAAAGTACAAAGAATTGTTTCTATACCCAGATTTTCACTTCTATCAGGGCAACGCTGTTAAAAACTAGTATAATATAGGACAACACGGACTAATACTGGACTTTCCATATATCATTAGATTGTTTGTACGTACTCTGAACATACCCCTTAATGATTTTTCATAATCATTTTTTGGAAAATAACTTCAAAAACTAGAAATTTCTAGCCAAATTGCCTGCAAATAGCAAAATTACGTCAGGAACATCATTCTTTCTGTCGGAATCAATGACAAAACTACTGAAAACGATAGGGAACCAATTATTCCACCATTCTGATTGCTAAAATGGCATATAAAGCGAAAAATTTCGAAATTATTAATCGATTATTGTGGTGCATTTTGTTTTAATGCTCATATTAAAAATGCCAATTTTTTTGTTTTCCCGACAAATGTAAGTATAACGGTACTGTAAACGGAATACTCGTATATTTGTATGCCATCTTAAAGACAACTTTTCATCCTACAAAATGTTTTTTGAATTTTTAAAAAATCTCAATTCGTTTCCAAGTTATCAACGTTTACATTTTTTATTTCAGATTGCATCATTTTTAGTGACAGTCACTGTACATTTCGTTATTTCTATACCATATAAATCAAAAAAATAACATATGGAAAATTTGTTAGGAAGGACTGTGCTTTGTAATTTTATAAATATGCTATTCAGCGGGCAGCAGTTTCTAATGCCCCAATCCACATTGTAATAATATAAAGTTCAACAAATATTTTGAATAAAGTTTCTATTTAATTAGTGAGAAATTCGAATCAAATCCGAATAAACATTGAGAATTTTGTGCGAAAGTATTCAGATATATGATCAAATATCAGAATAGATTCGATTTTCGGAAGGAACTTCTCGAATTTCTTAGAATTTGTTGCGAAAATGAAAATTTCGCTCAGAATTTTCCGCAAAACTTCTTTCGAATTATAAACGAATTCGTGTGGAAACTCGAATGTTCTTTTTGAATTTCCTTCGACAAAACGTTCCGAATTCTGTACATACATATTTTGCATGCGAATACAGAATCAGAAATGGAAACTTGTGCAGAGATTTCGTCCGAATTTGATACGGTCTTGGCAAAAATTATTTAGTGAGACGTCTCCGCAAATATCAATGAAACTGATGATCCGAAATGACCCTACTAATAAATAAACGATTTTTCCATTGGGGGGACCAATTTTAACGAAGTTATGAGTATTTCTTTGCATATAGTTTTTACATACTTCAAATTTTTTAAGGAGCAATATCTCTGGAACCGGCAATTTCTATTGAATTATCGAGGTTTTCGATTTACCCATGCTTGAACACCATCTTTGACATAGAATATTTTGCTGGGTTATTGTCGTTATTTTTCGAGTGTAGAGACCACCAATACAAGCAAACAACAAATTCTGATTGAAAACAGAATCCATTTTTTTACTGGAACCATGTCTTTACTTTTTTCTCTCATTCTCTCTCCTGGACGACAATTGACCACAAATTTTCCCCCAATTCAGTTTCATTCTGTTTGTTGGATCACATAGTTCGAGAGTTGTTTTGTCGCGGTATCAGTGCGTCGTTTGCTGTTTCAATTTCATTCATTGTCCATACACTTGTTGGATACAAACAAACACCAGTGTTGTAGGTTGGTAGTTGCAATCATCAATTTCTCGACTTTGTTTATATTAAAAACGTTGATCTGTGTTCATCCGGTCAAAAATATTGAAGAAGTTTATTTTTAGTAAGTAAATGCAACTCATTTGTATAATAGTTTGATGTAAAGGGGATCGGATTAAATTGAAATTGCATCATGATACACTAGTTTTTCAAAAAAAAGCGAGAAGTGTTAAGAATATCAATTGCAAACATGAACATATTCAATTCACAATGCTTTTATGTTCACAAATCTTAAATTTCATGCTACCCAATTAATTGAACTCTTTCGAAAACATGAAACTTTTTATTGTCTTCTCTACAAGAGTTAAGTGCATAATTTATGTATTCTCTCTATGCAAGGCCAACAATCATATCAATTATATGCACAGATGTCATAGATACACAGTGACAAAATATAGATACAAGGACTAGAAATGTATTGTCATAATTAAACCTGCATGTACATATAAACCTTCACTGGATTTAAGAATAAACCATGGCACAATTACCCAGGTAGTGGCATCGCAAAATTTTAAATATGTTATGTCAAAACTTTCTTTATGTTGTTGGGGAAATTACAACAAAAATATTTTTTTATAAAGGGATTTGACTTTTCATATTCGATCAGCTGGTGTGATACCACTACCTGGTAGTTCTGCCATGGAATAAACTTTTCTCAGAATCATAATTAAAATAAAATTAAACATTAAAATTAAATATTTTTGTCGGTGTACTGTCAAACTTTCTCAGTATGCATTTCAATTTATATCCATCATTCTTTATTATTTTAAATAAATTGTGCAGCGTCATACAACATAGGAAATTTCAATTATTGGAACACGCATATCATCAAGTGATAGGTGCAGTTTTAACTAAAATTGATCAATATTCATTGTGATTTATGTGAACAATTTCAAGGTCTATTAGATTTTAATTAGTAAAGTACATCGCCTGTGACATAATGAAAAGAAGCAAACCCAGTACGATTTGCAAAGATTGAACTAAATCGAGGAATTCTTTTAAGTCTGTCAGTAAGGACTTACAACTGATAAAAGGAGGACTACCTGCTGTAAATATTTCGAAACGATCCTTGCCATGTCCCTTATCTGCACATTTGAGAAAAATGTTTAAATGTTGTGTGAGAGGTTCCAGAAGTAGTGGGCCGATATAGTCCATATGATTTAAGTGTGAGAGAAATATTACGATGCGCAAAGTTTGGACCAATGTCAATGCACCTTGGGCACTCTAGTTGGTCACCGTGGATTTTTTTAGAGCTCTTGGAAAGCTATTAAAAAGACCACAAGAAATATTTTCGGTAACAATTTGGGCATAAGTTCAATGTTTGGACTGGATTCGGGTCGATCATAAAAAAATAATTTAAACGAAAATTTTGTTCGCGTAGCCGAGATTTGTTCCTGTCCGTAGGAGAAAGTCTAAAATCACCGGCCGAAGGAGGGCTATAAATGGAAATTTTTCGATTTAAACTAATATGGGAAAGTATGGACTTCCTTCCTATAATATATGGGAGGGGAACTTTTTTCTTGATGTGTGCGTTTTATCCAGTCAAAAAGGCGTTGGTTTGAATCATATTGTCATGGTGCACAAGGTTTCGTCTTCTCTTTTTCGTTTTTCGAATTTTTCAGGAGGCTTCAGGCAAACAAATTGTAGTTTACCCCTCTGAATAACCGAATTAACACAGGGTCAGTTTAGCCGAAGAAACAGGCTGCCATTTGCTTGGATGTGTTTCTTTCATGAACAACTTTCGTTGGATTTGGCTCGCCTTCGAAAGCCCGCATAGTTCCAAGATTCGTCGTATGTGACGATCTCATAAACATCGTTTGAAGCACCGCGATCGTATTTATTCACTTACACTGTGAACACAAATTTTGGGGCAGAGATAATTCCTTTTGGAGATGAAAGCCCTTGGTGAGAATATTAAGAACCCCGAAGGACAGATCCGCCGGGAGTCGAACTTCCGCGTTATGTCGTGATGAGGTTTTTCTAGAGACCCTGTAAGCTATCAGGAATTAGCGTTATATCTTTGTTCACTGTTGCTTTAGCTTATTTTTGAGATGACATGTCTTCAGTCAAATCGAATGAGGATTATTTTCGTAGAGCACTTCGACCTTTTAACTCGCTTCCTTCAATGTCCTTTTCGTCCTTTATTTTAAGAGCCGTTATAAAAGTACCACAAGATGACGTTTTTCAGCTTTGAAATGTTCTGCAAAAATTTCGCTCGGAAAATTTTTTGTACGGCTCTCATTGACAACTAATCGATTTTGTCGATTTTTCTGAACGAACATTTTTGAGGGGGAGGTACCTGATGGAGTGGACCGATATGGCTTATCTTCGAACTTAGACTATGTTTGGACAAAATATTACGAAGGCCATATTTTGGACCGAGATTTATCTTGCGCTCCAACCACTACACACTGTATCATAGGGGTTTTTTGCACCTTTCGGGCTATTTTCTCAGGAAGTATGGACTTGCCCCTAATGAAACTTGTACCGTCGTATGCGGGACAGTGAATACAAGTTGTTGCAACAAGAGTTATGGTGCGACAAATTTTCCGAACATTTTCGAACTTTTGTGGGGGAGGTACCGGAAGGAGTGGACCGATGTAGCCCATCTTCGAACTTAGACTAAGTTTGGAGAAAATGTTACGAAATCCAAATTTTGGACCGAATCGGTTGATCCATTCGAGAGTTATCGTGCGCTCCAGCCAGACAGACAGACGGACGGACATGGCTAAATCAATTCCATATTGTTAGAAACGGATTTCGTCCAAACATACTTGGGGTCTAAAACCATTATTTCGATGAGGCCCATTTTGCCCGTATGAAAGTGTACGTACCCTCGTTAGCATAAATGCTGAGGGTATAAAAATCGGAACAAATCGTTGAAGGAAACGAGTTTTTATGTTAATTTTCAATTAGTGATTTTACAACACAATGTAGAGCTTAATGCTCAAAGGAGAAGTTAAAGAATACACTTCAGCATTGAAGTTTAAAGTATAATTTTTTAATATATCCACTGTATCTACCTCAAACGGATGCTGACATTTTGAAGACTGAAAATGAATTTTTGCTCTAATCGGGACGCGCAGATAGATTTATCTAAAGGTATATTACTTGATTGTAGTACTCGCGATTTCGCGTTTTTTAATGTACAGCATGAGTGTGTAGCCTTTGTAGGATCACAATAATCTGCGCCCAAACCCGCCCAAATTTTTCTAAAAAAACCTGTTTTTTTGTTTTAAATTTACAAACGCTCTTCGAATTCCATGGAAACCCACGTAAATTTAGTTTTTTTACGTTCTGAATCTAATAAGCTACGGCACGTCTAAATCCGTCCACTATATCAGCGGTTATAATACCTCTCAAATTTCGAATATCTGCAACAAATCTTTTTGAAAACATCGCGAATTTAAAAGCGTTTTTGATGTGTCATTTCTACTCAACAATAGAGAGCGATACGCCTGCTTAAAAAGTGCGAAAGCAGATATTTAAAAACTATAGCGAATCCGGAGATACAATTGATTTTTTTTTCTAAAAATTAGGTGCGATGCTACATCCGCGGTTCTTGATGGATCGCAATGAAACGACATAAAATGATGTATTTTTTAAAGGTTATAATCGAAATCGGATGCGGATAAAATGCAAATGAACTTCGTGGAAATTATGGCCATTTTACTGTATTTTGCGCCCTAATATTCAACAGATGGTACATCGTGGCCGACAAATAGAATTTCACAAACTGTACATCAAATAAAAGGTATTGATTCGCTGTGATGGCAAATCAAATGTTGTAATATTCAACATAACATTATTTTAATGTTATGTCACAATTGCAATTTCTTATGATTTAATATAATGCTCTAAAAAATATTCGCCAATAAGAAAACTATAAGCGAAAAATTTGTTGCAATGGAATATCTTCATTATTGCGTGAAATTTTGACGAAAACAACCAAGAACTCAAACATTTTTTCTTCAACTTTTCCCATAAAACCATAAAAAATAAAATTAGAATAATATGATTTGTACTTTGTTCGTCATATTGTTTTCGTATTTTTGCAAATAACATGCTCCAACCTTCACGACTTAGGTTTCATTTTATTCCTCACAATGTCTGGATGCTGTTTTAATTTTTTTATATATTGTTTCAAAAATATGTTTGTAAATACGTCAAATTATTGAGACTTTTCGATTTTTTTTTCATCATCGAAAAGGGTACGTATTCAGTTCACGATAATAGGATATAACAGCTTGCTATATTAAGCCGCGATTTTTTTTAATTTTTTCTAATTATCATAATTAAAACGGTTATATCTTTTGCGCACAACGAACAAAGTTGGTAACAAAAACAGATTTTGAATAACTATTTATACCCTACACCACACTGTGGTAAGGGGTATATTATGTCTTTGTGCATTTGTATGTAACATACAAAAGGAAACGTAATAGACCCATAGTTCCTTTTGGGGATATACATATAATAACTTTCTGAGTCGATTTATGCATGTCCGTCTGTCCATGTATTTTTATTCGCAACGTACAGGGCGCATTTTTTGTCCGATTCAGCTGAAATTTTGGTAATATAATTTCTTTAGCCATAGGAAGAACGCTATTGCTTTTGGTGAAAATCAGTTCAGATTTGGATATAGCTCCCATATATATTTTCGGACGATTTGACGTATTTGCTGCACCAAACACGCTATATATGTTTGATTTCGATGAAATTTGGAATGTGTGACTGAATTCGGTCTAGAAATAAGTGTGCCAAATTATATCGAAATCGGTTCAGATTTGGATATAGCTCCCATATATGGATATTATCGGCCGATTTCACGTATTTGCTGCACCAAACACGCTATATACCTCCGATGTTGATGAAATTTGTAATGTGTGACTGAATTCGGTCTAGAAATAAGTGTGCCAAATTATATCGAAATCGGTTCAGATTTGGATACAGCTCCCATTATATTTTCTGCCGATTTGACGTATTTGCTGCACCAAACAAGCTATATACCTCCGATGTTGATGAAATTTGGAATGTGTAACTGAATTCGGTCTAGAACTAAGTGTGCCAAATGACATCGAAATCGGTTCAGATTTGGATATAGCTCCCATATATATTTTCGGCCGATTTGACGTATTTGCTGCACCAAACACGCTATATACGTCCGATTTTGATGAAATTTGGAATATGTGACTGAATTTAGTCTAGAAATAGATGTGCAAAATTCAATTGAAATCGGTTCATATTTGGATATAGCTCCCATATATATTCTCGGCCGATTTCACGTATTTGCTGCACCAAACACGCTATGTATGTTTGATTTCGATGATATGTGGAATGTGTGACTGAATTCGGTCTAGAAATAAGTGTACCAAATTATATCGAAATCGGTTCAGATTTGGATATAGCTCCCATATATATTCTCGACCGATTTCAGGTATTTGCTGCACCAAGCATGCTATATATGTTTGATTTCGATGAAATGTAGAATGTGTGACTGAATTCAGTCTAGAAATAATTGTGCAAAATTCAATCGAAATCGGTTCAGATTTGGATATAGTTCCCATATATATTTTCGCCCGAGCTGTCCAATTTTTATGAAATTTGGAATGTGTGACGGCATTTTGTCTAGTAACAAGTGTACCATATTATATAGAAATCAGTTCAAATTGATACATATCTCCTATATTTTATATATTTATTCACAGTGGTATCAAAGTAGTATCAAAAAAAACATTTTTTTTTAATTTTTTTGAAATGAAAAACATTTTTAGACATTTTTCCTGATATGCCTTCGTTAACATAAATGCAGAGGTTATAAAAATGCTATACATACATAGTTTGAATAGTACCTATATCAATTTGTATCTAAAGGGTCTAAATCTGTTTTACAATGTTTATGGATATATCAAAATGCTGGGATTTCTGTATAGTGGATATAGCTTTTTCTATGTCTGCAGTAGTCTCAAATTTGTTTTACGTTATGATATAGCATCCATAGAACGGTACCTCCCGATTTTCGGTATCACTATGCAACACTGAAAATGCAAACAACTTCTAGTATGCATTTTTTGAAAGTACATCTTTAGACTACAAACACCCTAGTAGGGGTTTGTCCTGTCAGATCCAGTTCGGGATTTATGTCATCATCTAAACCGGGCTAAATCTACACTTTTTTTTTGCATTTATCAGGACTTTATCCCATAAACGAATAGGAATTTGGCCTTGCTGTCTTTAGCAATATAGTAGCCCTAAACTAGTAAAACTTATCTTTTGAAAAAAAAAAAAACTATATAAGAAAAACTCCATCTAGGGCATCTAAATCTACAAAATATAGACAATTTTACATAATTTCTGAAATTCTGGTCAGTATCGGCTAAACTATTGGGAGTTGTACGAAGTAACCTTTCGCAAAAATCTTCCAAATAAAGTTCTCAACAATTCTTTAGAACATTCTGAAACTCTAAAATGCTTACTTCATATTGTTTCAGTGGTATTTTGCATCATATCTTACAGTTTATTCTCGCATTTCGGATTTCACTACATTATTGACATTTTGATTAAATCATCGTTGAAAAATGTACTGAAAACAACGGCATAGAAGCATTTTACAACAATGACGTGTTCTGAAGAGTTGTGTATTACATTCCAGCCCCCCTATTCAGTAACTTTTTAACAACTTCACTCATTGTTTATTTTACAACAATTTCATTTGTTTGTTTTGTAGTTGTTACAAAAACAAAAGAAATTTTAACAACTTTTCAATCGATAAAAGTTACAGAATAGGCCTACAGGAAATGTTTTTCCAAAAAAAAAAAAAAATAATTGTTAAATATTGAATTTTCTTCGACCTTTTTTTTATACAATGTTGTTTGCATTAAATCAATGACCTCGAGCTTGATTTAATGCAAACAACAAAAAAAAATATTCAGAAAAAATTAACGTTTTTGGAGATACGGTGCGAAATGTATAAACATTGTGAAATTTTTGCATATATTTTGAAATTTGAGGCAATAAATGTAGTTTTTCGTGTTCATTATTTCTCCATATATTTTATTCTTGTCCTTATCTACAAATTTGCTTCAGAGGTCAGAAGAAGATTCGCTTTGGTTTCAGAGATATAGCCCCGAATTTCTTTAAAAACTCAATATTTAACCATGTTAAGATGGGGCCATAAAATCCGAGCTGGATCTGACACAACAAAACCCAACTAGGTTTTCTTGTCGTTTGGGTCTGTACTTTCAAAAAATCCTCAGTTCGAATTGTTTGCACAAGATCACCTTAAAAATGTTGCACAGTGTATTTTAATGGTTGTGCCTTCAATATCCAACAGTATGAGCAATTGGCATTTAGTCTTGGGTGGGGGTATAAAACTTTCCTCCTGAAATTTGTCGGTATACATACATATGTACGTCCACGTCTTAATATAGCCCTCGTAGAACGATCCATTCCGATATTTGGTATATTGACAGTTTTCTAGTATTTATGGCTGAAATCTTGTATTAGCCCAGCAAAAATTTGGTCATTATGTAACCCATTACAAATTACACGGTAACTAGCTAGTTATTCAGAGCGCAATGCCCTTGTTAAAATAATGGGTTAGTAGAGGGTTTTGTAAGTATTTACGACTGCCAAAAAGTACTATAAAAACCCTTTATTTGGTAATCATTCTTTTGCTGGGAAGTCTTGGGATGGGTTTATAAAATATACCAGAACTAGTTATAGAATAACTAGTTATTCAGAGCGAAATGCCTTTGTTAAAATAATGTCTACTAACCCATTATTTTAACAAAGGGTTTTGTAAGTATTTACGACTGCCAAAAAGTACTATAAAAACCCATTATTTGGTAATCATTTTTTTTTGCTGAGAAGTCTTCGATGGGTGTATAAAATATACCAGAAGAGAATTATTTGTATAGGTGCACGTTTTAATATAGCCCCCATAAAACGGTACCTCCCGATTTTCGGTATTTTGAAGGTTGAGGCCTCACTACGCCAACGAAATGATTAATATTTGGTATTTAGCCTTCTCTGGAGGTATACAACTTTCCACCAGAAATTTGTCGGTATAGGCCCATATCTTCATATAGCCCCCATAGAACGGTACTACCCGATTTTCGGTATTTTGATAGTTTTAGCCACATTATTCGACCAAAATGACAAAATGACTTTTTTAATTACAAAAAATCTTCGATTATTAAACTCAACTCCAAAGAGAAAATTAATAAAATTACTGAAATTTGTTTTTTAGTCTTCGCCATGGGTACAGGACATAATGACAGGTACAAAATATCCATTGCAAAAAATCAGGCAGTATATTTCCACGTTTTGGTTTAGCCCCGATATAATGGTACCACCCGATTTAAGATTTTTGATGATTTAATCACATTTTTCTACCGAATTGGTTATTAATGGGAATTTTGTGTTTAGGTCTACCACTCCTAATATTGTTTTGTCTGCAGCCATTTGATTTGGTCCGAAACTAAAAGTCCAGTGTGGTTATGAGGCGCTCAGCGCCAAAACGGCCTAACCTACATGTTCAAAATAATCAAACAGACTACAAAGATCTATCCGAAACCTTTTTTTAACATGTGGGTTAGGCCGTTTTGGCGCAGAGCGCCTCATATATTCCTTTTCTTTCTACTTTTTTCAAAGTTGTCATGGTATTAAACCGGGCATCGATGTTCATACATTTCCCATCATTACTGTAGGGTATTCGTATAGGAAGACTTTTCGATTATACAATTGTTCTCTATTTTATATTCCCTCCTCATCTACTCGAATATTTTACACATGATGAGATCAGAAAAAATTAAAACAAAGATTTCCAAGAAATCAAAACAAAACAGAAGAAATGAGAGCATCTGCATAGTGGATGAATGCATCGACTTAGGGGTACAGAAAATTATTTTAAGTATTACTGCATGGATGGATGGATGGCTGATGTTATTGCTACATACAATGATTGCATACAACCATTTGTGGTATGTGTACCAAAGCATGTTGTGTGCTACAAAATATTCATAATTTTGTGTAGAACAAAAATAAAAAATAAAAAAAAACGAAAAACAAACGGAAATAAATGTACTTGCTCCATACATATATAATACTCTCCTATTTTTATTAATTTTTACTGATAACTAATATTTCTAATAAAGAGCAAACGAAAGAGATAAGCTATAATTTATATTTTTATACCTACAGGATGGCATTTACCATGAGAAAAGGGTTATTGCTTTGTATTAAATTTCAAGTGACAACTTATACATACATACATTATTAGCTTATTAGAATATTATATTTCATTGACACGATAATATTGTAGCATATTTCACAGATACATAACGAGAGATTGCGGGAGAGAGAAGATAATTTCTTATCGTAGATGATGATGATGATGAACAAGTCCCATAAATGATGAACAACATTAATGTTCATACAATTTGTATTTCAGGGACATGGCATACATATTCGTTGGTTGTCTCATTTCAAAATGACGTGGTTTTTAAGCAGCCCCAGTATGTTCTGAAGATTTATTTCCTTTTCTAAACCACACATGTGTTCCAGCAATTAAACAAAAAATAATTATCGTGTATGTCATGACTGTAATGAAATCTGTTAGAGAATCTTATAGTTTACTCACATGTATGATTTTTTAAAAAAATATTGTATCTTTGTTTCTGTATACTAAACACTATCCATGAGGTACGAAATCTTAGCCATTTTGGTTAAATAATGTGGCAAAAAACAAACTGCAAAATACAAATACAATCGCAAGGTACCGTTACATGGGTGCTATATCAAAACATCGACCGATATAGCCAATTATCAATACCAAACTTATCTACCAAATTGTAAACTGTATCTTGCAGGGTTGTCAGATATAGTGATTTCTCGCCAAACGTGGCGAATTTTTGGCGGTTTATGGAATAGTTGGCGATGTTTTTGGCTAACTTTTGGAAATTTCCTCTTTTTTATTAATTACGAAATTTTTTTGTATTTTGTCAAATTTTAGTCCTATCTCAATTTGTCTATTGCTAAAGAGTTTACCACAGACGGGGTGTATAAACCCCAACTTTTGAAAATTCCACGAGTTTTGGTGTTTAAACATTACAAAAATTGCACGAGTTGGGGTATATTAAACCCCAACTTTTGAAAATTCCACGAGTTGATTTAAAACTTTAAAAAATTCCACGAGTTGATTTAAAACTTTAAAAAATTCCACGAGTTGATTTAAAACTTAAAAAAATTCCACGAGTTGGGGTTTAAACTTTAAAAAAATCCACGAGTTGGGGTATATTGAACCCCAACTTTTTAAAGTTCCACGAGTTGGGGTTTATACTTTAAAAAATTCCAAGAGTTTGGGGTACATTAAACCCCACCTTTTAAAAATTCCACGAGTTGGGGTATATTAAACTTCAACTTTTAAAAATTCCACGAGTTGGGGTATAATCTTTAAAATATTCCACGAATTGGGTTTTAAACTTTAAAAAATTCCACGAGTTTGGGGTATTAAACCCCAACTTTTGAAAATGGGGTATATTAAACCCCAACTTTTAAAAATTCCACGAGTTGGGGTTTAAACATTAAAAAATTCCACGAGTTGGGGTATATTAAACCCCAACTTCCATACAAATGGAATGATTCGAATTACAAATCGAATAATTCGAATTACAAATGGAATTCTCGAATTACAATTAAAATAATTCGAATTACATCTAATGTTTGGTTTACATTCGTCGCCTTTTCGTGATTTCGAAGGCGTTTCGTGGTTTCGCGCGGAATCAAGCAAAATTTATCATGATTTTGCATACAAAAACGATATCGTCTCATTTCGTGATTTCAGCGAAATCAACATCGAAATCTCAGTATACATGATATACAGCCCTGTTTTTGCCTAACAAATTACCAAAAGTTGCAACACTTTTCACGTATCAGAATAAACAAGGTAGATGTTCAATTGCTGCAACAAAAAATTTTAGTATCGAAATTTGTAAACATGTGAAAAAATATTAAATTAGTTTGTTACAATTCTATTTTTCATTGTGTTACCGTACTTTTTAATGGTAATGTTAGAAAAAACAGCGAATTGTCAAAAATTTCTTCCCCATACAAATTTCTTAAAAAAATTACGGAAATCGGAAAAACTCCAGCAGAAGTGTCAAAATTAACATATCAGCTATCGTATTTAGATGCCAATGAACATGCTGCTAGTTTCTACTAGGCCAAAATTGTATGGCAGAAAACAGGAGAAGAGGGTGATATTCGGCGCTATTTTGGTTTAAAGAGAAGTGCAAGTCTTGCTAGATTTCGGAGTACGGGAACGCATTTTTAGCACTAAACGGGAAAACCGCTGCATGTAGTAATATTTTGCAAGTTCTGAACACAAATGTTCGGAAAAATTGTGAGCAGATAACTCTTTAAGGGAGTGACCGATTGGGTCCATACTTTGCACATCCTTATATATCTACCAGATATAGATCAGGTTCGAATATGGACCATATTTGTCCAATCCTTCAAGTACCTACCACACAAAATTTCGTATAAATTCACTTTAAGACATGTTCTCGAATCAATTTGATTTTTGTTGATGCAACTTTCATTCGCAGCCTCAATTACGATAGTAAAAGTTTTTTCAGGGGCAAAACAACACGTCTTAAGAAAACAGCCCGAAACGTGTAAAACCCCCTATACCACCGTATGTAGTGGCTGGAGACCTCGAACCGAATATTGCGTTCGTGCCCACTTTGGATATCGTAATATTTCTTCGAATTTTAGATGAAATTCGAAAGTGGTGCTTATAGGTCCACTCCTTCCGATACCTCTTTACAAAAGTTCGAAAATATTCGCTAAAATAGTAAGCGCGATATCTCTTAAACACAGCAACCGATTTGGTCCAAACGTGTCTTTAAATATTTTGTCCAAACTTAGTTTATGTTCGAATGTGGGCCCTATCGGTTCAATCCTTGGTGTACCACTTACATAAATGTTCAACATTTTTGTGTGGTTAAGGACCTGTTCGAGGAGCCGTTGGACATTTTTACCGAAGGTTTTCCTAGTGGCCCTGTTTACAGTGGCCCAAAAGCCCTATCTATCGATACCCCCGCACATTTTTGAGCTTTAATCCAATTTATATTTTTGTCAGTTCATACGCCCAAAATTTTGGAAACCCCAATAAATGTTTTTTTTTTTGGGAAAAAGTGTTTCACTTCACACAGGCTGACGGTATATCTCTGTCGGCAAAACCGACTCATACTTTTTATACCCTCCACCATATGGAGGGTATAATTAAATTTGTCATTCCGTTTGTAACACATCGAAATATTCGTCGGAGACCCTATAAAGTATATATATTCTTGATCAGCATAAAATTCTATGTCGATTTGACCATGTCCGTCTGTCCGTCCGTCCGTCCGTCCGTCAGTCCGTCCGTCTGTCTGTCTGTTGAAATCAAGATACAGCTCGCAATATTAAAGATAGAGAGTCAAAATTTAGTACAGAAGTTTCTATTACTTGCAGGATGGTTGGTATTGAAAATGGGATATATCGGTCAACGTTTTGATATAGCCCCCATAGAACGGTACCTCCCGATTTTCGGAATTTTTAAGGTTTTAGCTTCATTATCCTACCCAAATGGCTGGAATTTGGTATGTTGTCTTCTTTAGGAGTATAAAACTTTCCCCCAGAATTTTGTCGGTATCGGTCCACACCTTCATATAGCCCCCATATAACGGTACCTCCCGATTTTCGGTATTTTGAAGGTTTTAGCTTAATTTATCTACCAAAATGGCTGAAATTTGTTACGTAGTCTTCTTTAGGGGTCTAAAACTTTCCCCCAGAATTTTGTCGGTATCGGTCCACACCTTTATATAGCCCCCATAGAACGGTACCTCCCGATTTTCGGTATTTTGAAGGTTTTTGCTTCATTATCACACCGAAATGGCTGAAATTTGGTACTTAGTCTACGTTGGTGGTATAAAACTTTCCCCCAGAACTTTGTCGGCATCGGTCCATGCCTTCATATAGCCCCCATAGAACGGTACCTCCCGATTTTCGGTATTTGAACGTTGTGGCCTCAATATTCCATCGAAATGACTGAAATTTGGTATTTAGACTTCGTTGGGGGTACTCAAACTTCCCCTTTAAATTTGTCGGTATAGGTCCACGCCTTCATATAGCCCCCATAAAAAAGTACCTCCCGATTTTGCGTATTTTGAAGGTTGTGGCTTCAATATTCCACAAAAATGGCTGAAATTTGGTATTTAGTCTTCAATGTGATATAAAACTGTTCGCCAGAAATCTGTCTGTACAGGTCCACTCTTTCATATTGCCCCATTTCTGACTAAAATTCGTCAATATAGGTCCACGTTTCGATATAGCCCCCATAGAACGGTACCTCCGGATTTTCGTAATACTGAAGATTGTGACGTCAATATCCAACCAAAATGGCTGAAATTCGTTATTTCGTCTTCCAAGAGTTATAAAATATTCCAGAAGAGTATTATCTGCATAGGTCCACGTCTTCCTATATCCCCATAGAAGCTTACTTCTTGATTTTCAGTATTTTACTTCTTGATTTGGTATTTAGTCTTCTTTGAGCCTAAAAACTTTCCGTCAGAAATTTGTCGGTATAGATTGACGTTTTGAAATAGCCCCCATAGAATGATGCCTCACATTGTTTTACCGAAATTGCTGAAATTCAGTATTAAGTCTTCTTCATACACGAAAGGAAACTAATTATTCCATTTTACTTCAATACAACTTGTGGTGGAGGGTATAACAAGTTCGGCCCGGCCGAACTTAACGCCGTTCTTACTTGTTTACTTGTTAAATATGTTTTTTCTCCAAAACTACTAAATCGATTCTCATGTCTTCAGTATGGTCAGTTGCTTTGTGTTTTTTAAACTTCGTCGAAATATTTCAGTTGCACACTCATGCATTGTACTCGAAAATGCAACTAAATGCATCAGAAATAACAATTATACATGTTTGCTTTGTTTTGAAACACATAGCTTCGCAGTTGTTAAGGGTGGTGTACCTTCCCACGTCTATTTTGAAACGCCTTATGTGTATGCCAAGCTTATGATTATATCGGTTTTAGCATTAGTTTTGGGAGCCAATGGGGATGCGTCCCGGACCCCTAGGTATTAGGTATAGGATATTTGGAATCAAAACCCGGACTACGCGCATTTTTTTAAATATGTTATATATTGAAATCTTATGACCACTCCCACTCTTTTCAAAAACTACTGAACCTAATTTAATTAAATTTTCAGAAAATGTTCAGGAATGTGCCGTGGTCCAAAATACTATATATTTGTTGACGAATTACGGGGTTATAAGTAAGTACGTTACATCTCGAAAACTAACGAACCGATTTTCATAAAATTTTATGGAATGTGCCGTGGTTGATGTTGGCAAGAATTTCGGACGATATATTTACAAATTTCCTTAAATGGTGAGGTTCAGCAGTCTATCAGCCATGAAAAATTAAAAACATATAATTCTCAATAAGCGGGAGAATTGGACTTTACCATTTTCTTTAACTTTTATAATTACATCGCTTTGGGATAAAGGTAGGAGACATGGACGATAATACATCCTAAACAGCATCAATGGGCGAAAAAATCAAAAAAAGTCCGTAAGAGAAAAAAGGTTAGAGACAAAATCTGTTGATAAATTAAAAATCCTCAATGAATAAACCGGTTTGACAATGGAACCAAAGAAATGAGGTACAAAATATCTATTTTGGAATTGTCCATAAAAAGTTGTCATTAAAACTCAATACGACGGTCCACCAACGCGGACTCGGGTCTAGTTGTGCTAGCGCTAGTTATAAAATAAATTTGATGAAGTTTGATGGATTTTATGTGTTCACAATATTTTTCTGTATGACTTCGTTCGAAATTCTTAGAAGATATGAGCCTGACAAAATGATCGCGTTTGACACCAAGGCCTGAAAATGTCGGTGTCCCATAACCCCGAAAGTTCATGTGATGGTGTCTTCTTATTTCTGCGTTATCAGAATAGGGTTAGTTTTTCATGACTCAAACAATTAAACACAGTGTACTTTATTCACTGTAAATGTACGAATATTTTAGTGTCATTAAAATAAGACCCAAACAAAACTACAGAGTGTGTTTTAAAATATTCCAAACGACAATAGCCTCTAAAGGTTTGTATTGAGTTGAAAAGGTCACAATTTGCGTAAATTTGAAAAACTATAATTTATGGAATAAATTTTCCGCCATCCATCCATCCATTTCTTGACATATATTCTTTACGCTAAAATGTAGAAATTGCAAATGTTTAACCACCCCAAATGAGAATGTGGATCCTTAAAATTTACTTTTTGTATCAATACTGACAATACCTTATTAAATAATATACTAACCTTTGTCGTATAACAATGGCGGAAATTGATGCCAGCTGTACCAACATGCATAATTGTTTAAAAAAATTGAGTTAAAGAGAAAGTATAAGAAATTATTGTCTTACCTTAAAGATCGTGGGAACTATTTGGTGAAAATCAGCAGGGGACGAATTAAAGGTAAAAAATACCACTTAAGGGTGGTTTTAAGCATTTTTAAAAAGAAGGCAAAATATAATAAGGATTAGGATGCATAATAAGGATTTAGTGCAATTGCATTTGTTCTTTTTTTTTTCATTTTTCAATCCCGACATAAATTTGTATTTTTATGTTTTTTACTTTAAAATCTTAATCTAGTTGACATTTTGGGATTTTTAAACTTGAGATTATAAACATTTAATATTCGTAACTTTAACCTTCAAAGAAACGTATGCAAATGTAAGGGGTCGATTATGGATAACAACTCAACTGTAGTTGCGTTGCCAGAAGAGAAAATCGTACAATTAAAATAAGTAAAACGACAGAAATGTTTTGAACCTTTAGCTACTAATTTAATTGTAAAAAAGTTTGAATTTCAATGCAAAAATGGAATTTTCTATCATTAAATTTGTTGTCGGCAACGCAGCTGGAGTTGGGTTGCTGTCCATAATCGACCTCTAAGAAACGTATGTAACGTTGAATTCGTGCAAGTCAGACAGACAACCGGTAACTCAGAATTGTGACCTATGACATATGTGTCGTTCCGGGTTCATAATATTCTTTTCAATGGCTTTCATCTCCAAAAGTATTTTTCACTTTGATCTTCGCAGACCCCGGTCCGCGTTGCACAGTGTCACGACCGTGGCCAAAAATGGTAAAAACTAAATACTTCGTTGAACAAATTTATTGATGGGGAGTGATAGAAAACATATTAATTAAGAAGAATCTGAATTTTGGTACTGATACGTGAAGTAGTTTTAGCTATATGAGGATTTAAATCCGACAATTTTAGTTAATACGTATTTTTGTGTGTTTTTTTCTAAAATTAATAAATTATATTATGCGTTAAATGGTTCCTAAGTTCTCTTGGGATGTAATAAACTTGTCTATACTTTTGTTTGCATGTAAATATTAATCATATGGTGTTTACATTTACCCAAACATGTATTACTAAGTTTATTAATTTTCTGAAGCAAATTTTAAATTGAGTGGAGTGGGAAAAAATTGTATAAAAGTGTATATCGATATTTTTTGCTGTATGAGTAGTAAAAAGTGAGTACTTCAAATATATAAAGGTCCCAGCTGCAGAGGTTTGCAGACGAACGTGTCATTTCTCTTTTTCAGCGACCACCTCACTGAGAGGATACCCCCTTTTTTAACAAATCGTTTTGCGGTGTTGGCTATAGCGCGAAAACGAATGAACCGATCATCATATATTTTTGTGGGCTTATTAAGTACCTAATAGTCTTGCTTTAAAACGAGAGAAATTAAAAAAAAAAAAATTTTTAAAAAAATTGTGAACTGCGAAAATCAAAATTCGATTTTTTACAAAAAATTGACCGTTTTTTGACCATTAATCTGTCAAAAAAATTTTTAAGGAAATTTCTCATGTATAAAGACAAGAGTTTGATATATCCAATATGCTCACAAACAATATGAAGACTTAACACCAAATTTCAGTCATATCGGGTGGATATTGGGGCCACAACACTCAAAATACCGAAAATGAGGAGGCACGGTTCTATGGGGGCTACAGGAAGACGAAGACCTATACCGACATATTTCTGGTGGAAGGTTATAAGTCCCCCAACGGAGACTTAATACCAATTTTCAGCCATTTCGGTGTGATAATCAAGGCTAAAAGCTCCAAAATACCGAAAATCGGGAGGTACCGTCCTATGGGGGCTATATGAAGGCGTGGACCTATGCAGACAAATTTCAAGGTGAAGGTATAATGCCCCATACGAAGACTAAATACCAAATATCAGCAATTTCGGTGTAATAATGAGGCTAAAATCTTTAAAATACCGATACTCGGGAGGTACCGTTCTATGGGGCCTACATCAAAACGTGGACCTAAGCCCACAATTCTCTGTTGGAATGTTTGATACCTCTGCCGAAGACTAACCACAAAATTTGAATACTTTAGGTTGGTCATTGTGTCTAAATCATTCAAAATACCGAAAATCGGGAGGTACGGTTCTATGGGGGCTATATCAAAACGTGGACCGACCAACCCAATTTTTTGTCCTGAAGATTGTAAGTCAATAATAGGTACGTGTACCAAAATTGATGCACCTACGACAACCCCTTCTATTTTTGGCCACAGTTAATATGAACTCGCGACATTGTGCGTTGCTGGCCCGTTGTAATGAGTTTCAATTCAAAAACAGGTATTTTCTACCTTACTTCTTCGGTCCATAGTCAAACCGAGGAGGATTTTAAATTTATCAACAGATTTTGTCTGCAACCTTTCTTTTCTCTTACGGACTGTCGGATTATTTCGCCCATTGATGCCGTTTAGGATTCATTATCGTCCATGTCCCCTTTCTTTATCCTTATCCGATCTAATTATAAAATTAAAAAAAAAAATGGTTAAGTCGAATTCTCCCGCTTTTTGAGTCTTATATGTGTTTTAGTTTTTCATGACTGATGGACCGTTGAACCTCACCACTTAAGGACATTTTTAAATATATCGTACCGTGCCATCTCCGAAATTCATGCCGACATGTACCTCGGCAAATTCTACAAAATTTCATGAAAATCGGTTCGTTAGTTTGTGGGTGACGTAGGGGATGGAAGATACCAAGCAACGGTCCTGACCGGTTTTAACATGGCAAAGCCCAGTATTTATCTTGGTCCCTCTTTCATCTCAAGTGGACACTGACCTCCCCGTGGTGTCACCTAGGGAACTGCCTTTAACACCCGTTAAAGGTAGTGAGCTAAAATGTGCCGCGCGTTCACCCATAAGAACGTTAAAAACTTGGGTTTGGGCGTCGGGTTAGTAACCCTCCCCTAGAAAAAACAGCCTACTATGAATAAACGAAAGAAACATATGACCGTTGCCCTGTCCATGACATTAAAATCATTCTAGGCGATTTCAATGCCAAAATTGGAAAGGAGAATATCTTTGGCCCAACAGTCGGGAAATTCAGTCTCCACAGTGAAACATCTGACAATGGTATGAGGCTGATAGACTTTGCAGCTGCAAAAAACATGGTAGTTAGCAGTACCAGATTTAATCATCTCGATATTCATAAGGGCACCTGGCTGTCTCCAGATAAGAAAATAAGAAATCAAATTGATCATGTTGTGATAGATGGAAGACATTCATCGAGCGTGTTGGATGTACGATCGTTCCGAGGCGCAAACATTGATTCGGACCACTACCTTGTTGCAGCAAAGGTACGCACCCGCTTAAACGTAGCAAACAAAGTACGAACAGACACAACACGAAAGTTAGACATCGGTAAGCTGCAATCACAACAGATAGCCACAGCATATTCCACTCAACTAGCCCAATTGCTTAATCAAAGCGTTCCTCATCCCGATAACATATCAGCGCAATGGCAAAGCATTGCCCACTCCATGCAAACAGCCGCAAAATCCATACTTGGATACCAGAGGCCTCCACCAAGGAATCCATGGTATGATCAGGAGTGTCGTGCTGCCACCGAAGAGAAAATGCGGCATATAGGGCTACTTTACAATCAGTAGCAACGCGTAGCGCACGAGAGAGAGATACAGGGAGAAAAGGAGAGAGGAGAAACGTCTTTTCCGCAGGAAAAAGAGAGAGTTGGAAAAGCGGGAGTGTGAACAAATCGAGATGTACAGGAGCCAGAATGAAGTCCGAAAATTCTACCAAAGAGTCAAGCATCAAACTGATGGCTTTGGTACAGGCACATTCTCCTGTAGAGACCAGCAAGGTAATTGGTAACTGATACAGATAGTGTACTCAGGATATGGAAAGAACATTTTTCAAATCTGTTGGTATCCAATAGCAGCGAAGACGACGAAGATACCACAGTCCCAATCCCAGAAGATGGTATTGAATGTATACCGCCCAGCCAAGATGAGGTAAAGACAGCAATAAATCGGCTGAAGAATAATAAGGCAGCAGGGGCCGATGGCTTACCAGCCGAGCTGTTCAAAACCGGAGGCGACACGCTGATAAGGTGTATTCATCAGCTAGTTAGCACCATCTGGCAGGAAGAACGAGTACCCGACGATTGGAACCTGAGTATCCTGTGCCCCGTCCACAAGAAGGGAGATAAGACTGTATGCTCTAACTATAGGGGCATAAGTCTACTCCCTATTGCCTACAAGATCGTGTCAGGGATATTGTGCGAACGACTAAAGCCTATGGTCAACGAGATAATTGGACCATACCAATGCGGCTTTAGACCTGGCAAGTCCACCATTGACCAGATATTTACCCTGCGGCAAATCCTGGAGAAGACCCAAGAGATGCAGATCGACACCTACCACCTTTTTGTCGATTATAAAGCAGCCTTCGACAGCCCGCTGCGTTCAAAGGTATTCCAAGCCATGTCTGAATTTGGTATTCCCGCAAAGCTCACCCGGCTTTGTAAAATGACTTTAACTGACACGAGGTGCTCAGTTAAAATAGGAAAGAACCTCTCCGAAGAGTTTGGTACCAAAAGAGGTTTCAGACAAGGAGACAGCCTTTCGTGTGACCTCTTCAACATCCTGCTAGAAAAGGTTATACGAGAGGCAAACGTCAAAAGAAGTGGCACAATCTACACCAATAGTCACATGTTACTTGCTTATGCTGAAGATATAGACATCATGGGCCGATCAGTAAAAGAAGTAACTGATACCTTTATAAAGGTCGAAGGAGAATCTGCAAAAGTGGGTCTGGCGGTAAACGGTGAGAAGACCAAGTTGATGGTGTCGACGCGCAATGCGTCCATTGAGCTCGGACCGACTGTGGAAGTTGGTTCCTATAATATTGAGGTAGTTAAAGACTTCGTCTACCTCGGCACCTCCGTAAACACAACAAACGACATCAGTTCTGAAATAAAAAGAAGAATTGTATTGGCCAACAGATGCTACTTTGGTTTAAGTAAGCAGTTTAAAAACAAAGCCACATCTCGTCAAACAAAAATAACGCTCTACAAAACACTGATACTACCCGTGCTGATGTATGGCTCCGAAGCCTGGGTACTTGCGCAAGCAGACATGGCAGTGCTTGGTGTGTTTGAGAGAAAAAATCTTCGAAAGATCTACGGACCAATCTGCGTTGACGGTGAATATCGACGTCGCATGAACCACGAGCTGTATCTGCTATACAACGACATCAATATAGTTAAACGTATCGAGATGCAGCGATTGCGTTAGCTAGGCCATATCATAAGAATGAGCGATGATGAACCCGCTAAAAAGGCGTATGAATACATGCCACATGGCGGTGCACGCAGAATTGGCAGGCCAAGGAATAGATGGCGCAAACAAGTGGATGATGAGATGAAAAGGCGCGATATTCCAGAGTGCAAATCAACAAATAGAGAGGAATGGAGATCTCTTCTTAGTTCGGCCTATAGAACAAATGTTCTGTAATGGGCCAGCTAAGTAAGTAAGTTTGTGAGATATAACGTACTTAAAAAGTGGTCGAGACTTCGGGCACCGTTGTCTTGAAAATTAATTTGCAAGCCGATGCACTCATAAGTTTAGCAAATATAGCGATTATAAAACAATATGCCCCCGAAATTCATCTACAAATATATAGCATTATAGACCACGGGACATTCCTGAACATTTTCTGAAAATTACATGAAATTAGGTTCAGTGGTTTTGGACAAATAACGTATTGAAAAGAGTGGGCGTGGTCATCAGTTTTTAAGATATGTATAACATATTTAAAAAAGTGGGTGTGGTCCCTTATTTTGGCTCCAAATATGTACACACAACCCCATTGCTTTGCGTGTTACGTGTGCGTCCAAAAATACAAAAACAAAATACATGTATTTTGTTTTTATTTTTTTTAACGCTCACGCAACACGCAAAGTTATATGTTTTGCCCTGACATTAAATTTTCAATAACAACAATGGTATTTTTGTAAATTTGTTATTTGTTGTAAGTCATGCATGTACCTTATATAAATGTACCTTGGGTTGTATAGAGTAGCGGCAAAAAAATTTCAAGTCGATCGGAGCAATATTGGCTGAGATATAATTGAAAGGGAACAATTTATTGTGTTTGTATGAAGCATATACCCCCATTATTATAAGTCTTCTTCTTAGCATTAACTTTTAACCTTAAAATTATAGTTTTAATTCCTCCAAATTGGTTTATTTTGCGTTTTAGAATCCATCCAATAGTAAAAGAACACATATAATAATGGCCCATAAACTTTAAACGCATGTTTCTCGGAATGGCATTTTTGAAGTTGGTGCCAACAATAGCTCAAAAACTAATTGACCGATCTTCATATGATTTGGTGAGCTTATTAAATACATATTGTCTTTGATCGAGACAGATTTAAAAAAATCCGATGTTTTTGTTGAAAAAAAATGTTTTTTTTCTTTAAAATCGAATCTTAGACTTTGACAGTTCACATTTTTTTAATAAATTCTGTTTCGCTAAAAGGTTATAGTATTAGGTTCTTAAAACGCCCACAAAAATATACGAAGATTGGCCCCGCAAAACGCTTTTATAAAATACAATATACAATACAATATTTTTCGACAACAAAAAATCCAAAAGTAGTATAAGATGTGCTCTTTCACATGAAAGAAATAACGAATTATAAAAAATGGTAGTTACTTTGAAAACAAGTACAAGCTTTGCCGACAGAGATATACCCTCAGCCTATGTGAAGGTAGCCTAATAAGAAGATCGATATGGGCCATTTTGGAAGTTAAACTACATTTGGATAAAATATTAGGAGATCTTTGGATACCCTTGGACCAAATTGGTATGCCCGTTTTAGAGATATATTGCGTACCATTTTAGTGACATTTTTTAACTTTTGTGGGGGAGGTACACGAAGGAGTGGGCCTATATGGCTCACCTTCGAACTTAAACCAAGTTTCGACAAAATATTACGAAGGCCAAACTTTGGACCGAACCGGCTGTTCCGTTCGGCTTACCGTCCGCTCCAGTTACTGATGTAGTAGGGGGAACTATAGACTTGCCCCTGAAAAAACTTGTTCCGTCGTAATCAGGACAACGAATACAAATTGCTACAACATAAATCAAAGGGATTCAAGAGCAGCTCTTAAACTGCACTTTTCAGAAATTTTGTGTGGGAGGTTTCCGAAGGAGTTGACATATGTATATAGTCTATATTCGAACCTAATCTATGTCTCGTAGAAATATTACGATGTGCACAGTATGGACCAACTCGGTTACTACCTGCGAGAGTTACCGTTCACACCATTTTAGCGAAAAGCTTAGAACTTTTGTGAGGGAGGTACCAGAAGGAGTGGACCGGTTTTCTCAGGGCAAGTCCTTGCCCCTGATGAAATTGGTACCGTCGCACAGTGGTCGAAATCACTGATCTAGCGGCGCGAAATTAATGACTTGGAAACGAATGGAGACATCTTTCTGAAATTTTGCACAAACTCAGTCTGTGTCCGTGGGTAATAATGTACTAAATATGAACAACATCGGCTAATATTTTGGTATAGCCCCCATATAACGGTACCTTCTGATATTCGGTATTTTGAGGATTTAAGCCACTCTTTCCTTCCAAATTAGTTGTAATTTGGTACTTAGGGTTTCTAGTGATCACTAAACCTTTCCACCAAAAATTGTGGACATAGGTCCACGTGTATGTATAGGCCCCTTTTAAGGTACCTCCCGATTTTCAGTATTTTCTGGGTTTAAGGCTAAATTTCCCTGCCAAATTAGGTGTAATTTGGTATTTGGGGTTCCCATTCTACACCAAACATTGTGGACATGGGTCTACGTTTTGATATTGTCCCCATATAACGGTACCTCCCAATATTCGGAATTTTTATAATTTTGTCTACATTTTCGTTGGTTATACATCTTCTCCACCAAAAATTGTGAACATTGGTCTACATTTTGATATAGCCCCCATATAGCTGTACCGACAGATTTTGGGTATTTTGAGGATTTAAGCTATTTTTCAAGACCATTTATCAACAAGATTTGCAGCTATTTGCAGCTGAATTTTGGTTATTCGGAATCTAGGGAGTCCAATTTAATTATTAAAAAATAACTGGAGCGAACCTGTGTGGACATTTGTAGTTACGCTCCATCCAACAAAAGTATATTGCACTAAAAACATACAAAAAATAATAATTTTTGAAAATTTATTGCTTTATAACTATGTAACTTTAGGCCCCAAACATTTTATTTTAATTTAACTTAAACCCTCCCCTATCAATAAAAAATAAACTTTGTTTAGTTTTATTACGAATTTATTTAACAATTAAACAAATATGAGATCAGGTTTTTAGCAACAATTTTATTAAAATCTGATCCGTCAAAATATCTTGCACTTGACACTGAATAACTGAGTGAATATTTACAACAACAAAAAAGTAAAAACAAAATCTTAGTCAGCAGAGTGTCTGTAATCGATATAATGGAAAACATTTCGCAATTTTATACTTTGATTTTTTTTACTTTCGCGCCGCTAGATCAATGGTTTCGACCAGTGTGCGTCATATGGAGGGTAGTGAATGCAAGTTGTTGCAACAAAAATCAAAGCGATTCGAGAGCATGTCCTAAACTGAACTTTTCCGAAATTTTGTGTGGGAGGTACCCGAAGGAGTGGACCGATTGAGTCCATATTGGAACCTCATCTAAGTCTGGTAGAAATTTTACGATGTGCAAAGTATGGACCAAATCGGTTACTTCCTCCCTACAAGAGTTATCGTGCGCACAAATTTTCCGAACATTTTCGAACTTTTGTGGGGGATGTACCGGAAGGAGTGGACCGAAATAACCCATCTTCGAACTTAAACTAAGTTTGGACAAAATATTACGAAAGCCAAATTTTGGACCGAATTCGAATATTGTGTTTGTCGTCCTCTCCTTCCGTTACCTCCCACTCTAAAGACCTAAAATATTCGCTAACATGGTGCAAACTTTTGATTTCGTAATATTTTCTCCAAACTTCGTTTATGTTCGAAAATGAACTGTTCGAACTATTATTATGAATGCAAACTTCCCGTGAGTTTCGTCTTTTTGTCGTTTCAACTTAAAGGAGAAAGTGAGACAACTATCGGTGAGTTGATATTTATGATTGGGCTGTATATCTTTGTCGGCAAAGCAAACTGATACGTTTTTACTTCTATTTCCCAACTTATAGTACGTTTACTAGGCCGGGGCGATTTGAAAACCTTAATGGGCCCTTCGCGTTTCTGATTCCTGGGGTTGAACTGAGCAAAAAAGTCTACTGGACCATATGTCTACGATGAAAATCGAGCCTCCCGATTTTGACTTTAAGTTTTTTATTGACGTTTTTTGGATATTTTGGCATATAACAGCCAAACCATTGGGATTTTCGATCCAACACAAAGACAACCATTGTAGCCAAGACAGTAATTGAAAACTCTCTAATACATCGCAAAAGCATTGGAAAGCTCCTTCAGGCAGTTTTGGCCTTAAGAATGTGCAAACTTTTCGGAAAATGTCGATTACTGACATTGTGCTACAAAATTTGACCCGAAAAATATTCAAGTGTTCTGATGCAAAATTATATCGTGTTGGGATCCATGGACAACGACAATGCCTTTATTTCGTTTGGGTCACTTCGTTTTATTTTTTTATAACGGTAAAAGTAGTGAAAATCTGGGTTTCTTACATTTTCAAATTTAAACGGGCATATCTTATTTTTTCCACAACGGATTTCTTTTGATCCTTCTTCCTTTTAAAGGGGTGAATAATGTCTTTTGAATAAGCTATTATTGTTTTAATCGGTTAACAAATGGCTAAGTTATAGTGGTTTATGTCTGAAAACCTCCACAAAAAACCTATAAAGGAATTTCTCATAATTTTCAAAATAAATATTGAACAAAACAAAAAAACATTATATATTTGAAAATTATGAGAAATTCCTTTATAGGTTTTTTGTGGGGTTTTTCAGACATAAACCACTATAACTTAGCCATTTGTTAACCGATTTAAAACAATAATAGCTTATTCAAAAGACATTATTCACCCCTTTAAAAGGAAGAAGGATCAAAAGAAATCCGTTGTGGAAAAAATGAGATATGCCCGTTTAAATTTGAAAATGTAAGAAACCCAGATTTTCACTACTTTTACCGTTATAAAAAAATAAAACGAAGTGACCCAAACGAAATAAAGGCATTGTCGTTGTCCATGGATCCCAACACGATATAATTTTGCATCAGAACACTTGAATATTTTTCGGGCCAAATTTTGTAGCACAATGTCATTAATCGACATTTTCCGAAAAGTTTGCACATTCTTAAGGCCAAAACTGCCTGAAGGAGCTTTCCAATGCTTTTGCGATGTATTAGAGAGTTTTCAATTACTGTCTTGGCTACAATGTTTGTCTTTGTGTTGGATCGAAAATCCCAATGGTTTGGCTGTTATATGCCAAAATATCCAAAAAACGTCAATAAAAAACTTAAAGTCAAAATCGGGAGGCTCGATTTTCATCGTAGACATATGGTCCAGTAGACTTTTTTGCTCAGTTCAACCCCAGAAATCAGAAACGCGAAGGGCCCATTAAGGTTTTTTTGCTTCCACACAAATCGCCCCACCCTAACGTTTACATATAACCGGATTTAACAACCGGATTTTAGTACATATATGACATTTTGACGTATACTACTTTTTATACGTTTTATGTTGGTATAACACTTTTTCTCCGTTTACAACATTTTGCCTCTGATGTGTATGTAACTATCAAAATTAATCATTTCCACAGATCATATCTTGTGGGTGTGTCACCGTCGCGCAATGGTTTTTATGCACACCTGCCTTGCGTGCTGGTGACATCAAATTTTCAAGAGTGGCAAAAACACCCTTCTCTGCAAGTGGCGTCTTAAGACACGCCGTTCGAACTCCGTAGTAAACAGTAGGTCTCGTACCATTGAACTAATAGTTCTGTTTGATAACCCACAAATTTGTATAAATTTGTACAAACTTGTGCAAAATGCTGTTCGACAATAAATTTATTCCGTAAAAGAGAACTGAGAAGTATTGCAAGTAATTGCAAGAACTTGCAAATACTTTTTGCTTGCGAAGTTATCGAACAGACCTAATATCAATCAGGGAGAGAAGTCTCCCTTGTCACTTCTGTGATGTTTGTTATACATACATTAATTATACATATCTTCTGAAGCAATGGACCCCTTGCTTTAAAATGATGCAATTAATTTTATCTTGATTATTTTCTATTCATTCTACGTAACATTTAATAGGAGAGTACTATACATAGCCTAAACTATGTACATATGTGTTATCAATTTTAAAGTATATTTTGAAATATTCTCTAAAATATCATAAGGTCATCATCATCTAGTATAATTCTAGAATTTCCTTTCCCTACCATTTACAAATACAAAGTAGATCGAACACAAAGCCTAATCTCAAAAAAAAAAAAAAAAAAAAAGAGAAGAGAGAGCGGTAGAAATGGATTCTCATTCTTATCAGCACTTTTTTCAACCCAAGATTACATTTTAAGACTGGCATAGAGGGACAAAAATAATTTCATGTTTATTAAATTTTCAATTTCAGAAGCATGAAGTGGTCTCTGCTCTTGTTATTGGGCTTGGTGGCCCTTGCACATGTACGTGCCGAAGGTGAGGAACTGGATAATGAGGATTTGTTGGAGGAATTGCTCGATATGGAATTGGATGAAAGTGAAGAAGAGTTGTTGAGGCAATTGGAAGAAAAGAATTTGGTAAGCTGTGGTGGTAATTGTAGTTGGAATGTCAAAAAGTGTTATTAACATTTTTTATTTTTTCCCCCGCTAGAACAAAGATGTAGAACGTGAAAATGAAATCGCTTCCAAATTGGCTGCTGAAACCAACAACATTTTGAATCCTGTCATGGAAAGTGCGTATTAGTTATTCCCTCTTTAAATTTTCGTATACACATTTAATAACAAAACTGTATACTCTTTTTTTAGTTGATCCTTGTGAAAAAATGCACTGTGGTGCTGGCCGTGTTTGCCAATTGGAAGGTGTTACTGCCAAGTGTATTTGCATTCCTGAATGCCCAAATGAAGTTGATGCACGTCGTCGCGTTTGCACCAACAAAAACGAAACCTGGCCTTCGGATTGTTCCGTCTACCAACAACGTTGTTTGTGTGACACCAAAGATCCTGGTTGCTTGAATCCCGAAAATACTCACTTGCACATTGACTACTATGGTGAATGTCACGAATTGAAGGAATGTACCGAAGAGGAAATGAAAGATTTCCCCAGACGTGTACGTGATTGGCTCTTTAACGTTATGCGTGATTTGGCTGAACGTGATGAACTTACCGAACATTATATGCAAATGGAATTGGAAGCTGAAACCAATATGACACGTCGTTGGGCCAATGCTGCCGTCTGGAAATGGTGTGATTTGGATGGTGACACAGATCGTTCTGTATCCCGTCACGAACTTTTCCCCATTCGTGCTCCTCTCATGAGTTTGGAACACTGCATTGCTCCCTTCCTGGAATCTTGTGATCCCAACAATGATCATCGTATCACCTTGGTTGAATGGGGTGCTTGTCTTGGTTTGGATCCCGTAAGTTTATTGTTTCATATATACTCATTTTCAATGTTTTCTAATCAATAATTCATATTTTCTTTCTCCCTCTCTTCCAATTCTTATCACAGTCTGACCTCAATGAACGTTGTGATGATATTCAAAAAACTGTGCCTCATTTATTGGGTTAAGTGTTTGTTGTGTGTCATCATGCGGCGACAACGGAAGTTGTACAATCACTACTTTGTATTCTAAGAACAACAAAAAAAAAACTAATCAACGAGATTTGTGAACATATCTGTACACAAACAATGTTCAATGCCAAATATTTTTTTGTAATACTTATTTCAAATAAAACATAAATATATGTGTAGTCTTTTTTGTATAACAAATAGTTTCATATGTTTTTTTATTAGCACCCTATTCTGTTATTCATCGACTGAAAAGTTGTTAAAATTTATATTGTTTTTGTAACAACTATAAAACAAACAAATGATTTTTTTGTTAAATAAACAAGGAGTAAAATAGTTAAAAAGACACTGAATAGGGGGCAGCCCCTAAGAGGACAAAAAAAATGGAGATTTTCATGGAGCAGCTAAAGAGGATAGAAAGTAAACTGTAACTAAGTATAAATCTACTTATTGATTTTGTTGTGTAGTGTTTCTTTTTTGTTTTCAATAAATAATACAAACGTCTATTTTTAAGGAGTTATATAGTAAACATCAATTTTAGTGCAACTAAAGAGGGTAGTAAATTTAGACTTATTAGAACAATTTTAAGAAAAGGGTCTGAATAGGTCTGCTAATGTGGGGGAAATTTAGGGGAAAACAATGTACAATATTATCAACATCCTGTTATAAGAAAAGAGGTAGATAAAAATAAAAAAATAAAATACAGAACCCTGGTGTTTCCGGAATTCATATAATTATAGATGGGATTCTACCCGGTATTTACCCAAAACATGGGTAAAATACCTGGTAAATACCATTTAAATACCTTTTCAGGGTGTTTATTTGGGTATTTAAAAAAAAATATAAAAAACAAAATTGAGATTTTTTAGTTGTCAATTGGCTGAAAAATAATTTCAAATAAAAGAACCGCTAAAAAATTATTGTGCTTGTAATACAATAATCTGTGGATAAGGTATGCGTTAATATCTGAAGACCGTTAAAAATGGAACAATAAAATTTAATCGTTTTAAAGATGAGAAGACCTAAAAATGAACGAATATGGAAGCATTTTGCAACAAATCCAAGCAACTCAAAGGCAGTTATTGCAACACAGTTTATAAATTTCCAAATGTTAATAAAATGGCAAAACATTTGGTCAACTGCGTCAAGTGCCCAATTACGTTAAGAAGTGAAGTAAGTGCAATGATTCCAAGTGAACAGAACACCCAATTGCAAAATTCGAACCACTACAGTGATGTTTTAAGCGCATCAACTCTTTTTCTACCATCAAACTCGAGCCTCAAAACATGCGATGAATACAAAGAGAGCCTTCAAGAGAAACTTGCCAGAGCAATTATTGTATCTGGAGCTCCTTTTTTAATGGTTGAATCCTTCATTTAAGTTACCAAACAGACAGACAATTTCCAGCAAGTACTTGAACAAGATATATGATGAAACTTCGAAAAACATTACTGAGCAAGTGAAGGCAGCAAGTTACATGCATCTGCAGTGTGACGGTTGGAGCAATCTGCGCAGTGAAGGTGTAATCAACTTTTTAATCCCGAAGCCCGAGATGGTGTTTGTCCGAAGCTTGGCAACTGAAAACAACAAGCACACCTCTGCATATATCGCCCAAGAGATTAATAAAGTAATGAATGTATAGGGTGAGCACAAGTTTATAGCTCTCACCAAAAGGTATATCCTCAAGTAGTACCACTAGGATGTGTAGCCCATTGCCTTAATTTGCTTAGCGAAGACTTTTTAAAATGTCCCACTCTCTTTTTTACAAAACGCCAACAACAATAATAGGCATCAGCACGGCCTTGTTGACCAATGCGTAATGCAAAAACAACTTTCTTGTTGTTTTTACCCCCGCTTATTGAAGCAACATTCCTATGTTCGTATTCTTTGCGAAGCAAAGACGACATAAAAACAGTGGTGGATATAAAATTCTTTAGTTCGACTCAAATTGTAGGGTAAACAGCTTTACGGCCATACAGCAAATTTCTCATTTTGTTTAATTTGCTAGATGGCTTTATTGACCTGTTTATCGATACAGAGTCGGCGAAAAAGGGAACTGATGAAGTTGTTTGGTGACAACTGAAACTATAGTATTCCCTACCCTTCGCCCGCAACTAATCAATTTCATATCCACTTTAAAATATTTTGTTGTTATTCAAACAATTGAATTACAACAAAATATGGACTCAAGCTGAAATAAACACAAAGATGTAAAATTCTGCAGTCCAACAATAAAAAAAGCCAACAGTTATTGAAATAATCAAAACTATTAAATACAGTAAGGTCCTCTCGTGGACATTTGCTAAGATCTGTAGAGAAAAAGGATCAGGAGTAGCAGCTAAAACTCCTAGTTAAAACCAGATGAGGCCGTTATTCTACTTCGTTAAAAAGCTTAGTGAACAGTAAAGTATCCCTTCAAGCCTTGGCTGTCCATGAAAAAATAACTCTGAGTCCAACAACAAAATCATTGTTACTCTCGGAAGATTTTTGGAACACGTTAGATATCAATTTACAACTGTTCCAACCTATGACTGAATGGACAACCTTTTTCGAATCAAATCAACACAGTATACATCGAGTGAATTTTGCATTTAAAGACATTCGCAATAAGCTGCAAAGTACATTAACAGCAACAAACGAAATTAATGATGAGGAAAAAAAGAAATATTTTCGTCCTTTGACAAGAGGATGAAAAATCGATTAAACCCATACATTTGACAGCAAGTGTACTTGACATCAATAGCGTTGGGCATGATTTAAATTGATCTGAATTTTTAATCGCAATGGAATTTATTCATGATATGGGCTTGAAATTTAATGTAAATGTAATGACGGATCTAGCAAACTATAAAGCTAGAGAGGATCTATGGTCAAAAGATTTTGTATGGAGCTGCGTACAAGAAATATCTCCTACTACATGGTGGAACAGTGTTTGCGTCACAAAAGAACTTAGCAGGATAGCGGTTCGTATTTTGGCTGCTCCATGCACATCAGCGGCCACAGAACGGTCATTCAGCACTCAAAGTTTCATCCATGGTACAATAATTCATAGGTAGGCCAGGTATGAGAATCGCCAAAAAAATACAACCCTGTCGCTATGGCTTAAAACGTCAAAATTGTTTTGATGAATGATAACGGATGAGTAAACAAAGAAGAAGAAGAACGAAATGTTGAAATGAAAACAAAACAGAGTTGAATTTTTTGATCAATAATAAATATCAACTCTGCATGTCAACACGGTTTTGACAGATTAAGCCATAACAAAAAAAAATGTAATCAGCTGTTAGCTGTGGCCTACCTAAGAATTATTGTACCATGGTTTCATCCACTCCAAAAAGAGAAACATATTAAGTGCAGATACTGCTGCAAAAGTATGTTTCATATCTCACAATTGGAATCTCTGTAATAGAGCAAAAAATCCAAGGTGTAATTTCCAGAAAAATATATGCCTGCGGAGGAAACTTAAATTTGTCTCCATTATTGGAAAAAACACCATCCACGTCCAGTGGTATTAAACCCTCTACGCCTAACTCTTCCATAATTTGTATTACCACGTCCAGTGGTATTACACACTCTACGCCTAATGCCAAGTTTACACTTGCGCTCTAAAATCCACAGGATTTCACGAAATCCTGAAATACACCCCGGTGTTTACACTTATTTTTTTGTTGATTTCAAGCATATCACAATAATCAAGGTAGATGCAAATGCGCAGCTGATTAAACATGAATTTTCGAAAAAAGTTGTTGTAAATTGAATTAATAATCAAAAATTTACGACAATATAGAACTTTACTGCTTTATTTCGAAAATGATCGTAAAATTATCTATATATCGTATTAATTGTTTATAATACTAAGGAATTTAAAACTAAAAAATGATTTTATCGTTGAGACATTATAAGGTTTGTCCTTTTACGTACTGAACTTTACTGAACATTGTTTCTTCAGTAATGTTTAGCAACATTTCAATTATACAATTGTCAAAACTTTACTGAAGAAAAAATGTTCAGTAAAGTTCAGTACGTAAAAAGACAAACCAATTATAATAAATTTTGATACATAAAAGTTGTGTTCAGAAACTGCAAAATATTACTACTTGCAGTATTTTCCCCGTTTAGTGCTAGAAATGCGTTCCAGTACTCCGAAATCTAGCAAGACTTGCACTTGATTTTGAATAAAAGTCTCTTCTCCTGTTCTCTGCTATAAAAATTGGCCAAGTAAAAACTAGCAGCATGTTTTTTGGCATCTGAACACGATGGCCGATACGCTGATTTTGGCATTTTTGCTGGAGTTTTTGCAATTTCCGTAATTTTTTCGTTCCCGTATTTTTTAAGAAATTTGTATGGGGAAGCAATTTTTGACAATTCGGTCTATTTTCTAACATTACGATTGAAAAAAGTACGGGAACACAATGAAAAATAGCATTGTAACAATGTAATTTAATATTTTTTCACGTTTGCTTTGTTACAGAACCTGCAAGAAGCTACTATTTTTTACTACGATAACATTTTTTCCTTTATGTTATCGGAAAAAATAGTAAGAATTAGTAGATTCTTGCAGTTCTGGAACAGACCAGTTGTTTACAAATTTTGATATTAACATATGGTCTGTTCCAGAACCTGCAAGAAGCTACTATTTTTTACTACGATAGCATTTTTCCATTTATGTTATCGGAAAAAATAGTAAAAATTAGTAGATTCTTGCAGTTCTGGAACAGACCAATATTTTGTTTCAGCAATTCGCACATCTACCTTGTTTATTGTGATACGTGAAAAGTGTTGCAACTTTTGGTACTTTTTTAGGCAAAAGCAAGGTTGTATATCATGTGTACTGTGATTTCGATGTTGATTTCGCTGAAATCACGAAATAAGATGATTTCATTTTTGTATGCGAAATCATGATAAATTTTGCATGATTTCGCGCGAAATCACGAAACGCCTTCGAAATCAAAGGGTCTGAATAGGTCTGCTAATGTGGGGGATATTTAGGGGAAAACCATGTACAATATTATCAACATCCTGTTATAAGAAAAGAGGTAGATAAAAATAAAAAAAATACAGAACCCTGGTGTTTCCGGAATTCATATAATTATAGATGGGATTCTACCCGGTATTTACCCAAAACATGGGTAAAATACCTGGTAAATACCATTTAAATGCCTTTTCAGGGTGTTTATTTGGGTATTTAAAAAAATATAAAAAACAAAATTGAGATTTTTTAGTTGTCAATTGGCTGAAAAATAATTTCAAATAAAAGAACCGCTAAAAAATTATTGTGCTTGTAATACAATAATCTGTGGATAAGGTATGCGTTAATATCTGAAGACCGTTAAAAATGGAACAATAAAATTTAATCGTTTTAAAGATGGGAAGACCTAAAAATGAACGAATATGGAAGCATTTTGCAACAAATCCAAGCAACTCAAAGGCAGTTATTGCAACACAGTTTATAAATTTCCAAATGTTAATAAAATGGCAAAACATTTGGTCAACTGCGTCAAGTGCCCAATTACGTTAAGAAGTGAAGTAAGTGCAATGATTCCAAGTGAACAGAACACCCAATTGCAAAATTCGAACCACTACAGTGATGTTTTAAGCGCATCAACTCTTCTTCTACCATCAAACTCGAGCCTCAAAACATGCGTTGAATACAAAGAGAGCCTTCAAGAGAAACTTGCCAGAGCTATTATTGTATCTGGAGCTTCTTTTTTAATGGTTGAATCCTTCATTTAAGTTACCAAACAGACAGACAATTTCCAGCAAGTACTAGAACAAGAGATATGATGAAACTTCGAAAAACATTACTGAGCAAGTGAAGGCAGCAAGTTACATGCATCTGCAGTGTGACGGTTGGAGCAATCTGCGCAGTGAAGGTGTAATCAACTTTTTAATCCCGAAGCCCGAGATGGTGTTTGTCCGAAGCTTGGCAACTGAAAACAACAAGCACACCTCTGCATATATCGCCCAAGAGATTAATAAAGTAATGAATGTATAGGGTGAGCACAAGTTTATAGCTCTCACCAAAAGGTATATCCTCAAGTAGTACCACTAGGATGTGTAGCCCATTGCCTTAATTTGCTTAGCGAAGACTTTTTAAAATGTCCCACTCTCTTTTTTACAAAACGCCAACAACAATAATAGGCATCAGCACGGCCTTGTTGACCAATGCGTAATGCAAAAACAACTTTCTTGTTGTTTTTACCCCCGCTTATTGAAGCAACATTCCTATGTTCGTATTCTTTGCGAAGCAAAGACGACATAAAAACAGTGGTGGATATAAAATTCTTTAGTTCGACTCAAATTGTAGGGTAAACAGCTTTACGGCCATACAGCAAATTTCTCATTTTGTTTAATTTGCTAGATGGCTTTATTGACCTGTTTATCGATACAGAGTCGGCGAAAAAGGGAACTGATGAAGTTGTTTGGTGACAACTGAAACTATAGTATTCCCTACCCTTCGCCCGCAACTAATCAATTTCATATCCACTTTAAAATATTTTGTTGTTATTCAAACAATTGAATTACAACAAAATATGGACTCAAGCTGAAATAAACACAAAGATGTAAAATTCTGCAGTCCAACAATAAAAAAAGCCAACAGTTATTGAAATAATCAAAACTATTAAATACAGTAAGGTCCTCTCGTGGACATTTGCTAAGATCTGTAGAGAAAAAGGATCAGGAGTAGCAGCTAAAACTCCTAGTTAAAACCAGATGAGGCCGTTATTCTACTTCGTTAAAAAGCTTAGTGAACAGTAAAGTATCCCTTCAAGCCTTGGCTGTCCATGAAAAAATAACTCTGAGTCCAACAACAAAATCATTGTTACTCTCGGAAGATTTTTGGAACACGTTAGATATCAATTTACAACTGTTCCAACCTATGACTGAATGGACAACCTTTTTCGAATCAAATCAACACAGTATACATCGAGTGAATTTTGCATTTAAAGACATTCGCAATAAGCTGCAAAGTACATTAACAGCAACAAACGAAATTAATGATGAGGAAAAAAAGAAATATTTTCGTCCTTTGACAAGAGGATGAAAAATCGATTAAACCCATACATTTGACAGCAAGTGTACTTGACATCAATAGCGTTGGGCATGATTTAAATTGATCTGAATTTTTAATCGCAATGGAATTTATTCATGATATGGGCTTGAAATTTAATGTAAATGTAATGACGGATCTAGCAAACTATAAAGCTAGAGAGGATCTATGGTCAAAAGATTTTGTATGGAGCTGCGTACAAGAAATATCTCCTACTACATGGTGGAACAGTGTTTGCGTCACAAAAGAACTTAGCAGGATAGCGGTTCGTATTTTGGCTGCTCCATGCACATCAGCGGCCACAGAACGGTCATTCAGCACTCAAAGTTTCATCCATGGTACAATAATTCATAGGTAGGCCAGGTATGAGAATCGCCAAAAAAATACAACCCTGTCGCTATGGCTTAAAACGTCAAAATTGTTTTGATGAATGATAACGGATGAGTAAACAAAGAAGAAGAAGAACGAAATGTTGAAATGAAAACAAAACAGAGTTGAATTTTTTGATCAATAATAAATATCAACTCTGCATGTCAACACGGTTTTGACAGATTAAGCCATAACAAAAAAAAATGTAATCAGCTGTTAGCTGTGGCCTACCTAAGAATTATTGTACCATGGTTTCATCCACTCCAAAAAGAGAAACATATTAAGTGCAGATACTGCTGCAAAAGTATGTTTCATATCTCACAATTGGAATCTCTGTAATAGAGCAAAAAATCCAAGGTGTAATTTCCAGAAAAATATATGCCTGCGGAGGAAACTTAAATTTGTCTCCATTATTGGAAAAAACACCATCCACGTCCAGTGGTATTAAACCCTCTACGCCTAACTCTTCCATAATTTGTATTACCACGTCCAGTGGTATTACACACTCTACGCCTAATGCCAAGTTTACACTTGCGCTCTAAAATCCACAGGATTTCACGAAATCCTGAAATACACCCCGGTGTTTACACTTATTTTTTTGTTGATTTCAAGCATATCACAATAATCAAGGTAGATGCAAATGCGCAGCTGATTAAACATGAATTTTCGAAAAAAGTTGTTGTAAATTGAATTAATAATCAAAAATTTACGACAATATAGAACTTTACTGCTTTATTTCGAAAATGATCGTAAAATTATCTATATATCGTATTAATTGTTTATAATACTAAGGAATTTAAAACTAAAAAATGATTTTATCGTTGAGACATTATAAGGTTTGTCCTTTTACGTACTGAACTTTACTGAACATTGTTTCTTCAGTAATGTTTAGCAACATTTCAATTATACAATTGTCAAAACTTTACTGAAGAAAAAATGTTCAGTAAAGTTCAGTACGTAAAAAGACAAACCAATTATAATAAATTTTGATACATAAAAGTTGTGTTCAGAAACTGCAAAATATTACTACTTGCAGTATTTTCCCCGTTTAGTGCTAGAAATGCGTTCCAGTACTCCGAAATCTAGCAAGACTTGCACTTGATTTTGAATAAAAGTCTCTTCTCCTGTTCTCTGCTATAAAAATTGGCCAAGTAAAAACTAGCAGCATGTTTTTTGGCATCTGAACACGATGGCCGATACGCTGATTTTGGCATTTTTGCTGGAGTTTTTGCAATTTCCGTAATTTTTTCGTTCCCGTATTTTTTAAGAAATTTGTATGGGGAAGCAATTTTTGACAATTCGGTCTATTTTCTAACATTACGATTGAAAAAAGTACGGGAACACAATGAAAAATAGCATTGTAACAATGTAATTTAATATTTTTTCACGTTTGCTTTGTTACAGAACCTGCAAGAAGCTACTATTTTTTACTACGATAACATTTTTTCCTTTATGTTATCGGAAAAAATAGTAAGAATTAGTAGATTCTTGCAGTTCTGGAACAGACCAGTTGTTTACAAATTTTGATATTAACATATGGTCTGTTCCAGAACCTGCAAGAAGCTACTATTTTTTACTACGATAGCATTTTTCCATTTATGTTATCGGAAAAAATAGTAAAAATTAGTAGATTCTTGCAGTTCTGGAACAGACCAATATTTTGTTTCAGCAATTCGCACATCTACCTTGTTTATTGTGATACGTGAAAAGTGTTGCAACTTTTGGTACTTTTTTAGGCAAAAGCAAGGTTGTATATCATGTGTACTGTGATTTCGATGTTGATTTCGCTGAAATCACGAAATAAGATGATTTCATTTTTGTATGCGAAATCATGATAAATTTTGCATGATTTCGCGCGAAATCACGAAACGCCTTCGAAATCACGAAAAGACGCCGAATGTAAACCAAACATAACTCTTCCATAATTTGTATTTGGAGTGAAACTGATAGTGACAGTGATGTTATGATCTAATATTGCAAACATAATGTCTTTAAATAATATGTTTACTTGTTAATTTTAACTTGTTCTTTATGGTGTTTAACTGTACATTAATAAAATTTATTATAAAATGGACCATATAATACTTCATACTGCATTTTGTCCCAAATTTCTTATTTAATAGTTTTTACCCACAATTTGGGTAAATACCTGGGTATTTACCCATTTTTACCCAATATATCCAAATTAATGGGTATTTACCCATTTCCCATCTCTACATATAACACTGTGCAACATTTTTAAGGTCATCTTGTGCAAACAATTCGAACTGAGGATTTTTTGCAAGTACAGACCCAAACGACAAGAAACCCTAGTCGGGTTTGTTATGTCAGATCCAGCTCGGATTTTATAGCCCCATCTAAACAAGGTTAAATTTTGAGTTTTTAAAGAAATTCGGGGCTATATCTCTGAAACCAATGCGAATCTTCTTTTAAACTCTGTAGTAAATTTGTAGATAAGGACAAGAATAAAATATTTGGAGAAATAATGAACTCGAAAAACTACATTTATTGCCTCAAATTTCAAAATATATGCAAAAATGTCACAATTTTTATACATTTCTCATCGTATATCCAAAACCGTTAATTTTTTCTGAATATTTTCTTTTGGAAAAATATTCACTGGAATGTAATACACAACTCTTCAAACATGTCACTGTTGTAAAATGCCTCTATGCCGTTGTTTTCAGTACATTTTTCAACGACGATTTAAGAAAAATGTCAATAATGTAGTGAAATCCGAAATGCGAGAATAAACTGTTGGTGTGAACTGTGTTTGAAATACGTGTTGTAAAAGATATGATGCAAAATACCGCTGAAACAACATGAAAGCTCTGTTCCTTTACGTGCAAGAATCTTCAAGTTTTACCACTTTTTACTCGAAAAGCGTTCCTTTACTCAGTTACCATACAATTCATATTGTATCAGTTTACAACTTTTGCTACTTTTGCCAGTTTTACCATTTTCAAAAGTAAAGGAACAGACCAGAAGTAAGCATTTTAGAGTAAGCATTTTAGAATGTAAGTAAGCCTTTTAGAATGTTCTAAAGAATTGTCGAGAACTTTATTTGGAAGATTTTTGCAAAAGGTTACTTCGTTCAACTCCCAATAGTTTAGCCGATACTGACCAGAATTTCAGCAATTATGTAAAATTGTCTATATTTTATAGATTTTGATGCCCTAGATGGAGTTTTTCTTACGTGGTTTTTTAAAAGATAAGTTCTACTAGTTTAGGGCTACAATATTGCTAAAGACAGCAAGGCCAAATTCCTATTCGTTTCAGAGATAAAGGCCTGATAAATGCAAAAAAGTGTAGATTTAGCCCGGTTTAGATGAGGCCATAAAATCCGAACTGGATCTGACAGGACAAAACCCTACTAAGGTTTTTGTAGTCTAATGGGTCGATTCCGTATTGCGAGGCGAGTCATGTCGCGTCGTCTATCGTCTCTGTGACAAAATTTAAAAAATGCACTACGTAAAGCGATAGAAGATAATCGTCGATAACAAGTTATCGGTGATGTAGCGGAGCGTTTTTTGTTTTGATTTCAATAAATTAGAAAAAATATCAGAACAAGTTGTACACAAAAGTTATAGTTATATAAAAAAAAAAGTTATAGTTTTCTAAAATGATAAGCTCAGTGGAACTATTTTTTGGTGATAGTGAAGAAGTTATAGTCAACGTAACATCTATCAGACGACACTTAAGAGATAAATCTAATCCTTGAGAATTGCCATCAGTATTGTGAGTTTGTTTGGTTTCCAACATTCATGAAAATACTTGTTAATTTTTTAGGTTTAAAGCCTATTTCGCAATGAAAAAGACGCTGTTACCCAGCAAAAATTTGGATCCGGTAGTCATTACGTAATCCTTTACAAAGTAATGTAAACAAGCTTCTTTTACAAGTAATCTGAAAAGTAATGGGTTACTTCTTAAAAAATTTACAAGGTAAACCTACTTACTTTACTCCTCACTAAGTAATGACGACGGTGGCACAGTGAGATTGTGTCCGACTATTAATCCTAGGGTTGTGTGTTCAACGCTCACCGTCGGCACGCGAGTTTTTTTTAATTAAAAAATTACAGTTCGTGGTACACATGTGCACTGCACATTTAAGTTCTTAAGCAACCCTTAATATTCGTGTTCGTGGCATAGTGTGTAGTGTCTTTGGCTAGAAATCAGAGCGTTCGTGGGTTCAATTCGGGCAGACAGCGAAATAAAATAAAGTAAAATAAAAGTAAGATGTGTGATGAAATTAAAAACAAATTCTCTACATCAACTGGTCTAAAAATAGAATTTTTTCACCTTACTTTTCAACTTCTAGTGGCCACAGAATAACTAGTTATTCTAGTGGTCATAAAATAACTACAAAATGAGTGCGACATGCCCTTGTAAAAATAATGGGGAAGAAATGGGGTTTGAGAGTAGTTACGGCTGCCAAAAATCCCTTACGAAACCCATGATTTTGGGAGGACTTTTTTTTGCTGGGTATTTAAATAGTAGAGTCATTAAAAAATGGCTTTAAAAAACCTACAGATCAACAGCAATACAGCCACTTCTTAAGTGTGTGCTGCTTTAAGATTTTTTGCAGAAGCAAGCTTTCAAAAATCCCATGACGTTGCGGTTTGCTCCTTAAGAATGTGGATCTTTTGGTCTTGCGGTTTATTTCGTTTCCTGCGAGTGGAGAATACGTTGTCAATCTCTACTTCATTTTGAGGTCTTTCATTTTCCACTTCAGCAGATTGTCCAATTTCATTGTTATTATCATCCCATCTCCCTTCAATTCCGTAGATTGCACCTGCAGGATTTGAAAGCATATTAATTTGCAGTAAGTCTGCTACCGCTTGCTTCATTGACGACAAATATATTTCTTGTGATGGTCCACCTCCTGTAGCTGTTATCTTCTTATTTTGAGACATTTTTTTCTTTAGTTTGGATTTAAAATGAGTCCACACTCTGTGCCATTCATCTGGTGTACGGGTTGGTGGACCACAAATATTTAATAGCTCCGCAACATCCTTCCACACCTCATCAAAAGTGGCTTTCGTTTCGCCAAAAAGTCTGACTCCACGAGCTTTGGGTGGGCTTCCATTTTTTCAACCAGCATTTCAAATTGCTGTCTTTTAGTAATTTTCACCATTATAAGTACTGAAACACCAAAAACGTACAGTGAGTGTCAAAAATATTCGGTTTTTAATTTCACCAACAATAACACCTCAGTATTTTAGAGCCCATGCCCAATATCCAAAAACCCAAATACTTAAAAAAATGTTGGTCCTGTGGCAATTAAAAAGTGTATTTTACATGGATCCATGGCAACCCTATAAGCGAGAATAACAAGGAAAACGTTGTTAACCCTGTTTTCGATGCGTCAAAAATATTCGGTTTTTGTAACTTTTGTTAAATATTCTGCCAAAAACAGGTCATTATCGAACTTTTTCTGCAATATTAGTATACATTTTAATAATTGCGAACAGAATCTTTGCTCCTGTGTGCAAAAATATTATATCTTATAGCAAATTATTAAAATTTAGCGCTAAGGAAAAACGCTATCCCAGAAAAGAGAAATATTTCATTATAAAAACAGCGGAAATAAAAGGAAATTTTGCTTATTTTTTGAATATTGAGTCGAATATAGTTGAAATAAATTGCAAAAGTCACGAAAATATAGAAATAATCGATTTCGTGCATCACATAAGCCAGCCAAAACCAAGAACTGGGAGGGAAGGTAGAGGAATCTCCTGAAAAATTACGACTAAACCGCCCTAATTTTCTTGAAATTGATCACTGAGTGCTAAATGACTTTCAGAAGATAGAAAATATGCACTTACATTACAAACAAATCGTAGGGAAAAGCCTTTTATGGCCTTGTAACACATCATAAGTCATTGATAAATACATGTCTCCTAGAAGCTCCTTTGTACTTTTTGTGTTGGAGTACACAGAATGGCCGGAAACTTGGTGGTATTCTGATTTTCCTGCTTAGTCATTAAAAACTAACTCCGATTCACCAAGTGTCTGATGTACATCAAGTTTTGAAGGTACATCAAGGCGAAACTTGAACTAGATTTTTGGTTACGTAAATAAGCCGATGGTTTGTGAGTAGGGATAGGTAATGGAAAGCAATAAACGATTTTTCGATTTTGGTCTAAAACTAAAAATGCGATTTTTCGGTCTGTCGATTATTTCACTTGTCATAAAACTCGACTTTCGACTTTTTCATAACCGCAGAAAATCGATTATGATCGATTATTCGTCGATTTTCGAGTTTTCTTTTGAAAATGTGAAACCGCCAAAACTGTAAAACCGCCAAGTCAGCAATCAATGGACAAACTCGAAAATCGATCACAAGATAATCGATTATGCGATTTTCCATCCAGCCAAAAGTCGACCACGATTTTTAGACTTTTAACTGCAAAAAGTCGACTAATCGATTAATCGAAAGTCGACTTACCTATCCCTATGTCGATGGTCAGACTAGCACGATTTCAACATGGCGACGTCAAGTTTATAGGCGAGGGGTATGAAGTAGTGAAACCCATGTACATGGTTTTCTGTGTTTGTTATGTTGCCTCTTCTTGTTTTTCGTTGCAAGATTTTTTCTTCCATTTTCTTTCATTTTTATTTTCTCAAGCAAACGTTAACAACAAAACAAACATAAAAAGATTTAATAAAAACATTTAATTAATTAAATATTGAAAATTTAACTATTAATATTAATTTAATTATTATGTTAATTATTTTATGTTTTTTTTGGTTTATTTATGTCTTTTTTTGTTTTTATTGGTATGAGAAACACAACAAACGCGAATGGTAAAATAAAGAGGACACGCAAAAATCTTAAATTTCACGTTAACGTGTGTGGACACTAACGAAACTTGAAAAGAAACTTTACCGAAATTGGTTTCAAGAAACCTTGCTAGTCTGACCATCGACTATTTGTGAGGTGTTGCAAGGCCATGAAAGGCTTTATCCATGGTATAAGTAAAGAGGTAGATTTAAATGAAAAAAATCCATAGAACCCTTGTTTTTCCTGAATTCATAAAACTTCAACATTAGTAAACAAAAAGGCAACAAGTGGATTTGTTTACAAAATACTAATTTTGAGCATTATATAAAAAACGCGAAAAATGAATGAAGGGCCAAGGTTTCTCCACATAATCGAGTTGTGGATATGATAAAATGTTTGTATCAATAATAAGCTGAAGGATTTCTTCCATACAAATGTTCTAAAAACAAATTTGAAAATCATTGAATTCGATTGTTTTTAAAATTGTTGGCATATTATTCAAACATCACACACACATACAAAGATTGTGTATATTGTTTTGACGTTTTAGGAACAGTCAAAAGAAAAAAATTTAAATTGACAGGAAGCTTTAGCTAACCTTTATTATTAAACCATGGCTTTATCCTTACGATTTTTTTAGTAATGTTAGTGCATATTTTCTATCTTCTGAAAGTCATTTAGGGCTCAGTGACCAATTTCAAGAAAATTAAAGGCGGTTTAGCCGTAATTTTTCAGGAGATTCCTCTACCTTCCCTCCCAGTTCTTGGTTTTGGCTGGCTTATGTGTTGCACGAAATCGATTATTTCTATATTTTCGTGACTTTTGCAATTTATTTCAACTATATTCGACTCAATATTAAAAAAATAAGCAAAATTTCCTTTTATTTCCGCTGTTTTTATAATGAAATATGACCAGTTTTCTCTTTTCTGGGATAGCGCTAAATTTTAATAATTTGCTATAAAATATAATATTTTTGCACACAGGAGCAAAGATTCTGTTCGCAATTATTAAAATGTATACTAATATTGCAGAAAAAGTTCGATAATGACCTGTTTTTTGCAGAATATTTAACAAAAGTTACAAAAACCGAATATTTTTGACGCATCGAAAACAGGGTTAACAACGTTTTCCTTGTTATTCTCGCTTATAGGGTTGCCATGGATCCATGTAAAATACACTTTTTAATTGCCACAGGACCAACATTTTTTTATGTATTTGGGTTTTTGGATATTGGGCATGGGCTGCTAAAATACTGAGGTGTTATTATTGGTGAAATTGAAAACCGAATATTTTTGACACGCACTGTATATAATATTAAATAAATTCACTTAAAATAAATGAAAATCTTACTTACGTTCCAATTTTTCGTTTTTATTCGTTAGTAAAAATGTACGGCGACAGCTAATTTGTGGTCGCCGGAAAATAAACATTACGGCGATAAAATTTGACGGCTTCAGGCGAATATTGCCGTACGGAATCGAAAAATTGCATTTGGCAACCCGACACAACTCGCCTCACAATACGGAATCGACCCATAAATATGTATTTTCCAAAAGTGCATACTAGAAGTTGTTTGCATTTTCAGTGTTGCATAGTGTAATCAAATGGTATGTTCCAGAACTGCAAGAATCTACTAATTTTTACTATTTTTTCCGATAACATAAAAGAAAAAATGCTATCGTAGTAAAAAAAACAGAGCAAAAACTACTAAACACAAATGCTCTGTTCCAGAACCTGCAAGAAGCTACTATTTTTTACTACGATAACAATTTTTCCTTTCTGTTATCGGAAAAAATAGTCAAAAATAGTAGAGTCTTGCAGTTCTGGAACAGACCAAAAAGCAAGAAGTGGGTCTGCTTATAATAGTTGTGTTCCTTTACTTGCCTGAGGTTACCATACTTAACTTGCAAAGCGTTCCTGTAAGCAATTTTTAAGAGAGAGTACACAAAAAGGGTTTTTCTTCAATGACAATGAAGAAAAAAATTAACAAAAAAGAAAAAAAGCGAACATAGACAAAACAAAATTAAAAGCTGTGAAAAAGACGAAAAATATTGAATTTTTGTGTGTCTTTTCGATTGCCAAAGGATGACTTCAAAGTAAGTTACAGATCAACAGCAATACCCCCACTTTTAAAAGTTTGCGCTGCGTTGAGATTTTTTGCGAAGGTAAGTTTCCAAAAGTCCCCTGGCAATGATAACAACAATTGCATGTCTCACTCTACATTGTCGAACGTATTGAAGGAAGTTGTCCACTTGATAGAGGACAAATTGTGCCAAAATTGAAAACAAAACAACTACGGCTTGTTCAGCTTCAAAATTTGACATTATTTCCATTTCATCTTCATTCCACGATTCCAAAATACCATAAGTGGAACCTGCAGGATTTGTCACCAAATTCATTTGCAAAAGATTTGCTGCTGTTGCTCCAAAGGCGATACTCACTTCTTCCGATGGACCACCACCAATGGCGTTGAAGTTTCTTTTATTTTTAGCCATTTTCTTCTTCAACTTAGCTTTAAAGTGAATCCAGACTCTAGCCACTCTTCTGGTGTTTGTGATAGAGGTCAATGGCTGTTTAAACCGTCCGAAATGGACCTCCACGCCTCATCTGCTTTGGTTTCACCAAAAGCCCGATCTCCTCGGGCTAAGTTTGGATTTGCACTCAATTTATCAATTAATATTTCAAACTGTTGCTTTGTCGTTATTTTCACCATATTTTTGATACACAAAATTAATTAATCGTGCAAAGAATCAACAATTGTTGAGATGCATTTTTCTTTTCGATTTTACTCCTTGTTTCTTCGAACATATTTACTGCAACTGAAAATAACTGGTTGCTGACAAATAGCCGGTTCGTCAACTGAGTTTCGCCACTTCAGTTGAAGGTTGCCATACAAAAAGTAATTTTGGCAACTCCACTCAACGTTAACACTGTGCAACATTTTTGAGCCAATCGCGAGCAAACAACTTCTGTCCAGAATTTTATGAAAGTAGAGGACCAATAGGCAAAAACCATATTTGGGTTTTGTTTTCTTAGATCGGGTTCGGTTTTTATGGCCTCATCTAAACATGGTTAAAGATCGAATTTTTAAAACAAATCGGGGCTGTATCTCTGAAACCAATACGAATCTTGTTTTGACATCTGCAGCAAACTTGTAGATAAGAGCAAGAAGAAAATATTTGGAGGAATAGTGAACTCGAAAAACTGCATTTATTGCCTCAAATTTTATATATCTAAAAATTCTGTAATTTGTGTATATTTCGCAGCGTATCTCCCAAAATGTTAAATTCTTCTTAATGTTACCTTTGGGGAAAATATTCTCTGGAATGTAGTACACAACTCTTCAGAACATTGTATTGTTGTAAAATGCCTCTATCGCCATGTTAATAGGAAATTTTTCAACAACAATTTGGTAAATATTTCAATAATTCATTGAAATTCCCAAAATGAGAATAAACAGCCTGTGTGAACATTGTTTGAAATAAGTTCTGTAAAAGGTATGTTATGAAATAGTCCTTAAACAACGTGAAATAACCATTTTAGAGTTTCAAAATGTTCTGAAGAATTGATGGTCACATTATTTGGAAAATTTTTAGAATGGTTACTTGTTTCAACTCCCAACAGTTTAATTGTTACTGACCAGAATTTCAGAAATTATGTTAACTTTTCTATATTTTAACGAGTTTGATGCGCTAGATGCAGCTTTTCCTAGTTCATCTGTTTGACACATATGTTCTACTACTTTATGGCTACAATATTGCTGAAGAATGCAAAGCAAAATTCTTATTAGTTTCGGAGATAAAGGTCCGATCACTGGAAAAAAGCTCATTTTGAGGTCGGTTTAGATGAGGCCATAAAATCTAAACCCGATCTAAGAACACAAAACCCAGTTAAGGTTTTTGTAGTCTCAATATGTACTTTCAGAAAATGCCCATTAGAAGTTGTTTGCATTTCCAGTGTTGCACAGTGTAATTGTTATCGATAATCGACCCCTAAAATTTTACGGGAATCAAAAAAGTAGGCACTTTTTAATCGATTAATAATTTTAAAAATTTATGCTTTTTATGCCATTTAGTAAGCAGAATGGTGGAATAATGATCCCCATAGTTTTCAGTAGTTTCGTCATTGATTCCTATAGAAAAAATTATGTTCGACGTAATTTTGGCATGATTGTTATTAATGTCCCTTTGTAGGCAATTTGGCTAGAAATTTCCATTTTTTGAAGTTACCAATTAAAATAAAATACACAATTTAAGGTTTTTATCTAAATGTAGTCAATTTTGTAATTTTTATTTGTTTGTGTGATTATTTGTAAATCTTCTTTAAGTTTTTATAAATTTATAATTATTTAAACATGTTTCTCTTTGTTAAATTTTTGTTTGTGATTTTACTTATTCTTGTAACGTAAAAAACAGCTTTGTTTCATTTAATAAATTTGTTTATATATAAAATTTAAAATTAAAGAAGAACTTCATCAAAAAAATTGCCAAAACGAAAAAACAAAAACTGTAGTAGAAACAATTCTGAATTTTGTTCTAACTGTAGTTTTGTATAATCGAATTTTGAAGTGTTTATAGAGGGGGTCCGGAGGAAAATCATGGCAGATTTAAAGCATACATTGTGTTTTTGTATTTATATATAATCAAAGATAATATTGAAATTATTACATAAGCTTTTCTTGAATCTTATTTCGTGTGTGATTTGTGAAAAAGGGGGGAAATTTATAAAATTTTATATTTTATGTTTATATTATCATTATAATTATTAGCAATAGAAATAAAAATTAAAAAATGTAATTAAAATTAATACCCTTGCGATAAAATAACGGTATTTTTTCTTTGCGGCTCTTGTACGTTGTCTTCTTTTTTGCCGATCAGAGATTTGTGAATGTGTGGGATAACACCACCACCGGCAATGGTTGCCTTAATAAGACTGTCCAATTCTTCATCACCACGAATGGCTAATTGCAAATGACGGGGTGTGATACGCTTGACTTTTAAATCCTTTGATGCATTGCCGGCCAATTCCAAAACCTAAAATGAGAATTGAAAATAGTTATTAAGTAAATAAGTATAGTTTATTTTGGAAAGAAATAAGTGAGATGTTGAAAATTCAACAAGAGTCGACTAAATGATCAAATGGATGTGTTCGTTTCCACTAGAATTATCTCGACTGAAATAACCATCTTGTTTTTCGGGACTGGCAGGTTAAGTTGTATTGCAACCCATCCCTTTTCTTGTGTGAGCCCATCTCCACATAACGTTTCCACCGACAGAAACACTCGTCACACATTCCTCAACAATGGAGAAGCCAACTGGCCTTATTGGGATGAAGCCCATACTTCCCGTCCATAGGGAATATTTAAAATCCGCGACGGATGGCCGACTATGTACAAAAGCACTTTCGATGTAAAAAAAAAAAATTCATTCGTCTTATTTCATAACAATCCATAAGGTGTCCTGCTTCCCGGAACAAATAGCGGGCTACGGAGTCAAATCACTCTCGGATCATAGTGAAAATGATGGAAGTACTTCACTTGCGTTTGACTACTTAACGTTGACTATTTGAAATATTTCCAGTTTTTTACATACAATATTTCGATCACCCCAAAAAATTGCAAGAGACGGATATCTGTTGTGGGAAACTTCTGTCATAGCAGTGAATGCGCACCGTTTAGTTTTACCTCATTGATGTGGGACCTACTTTTTATTGTCGAGCCCCCGAACGTGTCTTAAGACACCACTTGAACAGCTTTACGTGACCGTTGAAAGTGATGTTTATGTACAGTCCATATATAATAGTTGTGTTCCAGAACTAAAGCACCAGAACCAAAACACAGCATAATCTATATGGGAGTCGTTCACTACTTTTACAATTTTGTAAGTTTTGCAACTTAGGGGTAGTTTACACTATATTTAAATGTCATGACATGCAATTTTCCATCTTATATAGTCGCTAATATGTACAATATTGGGGATTTTCTTTACGCCATTTACTTTGTGCGTCCACACCAGCAAAAATGTAATAAGAATGCGTATTCACATTACCTGCGTGGGTAAATATTTAATGTTTTTATTTCGTGTCATATGACATTGACAGATAGTGTAAACTACTCCTTAATAAAGTACTGGAACAGACTGAATCTTTATGTAACAGTTGTTTATACCTTATTTAAATAATTGAAGGAAATACCAAACAATGGCCACAGTCAATAGTATACGATGTGGTAACTCTTTTATTTTATCAAAAAGTACACACAAAAAATACATACAAAAATGGCGGGCAAATGACGCTACAAAAGGTACGAACGAAAGAACAAAACAAGAGACCACCATCTGTCAGGCCAAACCCTGACAGAAGAAAACATACAACAACAGCAATGTACAGCATATACACACAACACGAAAATTGTCATTACAACACATTCTTCAAAGTTTGATGATAATTATGTTGTGCTGTTTGTTGTCAGAACGATGGAAAGAGATGGAAGATACGATAGGACAAATGAACACGAATACAACAACCAAAATCATTTGGCGCGTAAAGGCAACTAGCGACCAAAAGAAAATCTAGGAAAACTGTATTTGAGTTGTTTAAAGCAAACACAGCATTTTCTTTCCATGAAGTGTTTTTGGGGGCTGTACTAACATTAGATTCTACTTTCTACATGTACTTACTTCTGCTGTTAAATATTCCAGAATTGCAGCAGAATAAACAGCGGCGGTGGCACCTACGCGTCCATGAGATGTTGTGCGACTTTTCAGGTGACGATGGATACGACCAACAGGAAACTAGAAAAGAAAACCAAAAGACATTTTTAATATTTTTAAATTCTCATTTCAAATGTAAAAAAGAAAAATGCTGGGAAAATTCAAAACATTAACCCACCCCATACATACACAAAGTAAAAATGGCGGGAAAATTTTTCGATGTTTGCCTCGCATTTTTGTTATTACAACGCGCGCAACTTTTTTACTATTTATCTTACCTGTAAACCAGCACGGGCCGAACGTGAAACTGCTTTGGCTTTTGCTTTTCCTGAATCTTTACCAGCTTTACCTCCAGCCTTCAAAGCATAATAAAATTAATGTTAATATACACATCACAAATTTAGCTTTAAACCGAAAACAACGTAGGAAAGGAAATAGAATACATATCATTGCGTTTGGAGTCGAACAGATTCAAAAGTGAGGTTAAAAACGATCTACACTCGGCATTTGCCACAAATTTCATCATTTATGGTATACAACAAGATTATTTTTAACATATTTCCAAAATTAAGTAACTTAATTTTGCTTTGCTTTTGTAATACTGCTGTTTGCCCCTTGTACTTCCACGCACGCACGCTCTCAATACCCAAGCACCACAAATTTTCTTAAAACACAATCGTCCGTACATTGACACAATGATATCTTCTATTTGCCTTCGATACGTGTTATTGCCTTCAAAAGTTTTCTTATTTTTTATTTGGAATTTACCATTTTTGATATTTGCTTTTGTTTATTTATATATTATTAACTGGAATGAATATATGTATATATTTTTTCAAGTTTTACGAGTTATTTTCTTTGATGGTCACAACACCTCCGAACGACACGAATTTCTTTTTACGAATGAAGAATGAGAAAATAAAATGGAAAAGAAATGAGACGCTAGATAAATTAGGGAAGTTATTAATTCTCCGTGAATAGCAGAGTTATCGAATTTATCGATAAATGGCAGCACGTTTTGTATGTTATCAGTTTACTTTGCACGCAATAGAAAAGAAAAATGAATTGGGGAAAATTCGAAAAAAATTTAAAATCACTAGCTCTGTTCCAGAACTAAAAAGTTTTTACAATTTTTACCACTTTTATACGGCGTTTATATTATAGTTTTTTGCAGGGTTAACCTTCTTTATGAGGATTTGTTTGAAGTATATACAATGGAAATGACATTTGAAACCCAGACCCACTGGGTTAACCTTGTTATATATAAACGGCCTATTACACATTTTGCGTTCCCGTACACAAATGCTCTGTTCCAGAACCTGCAAGAATCTACTATTTTTTACTACGATAACATTTTTCTCTTTATGTTATCGGAAAAAATAGTAAAAATTAGTAGATTCTTGCAGTTCTGGAACAAACCAAAAATTTATATGAAAATCGTTTACGACTTTTACAACTTTTACGACTTTTACCACTTTATAAAGTACGGGAACAGGCCAACTTTTAAATTGCTCGGCACACCCGCTCGGTTGTGAGTCGTGCCACGCGTTAAAAACAACAACCACACGAAAAAAGTGTTAAGCGCCAAATACATACGGTCCGTTCAGAGTCGCGTTACGCATAAAAACAACAACCACATTAAAAATGTGTAAAGGCCCCGGCACATCCGGTCTGTTGAGCGTCGCGTTACAACAACCATATAAAAATTTCAAGAACAAACTTGGCATCACTTACGCTTTTTTCATGTGGTTGTTGTTTTTAACGCGTGACGCGACGCACAACGGACCGTATGTGCCGCGGCCATTGCACATTTTTAATGTGGTTGTTGTTTTTATGCGTGACGCGACTCACGACGGACCGTATGTATTTGCCCCTTTACACTTTTTTCATGTGGTTGTTGTTTCTAACGCGTGACGCGACGCACAACGGACCGTATGTGCTGCGGCCATTGCACATTTTTAATGTGGTTGTTGTTTTTATGCGTGACGCGACTCACGACGGACCGTATGTATTTGCCCCTTTACACTTTTTTCATGTGGTTGTTGTTTCTAACGCGTGACGCGACGCACAACGGACCGTATGTGCCGGGGCCATTGCACATTTTTAATGTGGTTGTTGTTTTTATGCGTGACGCGACTCACGACGGACCGTATGTATTTGCCCCTTTACACTTTTTTCATGTGGTTGTTGTTTCTAACGCGTGACGCGACGCACAACGGACCGTATGTGCCGGGGCCATAAATGATGCAAAGTTTGTTCTTGACGTTTTCATATTCATCAACAACCACGTGTCGCGTAACAACAACCACATGAAAAATTCAAGAACAAATTTGGCATGACTTACACATTTTTCTTGTGGTTGTTGTTTTTAACGCGCGACGCGCGACACAACGGACCGTATGTATTTGGCCCACAAGTGATGCCAAGTTTGTTCTTGAAGTTGTTGTAACGCGACGCTCAACGGACCGTATGTACTTGGTTCCTATGGTTGTTGTAAAGCGGCACTCGACGGACCGTATGTATTTGGCTCCTTATACTATGTTTACATTTACGAAATCCACTCGATTTAAACTGTCAATTCCATTGCTCAAACGTCAAATGAAATCCAATCGATTTCAGATGAGTTTTCATTTGACGTATACACAAAGGAATTGACAGATGAAATTGAGTGGATTTCGTAAATGTAAACATAGTCTTACCCAGCAAAAAGATTGGCTCCTTACATAGCAAAAATATGGCCTCCAAAGATGCAGTTAAATCATATGTACAAGTGATCTGGAAGTGCATCTAACTACTACTACTACTACTACTGAAAGATGCACTCCATTTTAACTAACCCTTTGAAATCGAATTTCAACTAACCCTTTAGGGTAGAATAGGATGCAGTCCAATTTGCCTCCAAAGCAAGTGTTTTGATGCAGTGCTTTGGATTGAATTTAAAGGCACTCTTCGGAATGTGTTTTTATGCAGTTCAAAGATGCAATAAAAGTGCAAGCCATTGCAAATAATCCCAAAAAATGAAAAGAATTTATTGTTTTGTGTAAAACAATAATAATAAGAACTTTATTTCATTAACACAGATTATGAAATTTCTTCATTAAATGCAATCCCAACTGAGTTTGTTCGTCCGCTCCCCATTTAATCCAGGCTGAAATGTTTTTGCTTCATCTGCTAAAGGGATTCTTGCAAGGTCTAGTATAAGGTCGGCCAATAAGCCCACCTTATTATGTTTGTTGTCAAAAACATTATTGTGATTTAAAATGCAAAGAAATCACAATAATGTAAAATCTATTATTGGTCTGTTCCTTTACTTTTGAAAATGGTAAAACTGGCAAAAGTAGCAAAAATTGTAATCTACTTCCATATGAATTGTATAGTGTCTGAAGTAGAGGAACGCTTTTCGAGTAAAAAGTTGTAAAACTTGAAGATTCTTGCACGTAAAGGAACAGGGCTTATGTTTGTTGCATGGTACAATTACAAAGGTAGATGCATCGGCTAATTGCTACAATAAAGCAACTTTTTTTGTAATGTAAACTGTCAAAATTTTCGCCAAATGGTCTCTTGTTGTCTCTTTTTATCGCTTGTGTTTGTCTATAAAGTGAACACATGCTATCTCTTACTTACCGAATCATATGGTTTTTTGCATGGTACAATTACTTAGGTAGAAACATCGGCGAATTGCTACAACAAAGCAACTTTTTTTGTAATGTAAACTGTCAAAATTTTCTCCAAATGGTTTCTTGTTGTCTCTTTTTATCGCCACGGCCACACTGGCAAGCAACCGATTATTTGAGCAAATTTGAGCAAAACAGTCAAAACTGATCGTGTGTACCCCACTTTAGATTCGATCAGCTGGGCTGAGGCATCTACCTAACTCTTATGTTACACGCAAAACTTTCATACGAAACTTTCCCATTATTTTGGCGTTCGTAGATCGAAATCCATACAAAAGTAATTTTATGAAATTACTGTAATGGGGAACTCGACCTAAGAACGCCAAAATAATGAGAAAGTTTCGTATGAAAGTTTCAGCGTGTAGCTTTAGAATAAGTAATTGTACCATGGTTTTTTGCATGGTGCAATTAGAAAGGTAGATGCCTCAGCCCAGCTGATCGAATCTAAAACGTCAAAAAACTAGGAATTCGCCATGAAAAATCAAAACAAAATACCATATGATTCAGTAAGTAAGAGATAGCATGTCTACACTTTATAGGCAAACACAAGCGATAAAAGGCGATTGTCCTTGCAGAAATTTTTTCCATAAATTGAGCACTTATCGGGCAACTCAATGGATTTTGTAGACAAAAGCTTTAACGATTAGATTTGTTTGATGCTATAAATGTTATTTCTAACAATATATAATGATTGGTATCCCATAAATTTGTGTATTTTGATCCTTGATCCAAGTTTAAGACAGTTTACATTAGCCCTTAAGGTAAGGATCGGCCAAAAAAAGCGTATCTATAAGGAATTTATTCCCCAACTAAATAATATTTGGAAGTCTTTAGGGTGCTTACCATGTATATGCAATCAATTTCGATTCTATTCAAAAAATGTTTAAAACGTGAACGGTTGAAATGTACTTTGAACCATTTAGTGATAGGCAGGTTGGAATTACACTATGGTTGGTATACGCCGTAATATATTTTTCAATATAAACTTATGTTTTTCACTCAAAAATACTTCATTTAGGTTAGTTTCATTAGAAAACTCTTTTTTTACGATGCAAAACCTAATAAAAATAATCTTAGGCCAACTTCAAAAGTTTGTCTTTAAAGTATCCTTCTCAACAAAGCGTTTTGAAAAATGTCTCATATGTGCCAATCATCCAATTATTCAAAAATGAACCATATAATCAATTCTGCGTGCAGTTAAGAAGCTAAGGACCTCAAAACATCACTTGATCGAGAAATTAATGCCTTATAGATACACTTTTTTAAATGATCCTTGCGTAAAGAGTTAATGGAAACCGGCTTTAACTTGGCTCAATGATCAAAATACACGAATTTCCGGGATACCGATCATTATATATTGTTCAAGATAACAGCCAGAGCATCAAAAAACTCTAATCACTAAAGTTCTGTCTACAAAATTGATTGAGTTACCCAATAAGTGCTCAATTTATGGAAAAAATCGCTGCAAGGAAATCACCTGTTTTTAGGCTACCTCCAAAAGAACTTTTGTTTTCAAACAGCCATCAAATCTCATAAAATCTATTGGATTCACCACTGTCAACTAAAATATAGACAATTTTGATCTTAAACTCAACTAAAAATATTTTTATTGTCCTTTTTCTTCCGCACTCCTATTTTTTTGAACAACAAATTTGAAGGCGATTTATAATGTTGGTGTAAACAGTAAATAATTTAAAACGGATTACCACATTTCTGCTGATGAATTAACTGTTGGGATGTCAACAATGTTATAGTGCGGTTACACTACAGTTTTTTGCCGGGTTAACCCACTTTATGAGGATTTATTGCTTAATCTGGTCAAATCTGACCAGTAGTGGAATTCTGTAACTCATTTTTTGAGTTACCGACAAAAATCGGTAACATTAAAACGCAAAATTATGAATGAAAGGTATTAGTAAAATTTGACAACACTGTTGCTATCGGTAGGATTTATCAACAGTTTTAGTTTGGTTGTTAACTTACCGAAAATTTTCGTTAATTACCGAAATTATAAGCATTTTAATTTTACCGACATTTGTCGGTAACTCGTAAAATGAGTTACAGAATTCCACTACAGATTTGCCATACAAAAATTAAATCCTCTCATGACTGGGTTTATTTTAAATCCGGCACAAATCCACCAAAAATACAGTGTTGTATTCGGTATTTGTGCAAAAAAATCCAACTCTACTCAAAAAGTACCAAAAGTTGCAACTGTTTTTGCAACAGAGTTTGTCGTGTTTTACACGTTTACGATTGGTCGCATGAGATTTTATGGAGTTAATAAATCTAAAGTTATTTGGAAATCATCAAATTATTTATTTTTTTTCATTAGACACTTTTTTAACAAAAAGTAAGATTGATACCATGATACAAAAATGTATCCCAGTGTGTAAAATATACCAATATGAGCAAAGAGGGGACGATATCTCATATGAGAAATTGTAAAAGTGTAACACGCGACTTTATTAGTTATTTTGTATGTATACGTAAACAAACATCAGCTGACAGTTTATACCCACGAAAAGCTAAGTGTAACCAGCAAAGATTAACCCACTGGATCTATTAAACCCAGTGGGTTAACCTTCAATAGTGTAACCGGGGTATTAAATAAATTCAAAATAAACCAAAATGGGTAACAGCTCATTTAGACTAGCCATAAATCCTCAACTGGATTTAATAAATCCAGTACAAATCTCATTGCATTTAGATATACCTTTTGGAGGATTTAAATTTCAATCAGCTGATTTTTGTTCATAGCACAATTACCAAGGTAGATGCATCAGTCCATCCGATCGAATTTGAAATGTCAGAAGAAGATGTTGTAAATTGAACTCGTCTCAAAAAACATACGGCAAATTACAAATTTATTGTTTAATATTGAAAATTTTAGCACATTTGCTACTAATGCTAACTAATGAGCAAATAAAGAATTATTTTATCGTTTAAACATTGCAAATATTTGTCTTGGTTGATTAAAATCATCTTTGTATATCAAATCTAATTTATTTTTTTCGTATCGTTTACAAATTTTGACATTTTTAATGATTTTTGTAATAGCAATTCACCGATGCATATACCTTGTTTCTTGTCCCAGCTTGCAACTTTTTGTATTTTCTAGCAACATGTTGCAAAAAACAGAGTTGTATACGAGGATTTATGCCGGATTTAAAATAAATCCACCCAATACGAGGATTTATTTTTGTATGGGAAATCTGGTAGATTTTGACCGGATTTAGCAAATAAAACTTGATAATGCACTAAATCCGGCTCATGAAGTCATATCTAAATGACCCATAAGTTTAACCATGTTATGCCAAGTTTACACTTGCGCTCTAAAATCCACTGGATTTCACGAAATCCTGAAATACATCCCGGTGTTTACACTTATTTTTTTGTTGATTTCAAACATACCACAATGATCAAGGTAGATGCCTATGCGTAGCTGATCGAACATGAATTTTCAAAACAAGTTGTTGTAAATTGAATTAGTCATCAAAAATATACGACAATATAGAACTTTACAACTTTATTTCGAAAATTATCGTAAAATTATCTATATATCGTATTAATTGTGTATAGTAAGTAATAACAAATGAAAAAGTAAAAAATGATTTTATCGTTGAGACATCATAATAATAAATTTTGATGGATAAAAGTTGTGTTCAGAACTTGCAGTAGTTTTCCCGATTAGTGCTAAAAATGCTTTCCCGTACTCCGAAGTTTAGCAAGACTTGCACTTCTCTTTAAACAAAAACAGCGCCGAATAACACCCTATTCTCCTGTTTTTTGCCGTACAATTTTGGCATAGTAGAAACTAGCAACATGTTCATTATCATCTAAATACGATAGCCGATACGTTGATTTGCTGCAGTTTTTGCAATTTCCGTAATTTTTTCGTTCCATTATTTTTTAAGAAATTTGTATGGGGAATCAATTTTTGACAATTCGCTCTTTTTTCTAACATTACCATTAAAAAAAGTACAATAACACACTGAAAAATAGCATTGTGACAAAGTACTAAATAAAATGATACTAAAATTTGTTGTTGCATCAATTGACCATCTACCTTGTTTATTGTGATACGTGAAAAGTGTTGCAACTTTTGGTACTTTTTCAGGCAATAACAGGGTTGTATATCATGTGTACTGCGATTTCGATGTTGATTTCGCTGAAATCACGAAATGAGATGATTTCATTTTTGTATGCGAAATCATGATAATTTTTGCTTGATTCCGCGCGAAATCACGAAACGCCTTCGAAATCACGAAAAGACGCCGAATGTAAACCAAACATTAATTCGACCATTCCCTTGGTGTGAATGAGCACTCCTATTATTTTGAACACAGCTGTAAATACAACAACCCAATAGAAAGTGTCTTCGAGACAACATTGATGAATCGTGCACGACATAGCCAATTCGTTCACGACTCTTTGCAGACAGCCCTTTGGGATTGTTGACGACATTTTCACACAAGTGTCCGCCTATTCATGCACGACAACTTGGGCGACAGGGTAAGCGAAGTTGTCATCGGTGACAATGTACATGACACTGTCTTGCAGATAGTCGTTGATGACAACTTTACAGGCGCTGTCTTGCAATAAGTCGTTGACGACAGTTTTAAAGACACTGTCTTGCAATAAGTCGTTGACGACAGTTTTAAAGACACTGTCATGCAATGAGTCGTTGACGACATAATGCCATATTTTCTCTTCAGTGATAAATGACCGCAGTTCCTCCAATAACCCCATTTAAAAAGAAAAGAAACAATTTTTTGAATATATAATAATGCATATAAATATAATTAAAGTAAATAAAGTAAATTCAAACATTGTATTTTTCAAAGAGTATATAATTAATAATAATTATAATGGTAACATAGTTATAATAAAAATTAAAACAAATAGTAATAATTATAAAATTGGTAATATTTTTCAATTTTTGTTTTCTGTTAATGTTTTTCTAGAATTTGTTTTGTTAATAGTGTTTTTAATTCGTTTTAATGAGTTTCTAAGTTGACATAAATAGTCTTCGTATGTGAGTCCTTCACTTTTAACAGCATCTGTAAAGAAAAAAAAACAGTAATAAGGAGAATTAGTAATGCATAAATTCTGTTACTAAGCCCATAATATTATGTATTTACCATAGACGCTGCATAAAAAATTTCCATATTGGTTTAAAGGTTTCTTGTTTTTTATTCCATCAACATTATATGCCATTATAATTTCTTTTCCCAGAACTTTATCAATATTTTTAATTGAATATTGTAGAATTTTCCTGATGACACCGATCTGTAAAATATAATAAGTATTTTTATTCGGAAACGCTTATACTAAGTTTAAAATTAATACATACTACTTCTTTTTTTCTGTCTGCAAATGATTTTCGACCTCCTTTAACTTTTCTTCCGTACAAATTGTAAACTGGCAAAACTTCAACATTATTATTGTCCTCTGCCTAATAGAAGTCTTTTTGATTAAATTGTTTTCCTCGAACTCTTTTTAAATAATCCCGACTTTTTCGAGAAATTTCTCGCCGCAAAGATCTTTTAGATGACATAATGAAATGTTGTAAATATTATTTAGTTTTACTTACGTTCTTTTATAATCTGTATATTTATTCACTTTTATTTATATAAACACACGTTTAATATGTATATTCAATAGCTAGGCAAGAACCGAATTGAAAATAACAAAAAAAAAAAAAATAGTTTTAATTTTCTATTAATATTGCATAGCATGCTGCTTTCATACAGTTTTGAATTGGTATCGTTTTTTTTTTTGTTTTGCACGACACATTGCAAGACAATGTCTTGCAAATTGTCACCTATTCGTCATAAAAGTGGTAATAAATTTAAAAGTTCGCTTTTTTGAAAAATTTCTTGGGTTCTTTGCCAAGACACACTGCAAGACATTGTCATTCAACTTGTCGTTCATGACAATTTCGGAAATTTCGTTAACGAATCGTGCACGAATATGTCTTCGAAGACTCGATTTTCTAAGGGGAAGATAAGACATTTTTTTACTATCATTCTTCAGTGAATGGCTTTTGAATTTAACATAATGTTATATTACGATATGGTGATATAACATTTTTTTCTTTTATACATTTTTACGTATTTAACCGAATTTACCGATCCAATTGACATAGAATTATTCTTGAATAGATCCTTGGATTCATAAATTTCGTTTCTGATACCATTACATGAAATGTTCCTCCTTGCTTGCGATTTTGAATTAACTGCAACCATGGTTTAATAAAAAAGGTTAGCCAAAGCTTTATGTCAATTTAAATTTTTTCATTCCAGTATTCCTAAAACTTCAAAACAATATACACAAACTGTGTATGTGTGTGTGGTGTTTGAATAATATGTCAAACAATTTTAAAAACAATCGAATTCAATGATTTTTAAAATTATTTTTCAACATTTGTATGGAAATAATTCGTCAGGTTACCATTGAAACAAACATTTTATCATAGCCACAACTTGATTATGCGGAGAAACATTGGTCCTTCATTCATTTTTCGCGATTTTTATAAAATGCTCAAAATTGGTGTTGTAAACAAACCCACTTGTTGCTTAATTTCGAAGTTTTAGGAATTCAGGAAAAACAAGGGTTCTATAGATTTTTTTCATTTAAATCTACCTCTTTACTTATACCATGACTGCAACCTGTTAAGGGTAATGTTTCTATACAAAGTTTCGTAAACATTTTTTGTTGCATGCATTTTGTCTAGTCTTAGTTGTATTTATGTCTTTGCCACAATCAAAGACATAAAATATAACAAGATGTGACATTTACATTGCTACTATACATCGGCAGATGGTGCTGGAGGTCTAACATAATGTTATGTTCCAATATGGTGACATAAAATTATGTTATACTTGTTTTTTTGCCGCCGTGTTCTGTTAGTTGTATGTTATACACAAACACCCTCTATGGTTTAATAGCAAAATTGAACTGCATTATGCACTATGTCCAATCTTTACAGTTCTATGTCTTTGATTGTGGCAATATTGGAACATAACATTATGTAAGACCTCCAGAACCATCTACCGATGTATAGTAGCAATGTAAATGTCCCATCTTGTTATATTTTATGTCTTTGCCACAATCAAAGACATAAAATATAACAAGATGGGACATTTACATTGTTACTATACATCGGCAGATGGCGCTGGAGGTCTAACATAATGTTATGTTCCAATATGGTGACATAAAATTATGTTATACTTGTTTTTGTTGCCGTCGTGTTCTGTTAGTTGTCTGTTATACACAAACACCCTCTATGGTATAATAGTAAAATTGAACTGCATTATGCACTACAAAGACATAGAACTGTAAAGATTGGACATAGTGCATAATGCAGTTCAATTTCACTATTAAACCATAGAGGGTGTTTGTGTATAACAGACAACTAACAGAACAAGACGGCAACAAAAACAAGTATAACATAATTTTATGTCACCATATTGGAACATAACATTATGTTAGACCTCCAGCGCCATCTGCCGATGTATAGTAGCAATGCAAATGTCCCATCTTGTTATATTTTATGTCTTTGTGCACTATGTCCAATCTTTACAGTTCTATGTCTTTGCCACAATAAACCATTCACTGTAAAGTAGTAACACACCGGAAAATGTCAAAACAAGTTTGAAAGTGAGCAGCAAAAAACGGCGAGCGTCGATTTTTTTTGCAAACAAAAACGAAAATTCATTTGCTAAACGACGCTTTTCATTTTTTTCATTTTGTATTTCATCACAAAGCCTACAAGGAGTTTTGAAGTAAAAATTAGATTTTGTTACAGAAAAACATAAAACATGCCGAAGGTCGCAACGAAAAAGGCTGGAGGCGCCAAAAAAGCCGCTGCAGGGGCGAAAAAATCCAAATTGTACAACATGCCTGAAAAGATAAAGGAGGGTACAATTTTAACAGACATGATGAAAGGTGAATGGAAAATAGGACCTTCAATTGGCACTGGTGGTTTTGGGGAAATTTATTCCGCATGCAAGCCAGGAGAAAATAAATACGAATATGTTGTAAAATGTGTAAGTACCAACAACGCCAACGATTGATTCATGGGTATATTTTATGTGAATGTTCTCTGTCGCAACCTAGGAACCCCATGACAATGGACCCTTATTTGTTGAAATGCATTTCTATATGCGTAATGCAAAATTGGATGATGTACGTCGCTTCCAGAAGGAACATGGACTCAAAAGTTTTGGAATGCCTTATATGGTTGGTAATGGCTCGGCAGAAATTAATGGCCTTAAACATCGTTTTATTGTTATGCCACGTTATGGCTCGGATGTGGCCAAACATTTTCTTAACAACGATCGTAGACTTCCAGAGGGTACTTGCTATCGTTTGGCTCTCCAAATGTTGGATGTTTATGAATTTATACATGGTTCCGGTTATGTACATGCCGATTTAAAGGCGGCCAATATCTTACTGGGCTATGGACCAAAACAACAACATCAAGCATATTTGGTGGACTTTGGTTTGGCTTCACGCTTCACCACCAAGGACTTCAAACCAGATCCCAAGAAAATGCACAATGGCACAATTGAATATACATCACGAGATGCGCACTTGGGCGTACCCACAATGAGAACGGATATGGAAATTTTGGGTTATAATTTAATTGAGTGGTTAGGTGCGGAACTGCCTTGGGTTAGGGATAAGTTATTGGCAAATCCTGTAAAAGTCCAAAAATCCAAGGAGGAATTTATGTCCAGCATTGCAGAGAATTTAAAAAAGATATTCCCGTCCGCTGTACCCGAAGCTGTATTGGAATATATGAAATATGTATCAAAAATGGAATATAATACCACACCGGATTATGAGAAATGTCGTAAAATATTCCAAAATGCTTTAAAAGTATTGAAATTTCCCAATTCTGGTGATTTAGATTTCAAAATGAAGTCAAGCGCCAAAAATTCAGAAATGCCCTCAACAAGTAAAGCTAAAGCTGCCACAGTGAAATCGAATGCCAAAAAAACAGCTCCTGTGGAGTCAAGTGAATCCGAAAATGAGGCCATTGATGCCAGCGATGATGATGATGGTGATGTTGTATTTGATGCAAAGAGACCCATTAAGAAGGAACCAAAGAGCTCCAATCTTAAAACGACAAGAGATAAACTAACACCCAAGTTAACGCCAAAACGTAATCCCAGATCGACACCGAAAGGTACCTTGAACATATCTCCAGTTCAATTAAATTCATCTTTGAAAAGAAAATCCTTAGATGTATCCAAATCTCCAGAGTCATCACCCTCACCTAAAAAGCGGACAAAACTAAATGGATCCATAACCAATTCGGCAAAAAATCGTAGCCGTCGTTCACCATTAAAAAGATCATCACCCGGTGGTCACAATACATCTTCAACATCTTCGCCTCGTCTAAGAAGTACTCCTATGAATGCCAAGGCCAGTATTCGTATGTCACCAGCTATTACAATGTCCTCATCGCGTTCGGGTAAAACCATCATTAACGATAAATTAACACCAAATAAAAAACCAACCAAAACATATGAATTTAATTTTGAATTAGATGTAAGCATGGATGCCAATGTCATTGTTAATGTGAAACGTAAAAAGAAACCATTACAACCGGCAACCGAAGAAAATGCTGCCGCCACTATGTCCAGTAGCAACAGATCAACACCTTTGGGTAAAACGAATAGCTCTACGCCTGTAACTAGAGTTAATGTACGTAAAGTCGGTACTGGTGGTGATGAGAGTCCACGAACACCTGCGGTTACCGTAAAGAAATCACGTCGAGTACACCGATCACCATCGTAAATCAGTGTGGACTGTTTGTTGTTTAGCATTCCTTTTCATTCATCGAACAATTGTATTTTTATTTTACTATTTTTTATATATTCAAAGCATTTCACTCATTGTTCTATTTAGATTTTATATTGCCAAACTGTTGAAGTGTCGAATAGCGACTTTATTGTCTATTATTTGTTATTTTTCTCCACACCATCTATTATATTTAAAATAATCGCCGGAACACATTTATTTTACTTCAACTTAAACATTTTTGTACTTGTTGTATACGTTCAGAACATGAAAATAATAAATGATATTCTTCAAAACATTTCTTGGAAGAGTTTATTGATTTATTATTTTATGGGCATACCCCCAGGCTACGTCTGTGGCTTTTTTACAGCTTTGGGCAACTCCGGAAGGAGTTTACCGATATATTCCATCTTCAAATTTCATTTAAGTGTGCGAACAAGTTTTTTGACTTCCTGATTCATTGGAAAGAGAAAAATAAAATAATTTAATTCAGTTGATTTAACCCTCTTCAATGTAGTAATAACTGCCGGAGGTTCGGTCCACTTTGGGTTCCACTCGCCTAAAGTTTGAAATCAATGCAGAGTCCTTTTTCCTAACAATGAATTTCCTTTTCTTTGCTACCCAACATACGTGTGTCATAAACAAATCATGGTAAATACAAATCTATAAAAAAAAAAATTATTTCAAAATATTTTATACAAATACATATGTATACTTGGTGGCTATTGATTACTTAATTCTAAAAAATGCCAGTCAAAATGGAATTCCAAAGTATTTTTGCCAGAATTCCATTCCAAAGTTTTTTTGTGTAGACATGCATCATAAAATTATTTACTTGATTTCCGTTTACTATCATGATGTTTAGAAGAAGACGATGAAGATTTAGTTTTGCTTGATGACGACGATGACGAGGAGGAATGTTTTTTAGAAGATGATGAAGAAGACGACGAACTTGGTGCAGTAAGAGATGAAGAAGATATTTTACTGCTAGTACCCAGTGAAGATCGTTCTTCTTTACTGTGACTTTTTGAAGAACTCTTACCACTGGTACCGGTGGTAGTAGCTTGTTCCATTTTGTAAAATGGTGAAGATGAATTCGATGAGGAAGATGAACGAGATGATGTCGCTGATGACTTTGATTTAATTGAAGCCACTGAGGTAGCAATTAGCGGCATTGGTTCATCTGGTATTACCACAACATGACCACTGGTTTTACTGGATGTAGGTTTGGTTGTACAATTATCACACTGCCAATTGTGGCCTTGATCTTCCGATGCCTCTTCATCGGTTATTGGTGGTTTGTGACATTCCTGATGATAAAGAGCTCCACAGCGTGAACATTCAATCAAACGATTTGCGGCTGTAAACATCATTTCACCGCAAACGCAACAATTTAAATCACCAAACTCCTTTAGATTGGCCTCATCCTCAGCTGTGGTCGATAACATACCGCCACCAGCTCCTCCACCACCAACACCGCTTGCAGCATCATCCGAAATAGTATCAGGAGAATCTGAAATGGTCTTGGCGGGGGAATTTACAAGATTGATAACTTCTTCTGTTTCAACAGGTTGAGGTGGTGGTGTCACTGCTCTGCCGGGAAAGTTTGCTTCGTCGTCCAGCTGTTTTTTACTCATATTACTCGACAAAGTCTTGTCAGCTCCATAACGTTTTTTGATTTCTTCATCGAGTAGTAATCTTAATTCTGTTGCCGAATTGGCATGGGAAGATTGTAGAAGGGTAACAGCTTTCTTGAGTAGGGCTTCAATTTCTGCGGTAGAAGACATTAGGAAATGAATAGTTTTATTTGGAATCTATTAGAATTGTGCCGTTTAGGTTTCGTTTCAACGTATATAGCAAATAATCGGAATCAGCTGTTATCAGTGTTGTGTTGATAACTCTTTATACAGTGCTATGTTTTTGAGTGTTTTTTGGATGCTTATGATCAGCTAGCTGCGGAGTCAGCCTCAAACCGAAAAGACATCCAACGTTTCAGAAAAGCTGGGGCTCAATTCTGTTTTTATGAAAAAGTGAAATGAAAACCTTTATAAAGGAAAAAACTGTCAAATGAAAAAAAATATAAAGAAAATATTTTTCATTTCAAATTTTTATAGAACTAGAATCCGGCCCCTGGGCGTCATTTCTGATAAAAGAATAAAGAAAAATTCGATCTATGTTGCCCTTGCTCTTTTCTCAGAAATGAAAGCCCATCTTTACTGAAACATTGGTTGTGTTTTCGGCTTTAAGGGCCTGTTTCAATATGTATGTCAAAAGAAAATGAATGCGAACAAAAAACACCTAGGCCCATTATTACATCCTTTTTGTAGTTAAATTTTGGCCGGTATCGGACAGATAAACCGTTTTTGGTTCTTACATGTTTCCTTTAATAATAAGTGTCAGATAAATTAAAAGGAACTTTGTGTTCCTTTTCAAATTTAAACTGCGCCCGATAGTATGCTGCACCAAAAGCAGGAAAAAATTGTCAGCAAATTCAAATCAACCAATCAGATTTGAGTAAATTTTTATGTATACAGATTTTTTTGCTTGATATTGCCATATTTTTACAAAATATTACATTTAGTTTAAATGCGAACTTTATTCTTTAATTTTCTTAAAGTAAGGTATAACTAAAATGGACATTAACAACAAGATGTAAGAACGGGCCCTAATGTACATCGAAATAGAAATAAATATATAAAATGTCGTATGGAATTTGACACTAACGTTACAACCCACTTCAGTCAGCTGTGTATTGCTGTTACCACAGTTTATACAGTTGGCCATTCAGAGTTCTGTTAACAACATTTGACAACAAACATAATAGATTGTTCATTATTGTGATTTGATTTCCTTTGTATTTTATGTATTTGACAGCAAACTAAATAGTCAGGGCTAACTAGTTTGGGCTGAATGGCCAACTGTATAAACTGTGGCTGTTACCTTTTATTGTTCTACCATGCCTTAAGGCCAGCGTACATAAGCTGCCTTGCCTGATTGCCTTGATTTGAATTTGCTGACAATTTCTTCTTGCTTTTGGTGCAGCATACTATCGGGCGCAGTTTGAACTTTAAAAGGAACACAAAGTTCCTTTTAATTTATCTGACACTTATTATTAAAAGAAACATGTAAGAGCAAAAAACGGGTTATCTGTCCGATACCGGCCAAATTTTAACTACAGAAAGGATGTAATAATGGGCCTAGGGATATATATTTTTTGCGACGAGCCGCACAATAAAACACCGCTTATGTCCAATTTACATTAGCAACTTTTTCGTCATTTGAAGCTGTTTCGTCATTTATTTGCTAAAACAGGCAACATTTTGCGTCATTTACCAGACAAAAATAAATGACGATAGCTACGTCATTTATTCTAAAGCTGGGTACACGTTGTCAGTTTTGAATGACAGCTTTGTTGTTGCTTGCTAGTGTGGCCGTTCATTTTTGTCATTCATCATGCAACCACAAAATGTTTTGTGGTTGCTGGACGGTTTGATAATTATCGATAATTGCGAAATATCGACATTCAAAACTGACAATGTGTACCCAGCTTAAACAACGCACGAAAACACCATACTATTATAAGCAGCCCTGTTTTTTTTGTCATAAACTACCAAAAAATACAACTGCTTTATGATGTCTTTGTTTGTTTGTGTGTGTTGTAGAAAAACAAAAATACTCAAACGATGACAAAAGTGAAAATAAATGTTTATAAAACTTGCAAAATTATATTTTTTTGTTTTTAGAATTAATTTAAGTTATTCGATACACATTTGTGTTGTGAAATTACTATTTCTCTGAATAAATATATTGTGTGCGTGTGTTTGTGTTATTGTATAAGTGTGTATGTGCGATTGTGTGAACCAGCTTCTCCTTTTTAATGAATTTCTAGCGACCCCAAACATTTTTGCAAGAATTCTGCTTTTTGAGAGAAATTATGCATTTAGTAGAATGATGTGGAAACATCCAAATTGAAAATGTAACGAATTTTCATTCATGTTTTCCAAAATATTCAATCAAATGTGAAAAAATATTAGTTTTTTAAATTCAAATAATTTATAGACATTTCTTTATTTTGTTTACATATACGTTTGACACTAACATTACAAAAACAAATTTCTATGTAGTTGTTGTTGAGTTGTATTTTTTGTAGTATTTACTTTACCTTATATTTGTTCTACCATGGCTTTAAGGTTATATTATGCCAAGTTTACACAAGCGCTCCAAAATCCACTGGATTTCACGAAATCCTGAAATACACCCCGGAGTTTACACTTATTTTTTGTTGATTTCAAACATATCACAATGATCAAGGTAGATGCATATGCGCAGCTGATCGAACATAGATTTTCAAAACAAGTTGTTGTAAATTGAATTTATCATCAAAAATATACGACAATATAGAACCTTACAACTTTATTTGGAAAATTATCGTAAAATTATTTATATATAGTATTAATTGTGTATAGTACTAACAAATGAAAAAGTAAACAAAATGATTTTATCGTTAAGATATCATAATAATAAATTTTGATAGATAAAAGTTGTGCTCAGAACCTGCACAATATTAGTACTTGCAGTAGTTTTCCCGTTTAGTGCTAAAAATGCGTTCCCGTACTTCGAAATCTAGCAAGACTTGCACTTCTCTTTAAACAAAAATAGCGCCGAATAACACCCCCTTCTCCTGTTTTCTGCCATACAATTTTGGCCTAGTAGAAACTAGCAGCAAGCTTGTTCATTGGCATCTAATATGATAGCTGATACGTTGATTTTGACATTTATGCTGGGGTTTTTGCAATTTCCTACATTTTTCCGTTCCCGTATTTTTTAAGAAATTTGTATGGGGAAGCAATTTTTGACAATTTGCTCTTTTTTCTAACATTACCATTAAAAAAGTACAGGAAAGCAATGAAAAATAGCATTGTAGCAAAGTAATTTAATATTTTTTCACATTGTTTACAAATTTTGATTCTAACATTTTTTTGTGGCAGCAATTGACCATCTACCTTGTTTATTGTGATACATGAAAAGTGTTGCAACTTTTGGTACTTTTTTAGGCAAAAGCAGGGTTGTATATCATGTGTACTGTGATTTCGATGTTGATTTCGCTGAAATCACGAAATGAGATGATTTCATTTTTGTATGCGAAATCATGATAAATTTTGCTTGATTCCGCGCGAAATCACGAAACGCCTTCGAAATCACGAAACGACGACGAATGTAAACCAAGCATTACACCAGCATCGATCTCGTATGTTCTGACACTTCTTTTTATCCATACCGCAATCTTTATATTTGGCATTTTCAATTCTACTTTTATGCTTTGTTTACATTTACGAAATCCACTCGATTTCAACTGTCAATTCCTTTGCGTATACGTCAAATGAAAACTCATCTGAAATCAATTGGATTTCATTTGACGTTTAAGCAATGGATTTGACAGTTGAAATCGAGTGGATTTCGTAAATATAAACGTAGCATTAGTTTTTTCCATGGTTTAATAAGAAAGGTTAGCTAAAACTTTCTGTCAACTTAAATTTTTTCTTTCGACTGTTCCTAAAACTTCATAACAATATACACAATCTGAGTATATGTGTGTGCTGTTTGAATAATATGCCAAACTATTTTAAAAACTATAGAATTCAATGATTTTTAATTTGTTTTTTAGTACATTTGTATGGAAGAAATTGGTCAGCTTTGCATTGAAACAAACATTTTATCACATCCACAACTCGATTATTTAAAGAAACCTTGACACTTCATTAATTTTTCGCGTTTTTTACAAAATGCTCAAAAATGGTATTGAAAACAAACCATGGCACAATAATAAGTCCCAATTTACATTAGGCGAGTTTACTTGCGGCAATTGTCAGTTTGTAGGTGAGAGAGGGTGCTGAGAGGCAAAGGGTTACCATATGCCTCACCTCTCTCTCCTACAAAATGACAATTGCCGCAAGTAAACTCGCCTAATGTAAATTGGGACTAATACCCCGGTTACACTATTGAAGGTTAACCCACTGGGTTTAATAGATCCAGTGGGTTAATCTTTGCTGGTTACACTTAGCTTTTCGAGGGTATAAACTGTCAGCTGATGTTTGTTTACGTATACATACAAAATAACTAATAAAGTCGTGTGTTACACTTTTACAATTTCTCATATGAGATATCGTCCCCTCTTTGTTCATATTGGTATATTTTACACACAGGGATACATTTTTGAATCATGGTATCAATCTTACTTTTTGTTAAAAAAGTGTCTAATGAAAAAAAAATAAATAATTTGATGATTTCCAAATAACTTTAGATTTATTAACTCCATAAAATCTCATGCGACCAATCGTAAACGTGTAAAACACGACAAACTCTGTTGCAAAAACAGTTGCAACTTTTGGTACTTTTTGAGTAGAGTTGGATTTTTTTGCACAAATACCGAATACAACACTGTATTTTTGGTGGATTTGTGCCGGATTTAAAATAAACCCAGTCATGAGAGGATTTAATTTTTGTATGGCAAATCTGGTCAGATTTGACCAGATTAAGCAATAAATCCTCATAAAGTGGGTTAACCCGGCAAAAAACTGTAGTGTAACCGCACTATAAGGTACAGCGCCAAAAACAGCTGATTTTCAGACTTAAGCGGGGTACACACGATCAGTTTTGACTGTCGATTTTTCGGAAATATCGATAAATGTCAAACTGTCCAGCAACCACAAAATATTTTGTGGTTGCCTGATGACTGACAAAAATTAGCGGTCACACTGGCAAGCAACCGATTATTTGAGCAAAACTGACAGTCAAAACTGATCGTGTGTATCCCACTTTACAAAATGTAAACAAGCAATTCACAGCAATGCCTTATTGTGATCAAATTTGACGTTTGGTATAATTTGATGTAACACCTTCTTATTTCACCATGAAACAAACCCACTTGTTGCTTTTGTGTTTACTAATATTGACGTTTTAGGAATTAATTAAAAGAAGGGTTCTATAGATTGTTTTCATTTAAATTCACCTCTTTACTTATACCATGTTTTTTTCGTTCACACAGCATGTGCATTTTCGTCTGACATAACCTATATACATGGTTCAATTATTAGAAGGTTGGGCAGGTTCATGAAATTATAAAAAAACAACTCTGATGCCGGTTTGCTTATAACTTCAAATGACTAATATCAAATGCAACAGGTTTTGTTTATTTGAACTATTGTCAAATATTTATATTGAAATATTTTATGTATGTATGTCCACGTTTAGGTACAGTCCCATATAACACGAATTGTCGCTTTTAGGAATTTAGCATGTATAAGCCCAATTTGGCGTTGTAATTTGGGATTTTGTATTTGCAGAGGTTAAACCACATTTCTACCAAAAGTTGTTTATAAAGTCCACCTTATAGTATAGCCCTCATATAATGGTACCTGCAAATTTTAGTTCAGAAAACTTGACGGTGGAGGATATAAACGTTTGGCCCGGCCTAGTGGATACTGAGCTCACCGTGGTGCCACCTTGGGAGCTACCTTTAACATCCGTTAACGGGAGTGAGCTAACAAGTTTACTCATAAGAACGTTAAAAATTTGTGTTGGGCATTGTATTAGCCCAATGTCCAACACCCATCCCTCCAAAAGATCGTACTAGAAAAACAAGGAAACGGAAAACAACCCCCTTGACGACCTCGGAAATGTTTTATGGATCATAAACAGCGAATCTGCACCTGTAATGTTCGGACTTTTTATAGAAAGTGCAGTTTACTCTTTGGCAGGTCTTGAAAAATACAAGATCGATATTACTACCATACAGGAAATACGATGGATTGGGATTGTCACAACAACACCCAAAGGGCTCTGATATCCAGCTTTACACCAGTGATTGAAAGACTTGCTACAATTCGCATAGAAACAACATTTTTCAGCATCAGTTTTATTTGTGCTCATGCATCCACAGAGGACAAGGACGAACAGAACAAAGATATATTTTATGAGCGCTAAGAAGAAACGTATGACTGTTGTCCTGCCCACGACATTACATTTATTTTATGCGATTTTAACGCCGAAATTGCAAAAGAGAATAACTTTGGCCCAGCAGTCCGAAAATTCAGTTTCCCCAGTGAAACTTCTGACAAAGGAATCAGGTTGATAGACTTCGCAGACGCAAAAAACATGGTACTTAGCAGTACCAGATTTAAGAGTCTCGCCATTCATCGTTCCGAGGAGCTAACATGGACTCGGATCACCATATTGTTGCAGCAATGGTACGTGCTACATATCCGATTAAAGGTTGCAAATAAAATACGAACAGACACAACACGGAAGTTAGACAGAAGCTGCACACACAACACAGAGCCACAGCATATTCCACTCATCCGGCCCAATTGTTTAATGAAAGTATGTTTTAAAAATTGTACATTTTCTATATTTATTTTTGTTTGTATCCAATTTGATCTTGTTTGTATCCCATTTGATTTGTCAACTCTGTCAAAACTGTTTTGACGCAATAGGAGGACTTCAGGAAAAAATTGTAATCAGATGTTTGCTGTGCCCTACCTTGTAATGATTGTACCATGGTACAATAATTCTTAGGTAGGCCACAGCTAACAGCTGATTACATTTTTTTTTTTGTTATGGCTTAATCTGTCAAAACCGTGTTGACATGCAGAGTTGATATTTATTATTGATCAAAAAATTCAACTCTGTTTTGTTTTCATTTCAACATTTCGTTCTTCTTCTTCTTTGTTTACTCATCCGTTATCATTCATCAAAACAATTTTGACGTTTTAAGCCATAGCGACAAGGTTGTATTTTTTTGGCGATTCTCATACCTGGCCTACCTATGAGTTATTGTACCATGGATTGTACCATGACCTATATATGTAAACAGCATAATGTTAAAAACCTAACAACCACTTTTTGTTTAGCTAAAATGTCTAATCACACTCACTTTTTTATTTTCTGTACCCACTTTCTTCGTTTTCTTGGTTGAATTGTCCTTTTTTCATCAATTTATTTACCAACTGCACACGAAAATACATAAAGCGGGGTACACACGATCATGGGCCTAATTATGTGATTCGATATCGAGTTGTTTCGACCTGAGTACTCAATGTTGGGATGACAACATTCGTTATCGAGTAAAATTATCGAGTAATTGAGCATAAATTTGCGAGTACTTTCTCGAGGCCAAATTACCTATCGTAAACAAATAAAAAGAACAATTTCTTATTGTCTTTTTGTTTAAAATGTAAAAATTATTGTTTGTTGTCGTTTTATAGAAGAAAAAAGATTTAAGTAAATAATTGGCAGCATTTTTTACACAATATAACAAATTGGGAAAAGTCCTTTGCAGTCGTGTTTAGAAATTGTGATAAATTTAGAATTAAAATGCATGCAATCATTAACCAAAAATTAGTGTTTGCAGTCGTTAAAAAAATAAGTTAAAAAATAAGCATTTCTGCTAAACAGAAAACAAAATATTTAATATTAATAGCCATTGTTTTATAAGTGAAGTACATTTTAAACATTTCATCCCCCGTTGTTTACCAAAGGAAATATTCTCTCAGAGAGGCTAATGCAAAACACCAACAAACTCTCTCTCATTTATTTTGAGAGAGGATTATTAAGGTAGATGTATTAGCAATCTGTTACAACAATGTCAAAAAGATTTTGCAAGAATTAATAATTTTCTTTTTTTCTTAGCACAACTTCATTCCGAAATTATTATTTAATGTATTGTTCAACAAATTCCACAATTATTTACATTTTACATTCATAATTTTGTTTCTTTAGTTCTTACTTTCAAACAAACACCATTTTTTTACATCTACCTTCATAATATTCCCTAAAGAAACCTAGGTTTTCATAGTTCGATTACCGGTTACTCTCGAAACATTCGATCAACGATTTCGATCGAATCTCGTCATGCCTCTTTTTTATCGTGTCGAAATCTTTTTCACGAGCAAATACTCGATCGAATCGAATCACGTAATTAGGCCCCAGTTTTGATTTTCGATTTTTCGTAAATATCGATAAATGTCAAACCGTCCAGCAACCACAAAAAATGAACGGACACACTGGCAAGCAACCGATTATTTGAGCAAAAATGGCAGTCAAAACTGATCGTGTGTACTCCACTTAAAGGAATAAGGAGCACATCGAACATTGGTGGCGTCGTTTTTTTATTGTGATAGCTAATACAATTTTGTTTTTCAAAATAGTGTGGCTTAATCCCATTGTTGTTGTTTTATTATTTTAAAACAACTAATTTATTAGTGGAAAAAGGTTGGCATTGTTCGCCATGGGGTAAGGCAAGGAAGACTAGTTTCGATTCACGCCACTGGAGGAGCACTCTAAATGAAAAAAATACATATGAGTTCCCACAACATTTTGATAGATGATGTTTTTTGAAGGGGTCTCACTACGTGTACAGCATGGTACAAATACACAGGTAGCCGCATCAGCAATTGTTGGCAACATAAGATGTCAAGATTTGACATCAATTCAATGCAATTGACACATTATGTTACCATCAGCTGGCATGATAATGCTACCTGTATTATTGTACCATGGTGTACAGCATGTAGATGAAACAAGTAAAAATGTATCAGGCTTTGCCGACAGAGATATACCCTCAGCCTATGTGGATTGAAATACTTTTTTTCCAAAAAAAAAAAAAAAAAAAAACTTTTCAAAATTTTTGCCGACAAAAGTATGGATAGGATTAAAGCTAAAAAATTTCCGGGGATATCGATAGATAGGGCTTTTTTTATCACACTAGCCTGCGAAATACATAATATAGTTATATTCGGTAATATATTCGGTCCCTGCAGTCACTACATATGGTGCCATAGGGTTTTTTTTACAACTTTCGGGCTGTTTTCTAAAGAAGTTGGACTTGCCCCTGAAAAAAATTTACTGCCGTAATTGAGGCAGCGAATGCAAGTTGCTTCAACAAAAATCAAAGTGATTCGAGAGCAGGTAATAAATGGTCTGTTCCTTTACTTTTAAAAATGGTAACAGTGGCAAAAAATGGTAAAAGTTGTGAACTGCTCCCATATAAATTGCGTGATTTTTAAAGTAAAGGAACGCTTGGCAGGTTAAAAATGGTAAGAAATGGTAACCTCAGGTACGTAAAGGAACAGAGCAAAAGTGAGTTTATCTATCTTATTTTGTGTGGGAGGTACCCGAAGGAGTGGACCAATATAGTCCATATTTAAACCTGATCTATATCTGGTAGATATTTAAGGATGTGTAAAGTATGGACCAAATCGGTCACTCCCATCAAGAGTTATCGTGTGCTTAAACTTTTGTGGGGGAGGTATCTGAAGGAGTGGACCGATATGGCTTATCTTCGAACTTAAACTAAGTTTGCACAAAATATTACAAAGACCAAATTGTGGACCAAATCGGCAGATACGTTCGAGAGTTATCTTGCGCTCCAACCACTACACACGGTGTCATAGGGCTTTTTTTGTACCTTTTAGGCTATTTTCTCAGGAAGTATGGACTTGCCCCTGATGAAGCTTATACCGCTATATGGGGGGAGGTGAATGCAAGTTGCTACAACAAAAATCAAAGCGATTCATGAACGGGTCTTAAACTGAACTTATCGTGTAAAGTGTACATAAGTGTTCGTGACAATTGCATTTGTGGATATTAAACCCAGCGTTTACACATGCCAGTGACAGTTAGAAAAATTCAATACATACACAATATTTTACTACCACAATTACATTTTTTGAATTGTCGACTCCACTGGCACTAGATTTTTCATGCCAACAAAATTTTTTTTTCATTTTTTTTATTTTTGTTTCTTTTAAGAATGCAAAGATTTAATGCATATTTTCAAACAGGTTAGGAAACACAAATAATACATCTTGGTAGCTGCAATATATTAGTGGTTAGTAAAGACATAATTTTGAAGTTGTTCATGCAAATATAGGTTGATAAATAATTTCCCCTCTGGGATTATACAATATTGAAAAGGCGGCAAGACCAGATTCATTATGTTTATGATTGAAAACAATCTTTTTTAAAACGAAATAATATAAAAAGTAATAAAATATGTTGTGAATTGTTTTTTAAACCTGAAATATAATGCACTTTGTGTGTTAATGCGGCTTAAAATAATTTTGAAATTGAACTTGCACTGGCATGTGTAAACACACAAGAAAACTGCATGCCAGTCGAACACTTTTTCGGCATTTTCGAGTATAATACATGTACTTAATTGGCACCAATTTACTGGCATGTGTAACTGCAGCGAAAGGCACAATAATACAGGTAGTACACCAAAAAAACTGATTATCACATTATTGGTACTTTACACGATACGTTTTTAGTCACGGCCCACACTAGGCTGATTTCATTGAAAAAAATATTATGAAATTATGCGTCTCTAGATCGACTTCCATAGTAGAGTAAAATCTTAAAGTTGCTGCAGTGAGGAATTCGATTTAAGAACGCCTAATTCATGAAATTTTATAATGAAATTCACGTTAGTGTGGACCGGGACTTACATATGGGTTGTCACTTTTTATATACAAAATATATATGCAAAGGGACAGCACATATGTAAAACAACATATCTTGTAAATTACCCAATAGTTGTCGAAATGCATTAATGTGATTAACCCCCTGTTTTTGTAAAAAACTTTTATATTCTCACACGAATTGTCAAATTTTGTAGATCGATTTACTCGTCTTAGCGCAAATGTGGAACGCAGATTCTTGAATGAGGAAATCTATATATAGAACGTGTCCAAAAAGAATTAGATCTGTATGTCGTCTAGGGGCTGAGCTATGGATGCCCAAATTATTACGAATATAGACGAACGAACGAAAAATAGTTACAAAAACAGGGGGTAAAAACACATAAAAAGGTAAACAAGCTATTCACAGTAATGCGTTATTATGAATACATTTTGACGTTATTGTTATTGATGTGATACTTTATACCTGTTGCAGACCTGCAAGCGTCTACACATTTTTACTACGATAATAATTTTTCCTTTATGTTATAGTATGGTTACACTAGAGTTTTTTGCCGGGTTATAGTACGTTTATATATAACCGGATGTAACAAACCCACTGGGTTTCAAATGTCAATTCCTTGGCGTATACGTCAAATAAATCCTCATTAAGAATGTTAACCCTGCAAAAGACTACAATATAAACATGGCCTTAACCCACTTCATGAGGATTTGTTTGACGTTGGCGCTTTGGAATTGACATATGAAACCCAAACCCACTGGGTTAATCCGGTTGAGTGTAACCGGTGTATTTTCAAAAAAAAAGTAGTAAAAAGTTGTAGATTCTTGGAGTACTGGAACAGACCATTTCTTATTCGGCCATGTGGATAAACTAAATTTAAAAAAATAAAACGCTGAATTGACATCACTGAACATAAACAAATATTGCCTTTAAAAAGTTAACAGATACATTGAACGCGACAACGCTTTCTAGCCTTTAAGAAATTTTATAAAACTCAATTAAATAATTTTGATATTTTCTAAATTTGTATTTAAAACTAAAGAAACCTTGTGCATATATAATATATAAACTACTGTAGATTCAAAGTGTACATTTTAAATTCCATGCAAACATATCACAATCGTTAACGCCGCAAAGCTTGAACGCGTTAAATGTTCTATTCACAACATTACTTTTCCACCTGAGTCAATCAGTTTGTTTGTGAATGTCCAACTGCGCTGATTGCATTTTGGATGCGTTTCGTGTATTAGTATCAAATTTTGTTCGTGTTTTGCGGTTAAAATAATTTAATGTATAACAACAACAAATTAAATAAAACCTTTATAAATCGTGTTTCAGGTATGATATCGGGATGTGCGTGTAGTGGAGAATGAATGAATAATAAGTTAAAATATACCGGCGTTTAACAAAGGTATTCTTATTTACCTGTGAAACACATATGAAAATCGTATGAATTCGTTAAAATTCAATAAAGTGTTATAGATTAGAAGATAACAAAAAAGCGAAGAAATGTTCTTTGTTTATATTTTCCAAAAATAAAATAACAATTGTGAAAAAGAAAATAAACGTCAGACAAACAACCACCCACCCTGCTTGCTCCCTTTTCCCACACACTACTATAGGAGTTAACACAAAGCCAGTAAAGTTCTAACAAGGTGGTTTGTTGTTGTTTTGAAACCGACATGATGATGTCCTTTCCCCAAGTGTCGCCAATCTGGTGCCTTTTGATATTGTTCTTCGGATTCAAGGTCAATTACGCAGCTAGTGATGGCACCGCAACGACGAATCCTTTGGTAAGTAAATGCATTATTTCTTTAGGAAAAAACGGAAAATATTACGCATACATGCATGTTTTGCTGACAACAACACAACACGGTTGTTGGTTTAATTTATAAGGGGGTTGGTTAGACGGGGGTGGCTGCCAGTCAGCCATATGATAACAGAGCTTATTTCATATAGATTTAAATGTAAACATACTTAATTAATACTATTTTTTACAAAGTTTTTTCAAATTCTTTTTTAGTTAAAGATTGTTTGTCATTATTTTTTGTTGATGTTTTTTTCTGTAAAAAAACATTGCCGCCTGTTTGTTATTGTTTTGCTAGTCATATGTTTTTGACTTTTAAGCAGTGTTGCCGCTCGAAAAATTTTTTTCGGCCAAAAATTTTCCTAAAAACTGCCCAAAACGACCTAAAACGGCCCAACATTAAAAATTAAAACAAAAATATATATTTCTCATAGATACCTTTTATTACTTTTAGAAAAATCGAAAAAATATTGTCCATTTTTACGTAAAGGTAGTATGTCGCAAAAAATTGTCTGAGATATAATGATTGGAAGGTAACAATTTATTGTGATTTGAATGTAGCATATAAACTTTAAGTGCATGTTTCTCGAAACGGGGTTTTTTGAAGTCGGTGCCAACGACATCTCTAAAACGAATTGACCGATCTTTATATCGACACCTCCAAATAATAGTATGCTAAGTCTAAAAAGTGAGTTTTGCAGGAGAAGCTCTCAAGTTTGGCAATTTCTTTGACCTTCAGTACTATGCTAAGTAAATATTTGTTTATAACTTCTGTTCGGATTGTCCGATCATTACCAAAATTTGACAGAATTTAAGTTAAAGGACGTTCGACACCTCCAAATAATAGTTTGCTAATTCAGAAAAGCGAGTTTTGCAGGACAAGCTCTAAAAGTTTGGAAATTTCTTTGACCTTCAGTACTATGCTAAGTAAATATTTGTTTATAACTTCTGTTCGGATTGCCCGATCATTACCAAAATTTGACAGAATTTAAGTTAAAGGACGTTAAATATAAAAATGTAAAGAACTTGAAAACATGCTAAGTCGACTTAGCATACTATTGTTTGGAGGCGTCGATATGACCTTGTTATATTATTCATGTGAGCTTATTAAATACATAAAATTCATGCCTTTAAGCGAGACAGATCAAAAAAATTATTTTGCCCAATTTTTTGACAAAAACAGTAAATTTTTTTGGTAAAATCGAAATTTTGACTTTGAAAGGTCTACATTTTTTTAAAAATATTTCTTGTAATTCTGTTTTATTAGGTTCCTAAAACGCTTACAAAAATATACTATGATCGGCCCATCCGTTTTCGAGCTATCGTTGGCACCGCAAAATGCTTTTAGAAAAGATGTTTTCGCAGATAGCCATTTACCTCAAGAATATGCACTATTTTTCAGCAACAAAAATTCCGAAGGTATTATAAGATGTGTTCTTTAAGATGAAAGAAAGTATTTTCACCGAGTCTTAGCAAATTCCAATCTGTTACTATTAAATCGAGGTCACATTCTACCTGGTTAGTTAGCCGAAACGCTATAAATCTGTACGCAAAGTCCAAACTATATACCTGAACTATCTGCTTGAAATTCATTCTTAAGGTTGTTAATTATAGGTAAAATATATGCCAAAAATAGAAAAAACCTCTAGCATGATTCCGTTGCCAAGTAAAAGTAAGCATGTAATAATAGCCCAAAAACTAATATTTGATATTTTATAAAATATTTGCTCTGTTCCAGAACCTGCAAGAAGCTACTATTTTTTACTGCGATAACATTTTTTCCTTTATGTTATCGAAAAAAAATATTAAAAATTAGTAGATTCTTGCAGTACTGGAACAGACCAATTGTTTAAAATTATTAGCATGAAAACGGTCCAAAAGGGATTATTTTTTATTCGGCCAAAATTTGGGCCGAAATGCCCAAAACGGCAACACTGTTTTTAGTATATCTCTTATACGAAGAGAATGATTTGTAACGATGAGAGGGAGAGAAGCAGTGTGACCAGATTTAAAAAAGTGTTGCAGCTAAATCAGCATTAAAATAATGCTAAAAAATGCTAAAATAAATATTTAAATGCTAAAAAATAATGCTAAATTTGAAAACGTTATTTTTTAATAAAATATACCCTCCACCATTGTATAGTGGGTATATTAAGTTTGTTTTTCCGTTTGTAGCACATTGAAATAATTTTTTGCGGCCCTATATTCATAACAAGAGTAAAATTCTTAGTTGATCTATGCATGTCCGTCCGTCTGTGGTAATCATTCTGGCATCCACAAAAATTGAGATAGGACACAGAATTTTTGGAAAAATCCGTCTTTTGTTTGCAGGCAGGTCATGTTCGAATATGGACTATATCATTCCATATTTTGATACAGACCCTATAAAACGGTACCGGCCGATTTCAGGTATAATGCTGTTATTGGCTACATTTTCAGGCTGAACTGGCAATGATTTGGTATTTAAGGTTCCAAAAACCTTCTCCACCAAAAGTTGTGGACACAGAGTTCACGTTGTGGAATATTTTTTAGCTACATCTTCAGACCGATTTAGTTATAGTTTGGTGTTAAAAACCTATCTACCAAAAAATGCGGACATAGGTTCATGTTTTTTGGAATAGCCCCATATACCGGAACCAACCGATTTCGGGTATCTTTTATGTTTTTAGCTACATTTTCAGACCGATGTTACGGCTACATAGAATTTAGGGTTGTCAAAAAACGTCTCCATTAAAAATTGGGGACATACATAGGTCAATGTTTTGAAATAGGGTTGTCAAAAAACGTCTCCATTAAAAATTGGGGACATAGGTCAATGTTTTGAAATAGGCCCCATAAAAAGGTACCGACTGATTTAAATTATTTTTGGGTGTCATTTTGGTTCAAAGTAGTTAAGCAACTTCTTCACATTAATCACAGTCACATGCACATTTTTGGGCACCATCGGATTTAGTTTGTTTTTTACATTTTCGGGCAAAATTGGATGTCATTTGGTATTTAAAGTTCGCAGTAGGTAATAACTTCCCCATCGAAAATTTATGGTCTGTTCCAGAACTGCAAGAATCTACTAATTTTTACTATCTTTTTCGATAAAATAAAGGAAAATATGTTATCGTAGTAAAAAATAGTAGATTCTTGCAGGTTCTGGAACAGAGCATATGTACATATTCCCAAGTTGTGCTAGAGCCCCATATAACGGTATCGCCCGATTTCATATAGTTTCAAGTTTTTAGAAGACTGAATTATTAGTATTTGGGGATGCCTGTGGTCAAAAAACTTTTCCACCTAAAATAGTGACATTGGTACTTTCGTAACAAGAAGAAAAACTAACTATTCCATATCAGTTCTTCTCAATTCAACCAACAATTATCAGATTTTTTATAAAAAAAAGTACTGAAATATCTCTGATTTCGTGGATAGAATAATGCTAAATTAATATTGAAAAATGCTAAGAAAAATGCTAAATGCTAAATGGAAATTTTGCGGCTAAAAACAAAAAAATAATGCTAAATTTAGCTGCGAAAATGCTAAAATGGCCACACTGGAGAGAAGAGAGAATGTTCCATTTTCAGTGATGCTAATTTGCCGTTTTTAATTCGTTTTTACATCCTATGTTAGGTTTACATAAAACTTATTAAAATCAATTGTTATTTTCAATTTTATGGTACATTTACATATAATCGGATTTAATAAACCCACTGGGTTTAAAATGCCAATTCCTTATTAACCGATGGTACAATAATTTTCAGGGGTATAAGATACATACCCCCATTATTAAAGTTTTCTTTTCTTATTTTATTTATTTCAAAATTCATACATGATACAAAGCCTTAGTGGCCAAATATACGTATCTCAAGACAAAAAAATCTGAGTTATAAAATATTAAATTCAATTCAATTTACTTAAATACATTAATATATAACAATTAATTATTATTTAAATGCTGATATATTTCTTCGGCTCCTAGCCATAAAAATTATTGTTATTATTATTGTTTGGATTTTTTTTTTTAATTTTCAATGTGACCATGGAAATTAAAGAACGTTCTTATCATTATCTTTTAATGTGAAAAGTATATCTTAAAGGCTTCCAAATTGATTTATTTCGTAATGGTCCGAAATTCTAAAGTGACCAACTAAAGTTGTTGATGGGCACCATAAGGAGTGGCTGGCATTAATCCAACCTATTCACTCCATAAATGTTTTCCAAATATACATTAAGATACAAGAGAGCTTTATCAGACAAGATATTCGTATCTCCTCGTTCCCTCCCTTAATTGCAGCTTAAGGATATCGAGGATTCATCGATGGTAGATAGCCTAGCCAAGTCCATGCTTCCTGGCATAATAACCCAAAAGCTCAAATAAATCCAACTATTTAGGTCAACATCCAAGATAAACTATTTCTGACCACTGCTTCAGGTACCTCCTACGCAAAAGTTTTTTTTATTAGTCCAAAAAGTTCCTAATATATTTTTGTCAGTTATCAAATTCTAGTTTTTACAAATGCAAATATTATTCGTAATTCTTTAATATTTTTCTGAGCACCATGCCAAATTATATATATATATATATATTTTTTTTTTGCATTATGGATTTAAACAACATAGGTGAAATTGTTCATGATAACCAGTTTTTTCATTCCCGTTTTTTCAATTTGAAGCACAATTTAAATGTAATGCATTTTAATTCCCAAAGCTTGAACATCAATCCAAATTCGTCAAAGCTTTCAGAAATAAAAAATATTGTTGAAGGTAGTTGCTTAGACATCATTGGTATATCCGAGACTTGGTTGAAACCATCTATACCCTCCGCCATGGTGAACATTTGTGGTTATTCGTTATGTAGGAGCGACAGGCCCAACTGTAGAGGTGGTGGAGTGGGTCTTCTCATATCAAAGAAAATTAAATACAAAGTGGTCTATATTGGCAATAATTTTGGTTGCGTGGAATGTTTGTTTGCTGAAGTCTTTGTGAACAGTGGCCCACTATTGGTTGGAGTGGTATATTTGCCTAATGGAAATTTCCACACCTTTGAAGATGAAATTTCTGATCTTCTCGTACGTTATAATAACTTTGTCATTATGGGTGATTTTAATAACAATCTTTTCGATGTTTTTTTGGCCTCTTCTATACGGCAGGCATGTTCAAGAATGAATATGTCAATCGTTCATAATAATTGTCCGACCCATTTTGACACTTTTCACCAGTCTACTTCTCTCATTGATTATTTCCTTGTACCATTCCGGGACTCTGTGCAGCTGTCAGGTCAAGTCATGAATCCAAATATATCGAAACATGCTCTTGTTTTTGTTTCTCTCAGGTATTTTCCTAGGCGAACCGAAAATTTTTTCGAATTCATTGATTACAGTGACTTTTCTCCTGAGGAATTAGAAGAAAGGGTAAATCAGTCAGGATTAAACAGAGTGTTTTCTGAGTACGCTGTGGATGATCAATTGAACGTTTTTATGGAATGTCTAAATTATATTCACGCCATGTTTCCCGTGAAAAAAGGAAAGTTGATTACAATTCCGAAAATTGGATAAATAGCCCTACCATCCGTAACAGTCAGTCCTTGACGGATTTGGCTTACAAAGCATTCCATGAGGATAGATCTGATGCCAGATGGCTAACGTATTGCAAACTAAGAAATCGAACTAAAAAACTCAAGAGGAAGCTAAAAAGAAAGGCACATTTTGAAATGTTCAATACGTGGAATAGTCCGAAACATATGTGGAATACCATCAGAAATTTCGGTTTAATCAACAAGGGCAGTCCCTATGATGAAGAAAATGAGGTTAATGTAAACGAAATGAATCTGCAATTTATTAATAATCAATTAGACCCTCAAGGTCAAATAGAGGAACTTTTAAATTTCCCAGATCATGAGGGTGGGTTTTCTTTTTCATGTGTTACACAAAATGATGTGTTGGAGGCATTTGCAAGTGTCAAATCTAATGTTGCCGGTAGTGATTGTTTTACAAAAAAGTTTTTAAAGTTGGTTCTCCCCCATATATTGATTTTCCTCTTGCACATAATCAATACTGTTATCAGTACATCAACATTCCCAAGTAATTGGAAAACAGAAAAATCAATCCTATTAAAAAGAAATCCAATGGTGATAATTCTTTGTGCGAATTCCGTCCGATTGCATTGTTGAAAATTTTATCCAAAATGGTTGAATATATTTTGCGCCGGCAAATAATTCTACACATCCATAGCAATTCCATGCTGAATGACTGTCAATGTGGTTTCCGTAATGGTAGGAGTACCTCTATGTTGATGACAGGTTTAACTGATACGGTAAGAAGTTATCTCTCCAATAACAACCCAGCAAAATTTGACGGAATGGGTTCTTTGCGATGACGTGATTTCATGTCATCTTTTGCACTGGTTCAAAGGAAGTCGTGAAAGATCCGATCTTTTCATTAGGATTTGAACCAATGCAAAGGAAGTCGTGAAAGAAACGATCTTTTCATTAGGATTTGAACCAATGCAAAGGAAGTCGTGAAAGATCCGATCTTTTCATCAGCATTTGTACCCATTCCATCGCTCCAATAGAGATGATGTTTGTGTTTTTATTACACACCTGTTTATTTTCATTTTGGTATGTTCCAGTACTGCAAAAATCTACTAATTTTTACTATATTTTCCGATAACATAAAGGAAAAATTGTTATCGTAGTAAAAATAAGTAGATTCTTGCAGTTTCTGGAACAGACCAAAGTTGTTAGAACTGTCGTCGTGATGTTGTCTTACATTTCCTGCATATCAAACAACTAAAACTTCTAAACAATTGGTATTATATGAAGTCCCAACCATCGAGCTAAAAATAGAATCGGACTGCACACATTGCTATTTTAAAAGTTCCCTTGTCTGTTCTAAATCTGACATAGAATGAAATCAATCAAATCTCGCTTCTTGGAATTTGAAACGAAACGAAAAGGAACAAGAATCTGAAAATAAAGAAGAAACTACTTTTGGAAAGAAACAACTAAAAATAAATTAATTAAGCATAAATGGTATTTTCCATAAAAAGTCTCTCCTCCCCGTTCGTTACATTTTGTTCTTAGAGATCCCTAAAGCAAGCCGGGTTGTAGATCCCTACATATTTCCGTCACTAAACAAAAGAGTATAAATTACCAAAATGTTGTTATAAAATAACAAAATTATAAAATAAAAGTAATTTACGAAATAAAAATACTTAAAGGAGTGCATTTGGAGTCCATGTTGAAATCTGAACTGGTGATGGGAAGATAATTGCAAAAACCTTTTGTAAAATGAAAGAATATCAGTTGCGGAGAACGGAGAAAGTAATCTTTTGCGTTGCAGCAGTGGTGATTACATTGCAATTTTGGATGTAAACTTTTGAAAAAATAAACTGATAAATTCATTGTAGTTATTTCATGAATTCGTTTGAATTAATAAAGAGTTTTGTTTTTCATGAAAACCATATTTCAATACAGCATTTCCATTTTCCAAACAAGACATGAAAATTTCATGCCAAGGGTTTGGTGAAAATGACATGCCAAAGCATTGGTTAAAATGACATGTCAAAGCATGGGTGAAAATGACGTGTCAAAGCATTGGTGAAAATGACATGTCAAATCATTGGTGGAAATGACATGCCAAAGCATTGGTGGAAATGACATGTCAACGCATTGGTTAAAATGACATGCTTAGGATCCAGAAAAGAACGTCATCTTTTGGGGTCCACGCTCATATAAAATTCATCGATGAAGATGCTAAAAAGATGACATGCTAGATCACTTGCACCCATGATTGAATGTCATCTTTGGCATCGAACATTTTGCTGGGAAAGCTCTGCAACATATATAAGTTCAACCAAAGTGCATGTAAATTGTTATATTCTTACGTACATGGTAGGAAGCAATTTGTTTATTTCAAAAGGCTATCTTCTGATATTCTCCCTGTAAAAAGCGGAGTTCCTCAAGGCTCTGTTTTGGGACCCCTTTTATTTATCATGTTTTTAAATGACCTTTATGCTGCTGTAGAGAACTGGTGTGTTCCATATGCCTATGCAGACGACGTGCAACTGTTGTTTGCCGGTGATTATCAACATGTTGCAGTATTGCAATCAAAAATAGATCTGGTGTTGAAAAATCTTAGCGACTGGATGTTAGTAAACCGTCTTTCTGTGAATCCCTCGAAAACTAAGGCGATGATGTTTTCTAATAGGGCTATTCCAGATTTGCAACTAAAGTATCGTGGAGTAGATATACGTATGGTTCACAGCATGAAATGCCTGGGTGTTATATTAGATGACGAACTGACATTTGAACCCCATATTGATACAGTTGTCGCTCATACAAATTATGCTCTTAGACAATTCTTTAACACTGACTCAGCTTTGCCTCAGCCTATAAAGAAAAAACTTATTCATGCTCTCATTATGCCTAATATTTTGTATTGCTTAGAGGTATATTCAGGAACACATGCAAGATACTTGTCAAAGCTAGAACTTGCGTTTAATAGAGTTGTACGTTACCTGTATTCTCTTCGGCTTTTTGAGCATATATCCTCATACGTACAACGCTTTCTTGGTTTTTCTTTTTCTTCATTTATAAGTTTTAGACTGCTATTGTTATTTTACAAAGTTTTCAAACAACAATCACCTCTGTTTTTAACAAAGTTCTTCTCATTCATGCATTCAGTTCGCCTAAACCAAATAATATTGCCTAGAGTTGGAGCCCATATGAATGAATCATTCACTGTTAGAGTAGCAAGGCTATTTAATGTGCTTCCTAACGACCTCAAAGTTTTCTGCTATTCCAATGGTCTATACAAAAAAAAGCTATTTACTCACTTTTCAGAAATCACAATGGATTGATATTCTCTTGATTTTATGGCTCCGTAAGCTGTTTGTCAAAAAACTGGTTATTATTAAATTAAATAGTTAAAATTTTATAGCATATATATTTATTGTTATTAATCTTCACAGAACAAAAAATACAAAAAACATAATTTTTATTCGAGTAGCTATGGCATAAAGAAGAAAATATTGGTTGTACCGATGATATTTTTGAAAATTCTATATTAATTTTTACCTATTTCGCCTTTCAAAAAACAGGTTATTATTAAATTAAATACTTAAAATTTTATAGCATATATATTCATTGTTATTAAACTTCACAAAACAAAAAAAAAAAAAAATACAAAAACATAACTTTTATTCGAGTAGCTATGGCATAAAGAAGAAAATATTGGTTGTACCGATGATATTTTTGAAAATTCTATATTAATTCTTACCTATTTTATAATATGTTGGTAATATACATATGAGTAGTTATGATGTAAAGGAGGCAAATTATAATCAATGCAATCATTTTTTTTTAATTTTTATGTATAGTTTGTAAGAACAATAATGTTTAATATTTTATTTATAGAGTAGCTATGAAGTAAGTTGGAATCTTTGTAATTATATCTGAATTGGCCATTGAATTATCCACATGGCTTCGATTGGTGTTCGCGTATTCGATCTGTCCATAAATGAAAGTCTCAATTCATGCATGCTAATATAACATATATATCTACATACATATGTACATACATATGTCCATGTATTTCAAATATAATCTCAATCCCATTTTCATTGCCCAATTTCAGATCTTCTCAACAAATGAATGTTTCCTCACCGAACCCGTCTATGGTCATGTATTTAACTTCAGTGCCTTGCAGACAGATTTTGCCCATTGGACGAGGGGAGCATTTGGTGATACATTTGAATTTAATATTTGTGGAAATTTAACAAGGACTTGTAATGGACGTAGCGATGTGGCTGCTTGTCTAAAAAAGTCCGACAATAAAGAGTATGTTTTGGGTGAGTGTTTATTTAACCTATCCTTCACATTATTACTTGCTGAATTAATCACTGCCTTTTATTTTCGAATAGGTACCCAACACCAACTGGAATATCGCAATGGCAAAATGTATTTTACATTTTCTAATGGCGAAAAGTGTCCAAATTCATCGGAAAACTATAAATTACATGTGTACATGGGATGCGATTATACACTGGATAAAGATCAGTCAAGGGTGACATCATATGTAAGATGCTTTGCGAACTATATGTATAATCAAATAACATCTTTATTTACAATCACTTTCCTTTAGTCACCCAATACTTGTTCCTTTTATATAACATTTGAAACACCATTGGCATGTTTACCTGAACCGGAAAATGTCAAAGGCAATGACTGCAGTGTACGTGATCCTAAGACTGGGCACATCTTTAATCTTATGCCACTTAGCGATACCAATTATAGGTTAGCCAGCTGAAAAAGAAGAAATTGCAAGAATTTTTTAACACAATTATTTTTTAATATTTCAGAATAAGCGATCGTCAGGGCAATGCTTTTATTATAAATATCTGTAAACCTGTGTTGTATGGTGAAAATGCCATGTGCCCAGCCGAAAGTAGTGTGTGCTTTCAAAAACTCCAAGCTAATTATAAAGAAAAGTATAAACATTTCTTTGAATATTCCGCCTATATGAACATGGTTTTAATGAATAATTTATATTTTTAAGATTCTTTAACTACGGATCAGCTCAACCACGTCCGACAATTGAGAATGACAAACTAGTGATACGTCATACATCGCCCACACCATGTAATGGCGCCACAAACTATTCATCTATCATCAATTTCTATTGCGATAAGGATGTTAAGGTTAGTATTAAAATTGTCAAAAACAGTGATTTGCGATGCGCTATGGCACAGAGCTCACAAGGACCAACACACTATTTACATTCGATTTTATTTAAAGTCTTTGTGACTGATGTTTCTCTTCTGCTGCTATGGATGGTGATAATCAACGAGGATGGAATGAATTCTATATCTTGAATTACATCGGCCTATGTATCAGTTTGCATTTCATTTAACATTGGCTGATAGGACTATTGGCTTGGTTGTTGATCATCAAATACTAATTGTAGAAATTAGGATAAGACAAGTAAAAAAGAATCACTCGGCTACGCCGGCAGTTAAATACCCACATCCTAAGTTGTTGACAAAATAATGTTCTGCTTCTCTAAGTCGGATTCGTTAAAAAGCTCTATTCTGACTCTTTTTACAGCGTTTTATTTAACTTGCTTTGGTGTCCGTTTAGTTCAAATCTGGTAACTCATTTTTAACACTGTTGCAGTTGACCAATCGAACTGAAACTTTGCACACTTTACAGATTTGAATGACAATATACGATTATGGGCCCATTTTTCCTACAGCCCCCATATATCGGTACCACCCGATTTCAGGTATTTTGATGATTTTTTCTTCATTTTTGCCCGAATTAGCTGTCATTTGGCATTTGGGATTTCCAATGATACAGACCCCACCAAAAATTGTGAACATAGGACCAGGTTTTGGTATAGCCCCCTTACAATGCTACCACCCGAATTCAAGTATTATGAGGATTTTATCTTAATTTTTAGGCCGAATTGGCTGTAACTTGGAACCCCCAATTGATACAGAAACTTCCTCACTAAAAGTGATGGACATAGGTACAGGTTTTGGTATAGCCCCCATATAGCGGAACCACCTGATTTCAAGTGTGTTAAGGATTTTAAATTATTTTTTATTTTTAACTTTTTAGTAAATACATTTTTTTGACCACTGAGAACAAAATTATAGTCAATTTAGGCCGACAATTTAGATAAAAACTTAGATAAAAACTTTATAACACCGTTATATAAAGGCTATAAAACCTGGACTTATGTCCACAATTTTTTTTTGGGGAAGTTTCAGTACCATTGGAAACCCCAAATGCCAAATTACAGCCTTTTCGGCTTTAAAATGAAGGCTAAGCGACAAATTATTTTCTAGTTTTAAGTGCATTTCTAAATAAAACACTAAAAATTAATTTTTTAAATTATTTTTTATTTACGTTTATTAAAAGAATTGTTATTTGATGGAAAATAGAACATTAATTACATTATTGTATATCGTTTATTCACTTTATAAGAAAACTACGATAAACATGTAAGCAAAGGCTTTATTATAATTAGTTTTTGATCCGAATTGATGTAAAGTTCCATGAAAGTATACTTATAGTTGCACTTTTTGCGTGAGTGTTCAAGCTGAATTGATTTACCATCAAATTTATACACTGGTTAGATCCCACATATATATACCCAACTATAATGTGGAAAGTGTATTATAAGTTTGTTTTGACCAAAATTAAATTAAATTAAAGAATTATATTTGGTCATGCCCCCATACCAATGCTATCGCAAACGATTCGTTTTCGAATGTTCTTCGATAGTTTTGCGGATATTTGGTTCGAAAACGACACACGAGAACGAATTGAAAACGATTCATTCGTCGCTCAGTTTGTGGCGGGAAACCTTCGAATATCGTTAATAATAATAGTTGTGTCTTTTTACTTTTTCAGTAATAATTATTCAGTAACTTCTTTTCAGAGAGTAAGAGAGATTTTACTCTTTGATACGAAAATAGAGAAAAAAGTAAAAAGACAGCATTTAGTAAACTTTAGCAAGATAACAGTTGATAACCAAAACAAAAATATTGGCGCCAATGCATGAACGAAAAAATAATTCCAAAGCAATGAACAAGTTCTTCAATTTTAAGCAAAATAAATAGAAAATAATTAATATATTAATAAAATAATCAATAAATAAACCTGAGTCGTAATATTTATAGTATTTTTCCACAAAAAATAAGATAAACATTGAGCAGCTGACCATTTGCAGATGAATAAAAAACAGCTGATCGAACTTGCTAAAGTTTGCTGGGAAAAATTCTTTCAGCAACTTTTAGCAATTTCTCAACAAACAACTGTCAAACTTGTTCTCTCACTGCGCTCTCTTTTACTGAACTTTTGTGTAAAAAGACAGCATTTAGTAACATTTCGTAATAATTATTACAAATTATCACGTAAAAAGACACACCTAATATTAGCGAATGAAAGATGATAGTTTTTACGATAGTGCCGAAAAAGCATTTTTGGCGGACATTTTTTTTTCCTTTATTTATTCCTCATGGGAACATAAGACTTCTACAATAGGTGTGTACGATAACTTCGCAAGTGAAAAGTACTTGCAAGCACTCAGTAAGTTCTCAGTAACCTCTCTCCAACAATTTTACTCTCTCGAAGCAAAAAATTTGCAGATTGTTATCAAACAGCAATTTGCAAAAAACTTGCAAGAAGTCAGCTGATTTGATAAACAAGAAGAAGTTAGCGGAAAAGATTAAATTTAACAATTGAAGGTGTCTACCATTTCTTTTTTATTTTCCATTTTTTATACCCTCAGCCTTTAGGCTAAAGAGGGTATTTACACTTTGATACGACCAAAAATGTGCCTCATCGAAATAATGGTTTTAGACCCCAAGTATGTTTATACGATATCCGTTTCAGACAATTTTGAGTCGATCTAGCAATGTCCGTCCGTCTGGTTGGCTGCAGCGCACGATAACTCTCGAACGGATCAATCGATTCGGTTCAAATGTTGGGTATCGAAGTATTTTGTCCAGATTTGATTTAAGTTCGAAGATGGGCCATATCGGTCCACTCCTTCAGGTAACTCCCCCACAAAAGTTCAAAAATGTTCGGAAAAATTGTCCGCACGATAACTCTTGAAGGGAGTAACCGCCCAGCAAAATAAATTGGAAGTAGTGCAATGTAGACTGCTACTATCACGGCATGTTTTGATGCCGTTCAAACGGAGTCGTGAAAAAGGCACTCCAATCCTCACATTTTAACCGCATTTGGATGCAATCCAAAGAATCACATCCACTTGTCACATTTTAACAACATCCGGATGCAGTTCAACGGAGTCGTGAAAAAGGCACTCCAATTCCTCACAATTTAACAGCATCCGGATGCAGTCCAAACGGAGTCGTGAAAAAGGCACTCCGTTCGCTACATTTTATTAGCAGTTGTTAGAGATCCCTATATGTACATAAATCAGATTGTACATCTCTACAGGCAGCGGCATACATTTTCCAAAAAGAGATAAGCGTGTTAACATGTCCAAACATTTGTTAATACAAACTAAATAATAATATTTAATTTGTGAACATTTTTCCGGCAACTCACCAGAAGAAAATTTCCGAATGGAGTGCTGTTGGAGTACGTGACGAAATCTTAACTGGTGTTGGGAAGACAACCCATTTAGCAAATGAAGCAAAAACAGTTCAGCTTGGAACAAATGCAAGCGGAGGAAACACGCATGTTTGCGATTGAATTCAATGGAGAATTTTCATCATTTGTGTTAATGTAATAAAGTTGTTAATATTTTTGTTTTGCACAAATAATAAATGCATTTTATTTGTTCTGGCATATTTTGTAATGGCTTGCACAATTTCCGCAGAATGCCTGTACCAAACACGTGCTTTGGACTGCCTCCTATTCTACCCCAAAGGGTTAGTTAAAATGCAATGCCAAAGGGTCAGTTAAAATGCAGTGCCAGAGGGTCAGTTAAAATGCAGTGCAAAAGGGTTAGTTAAAATGCAATGCCAAAGGGTCAGTTAAAATGCAGTGCCAAAGGGTTAGTTAAAATTCAGTGCTTTGGAGTGCATCTTTCAGTAGTCACGCTCTTGTAAAAATCATCAGTGAAAATGCATAATTTGATGCACATCCAGATCACTTGTACATATCATTTAACTGCATCTTTGGAGGCAAACATTTTGCTGGGCGAATTAGTCCATACTTTGCACATCGTGACATTTCTACCAGACATAGATGAGGTTCCAATATGGACTCTTTCGGGTACCTCCCACACAAAATTTTGCTTAAGTGCAGTTTAAGGCCTGCTCCCGATTCGCTTTGATTTTTGTTGCAGCCACTTGTATTCACTACCCCCATTACGACGATATAATTTTTTTCAGGAGCAAGTCCATACTTCCTCAGAAATCAGCACAAAAACTGCAAACAACCCATATAATACCATGTGTCGTAGTTGGAGCGCACGATAACTCTCGAACGGATCAACATATTTGGTCAATATTTTGTCCAAACTTAGTTTAAGTTCGAAGATAGACCATATCGGTCCACTCCTTCCGGTACCTCCCCCACGAAGGTTCAAAATTTTTCGCCAAGATTGTGGGCATGATAACTTTAGGATGGAGTAACCGAATTGAGTCAAACTTTGCTATTGGTAATATTACTTTCAGGCATAGATCGGGTTCTAATATGGACTATATGGGTCCACTCATTTGAGTACCTCCCATACAAAATTTGGAAAAAGTATAGCTTAACAACTCCTCTCTGATCTTATTAATTTGTGATGCAGAAGGTTGCACTTGCGGCCTCTGTTACGACGTTGTAATTTTTTTTAGTGATCAAGTCCATACTTCCTGTGATAATGACCCAAAAAGGTCCAGAAAATCCTACCGGCACCACCTAAACTGGCTAATGTGTAAAATAACCCTTTAAGAGAGAAATCGATTTAGCTCAAACTTTGTATATTGAAAAGTAAAATTGTAATATATTTAAATTCAGAAAATTAAGTACAACATTTTTTATTACATAATCTGTAAGGAAAATATCCATAGACTAATAAAGAACAAAAATATTTCCTACAAATTTGTATTATGTCAGAATATATACTACATCTGATCACTCCTACGGGATCATTCTGAATTTTGTTGCAACATGTAGTTTTTTGCGGCCCTTTCCATCCTGGAAAATTTTCCCAACAGCTAAAAAACCCACAGAAGTATTGTGTTAACTTTTTTTCTTCGGGTGTACGTGGCTGAGGGTATATCTCTATCGGCTCAGCTGACTGATACTTTCTTACTTGTTTATTTTCCATTTCCTTCAGGTACCTTCCCCACAAAAGTTCAGAAATGTTCGAAAAAATTGTGCGCACGATAACTCAAATGATTTGGTCCTAATATAGATCAGGTTCGAATATGAACCATATTTGTCCACTACTTCGGGTACCTCCCACACAAAATTTCGGATAAGTTCACTTTAAGACCTGCTTGCATTCGCTGCCTCAATTACGATGGTAACATTTTTTTCAGGCGCAAGTCCATACTTTTTGAGAGAACAGCCCGAAAGATGTAAAAACCTCTATGGCACCATACGTAGTGGCTGGAGTGCACGACAACTCTCGAACTGAACCGAACAACATCGTCATATTTTGTCCAAATTTAGTTTTTAGTTCGAAGATGGGCAATAGCGGTCCACCAATATTTAAAAAATGTCACTAAAATGGTAGCACAATATCTCTTGAACGGGGCAACCAATTTGGTCCACACTTTTGATCTCCTAATATTTTGTCCAAATTTCAATTAACTTCTACGGTACCTCCGCCACAAAAGCTCAACATTTGGAATCCTTGGGAAATGTGTACCGATGCTGTTCGTTGTGGTCCTGGCTTCGGTACATAAGGCTGAAATCCTTTCTGCCTCTTATGTGACGAGGCCCTTACAATTCCCTTTCCAATGCACAAATATAAAACATACTGGAACGCAGTGCATTCATTGTGTTTCTCCTACTCCATGGATGCACCGCTTTTTACTGGGATTTGATACCTTTAGAATAAAAAAGAAAATGGTCACCACAAACTACAAAATAAGTTATTTTACTTACATTATCGTTTTCCATAATTTATTTAATATTTTTTTCCGTTTTTATATCTATTTATTTTAAGAGCCAAACGTTTGTTTATGTTTTTGCCAAGAAGTCCGCCACAAAACATTCGAATTTAATTCAGCTGATCATGCTTGCAAATTCTTACAAGAAAAATTTTCCTTGCAAAAACTTGTAAACAAAAGTCTCCAAAACTCTCCAATATTCTCTCACAATTGTCTCCAAATTCTCTCTCTTTTACTTTGCAAGTTTGTTATCGAACAGCATTTTGTAAAAGTTTGTGCAAATTTGCACAAACTTTTGGGTTATCGTACAGACCTAATGTTTTTCCAACTTATTCTATCATTACGTATTACTTTTATTTCATTATATGATTTGTTGATCTTATTCAATTCGGCAAGCACTGTTCGTCGCCATGTGTTCTTTGGTCTTCCCGGTCTTCTTGTGTCTTGTGAGTTCCATTATAATGCTGCTCTTGCAATACTCTCTTGTGATTTACGAAGTGTGTGTCCTATCCACTTCCATTTCCGTCTTTTTATTTGCTTTCCAATATGGCCATGGTGTAGAAAGGTTCGCTCTCCATCCCATTGTGTCGGACTTGGAGCGCAGCATTGTGGTACATAGCCTTTATTATGTGTATTATTTTTAATGGAACACCTTTCGCCCGAAGTGCATCCCATATCGCTATTCTTTTTATGGAATCGAAGGCCTTTTTAAAATCGATAAAGACTAAGTATAGCGGGGTTCTCCACTCTATCGATTGCTCAATGATTATCCGGATGGTGTTCGTCTGATCCAAACAGCTCCTGTGGGGTCTAAATCCAGCTTGCTCATCTCTTAGTCCCCTTTCCACGATCTTTAGCCTGTCATTTATTATTGTTGCAAGTATTTTATATATGGTATTGAGGAGGTTAATGCCCCGCCAATTATTGCAATCTGTCCAGATCGTTTTTCTTTGGAAGTTTTATGATTGTTCCTTTCGTCCAAGTTTCAGGCAATTCCTCGTCTATCCATGCTTGTTGAATGTATGGTAGCAGTATTTCTGCAGCTGCTGTCGAGTCGGTCTGAAGAAGCTCTGCGGGTATGCCGTCCTCTCCAGGGGACTTATTTCTCTTAAGTTTTAGAATTGCAGCTTTTGTTTCCTCTGCGTCTGGAACGAAAACATTAATTCTTTGGTCGACCGCGGATCTTCCGAATATGGCTTGATGTGTTAAATCCTTAGTATCGTTACTTATATTCTCGAAATGTTGTTTCCATCTTTCAGTTTGCTCTTCGGTTGTGGTAAGAAGTTGACCATTATTGTCATTGATTAAATGGTTGTGGGTATTCCTTTGGTTTGATAATTGTTTGATTATTTGATGTAACTCTTTCATATTGTTGGCTCCTGCTGCTGCCTCTGCTTCGTTTGTTAGGTTGTCGAAGTATGCCCTCTTATCGTTTCGTGCTGATATTTTGACCTTCTTTGCAACATTTTTATATTGTTCTTTTATGACAGGGTTGTCTATTTGTTGCGGTTTGAGCAGGTTTCTCTTTTCTATCAGTTTCCATGATTCGTTTGATATCCATGGTTTACGCTTGTTTGTTTGGGTGTATCCTATGAAGTTTTCTCCTAGTTCATATAGTTGGTTGCAGGTTTCGTCCCATGTTTTATTATTTAAGGGCAATAGTGTATTTAATCTTTGTTCGACCTCATGTTTTGTTTCTACGTTTCGTAGCGCTGCTACATCAAGCCTTTTTTTGTCGCGTGCCTTCTTTTTCTGTGGATATTTTCGAGTTTTAGTTTTATTGTAGCTACCACTAGCTCATGGTCGCTGTCGATATCTGCTCCTCTTTTGGAACGCACGTCCTCTAAACTCCTTCTCCACTTTCCACTGATGCATATATGATCGATCTGGTTTCTTGTTGTTCCATTAGGTATATTTATGGATGATTTTGTGGGGAAAGATTGACCCGCCAGGTTGAATGCTTGGCAGAGCTCAACAAACCGTTCTCCGTTAGAGTTTTTTGAGCCAATGGCGTGAGTTCCCATAATTTGTGTTAACCCGGCGTTATCGTTGCCAATTTTGGCGTTCAGGTCGCCCGTTAACAAGAAGTGATGATAAACCCAACATATGGCTAGGTTGCAAACACAAGACATCAATGTTTAATAACAGAACTATCAAGAAACGTCAGATAAAGTTAAACATGTCATGTCCGCCAAAAATGCTTTTTCGGCACTATCGTAAAAACTATCATCTTTCATTCGCTAATAATATTATTAACGATATTCGAATTCGAAGGGTTTCCTGCCACAAACTGAGCGACGAATGAATCGTTTTCAATTCGTTCTCGTGTGTCGTTTTCGAACAAAATATCCGCAAAACTATCGAAAAATATTCGAAAACGAATCGTTTGCGATAGCATTGGTATGGGGGGTATGCTGAATTTTTGTATTCTATGTAATGTTGAATTTGGTCTGAAAGACTTACTGGCATTGTAATGTATGAATAATAAATGAAATGAAATGAAAAATTAAAATTCATGTAACACTGCGAAATATCCGTCCTAGATATGTACTTATAGTATTTATATAATAATCTTCATATACCGAGAAAATGAAACGGGCATTGTAGACATTAGGATAAGACAAATTTGAAATACACGTATTTTGTTTTGAATAACGCACACGCAATTATTTAGGTGAGCCCAAAGCATATTGCTCTACCATGGGTTAGCCCCTAAAATTGAAGAATGTTTGTACTTTTGTTTGTAATCTATATAGCCACGATTTATGAAGCCGACATATATTATTAAAATTGGTATTTTGACTCAGCACTGTATTAGGTGTGTTTTAACTTCTTTGATTTCGTCTTCGTTGTAATTCACAGTGTAGCAATAAGGAAAACGGAATATGTAGTAGGTACCGCGAGGGGACACTAATTCTTAATATCATATTTGTTTACTCACTGTTTCTGAGGAATCATCTAATGTTGTAAGGGATAATCCTTGTTGTAATTACATTATTAGTAATTTTTTATTAATTAATTATAGATTTATTGATTATGATTTATTTGCTTTGCAATAATATTGCGGCCAAATTAAAAAATTATAAAGAATCCACCTAAATACCATAGCTACTCTAATAGCAATTACATATACACCCCGTTTCATGTCAATAGCACATTTTAAATTACTTTTTGTTACTTCATTTTAGTCGATATCCGTGGAATAACCTCGGGAATGTTTATATATCTTGGTTTGTAATCTTATGGAGTATTTTTCAACAAAAAGTTTGGATTCGATAACGTACCGTTATAATTTTTTTTTAATTTTCTTTCAAAAAGCCCAAAATTTGTACGGTTTAAAGTGTTTCATCGGAATAGCACATTCTTTAATAACTTGAGTAAAATGCAAATTTTGAATGCTTCTGCTACGATTCTTTAAAATTGGAACAAATAAAAGCTATTTTAAAATTGGTCAAACTATGACTTTAATACCGGGGAAATAAGACCTTATGAAAGCTGTGGTCTTTAATTGTGTATAACACGTTAAAAATTTGGCATACGTTGGCAGTTTCTTGTCAGATTTATACAGATTTAATGAAAAATGAATGATAGAAGGCAAATGGTGCAAAATAAACTTGAACTTCTACTAGAATTTGGTTACAGTTCTTCGTGAAACTTCAAATTCCTATGACTCCTATTCCATAATGGGGTCCAATGTTTGCATTATGTTATTGCAGTCGGCGACTTTAACTGCAACTTATTTGAATTTTCGAAATCGAATGAAATGAGGAACACATGTCTCCGTCTTGGTCTGTCAATTAATCACAACTCCTTGCCTACACATTTTAATATGGCCACTGACACTGTTTCCTTGATTGATTATGTAGTTTATAGTCAATCGTGCTCTATTATTTTTACTGACCAAGTTCAATGTCCTGCTATTTCACATCACTCTTTAATTTTTGGTGCCATCAATATAAACATCAATCTCACAGAGCGCTTGGTCGAATATCGCGATTACAATAACATTGATTGGCAAAGCTTGCATAATTATTTAGTGGATACTGACTTCAGCATTATCTATGAAACTACTAATGTCAATGAGTTGCTTTCATTCTTCGACACTCTTATTGCCAATCTTTTTTGTTTCGTTCCCATTATAACCAAACGTGTATCTTCTAGTTTAGAGCCGTGGTTAAAAAGTAGAGCAATAATATTGTCCAAGTCTCTTCGTGATATGGCGTACAAACATTATATGCGTTACCCCACTCAAGTGAATTGGTCAACATATTGCGGTCTTAGAAACAGAGCTAAATCTGTTATGAGAAGTGAGCGTAGTAAATACTACAAAACATTTTTTGGTAGATTTGGCCCGACACAGGTGTGGAGGCATCTCCGGAATAATGGTATCATTGGTAACGATGATAGTCATTGTGATAATATTGATGCTAATGCATTGAATGATTTTTTTACAGAGGGTAATGGGGTTTGTAATAATGGATCTTCAAACTTTCACGACGTCGAAGGTAATAACTTTTCATTTAGCTGTGTTTTTGAGATGGACGTTTTCGAGGCTTTGCGGCGTATTAAATCGCAAGCTATGGGCGTAGATGGTATACCCGTCAAGTTTTTAAAACTCATCTTTCCCTATATCTGAAGGTATTTGACTTATTTTTTCAATGTTATTTTCACCACTTCAGTTTTTCCACAAGTGTGGAAAGTAGCTAGGGTCGTTCCCATTCCCAAGGTAAAAGAAGTTCATACAATCGATAACATGAGACCTAGAGTTGGGCAATCTAGTTCCTAGTTCCTTGTACTAGTTCCAAAACATATGAGTAACATCATAAAATGTAACGTGTGATATTAAGTATACGCAGTCTGTTCACACAAAAAATGTGGGCCATTGGAACTGCGAAGTGAACTAGATAGTTCCATATAGTTCCTTTGGCACAACTCTAATGAGACCAATAAGCATTTTGCCAGCGCTCTCAAAAGTTGCTGAGCACCTTATTTTGAATCAAATTCAAGCATTTGTTGATGACAGAAAATGTATACACAACTATCAATATGGCTTCAGACGTGGACTTAGCACTACTTCACTTTTAGTAGATCTTACCGACTCGATAAGGGAGACGGTTGATAGAGGTGACAGTGGTGTCTTAATTGCCCTAGATCTATCTAAAGCTTTTGAGCGAGTAGATTACACAATACTACTTGATAAACTCAAATCTAGGTTTTTGTTTGATTCGACATCGTGTAAGTTAATCAACTCATTCTTGTCAGGGCGTTCCCAGTATGTTACATACAATGGAAGTATTTCCAACAGGCGTAATATTTACAGTGGTGTGCCCCAAGGGTCCATTTTGGGACCCCTTCTTTTTATTTTATATATTAATGACATTGGTAGTTGTGTTCTGGGCAATGCCTGTCGTCCTTTTTTGTATGCAGATGACATACATTTATTTTTTAATGGGAAATCTGTTGCTCAATTTGAAGATAACGTCAATATTAACTTATGCGCCATTTCAAATTGGCTGCGAAACAACAAATTGATTGTAAATGCTTCTAAGACTAAAGCCATGCTATTCGGTCCAATATGGCGTATGGATGGTAGTATGAATATACAGATTGATGGCTCAACGGTTGGTTTTGTTGACAGATTAAAATGTTTAGGAGTTGTTATAGACTCAAAGCTGGATTTTTCTGCCCATATTGATGGCTTAAGTATACTTCGAAGGTTGTATTCTACAGAACTGTTTTTGCCATTTAGCATTAAGAAAAAATTAGCTTATTCCATGTTAATGTCTATTTTATCTTATGACATAGAAGTCATTTCTGGTACAACGGAGAAGAATATTGATAAACTAGACTTTTCAATATGATAATTAGATTTGTCTACAATTTGCGTAGATCTCAACATGTTTCTGCTCATGCCTGTAACTTTCTTGGAGTTCCCTTTAAAATATATGTTAAAGAACGTGTTATATCATTTCTTTACAAATCTGTGCTTTTGGACCTACCTGGTGTTCTACGAGAAAGACTGTGTTTTTTCAGATCTACTAGGAATACACAATTACGTTATCCACGATTTTATTCATCCGTTTACGAAAGATCATTTATTGTTCGCTCTGCGCATTTGTGGAACGGACTTCCCACTGAGCTACGTCAATTTTCTTTTTCCCGATTTTTTGTTATGCAGAATATGATTTTGTAGTAGTTTTGCGCATTGCGATGTTTATTGGCTTAAAAGCTTTAATCGCAATAAATGAATAAATAAATAAATTTTTAAACCCTGATCCTTTAAGCTAACGATAACGATACACTTTAATGCGACCAAAAATGTGTTTCATTGAAATAATTTTAGGTCCAAGTATGTTTAAGCAGAAGTCGTTTCAGACAATTTGGAGTAGATTTAGCCCTGTCCGTCCAAATTTTGCACTTCGTAATACTTTGCTCAAACATAGTTTAAGTTCGAAAACGGGTCATGTCGGTCCACTTCTTAGGGCACCTCCCCCACAGTAGTTCAACATTTTTCTATAAAATGCTGTGAACTATAACTCAGTCTACTCCTACGGCTACCTCACACACAAAATCCGGAAATGTGAAGCTTAAGAGTTCCTTTCGGATCGTTTTGAAAATTTTACAATTTTTTTTCTGGTGCAAGTCCATACTTCTTGATATAATGGAGCTTTTAGGCTCCAGGAAACTCTGACGGCAACAACTAACATGTCAAATTCTCAATATAACACCCGTAGGGAGTTTCTAATTGGTCCAAACTTTGCACAACGTATTATTTCATCCAGTCAATTATCAGGTTGGAATATGGACTATATCGGTCCCGTCCTTCGGGTACCTCCAACACAAAATTTGGGGAAAGAGCTGTTTGAGATCTCGTCTCAGACCTTTTTGATTTTTTTTTTGCCGAACGTTGTTTTTACGGTATTTGGTATTTAGTCTTCGCTGGAGGTATAATACTGTCGATATAGGTCCACGCCTTCATATAGCCCCCATAGAACGGCACCTCCCGATTTTCGGTATTTTTAAGGTTGTGGCCTCAATATTACACCGCAATGACTTAAATTTGGTATTTAGACTTCGTTTGGGGTATAATACTTTCGATCTGAAATTTGTCGATATAGGTCCACGCCTTCATATAGCCCCCATAGCACGGTACCTCCCGATTTTTCGTATTTTTAAGGTTGTGGCCTCAATATTACAACGCAATGGCTTAGATTTGGTATTTAGTATGTCGTGCCTCCCGATTTTTGATATTTTGAAAAATTTTGGCCACATTATCTTGCCAAAATATCTGAAATTTTGTATTTTAACTAATTGTACCATTTACTTCAATACAGTATTAAAGGTTACAAAAAGTTCGACCTAGTCGAACTTAACGCCTTTCTTACTTGTTTTTGGTGTAATTCCATACTTTCTGATATAATGGCCTGAAAGCTCCAAAAACTCTGACGGCACCAACTAAAATGTCAAATCCGCAAGATAACTCTCGCAGGGAGTTTCTAACTAAAATGGCTAGTCTCAAACTTTTTCAAAAATGTCTTCCAAACTTACGGTAAGGTAGGTCACATTAGGCAAATATTTGAGCACAAATGTCAATGCATTATTTACGCTCACTTTCTCTTCGTAAGCGCACACTGTCTGTCGCTGGAGCACATATTTGCCTAATGTGACCTTACCTTTAGTTTAATATAATTTTATATTTCGAGTTTTCTATGAATCAGAAGTTTGCTAACTAAAAATTTTTGGTACATGTCAATGATTTGGTATAGCTCCATATTACGGTACCTAAAGATTCCACGAATTTTGAAAATAAAATTCGCGATACAAAACCAATATATTTTATACTAGCCGGCCGGTCCACGTTGCTGGCCCTTGAAACAGTTCTATGTTACCTTTTCTTAAGTAAATTATATTTTTCTTGCGTAAATAAAACATCTTCAGAAATGTTGGTGTCTATATGAAATTTTGGCGTATGATAACTGATGACTTGAAGCATGCATTTATTTCGTCTGGTGGAATAGTATAACTGGCAGTGTTTGTCTGAAATCTAAACGTGAATTGCTCTTAAATCCTTTACGAATCGAATTTTTATGTGCCATCGTACATTCGTTCCAGATAACTTCTATATAATATTGCATGTGTGCAATCAATCAAAAGAATGTCCAGTGGCAACTTAAGGATCGAATGTGTCGTCCTTGCACCTTCTTATAATGTATACCTGATGAAGCTATAGTATAGCCTGCTATACCCATCGATATGCTGCCTTCTAATCTAAAGACTTGCTTTCCAATAAGACCAAAGCTTCGTTATGCATAACATCTGGTATTTCCATTGATTTGTAACATATTTCAGAAATTGGGAGTGGTCGGGTCTTACGGCTAAAATATGTACCCAGGGTTGGGGAAACGGACACGTTCGTAAGTTTATATAGCCTATTTCCACCAGGGGCCATTCCTGTACATCATCTGAAAATGACATTGAAATCGGTTCAGAAGTTTTGGAGATATAACGTATTTAAAAAATGGGCGTGCTAAAAGGGTTTTAAAATAAGGAGGAAATAAAAAATATATATAGCCTATTTTCACCACGGGCGTTCATGGTGGGCCACCGCTGTACATTCTCTGAAATTTAAAAGAAAATCGGCTCAGAAATTTCAGAGATATAACATATTTAAAAAAAGTGGGCATGGTCGGGTCTTTAAGCCATAAATAAGTACCTAGGGTCGGAGATTCAACCAACGTTGTCTCGCAAATTTATTTTCTAAGCCATACGTTAGTATGTTTTGCAAAGACAGAGTTTTAATAAAATAGGGCAAAGGGGGAGGTACCCCGCCCCCTCAGAAATTCAACAAAATGCTATCCATTCCGTGAAAATTTCAAGAAAATTGGTTTAGTAGTTTCGGATATTTAAAAAGTGGGCGTGGTCTGGTGCCAAATGAGTACATAGGATAGGAGACACAACAACCATTGTCTCCCAAATTAATTTTCTCTCCGATAGGTTCTTCAGTTTTGTTAAAATATCGTTTCAAAGAAATAGGTCGTGGGGGAGGTTCCCCGTTCCACCGTAATTCAACAAAATATACAACATTTTTTCACCACGGGTCCTCCCAGTAGATTCTCTGACATTTTCAAGAAAATCAGTTAAGTAGTTTTTGATATATAAGCTATTTAAAAAAGTGGGCGTGGTCGGGATTGGGTCTTTAGGCCCCACATCAGTACCTAGGGCAGAGACACAACAACTATTGTCCCGCAAATTAATTTTCTCCGATACGTTCGTCAATTTAGTTAAAATAGCGTTTTTAAAAAATAGGGTACCCTGCCCCCTCCGAAATTCAACAAAATATATACCCACTTTTTACCACCGGTGTTTCTCTGAAATTTTCAAGAAAATCGGTTCAGCCGTTTTTGAGTCTAATTATAGTGTTTGCTTCATGGCAGAACTACCAGGTAGTGGTATCACACCAGCTGATCGAATATGAAAAGTCAAATCCCTTTATAAAAAAATTATTTTTGTTGTAATTTCCCCAACAACATAAAGAAAATTTTGACATAACATATTCAAAATTTTACGATGCCACTACCTGGGTAATTGTGCCATGGCTTGCTTGCTTCTTTTTTTGTTTTTTTTTTTTTTTTTCAGAGGTTGGGGGTTTTACTTTACCCAGCAAAATAAATTGGAAGTAGTGCAATGTGGACTAGTTCTGTCACGGCATGTTTTGATGCAGTTCAACTGGAGTCGTGAAAAAGGCACTCCAGTCCTCACATTTTAACCGCATTTGGATGCAATCCAAAGAATCACATCCACTTGTCACATTTTAACAACATCCGGATGCAGTTCAACGGAGTCGTGAAAAAGGCACTCCAATTCCTCACAATTTAACAGCATCCGGATGCAGTCCAAACGGAGTCGTGAAAAAGGCACTCCGTTCGCTACATTTTATTAGCAGTTGTTAGAGATCCCTATATGTACATAAATCAGATTGTACATCTCTACAGGCAGCGGCTTTCATTTTCCAAAAAGAGATAAGCGTGTTAACATGTCCAAACATTTGTTAATACAAACTAAATAATATTTAATTTGTGAACATTTTTCCGGCAACTCACCAGAAGAAAATTTCCGAATGGAGTGCTGTTCGAAATCTTAACTGGTGATGGGAAGACAACCCATTTAGCAAATGAAGCAAAAACAGTTCAGCTTGGAACAAATGCAAGCGGAGGAAACACGCATGTTTGCGATTGAATTCAATGGAGAATTTTCATAATTTGTGTTAATGTAATAAAGTTGTTAATATTTTTGTTTTGCACAAATAATAAATGCATTTTATTTGTTCTGGCATATTTTGTAAAGGCTTGCACAATTTCCGCAGAATGCCTGTACCAAACACGTGCTTTGGACTGCCTCCTATTCTACCCCAAAGGGTCAGTTAAAATGCAGTGCAAAAGGGTTAGTTAAAATGCAATGCCAAAGGGTCAGTTAAAATGCAGTGCCAAAGGGTTAGTTAAAATGCAGTGCTTTGGAGTGCATCTTTCAGTAGTCACGCTCTTGTAAAAATCATCAGTGAAAATGCATAATTTGATGCACATCCAGATCACTTGTACATATCATTTAACTGCATCTTTGGAGGCAAACATTTTGCTGGGTATTTATTAAAAACATGCTAAAATCCAATGTCTAATAATAAATATACATATGTATTTTCTCATTTTAGAATGCACATCCAGAATTGATGGGTTTCCAAGATTGTGTTTATACATTTTCTTTCGGCACTCCATTGGCATGTGTTGAATTGCCGCCATGCACCGTTGTGGCCCATGATAATGAAATGTAAGTTTTATGCTTTATTTTTATTAAGTTGTTTTTGTTTAAGTTTGTTTTTCTGTTTGTAACACATCGAACTAATCATTTGCGACCATATAAAGTATATGTATATATTCTTGATCAGTATACAATTCTAAGACGATCTAGCTATGTCCGTCTGTTCGTCTGTTGTAATCACTCTAGCGTTCGCAATAATTGAGCCACTTTTTGGTATAGCCCCCCATATAACGGTACCTCCAGATTTTCTGTATTTTGGGGATTTTAGCTAAATTTGTTGACCAAACTACCTTAATTTCACGTTTGCGGTTCCCAGTGGTCACAAAATATCTCCACTAAATACCGTCGACATAGGTCCATGTTTTGGTATAGCCCCCATGTAACGGTACATCCCGATTTTCGGTATTTTGAAGATTTTAGCTACAATTTTTGACCAAACTACCTGTAATTTGTCAGTAGAGGTTCCTAGTAATCACAAAACATCTCCGAATAAAACTGTCAACATAGGTCCATGTTTTGGTGTAGCCCGCATATAACGGTACCTCTCGATTTTTGGTATTTTGAGGATTTTAGTTAAAAACGTTCGCCGAAATACCTCAAATTCCACATTTGGGGTTCCCAGTTGTCACAAAATATGTCCACTAAAAACCGTCAACATATGTGGGTCCATGTTTTGTATAGCCCCCATATAACGGTACCTCCCGATTTTCGGTATTTTGAGGATTTTAGCTAACATTTTTGACCGAACTACCTGTAATATGAGAGTTGAGTTTCCTAGTAATCACAAAACACCTCCACCTAAAACTGTCATCATAGGTCTATATTTTGGTATAGCCGCCATATAACGGTACCTCCAGATTTTTAGTATTTTGAGAATTTTAGCTAAAATTTTTCACCGAACTACCTGTAATTTGACAGTCGAGGTTCCTAGTGATAACAAAATATCACCTTCAAAAACTGTGAACAGAGGTCTACATTTTGGAATAGCCCCCATAAAACGTTCCCTCCCGATTTTCGGTATTTTGAGGATTGTAGCTACATTTTGCGACCGAACTACCTGTAATTTGCCGATTGAGGGTCCCAGTGGTCACATAACATCTCAACCAAAAACTGTCAATGTAGGTCCATGTTTTGGTGTAGCCCCCATGGAAAGGTACCTCCCGATTTTCGGTATTTTGAAGATTTTAGCTACAAATTTCGACCGAACTATTTGTAAGTCGACATTTGAGGTTCCCAGTGGTCACACAACATCTCCACCAAAAACTATCAGCAAAGGTCCATGTTTTTGTATAGCCACCCCCTTTTTAAATTGTCAACGTAGGTCCATGTTTTGATATAGCCCCCATATAACGGTGGCTCCCCATTTTCGGTATTTTTGACCCAACAATCTATAATTCGAAAAACTGTCCACATAGATACATGTGCTGGTAGAGCCCCCATATAACGGTATCTCCCGATTTTCGGTTTTTTGGATTTTAGCTACAATTTTTGATCTAAGTATCTGCAATTCGACATTTGAGTTTCCTGTGGTCACAAAATTTCTCCACCAAAAACATAGGTCCATACTTTGATTTAGCCCCATATAAGTAAGGTTCCCGACCGATTGAATACATTTTTATGATAAGTGGTCACGGAATATCTTCTCCTGAAATTGTGCACAGGAAAGAAAATAATTATTCCGTTTTACTTCAGAATATTTTATGGTGGAGGGTATAAAAATTTCTGAACGGTCGAACTTAACCCTTAACGTTTTTACTTGTTTTAGTTTAATTTATTATACTCGTACACATATATTCTTTCTCAAAAACAATCTTTAATTGCATTTTTAAAGTATAACATCTTGTTTTTCATAAAGACTTACTTATCTGCTGTACATATCTTGTACGTGTGCCGCATTTAATACTGACCTTAAAAAGCAATTAAAGAATTCCGTGAAAGCAGAGTATGTAATTGTAAAAATAAGTTCTTACATCATCTTTACATGTTTTTTAAATGTTTTAACTTCGATTTCGTTAACTTTTTGACATCGATATTAATTTTCCTTCATCCCTTTTATGCTTTTCTTCCAACAGCATTGATATGAGTCCATTGCGAAATTCAAAATTCACACTACAACAGGACAACCAGAATTATGTACTATCCATATGTTCGCCATCCGGCGAACCATGTATGGAAAATGATGGTAAGTGATATGAAAAACAAGTAAAAAAGTATCAGTCGGCTTTGCCGACAGAGATATACCCTCAGCCTGTGTATATTGAAACAATTTTTTTCCAAAAAACGCATGTATTTAGGGAGTTTTAAGAATTTTGGGCGTTTGAACTGACAAAAATGTTGATTAGGATTTAATATCAAAAGTTTTGCGGAGGAGATACTAAAAAGAATGGATCTCCAGCCACTATATATGGTACCATAGGGGTTTTTAGAACTTCAGGGATGTTTGCTCAAGAAGTATGAACTTGCCCCTGAAACAACTTTTACCATCGCAATTGAGGCAGCGAATGCAAGTTGCTTCAACAAAAATCAAAGTGATTCGAAAGCAGGTCTTAAAGTGAACATGTATCCGAAATTTTGAGTGGGAGGTACCGGATGGAGTGGACAAATATAGTCCATATTTGAACCTGATCTATATCTGGTAGATATATTAGGATGTGTAAAGTATGGACCAATTCGGCCACTCTCTTCAAGAGTTATCGTACGCACAATTTTTCCGAACATTTTTGAACTTTTGTGGGGGAGGTACCTGAAGGAGTGGACCGATATGGTTTATCTTCGAACTTAAACTATGTTTGGACAAAATATTACTAAGGCCAAACTTTGGACCGAATCGGCAGACCTGTTCGAGAGTTATTTTGCCCTCCAACCTCCTCACACGGTGTCATAGGGGTTTTTTGCAACTTTCAGGCTATTTTCTCAGGAAGTATGGACTTGCCCCTGATGAAACTTATACCGTCGTATGGAGGGCAGTGAATACAAGTTGCTAAAGCAAAAATCAAAGCGATTCGAGGGATGTTCCTAAACTGAACTTTTCCAAAATTTTGTGTGGGAGGTACCCTACGGAGTGGACCGATTGAGTCCATATTAAAACCTGATCTAAGTCTGGTACACGCTCAACAATGGGCAAAGTATGGACCAAATCGGTTACACCCTTCAAGAGTTATCGTGCGTAAAAATTTTCCGAACATTTTCGAACTTTTGTGGGGGAGGTACCGGAAGGAGTGGACCGATATAGCTCATCTTCGAACTTAAACTAAGTTTGGACAAAATATTACGAAAGCCAAAATTTGAACCGAATCGGTTCATCCCTTCGAGAGTTATCGTGCGCTCCAGCCAGCCAGACAGACGGACGGACATTGCTCAATCGACTCCAAATTGTCTGAAACACATTTCGTCCAAACATACTTGGGGTCTAAAACCATTATTTCGATGAGGCACATTTTGCCCGTATGAAAGTGTATATACCCTTCATAGCCTAAAGGCTGAGGGTATAAAAATTAATTAAATTTGTATGCTTATATAATGTGTTAACAAATTATTTGCTGGGAATATCAAAAGTTTGCTTTGGCTCAAATGTGTGTAACGTACAGAAAATAATCGCCCTAGACTCGCCTTAAATTGTCTTTATAAATAAAAATCAAATGTCGTTCGTTGTTAAGTGCATCAGTTGAGAACGGCTGTACCGATTTGGATAATTTTCTTTGAAATGTTCGTCATAACACACCCACTTTTTCAATTTTCAATTTAAATTTTTTCAACAAAATCTACTGAACGTTTTTCCTGAATTTGTCAGGGAATGTACAGGGATGACCCTCGGTGAAAATAGGAAAATTAGTCTTGGGGCGAAGGTGGACGATAAGACTGGGTTTTTGGGAATTCGCCCTGGAAGGGTGCGAAAAGTACTAAAATGTACTAAAAATGGTTACATTTGTGTGGCTGACCGGCCAATAAACAACGCCTAGACGAAACGGCAGAATCTAGAATCATAAAATTTTGGCAGAGGATTAGTCTTGGGGCGAAGGTCTCAAATATGGCTGGGTTTTTGGACATTTTTTCTTGAATGGTACGAAAACTACTAAAAGGTACTAAATATTGTATCATTTGTATTTGGCGAACAGGTAGAGCTGAAATCAAACTCGGAATGATAATCGTTGATGGAATGAAGAATAAATGTACCAGACGGTTTTTAGAAACTCGAACCATAAGTGTACGAAAATGTATTACATTTGGTACCATTTGGTAATGTGTAAACGGATAGAGCTAAAGGCTTGAAATAGGAATGAGAATCAAGGTTGAGAAGTATCGTTGACACAAGGAAGTAATTTTGGAAAAGTGTACTAAAGGTACTAAATGGTATTAAATTTGGTAAAATTTGGATTTGAACGAACCGATAGATTGGAATCCTGAAATTTGTTGGAAATGTAAGATTGAGGTAGTTTTGGAAATTCGTACTTATGGGTACGAAAAGTACTAATTGGTACCAAATGTAGTACAATTTGGATTTGGATGATCTGATAGAGCTGGAATCATAAAATTTTGAATTAAGATTGTTTTTTGGATATAGGATGAAGGAAGTTTTGGAAATTCGTACTTATGGGTACGAAAAGTACCAAATGGTACGAAATTTGATACAGTTTGGATTCGAGTGGTCACATAGAGCTGAATTGAGATAGTTTTGGAAATTCGATAGAGCGATATAGGAATGCTGAAATTTGGAATTAAGGAATATTGTTGGAGTCTATGGATATACTAAATGCCCAATGGTTAGAGATGGTATTTACCGGGTATTTACCCGGTAAATACCCACACGGTGGGTAAATTTACTATATTGAATCGCCAATACAACATCTTAAACCCAATTCTTGGGCATAGGTTGTGAAATCGTTTCAAAATGGACAGTTTTACAATACTTTAAACAAGTGGGTAAATACTTGGGTAAATACCCGAGTATTTACCCAAATGTTGGGTAAAAACTCTTTAACTGTCGAACCACTTAACGTATGCTGACGAAATTTGGTTCAAAACTTTCTTACATCAATAGTATTAAGGGTTTAGAAAATGGAGTCCCTGGGTCCATGTTTTGGTATAGCCCCCATATAGCCGTACCTCCCGATTTAAGGTATTTTTCATCTATTAGCCACATTTTACAACCAAATTGGCTGTAATTTGGCACAGTGAGTCCTCAAGAAGTATAATATATCCTTGCAAACATTTGTCAACGTTGGTATACGTTTTCTTATAGCCCCCATATAAGGGTACCCCGATTTCGAGTATTTACCCAAATATTGGGTAAAAACTCTTTATCTGCCGAACCACTTGACGTAGGCTGACAAAATTTGGCTCAAAACTTTGTAATAACAATAGTATTAAAGGTATTGAAAATGGAGTCCCTGGGTCCATGTTTTGGTACTGCCCCCATATAGCCGTACCTCCCGATTTATGGTATTTTTCATGTATTAGCCACATTTTACAACCAAATTGGCTGTAATTTGTTACAGTGAGTTCCCCATATGTATAAAATATCTTTGCAAAAAATTGTCGACGTAGGTCCACGTTTTCTTGTAGCCCCAATATGGGTTTCCGAAATCGGAAGGTACGGTTATATGGGGGCTATATCAAAACATAGACCTACATACCCCATTTTTAATACCAGATGTTCTTTTGATATAATTAAGATTTCAGCCAAATTTCGTCAGCCTACGTCAAGTGGTTCTGCAGTTAAATAGTTTTTACCCAAGGTTTGGGTAAATACTTGAAATCGGGGTACTCTTATATGGGGGCTATAAGAAAACGTATACCTACGTTGACAAATGTTTGCAAGGATATATTATACTCCTTGAGGACTCATTGTGCCAAATTACAGCCAATTTGGTTGTAAAATGTGGCTAATAGATGAAAAATACCTTAAATCGGGAGGTGCGGTTATATGGGGGCTATATCAAAACATGGACCCAGGGACTCAATTTTCAATACCTTTAATACTATTGATATAAGAAAGTTCTGAGCGAAATTTTGTCAGCCTACGTCAAATGGTTCGGCAGATAAAGAGTTTTTACCCGATATTTGGGTAAATACTCGAAATCGGGGTACCCTTATATGGGGGCTATAAGAAAACGTATACCAACGTTGACAAATGTTTGCAAGGATATATTATACTTCTTGAGGACTCACTGTGCCAAATTACAGCCAATTTGGTTCTAAAATGTGGCTAATATATGAAAAATACCTTAAATCGGGAGGTACCGTTCTATGGGGGCTATATGAAGACTTGGACCCATGCGGACAAATTTCAGGAGTAAAGTTGTATACCCCTAACGAAGACTAAATATCAAAATTTCAGCAATTTCGGTGGGATTTTCAGACCACAAATCCTTGTATATATTTTTGCATATGCTCATTTTATGCAAATATGTAAAAACATGTCAAAATATGCACGATATGGGCCTAATTCATTTTATTTTGAGATAATCAGATTTTCTCTACGACCATCCTAATCATATATGCATTTGCATAGGATTCCGCTGTCTAGTAATTTGTTAAAGTCTGAATTGAACTAATGGACTGTACAGAACTAAATGTCCTTTTCGAAAGAAACCGAATTCCGACCACTTGGCAGCACTTGGGTGCACATGAGGAAACCGTGCTGATAACTTATAATATTCAGCGCCAATGTGGTTCACAAATTGAAGTACAACGCGATTGAATAATATACATACCTCTCGGATCGCCGCACTAAGAACTCTAACAAGGTGAACCCTAATGCCATCCGAGGACCATCTTCATGAGGAGGCCAAGATAATTTCAGCACGGGAGCACAATGGCATGCTCTGGTTGCAGTACTTGCTCTGCTGTTACCGTAAGAGTCATTCATGTCAAGAGGAATCTTTAAATACCCTAGTGAGAGAGAGAGAGGCCCAACAAGAGAAAACTCCTACATTCGCAAGCGTATTGGCAGGTATGAATGGCATTCACACAGATGCAGTCTCAGATGCCACAAACAACTATCATGTGAATGTACATCTTCATCTATTTGAGCTAGGATAGCGACAAACCGGAGTAGTTTTGGCTCAACCACAGTTCGGGATGATACAACAGATGCGGCGACTAACCAAAATGCCTGCTTGGCACAATAAATATCGAAAGAATTAGTTTAAGTTCGAAGATGGGCCAAATCGGTCCACTCCTTCGAGTACCTCCCCTCTGTAAAATCGTGTGAGAGAGAGCTATCTCGAAGAGAGCAATCGATTTGGTCCAAACTAGGCATATCTTATTATGTGCTATGGATGTGGGTGTGTTGCCGCTGAGGGTATGGTTCAGAGTTGAGCCGATTTCTATCCCCCTGTGTGAAGAAGAATAAAAACGAAAATTAATTAGTTTTGTTTGCCAAGCCATGTAAGATTTTTGGCAAATTGGTATATATATAAGGTCTATGTCGGAGAAGAAAGTCAGAGTATTTATCTCATATCTACCGAAGAATCGATGTCTCCTAGTGTGTAGCGAGGGGCACCTACGTAGTACATGTTCGACCGTCTCTGTTTCTTCTGGATCTTGACATAGCCTACAGTAGTCTACACTACTGTTGTCCCATCTAGAAGTTAGGGACCTGACTATGTTATGACCGGTAATGAGTCCTACAGTGGTCTTTATCCCTAACTTATTTAGTGAAAAGAGAGAGTTGGTTCTATGTTGAGAGTAGCTGGGCCAGATTGCCTTGGATACCTTACAGCCAGGTTCCGCTTGCCATCTTTGCCCTGCCTTCTCAAGGAAGTAACCGCGAAGTTTTCGGATGTAGTAGCACTTTGGTGGTCTGGTAGATGACTCAACTGGTAAGTCAATCGACTGAGAGCCACCCCGTGCTAGTTCATCCGCCTCTTCGTGTCCCTCTATATCACTGTGTCCTGGAACCCAACAAAGACCAACGATATCACGTACTTCAAGCAGAGCGTTTTTGCAGTCGAGGATAGCTTTTGAATTTATGGTCCACGACTTGAGGGCCTTAAGGGCCGCTTGACTATCGACAAAAATAGTCACCGGTCCATTAAGGGTGCTCCCAAGTTCTTTGACCATCTCCACTGCTTTCCTTATTGCAAAAATCTCTGCCTGAAAAACGCTGCAGTTATCATTTAGTTTAAAGGATTGCTTAATTTGTGGGTTTTCGCAGAGGACCCCGGCACCTGTGCCATCGTCCAGCTTGGAGCCGTCTGTATAGATGGCCAGACCGCCAAGAGGAGGGCTACCACTAGACCATGCATCCCTGCTTGGAATTTTAACGTTAATTTGGTTGAAGTTGAGTACAGTGGGTATATAATCACTGATGTGATTGAGTCCACTGAACTCAAGTAATTCGGTGAAAGGAGAGAGGACCTTTGCATGTTCAAATCGGGAAAACTGCCACACCCCTGACTCTCTAAGCATGAAAGCCGTCCTCGCCGCCTGAAAGTGGATAGTGATGTCCAGAGGTTGGAGATCAAGAATCACATTCAGAGCGGCTTGAGGTGTGCTTCTGATGGCACCAGAGATTAGCAGAGATGCGGCTCTTTGAACACTAGATAGTTTGGACAGAAGTGCACTGTTCCCGAGAGCATGCCACCAGACAAGCCCGCCATAGGTAAGAATGGGGAGAACCACCGTATCATACAACCAGTGTATGATCTTTGGTCTGAGACCCGAACTTTTACCGATGGAGTTCTTGCAGGAATCTTCTTCTTTATTTGCCAATTCGTTTTCCGAATGTTAGCGACCAATACAATTATAAATAGATTTGCTTTAATAAATACGTATATATACAATATTTGTTTAAAGATTGTTTAGTATGTCTGCAAACGCATTTCTATCTCTAGCCTTTGATAATAGGGTTGTAGTATCTCGGATGCCCGTCCATTCTGTAATATTATCCATCCATGTTGTCTCCTTTCTTCCTCTAACAGGTCTTCCTTCTATCTTTATGTGGATTATATTTTGTAGCAATTTATATTTTTGATTTCGCATTATATGCCCCAGGTATGCAGTCTTTCGTCTTTTTATTACTGAGATAAGTTCTCTTTCGCAGTGCATCCTTCTAAGTACATCAGTATTTGTCATATGGGCTGTCCAGGAATAGAGTGCCATAAAACCTCTCTTAGCCCTCTCCTCAGTGTTCCTTTTCCAATTTAGACGTTGGTCCAGGATAACACCGAGGTATTTGGCTTCCGATGAATGTTCAAAGGCAACACCGTCCAGTTTTGGTAGCGAGAAATCGGGAAGTTTGTGCTTCTTCGTGAAAAGTACGAATTCTGTCTTTGTTGGATTCACGGCCCGTCCATTGGCGCGAGCCCAGCGAGACAGCTGCACCAAAGCACGTTGCATAAGGTCTGATATGGTCGGCAAGAATTTGCCGCTTATGAGGATAACAACATCGTCAGCATAGGCTACCACCTTCGTCCTAACCTGGTTGAATTTCACAAGAAATTCGTTTATTGCAAGGAGCCAGAGGAGGGGTGATAAAACTCTCTCCTAGATGGCAGTTGATGATTCGCTCGTCAGCATCTCATCAACCCACCTAACAAGGATAGAGGAAACTCCTGCGTTGGTGAGCGAATTATGAATGGATTCCAGATTCACATTGTTAAAGGCGATATAGAGGGATATCGAGGAAGGCTGCAAGTGTGAAGCCCGAACCCTCCATATTCTTCTCAATATATCCAACCATCTCGTGCATGCTACGAGTTGCTTATAATGTTGGGACCTAGATGGGACCGGATATCGTAGTCGAGAAGTCTCTATGGAGCTTTAAGGAGGAAGGAAGAAAGACTAATAGGTCTATAGTCTTTAGGTAGTGTGTGACTTGGCTTCCCAGCCGTTACCTCCTTCCATGGATTAGGTATGTACGATAGACACAAGCAGGCCCTACAAATCACCTTTATGGTTGCCAGTACCGAATCAGCCTCGTTTTACAGCATAGCCGGTATAATGCTATCCGGTCCAGGGGACTTATAAGGCTGGAAGCTGTCTATCGCCCATTTTATTCTTGGGATGCTAGTTAGTCTGTCGATCAGTTGCTCGTCCTGTGCCGTAAAACCCCGAATGTGATTCGTTTGATCCGAATCAGTCTCTAGGTCAGTACAGCCTGGAAAATACACTTCTGACAACATATTTAGAGTCTCTAAACCAGAGTTAGTCCACGTGCAGTTTTCTCGTTTGATGATACTCATGGGTTTGGGATCCTTGGATAGAATCTTACGAAACCTGGCAGCTTCGTTAACTCCTTCTATAGACTCAGCGAAGCAAGCCCAAGATCTCTGTTTAGCCTTTTTGATCTCACTCTTGTACTTGCTAAAATTAACCCTGTAGGTATACCAATCTGTACTGAGAGAAGATTTGCTGGATTTATTATATGATTTCCTGGCTGCCTTGCGGAGACTGGCCAGGTCTTTACTCCACCATACCGGCTGAGATTTTTTCCCAGGGTAGGTTATTGGACAGGAATCCTCATAGCATATCAGGAGTAACTTACTTAGATCAGTTACAGTTACCTCGACTTCCTTTGCTGTGGACAATCTATGGGGATTGCTTAGCACCGAAGTCGTTAGCGAGCTGTAAATGTTCCAGTCCGTCCTCCTGGGATTCCTGTATGGTTTTTGTTTCTCCGTAGTTATGGGGACTTTGAAGAATATCATCTTGTGATCTGAGAACACTCTTCAGATACCTTCCAGTCCATAACTTCGGAGTCGTCCATCTCTTACTGGTGCTTTGGTGGGATTCTGAAGCATAACCTTCCTAATCCGAAGTTAAGCTCCCCTCTCGACTGCGCAGGTAGGATTCCGGACGCTTACGTCCGTTGCAAAGCGAATGACAAGACCGCCGTTCTTCGGATAGGAACCAAGAATTCTCCATTTATCCATCTGAAGACCGACGTTCTGCTTTTCGACTACAGTATTTTGTCCAACTCCATGGATGGAGGAGAGACCCATACTGAAGTAATCATCCCACACGGAATCTCAGCAACGCTAACTGCAGCCAGATCGCTCCCCTCCCAGCGAGGACCAAGATTATTAACTGTGGATTTAAGGAACTCAACAGACTCCTTATTCTCACAGTTGATAACCTTGACCGCCTTGTAGGGGGCAGACTGACCGAGCCTAACCTTGCCGCGATCTACCTCGTCTGAGATGAGGGCGTCTCTAAGATGACCCTCGATTTGCAACCAGTGACTTGTGCTGATCCTTCCATTGGGATCAGCCCTGTCAATGATGGCCACTCTCAGGTCATCCGGAACTGTCCGTCGCACAGCAATGTCACCTTGCCTGGATGCGCAGTGTTTCTCTAGAGACTCGCTAGCTGGTTCACAAGGTTTACAACGGTACAATACAAAAAAATTATAAAAGAAATAAATGTGAAATGAAAAAAAAAACTATAAAGGAAATATTTTTCATTTCAAATTTTCATAAAACAAGAATCCAGCCCGGGAAACCTAAAAATGGCAAATTCCACACAAAATTTGGAAAAGTGCAGTTTAGGACTCATATCGGATCTATTTCAAAATTTTTGCAGAAGGTTGTTTTCACCGTCTCTATTACAACGGTACAATTTTTTCCGGAGTAAGCCATACTTCCTAGGATAATGACCGATGTATAGTGTGCAAGATAACTCTCAAAATTTTCTTTCAAACTTAATTTAACGAACTTAATATTTCGAGTTCTCTCTGAATCAGAAATTTGCTTATTAAAAATGTTTGGTATATGTCATGGTAGAACAAGAAAAGGTAGCAGCAATACCCAGCTGACTGAACTGGGTTGTAGTGTTAGTGTCAAATTTCATATGACATTTTAAACATTTATTTCTATTTCGATGTACATTAGGGACATATATTTTTTGAGAAAAAAAATATATCATTCGGAAAAAACCATTTCCCAGAAAGACTTCTTCATATCAATGATATGTAACCTCCTCCAAGTTCGAACGATAAGCCGCGCAGTAAATCACCGCATGTAGAGGCGATACAACGTTTGTTAATATGTGAGGTATTTTGTTAAAATTTAAAAAAATAAAGCCCTAATAAACATGTGCTTCTTTGATTTCTAAAACAAAACATTGAAACAGCTTCTCCTTTTCCTATGAATTTCCAGCGACCCCAAACTTTTCTGCAAGAATTCTACTTTCTGCGAGAATTTATGCATTTAGTGGAATGATGTGGAACCATAAAAATTGAAAATGTAACGAATTTTCATTCATGTTTTCCAAAATATTCAACCAAATGTGAAAAATTATTAGTTTTTTAAATTCCAACAATTTATAGATATTTCCTTGTTTTGTTTACAAATACAACTGGCAGTAACGTTACAAACAAAAACAAATTCCTTTGTGGTTGTTGTTCGAGTTGTATTTGTTGTAGTATTAACTTTACCTTATATTTGTTCTACCATGGGTATATGTCAATGATTTGGTATCGAACCGTACCTAAAGATTCCATGTATTTTAAAACAAACTCGTGATATAAAATCAATCTATTTTATATACGGCATAACTATGGTGTCTGCTTATTTTGTTCGTCATAGGCTGAGGGAATATCTCCGTCAGCACAGCTGACTGAAATTTTCTTGTTTCTAGGAGAATGCAATAATTTCCGAGATATGGGTTATATCTGTTTAAAATTATGGACCTCTTGTTATTTTTTTATACACTCATAGGTTGAGGGTATTTAGCAGTCGACAAAGCCGACAAATACGCTTTTTACTAGTTATTATATAAAGTTGTTGTTGTCCGAAAGTTCTTCATGTTTCCAATTACCCTTCCCCGATATGTGATGGCTTAAACACAAATTTACATACATGTATGGTATCTTCTGTACTTCATCTTGCCTTTGCAAATCGTAAAAAAGTTATTGAATATATCCATGAAGAAAGATACAGTTGTATGGCAGCACTTAAAGGGGCGGTTATGTGTGGCAAATTCCAACATCGCCGACAAACTGACGAAATTCGATAAAAACCTTAAAAATCACGTACATAATTTGTTTATGTTGTTTGATGGGAGAGGCAAAAGTCTGTCAATAAAAAAACTGGCAATCGAATTCCTTGGCATTCGACCTTATGACGATACATATTCCTCTTGTGAAATAGGAGGCAACTAAAAAAACGATCCGAAATTCAATATTCCAAATAAAAAAGGAAAATAAACAACGACAAAAATAACACTTGTAGTGATAGCGGTAACAACAACAAAAAAAAAAATTATTACCTTAACGCTTTGAACATGCCCCCACTCCCTCTCCCCTAGCTGTCGGGAATTGAATATGGGAATCGAGCGAACAACAAAAACCATATAACATTGTGAAAATTACATTTGCTTTACAATTTTCTTGTTTTTACTCCTTTTTTCCTCACTCCACTCCACATCGTCGGTCCTATACTCCAGAACGATTGTGAAAGCCACTAAAGGAATGCAAAGCAATTCTGAAAATTATAAACATAGAAAATGCTAAATCTGGTTGATGGAAAAACGGCAAACCCTTAGAATACAATTTTACCAAAACCCTCACATACATACATATCCTTAGTCCTATAATAAAATCAATTTTGTTCAGAAATCGAAAAACGGATAAAGTAATAAAAGCCAATTGGCTGTAGAAGCTCGAAGTTTTTCTTAAGAAGCACAAAGCAAAAACAACAACAAAAATACAGAATTTTAAACATAAATGTTGGGCATGTATCTATCACCACATAACATATCCTTCGTAACGTGTTTTACATACATAAATATATTGCTGTTGGTTTGTTTATAGTTATAGATGGATTGGTATCCAAGGAAGAGATAACAAAGGTCAAAATTATGTTATTGCCTTTCTATCGACATTAATTTGATTATTTCCAATGTTGTTGTTCCGTATATGATAAGTTTGTAACATCGTTTTCTGCTTATTCTATCTCCAGTTCAAGGAATGTGGTTGTTTCGATGGTCCAAAAAGAGCTACTGGAGTTTGTTGAGTAGGTTTGGCAAGCCAGTCGAAAAGGTGCAGTGCATCGTGCGGGCCAGTGCCGCATGCTGGGTAAATGTTTTGAACAGTGTCATCGATCCTTGCCCTATAAGAATTTAGACGGCTGCACTATGCCGAGCGTAGTTGAGCAAAAACTACTCTAGTTTGACGTGACAGCTGACGTTTCTCACTTACGATAGATGGGGGACATTCTTCAAGGGCCGCATTCACACGATAGTCGTTTATGGCACCTGCGTCTGGATCTGTGTGAATGTTATTTAAACTTGCTTGATAGGCTACTTGACCTGGGGCTTCTCTCTTGTAACGTGGGACATCACTTTCTAGATTAGGAAGATTTCTTGCTGCATTTTTTAGCATATATCTTTATTTGTGTGGTAAAATCAGTCACATATGAGTTCAACCTTTGACAAATGACATCGGGAAAGATAACTGACGCCAAGATCGTACAATCATTAGCATACGTTACGATCTCAATGCCGTCTGGAGGGAGTAGAATACAAAATATATAGAGGTTAATCAGTTCCGGAGATGTCCCCCCACCTTGGGGAACTCCATGTTTCACCCTACGAGACTTGGACTGTCGTCCACACATATAATTGATTATCCAACGTTTCAAACTTGGCAGGAGGATAGTCTGCTCGATATCCTCTAACAACGTGGAGTGCTTTGTTGCTTACGGAAACCATGCTGATGATTCGCAACTGGATGGCTATTTCTGACGCTGGGGGGGGGGTAAAGGCCTCAAGAGTTTTTCTACAAAAGCGAAATCGGTCTGTACGATTTATCTTTGCTGACATACTTGCCCCGATTCAGTAGCGGGACCACCCTACTTTTCACAAAGACTTCGGGACCGTTGTGTGTGGCAAATGACATGTTGAGAATTTTAGTGAAACAATCAACTCCCAGCTCATCCAGCTGTTTCAGCATTACCACGGAGATTCCATCGGGGTCCAACACTTTGGATAATTTAGCGCTCCTGATGACATTCGCAGTATGGCATCCATGGTAAATTGTAGTGGATCCTCCTCGGCAGGAAGATACCTAATGCGAGGTAGTACTCTTCGTCCATCTACCCAAGGATACTCGACAAAATGTCGATTAAAATAACTTGTACACCTTTTCGGATTAGTCAACATGACCTCGCCAAACGTGACTGAGGGCATGTGTTGCTAAGGATGGGAGTTTCTGTGGCACTCTTGCAGGAGTCTTGTTATAGAGCAGGTTGTGTAAGATGGTTGACGGGGGTATACGGGCCTTTAAGTACGAGTGATGTGAACTGACCTTGACTCTACTGTTCTTTCAAGATTCCAATGGGGGTCTGTCTGCCCGTAGAAGGTATGATTGGTGAAGGATAGAATAGAAAGGTGCTGTTGGCTAGAATCTTTTGTAGACTTAACAGTGGGAGCCCCATTTTGGGTAAATGGATGCGGCACTACTCCTTGCGCATAGTTTTCAGCTAATCCTAATTTGGGAAGCAAATGTAACCTCTTGTTTGTGGTTCTCCAAGATATCCTGTCACACTATGTGACCATCCGAACCACACAAGAGCAGAGGTCTAAAGCAAGTGGAGGTTAGCGAGGAGCTTGGATATATTCAGGGCAATCATGAATAAAAATTCTGTGCGGAATTTGTTCCCTTTCCCCACCTTCACAATTTTTATACCCTCAGCCTTTAGGCTAGAAAGGGTATATACACTTTGATACCACCAAAATGTGCCCCATCGAAATAACGGTTTTAGACCCCAAGTATGTTTGGACGAAATTCGTTTCAGACAATTTGGAGTCGATTTAGCCATGTTCGTCCGTCTGTCTCTCGAACGGATCAACCGATTCGAACCAAATTTCGGGTATCGTAATATTTTGTCCAAACTTAGTTTAAGTTCGAAGATGGCCATACATATGTGTCCACTCCTTCAGGTACCTCCCCCACAAAAGTTCAAAATTTTTCTGTAAAATGGTGTGAACGGTAACTAGATTTAGTCCAAACTTTGCACATCGTAATATTCCTTCCATGTATATATTGCACTCGAATATGGACTGTATCGGTCCACTCCTTCGGGTACCTCCCACACAAAATCGGATAAATTGAATTTTAAGAGCACCTCTCTGATAGTTGCTGAAATTTTTTCAGTAGGTTGTCCTTGCGGCTGCCTTTACAACGGTACAATTTTTTTCTTTCGCAAGTCCATACTTCTTATGATATTAGCCTAAAAGCTCCAAAAAACACTGACGACACCAACCAAAATGGCAAATCCGAAGATAATTCTCACAGGAAGTTTCTGATTGGTGCAGACTTTGCACATCGTATTATTTCATCCTGTCATGGATCAGGTTGCAATATGGACTATATCGGTCCACTCCTTCGGTTATCTCCCTAGGAAAAAGTGAAGTTTAAGATCTCCTCTCGAATCGTTTTGATTATTTTTTCAGTAGGTTGTTCTAGCGGCCTCATTTTTATTTTTAATTTTTTTTTCGGAGTAAGTCAATACTTCCTGAGATAATGGCTCAAAAGCTCCAAAACCCTGCCTGCACATTGTGCAAGATAACTCTAAAACTTTTTCAAAAATTTCTTCCAAAGTTAGTTTAACGTAATATAATGTTTCGAGTCCTTTATGAAGAAGTTTGGTAACTAAAAATGTTTGGTAATGTCAATAATTTTTTTTTCAGTGGCTGAGGCTATGAGGGTTATTCTGAATGAAGATTCTCCGTGAGTTTTGTCTTTCCGCCGTTTCAACTTAAGGGAGAAAGTGAAAAAACTCACGGGGAATTTTCGATTGCCTTGATTAAATTAGCCCTCGGATCTGTATACCTTTAATAGTCCTACTGGTGACCGGGAGCTGAGAGGACGCAGGGTACTAAACGTTTCAGGGGTTGAATGGAAAGAGTGGATGAGAATCATCGATGACGTACTCCTTGGCAGACACCGCATTGTGAAGCTAGGTAGAGTCAAGAGTTGAATCCGTGAGCTGGTTTCAATTCTGATTTGAGCGACTGAATAAACAATTGGCGAACAAATGCAGAGGATCTGTTTCAGCGTAAAATACAAGCTGTACAAATACAAGCTGTCTAGGAGTAAAGAAGACAATTGAAGGAGATTCATACAAGAGGGATTATCACTGGAGAACAGTATACCGTGTGTGCTGACATGATGGTTCTAAGCGTGATGGCTCAACATACATACGTTGCGTAGGGACCTTATTGGGAACAATTTATGCGCTTGTTGGGAGTTGGGTGAACCTCCGGACTTGTTAGCAGGAGGAAATCAACGACATGACTGGAAGGGTGTATAAGGCCCTCTAGAATGTCATGCCTGAGTACATGAAACAGCCTCGAGTTGTAGTGTTGCTTACGTCGCCTTATCGGATGGGGACAGACCCTCGTTCGTATCTGGGGCGGGGTGGGATTTCTGTAGGGCACATGGAGACAGTAGAATACTTAGTTGTTTAAGTAGTTTTGAATGCGATTTTTTGTTAGTAGAAGAACAAGACATAGTCAGAAGTCCCACGAAGTTTGTCGTAAATAAAATTGGATTTTTGGTGAGCGGAGACGAAAGAGTATGACTGAGTTCCTCCGTGCTGTTTGATTCATTTGGCTTTTTTGGCTATGAAGCATGGCCGATATCCCGGGTGCCAAGTGCCCCTAGATCTTCGGATCTAGCCTGGCAGTTGGTGTAGGTTTAAGCCAATATCGCGCATAGACTTTTGGTTCGAATATGGAGTTGCATTATTAACCGGGTGCCTGACCCATAGGAAGATAGGAGTGTTAGATAGGCTTCGATTCTGACCAATGATCAAATGCACCTTTTAAAATGGCCCATTTCGATTCCCAAACCTACTACGTCCTATAGACTGGTGGCTCCATCCAATGGAATTGGCGCATTCCTCCAATTCACTACCATACATGACACACACAAACCTACTAACATGGATAGGAAAAAATGAGCCTTATTAAACCCAAGTATATTTGTACGGGATCCGTTTCAGGCAATTTGGAGACGATTTAGCCCTGTCTGGCAGGTTTATGTCCACTACTTCGAGTACCTCCAGCAGTTTTCAAAATGATTCCCAAAAGTGCCGAAGAGGGCGTATTTCGGATAGTTTACAACAGGTTATTTTCGCGGAATTTTTTGCACGAAAATAATTTTAAAAAGTTAAATTTTCTTGAAATCAATATTTTGAAACCTTGAAAACTACTAGAATCACTTAATTATGGAATGTTCTCGCCGAATCGACAAAAATATTCCCTTTTTGGACATAAATATGAAAATAAAAAATCCGTACGAAAAGTTTTTCGTAGGAAAGTCTATACTTCCTGAATTAGTAGCCCAGAAGTTCTGTAAAATCCTTTGGTGACTAACTAAAATGGCTGGTTGACTCGATAACTGTCGAAAATAATGGTACTTCCTCCACAAAAGCTGAACACTTTAATTCAGATTAAGGAAACTTCTCGGTTCGTGTTGAAATTGTAAATTTTGTTGTCGAGCAAAATCACGCCTCACAGTGGTTCAGGAATAGATATTCGTGGCCAAAACACCCTTTTTTTGTCGTCACCGATTACACTGGTCAACACGAGCAGCATATCGGATATGCTTAGGGTGTCTACTATACAGTCCAGTATTCAAATATGTATATAAAATAAAGTTCATAGCGCCCATGATTCTGCCATAACCTAAATATCGTCATGAATACTTCTAAAGAGATATGATTTACCCCTGATATCATTATCACATAAGCCATTTCCTTCTCTTTAGCAGTCTTCATGATGATCTTTGTGTTATGGCCGAATCACCGTTATGCCATATGAAGATATTTTGACTTCCCCCGATGACGTAATTACAGCTTAAAGTACTCAAAATATGCAGTTTTTACAAGGTCCGTCGTATATTTTCTATATTTTTAACCCTACACCACACAGTGGGTATTATTTCTTTGTGCATTTGTATGTAACATACAAAAGGAAACGAAATAGACCCACAGTTCCTTTTGGGGATATACATATAATCACTTTCTGAGTCGATTTATGCGTGTCCGTCTGTCCATGTATTTTTGTTCGCAACATACAGGTCACATTTTTTGTCCGATTCAGCTGAAAGTTGGGGACTACAACTTTTTTAGCCATAGGAAGAACGCTATTGCTTTTGGTGAAAATCGGTTCAGATTTGGATATAGCTCCCATATATATTTTCGCCCAATTTCACGTATTTGCTGCACCAAACACGCTATATACGTCCAATTTTGATGAAATTTTGAATGTGTGACTGAATTTTGTCTACAAAGAAGTGTGCAAAATTATATTGAAATCGGTCCGGATTTGGATATAGCTCCCATACATATTTTCGGCCGATTTGACGTATTTCCTGTACCACACACGCTATATATGTCCGACTTCGATGAAATTTGGAATGTGTGACTGAATTCAGTCTAGAAATAAATGAGCCAATATAAATAAATGAGCTGCACCAAACACCCTATATACGTCCGATTTTGATGAAATTTGGAATATTTGACTGAATTCGGTCTAGAAATAAGTGTGCCAAATTATATTGAAATCGGTTCCGATTTGGATATAGCTCCCATATATATTTTCGGCCGATTTCACGCATTTTCTGTACCAAACATGCTATATGTTTCCGATTTCGATGAAATTTGGAACGTGTGACCGAATTCAGTCTAGAAATAAATGTGCCAAATTATATAGAAATCGGTTCAGATTTGGATATAGCTCCCATATATATTTTCGGCCGATTTCACGTATTTTCTGTACCAAACACGCTATATATTTCCGATTTCGATGAAATTTGGAATGTGTGACTGAATTCGGTCTGGAAATAAATGTGCCAAATTATATCAAAATCGGTTAAGATCTGGATATAGCTCCGATTTATATTTTACATATTCACTGTGGTGTAGGGTATCATATAGTCGGCCCCGCCCGACTTTGATCCTTTCCTTACTGGTTTTGATATATATTCACCATAATTATTTTAGCGAATAACATCTCCTTGATATATTAGTGTCGAAAAGCCCACAAAAAATATTTGTTTGTATCCGAAAATACGAAATTCTGGGTAAAACTCTTAAAAAACGATTTTTATTTATATCTCAAGGACAAGAGCTGATGGAGAAAAACCGCGGATTTGAAAAAAACTCGCGGATTTGAAAAAAAAACTTTTTTGAGCAGTGTTATTATTTTATATGGGATTCGATAGTCCATATTTACATTAGGTAATTTTCCTTGCGGCAATTGTCAGTTTGATGGTGAGAGAGGTCAGACATATGTTGACCCTTTGCCTCTCAATACCCTCTCTCAACAACAACATACTGAATATTGCCGCAAGGAAAATTGCCTAATGTAAATATGGACATAGTAAACACATGGAAATAAAGGAAACCAAAAAATTAGGTGAAAATGTTGGAAGGTGTGGGCGTGGCTTGGTCTTAAAGACGACCATTTTTCGCAATTTTGGAAAATACGTAATTTTTTGCAAATTTCTGGAGATAGAAATAGCTATTAGCAGCATTTATGCTAACGAGGGCATATACACCTTTCGTCCAAGTATGTTTGGACGAAATCAGTTTTAGACAATTTGTAGTTTATTTATCCATGTATGTCCGTCTGTCTGTCTGGCTGGATGGTGCAATCAATAACTCTCGAACGGATTAACCGATTTGGTCCAAAATTTGGCTTTCGTAATATTTTGTCCAAACTTAGTTTAAGTTCGAAGATGGGCCATATCGGCCCACTCCCTCGATTTCCCTTCCCCACTAACTGTCGAAGGGACTACCGATTTGGTCCATACATTGCACATCGTAATATTTCTACCAGATATAGATAATGTTCCAATATATCGGTTTACTCCTTCGGGTACCTCCACACAAAATTTCGGAAAAGTGCAGTTTAAGATCTCCTATCGAATCCTTCTGATTTTTGTTGTAGCAACATGTATTAACTGTCCCCATTACGACGGCTCAAGTTTTTTTTCGAAATTTTTACCGAAGGTACACCTAGTAGGTTTGATAACAGCGATATGATGTTTTTCGTGGGCAAGTGCATGTCTCCTGATATAGTGGTCCTATCAAGAGGTATGACTCCCAAAATAAGACACACTTCCAAAATGGAATATGTCGGTTCATATATTAAGGACCTCTCCCGCACAATTTTCGAGGTTTTAACCTAATCCATATCTTTGTCGGCAAGTTCATATGCCAACAAGTTCTGAAGACTAATTAAATACATACGTTTTTTGGGAAATAGCTGCTTCAGTTCACAGGCTGAGGGTATACCTCTGTAGGCAAAGCCGACTGATGCTTTTTAGAACATATGATAAACTCAGAAACACTGATATTTTGATGCATTGAATTCCTTTGTACTACTAGACCGAATTCGAATGTTGTTTATACATCGGATAGCTGATTATGTTATATGTTGAACAAAAATTAGGTGTGTCTTTTTTACTTACTAAATGTTGCTGAAATTGTTTTTTCATTAACTTTTTCTTTATATAGCTGTCAAAATTTGAAAGATTTGTAATAATTATTACGAATTATCGAGTACGCAGACAGGCATATTATGGAAATATTTCTATCCGTTCAAAAGTTACAGAGTTTGACCACAAAAAAACGATTTTGAACCAATGTACACCGTTACTCATTATGTAGTAATGAGCAAAATAAGTGATTTTGCCTCGTAAAATTTTATAAAAATAACCCTTTATTTTTCAGCCTACAGTTTTTGTTATTCGGTTCATGTGGCTCCCAAATGTTTGCCAAGTTGGCCATAACTATTCAGATTCACTCTAATTTTTTGTTTCTTGACACTGTGTGACCTAAAAAGAAATCTAAACTAGATGTTACAACAACAAAACATTGCAAGTAGTCAAACCTATAGTCAGATTAACCTCATTTCTTCAGGCATATTTAGATAGGATTTATACACAAAAGCCAACAAATGCGGTCCAAGCAGAGTGTGTAGTTACAAAGAAAATGCGGGCAAAAAAGGCTGAGAAACAGAATCCACACAAATACACCGGACAATGATGAAAAAAGAAATGGTCTGTTAGTTTAGACTATTTTTATCTTCTTTTTCTGTTCTCTGGAGAATACAAATGGATTGTTAGTTTTGTGTCTACAACTTGTTGTACAAAATTTCAGGATGTTAGATGGTTCGGTTGACATAGACATGGGAGTGGGGGGATAGTGTTGAGTGGCGTGAATTTTGCGCATTGTTGCCTAAAATGCACAGAACCGGAAAAATCTCCAGTCGATGACAACGGCTGCCATTACAACAGTTACAATACTGGTGTCATTTGTTAAGCAAATGAATCGCCATCGTTTTCGTCGTCTAGTTTTTGTGTCCGACATAGCTTTATGTTAATGTAACGTTGAGTATTGAAAAGCCTACCTAAAAAATCAAACAGAACGAAATGGCGATATTGAAATAGAGGATACGGGGCTTTACAGTAGCCACCATTTAAATACCAATGCAAGATTCTTCTGCTTGGAATTTTCATTTGGTTTCGTTGTTTTCCCTTTTTTGTCGTAGGCAACGCAAAAAGGATACGGGAGCTGCTCGATAACTTTCTGGTCTGGGCAACACTGCATGCCAGGCGCCAATTGATTTTTTTGTTTGGAAAGTTTGACAGTTTTTAGCCTAAACGTAAAAAGTCGTGGGTTCGATTCCTCTGGTAGGCACCATAAAATTTTCAATGGTGGCAAAAAAACCCTCAGTAATGTTGGCGACATTTATTGAGTATTTCTGCCATGTAAAACATCTCTACAAGTGGTTTCTTAAGACACACCATTCGGACTCGGCGATAAACTATAGGTCCCATATCATTGAGCACTCATTGATATGAGAGAAGTCTCCCTAGTCCCGCCTGGGATGTTTGTTATTATTATTATTATTATTATTATGTCGATAAAGAACCATCCTATAGCACTATGACAAACTGGTTTAATGAATTCAGTCGTGGCCGACACTCGCTAAAAAACGAAGGTCGTTACGATGGTCCAATAACGACCGTTGTGCAAGATCGCCATGTTATAAACCGTGAAATAGAGGCATCCATGGGTATTTCTTCCACCAACCAACATTTGATATTGCATGAAAACCTGGCCGCAAAAATTGGGTATTCTCGTTTTTCCAACACAATTTGACAATCGCTCAAAAAAGTTTCTTGTCCATTTGTGCAAAGAAATTGTGAATAAATACGATCGCGGTGCTTCAAACGATGTTTATAAAATAGTCAAAGATGGCGAATCTTGGATCTATGCGTATGAGCCCGAAACAAAACAGGAATCCACCGTTTAGGTCTTCGAAGGCGAGCCGAATCCAACGAATTTTGTTCATGGAAGAAGCTCTTCGAAACAAATGGTGTTTCTTCGGTTAAACTAACCACACTCCAAACGTTTTGCAACAAGATGCGACACAAATGTGCGCAATTTTAAACATTTTTGTTGAAATACGATTTCCCGCCAGCTGAAATTGTGAACATATGTGTCTAAAGTGAATGAATATGCAACAATAAATGTCTAAATTTGAAACATTTTATGCGTAAAAATCGTATTTCAACAAAAATGTTTAAAATTGCGCACATTTGTGTCGCATCTTGTTGCAAAAAGTTTAGAGTGCATGTAGTGAATATACGGCTTGAAGAACGTAGGACGGTTAATTCAGAGTGGTACACAACAATTTGATTGCCAATCAATACCAGGGGGTTATCTCGCACCGGATTGACCTGGAACCACACAATATCTGCCTTCCCGCCAGCGGCTGTCACTTCAGTGTACATACGTTTGTATTTGTATCGTTTTGTTTCGTATTTCTGTGTTGGCATCAGCATCACCGACCTCAACAACAACTGCAGCTTACATTGTTGTGGTGGTTACAACTTATTGAGGAAGGATCACACTAGAAGTGAAGGCGGGGGATTAACTTTCAAGTCTGCTCAATACACACCTATTTCGCTTGAGCCTGACCCTGATCGAATACCCGAAGAAAAATAGGTCATGTTTGGCGACGTTACGTTGACTGACCGAAGTGGTGCTCAAATTGTTTCACTTGATAGTTTGTCGAGCACCCCGAGAGTGACAGGGCGAAAAGAAAAGAACTACCTTGCATCAGATCTCTTCCTGTTGAGGATGAACCACCACAGTTTAAAATGGATGATGTTGTGAATGCCATCAGGGACGCTAAATCATCCAAACCGTTGGGCCCTGATGGCATCTCCATGTTAATGCTAAAGCAGGTGGAGTGGAGAATCTTACTAAAGTGATCAACCTGTCGCTAGCCACCCTCATTGTTCCTGAATTCTGGAAAATGGACAGGGTGGTCCCGCTACTGAAGCCAGGCAAGGATGCCAGCAAAAGTGAATCGTTCTGGTCGATTTCGCTTTTGTCGCCCGTGGCTAAGAACATTGAGGTCTTAGTCGTCCCCAGCGTCAGAAACAGCTATCTAGTTGCCGATCATCAGGATGGATTCCGTAAGCAGTACAGCACGACAACAGTGCTGCACGCAATCTGCACACATATTTGTCGAGAACTCAACCAGAATAAGCCGTGGGATAGAACAGTGATGGTGTCGCTTGACTTATCAAAAGCCTTTGATACAGTTAGGCACTCCACGCTGTTTGAGGACATTGAGCAGACAACCCTCCGGCCAAGCTTGAAACGTTGGATAGTCAATTACGTGAAATTCAGGGACAAGAAGTCCAAACCCCGTAGAGTGAAACAGGGAGTTCCCCAAGGTGGGGTGATATCTCCGGAACTGTTTGACCTCTATCTCTCCTGTTTTCCGCCCCCTCCAGACGGCATCGAAATCGTAACGTATACGGATGATTGTACGACCCTGGCGTCAGGAACCTTCCCTGATGACATCTGGGAAAGACTGAACTCCTATTTACCCGATTTTACCACCTTTTCCACGCCAAGAATGTGCAGATATCCACCACTAAATCTACGGCCACTCTGCTCATCACATAGAAGGCGCAGTATAGAAGAGAATTGAATGTCGTGGTACATGGTAGCAGAATTCCGACCACAAACTGCCCCAAAATCCTAGGGGTCACGTTCGACATTACGTTCACATCGCCCGCGTATGCCGCAGGTATCTGCGACAAACTGGAAAGTAGGAGCAAGGTCCTCAAGTTCCTAGCCGGCAGCACTTGGGGTGCAGATAAAGAAACTTTGTTGACCACATATAATGTGATAGATCGGTCTGTGGTAAGCTATGCGGCGCCAGTTTGGTCCCCAAGTTTATGCGATACGCAATGGAATAATAATCAAACTTGTCAGATTGCCGCCTTGAGAACAGCAACAGGGTGCCTCCTCGAATCTTCAGTAGACCATCGACATGAGGAGGGAAAAATTATTCCAGTACAGCAACACAATGAGATGCTTTCGTTGCAGTACTTGCAGGGGTGTTACCGAGAGAGCCATCCCAATCACCATCTAGTGGGTTGGCCCGACACACTCCGGCACATCAACAAGGATATTCACCTTTATGGCATGGCAGAGCAAATACAGTGTGAAGAAAGTCCTCGGAGTACATCTCCCATCTATCGCAGCTGAGGAACGTCAGCTGTCACGACAAACCAGAGTAGTTTTGGCTCAACTACGGTTTCCAAGCAAAATCGTGGAAACCTAAAGAACCTCTAAAAATTTGAACTTAAATCGCGATTTATTTGAAAATCCCTCCGCCGATTTTTTTGTTTCTTGATATTTCTTATCTATTATCATTGTAGTTTCATAATCTGCAAAAACTTTCCAGGTGTAAGCACCTTCCATTTAAATTTGGTTAAGGCACACCGTGACTGTTACAACAACAATTTGTTTGCCTGAAGTCTCCTGAGAAATTCGAGAAACGAACAAGGGAAGACAAATCATTGTGCACCATGACAATGTGAGCTTTCACACATCGATTCAAACCAGCATCTTTTTGACTGGGCAAAACGTGGAATTAATAGGTCATACGCCGTACAGCTCTGACTTGGTTTGGAGGTTTCTCAGTATCAATGGAAAAAGTTTATTAAGAAAACAATAAAACTATTTTTGATGTTAAATATTTGCGTTTCCATTGTTAGGCCAGAAAGTTATGGAGCAGCCCTCGTACAATAGCCAATTTGGCGTTGCTGCTTGCTGCATCTCTGGCCCACTGACTTTTGCAACTCGACGGAAATGCGATTTCCGTTTCCGTTGTACTTCTGTGAATGTCAGCTATAAATTATGTTGGGCATAAAAATTTCCAGCAGTTGTTTTATTCGACAAAACAGCGCAATATTTAACACGATTTGTCTTTATGTTGTTTTCATTTTTGTTACTGAAGCAATGACAACATATTTTTTTAAGTTATAAATTGGCAATGACAATATTTTGCAGGCAATAAAATACGCAATTTAGATGATATAAAAATCGAAAAGGCTCTGAATGTTTTTATACCCTCAGCATTTATGCTAACGAGGGTACATACACTTACATACGGGCAAAATGTGCCTCATCGAAATAATGGTTTTAGACCCCAAGTATGTTTGGACGAAATCTGTTTCAGAAAATTTGGAGTTGATTTAGCCATGTCCGTCCGTCTGTCCGTCTGTCTCTCTGTCTTGCTGGCTGGAGCGCACCATAACTCTCGAACGGATCAACCGATTCGGTCCAAAATTTGGCTTTCATAATATTTTGTTCCAAACTTAGTTTTAGTTCGAAGATGGGTTACATCGGTCAACTCCTTCCGGTACCTCCCCCACAAAAGTTTGAAAACGTTCGGGACATTTGTGCGCACGATAACACTTGAAGGGAGTAACCGATACTTTGCACATCGTTAAACTTTTACTGGACTTAGATTGGGTTCCAATATGGACTCAATCGGTCCACTACCACACCAAATTAGGGAAAAGTTCAATTTAGGAACTGTTCTCGAATCGCTTTGATTTTTGCTGTAACAACTTGTATTCACCGCCCCCCATACGACGGTACAAATTTCATCAGGGGCAAGTCCATACTTCCTGAGAAAATAGCCTGAAAGGTGCAAATAACCCTGTATGACACTGTGTCTAGAGGTTGGAGCGCAAGATAACGCTCGAACGGATATGCCGATTCGCCCCAAAATTTGGCCTTCGTAATAGTTTGTCCAAACTCAGTTTAAGTTCGAAAATAAGCCATATGGCTCCACTTCTTCAGGTACCTCCCCCACATAAGTTCAAAAATGTTCGGAAAATTTGTGCGCACTATAACTCTTGAAGGGCGTAACTGATTTGGTCCATACTTTGCACATCGTTACATTTTTACCGGCCTGAGATTAGGTTCTAATATGGACTCAATCGGTCCACTCCTTCGGGTACCTCCCACACAAAATTAGTTCACTTTAAGACCTGCTCTCGACTCACTTTGGTTTTTGTTGAAGCAACTTGCATTTGCTGCCTGAATTACGACGGTAAAAGTTTTCTCAGGGGCAAGCCCATACTTCTTGAGAAGTATGACACCGTGTGTAGAGGTTGGAGACCCAATAACTCTCGAACTGATCGACCGATTCGGTCCGAAATTTGGCCTTCGTCATTTTTTGTCCTAACCTAGTTTCAGTTCGATGATGGGCAATACCGGTCCACAACATCCGGTACTTCCCCCCAATATTTAAACTTTGGAGCTCCTAATATTTGTTCCAAATTTAGTTTAACTTCAAATATGGTCCATATCGGTCCTCTCCTTAAGGAACCTCCCCCACAAATGTTGAACATTTTTTGTCTAAGTGCAGTTTAAGGTCTTTTCGAAGATCCTTTGAAAATGTACAACGATGCTGTTCGTTGTGGTCCTGTTTACCGGGATATTATATTTTCGGTTCACAAGTCCATGCTTCCTGGCCCAAAAGTTATACCACTGAAATGACTAGTGGGCGCAATATCAATCGAAAAGATATTACTCCCAAAATAAGATCCATTCCCATAATGGACTATGGAGGTCCATTCCTTTTTGAACTTTAATCCCGATCCACATTTTTGTCAGCAAGTCCAAATGTCCCAAAAGGGACACAAAATGCTGAAAAAAACCCTAAATACAATTGTCCGTAGATGAACGTTTCAATTCACATATGCTGAGGGTATATCTCTGTCGGCAAAGCCGACCGATACTTTTTTACTTGTTTTATTAGGTAGTTCAAATAGAAAATTAAGTTATGCCCGAAGGAAGCTATTCATACGAGACTAAGGGATGATGCTTCCTTCGGAAAGATTGAGTGATCAGAAAAGTCTATTGACCACTGTGAACATTCAATGGAAAAATTCAGGCAATTTACTACAGAAACTTAGGTAAAATCTTCAAAATACACAAAATCGGGAGGTACTGTTATATGGGGTCTATGTCAAAACGCCCATAATTTTTATCGGGACAGTTTTTGTCAATTGGGAACCCTGCACCTCAAAAACTAAACCCGTTTGGTTAGTCCCAATTTACATTAGGCGAGTTTACTTGCGGCAATTGTCAGTTTGATGGAGAGAGAGGTAAGCTATATGGTAACTCTTTGCCTCTCAACGCCCCCTTTCACCCACAAACTGACAATTGCCGCAAGTAAACTCGCCTAATGTAAATTGGGACTAAATAAGTTTAGGAAAAATTTTAAAAATATCGAAAATTGGGTGACCTTCCCAATTTATTGCCCCCGACATTGTCAGCCAACAAAAAATACTTGTACCAAAATTCATCCACCTACGTGAACTCCTTCTATTTTTGGCCACCTATACATTAATATCTAATGTTCTAGAACATATCATTGTGTGAAAAGGAACATTTTAAGAAAATTTTCCAAATATATCGACACGTAAATAAATTAAACTAATCAGATACACTAAATCCTCCCTCCACTCAACCACCTACAACACAAAGATTATACCTTCGAAAACACATACCAGATATATTTACCACCCATACATTAGCATAGTCTCCTGAAGGACAGCATAAATATACATAGGTATTTACGCATGTATGTGGTCCTAAGATGACACACACACACAGAGTAGCATTACAATCATTTTTCGGTTGTCAAGCAATCCTTTATCCTGACTCCTCTTTGGCATCCTTCTGAGTGTCGTGGTATTTTTGCCACTTGACTTCAATACTTTACAAAGCCTACGACGAACACCCTAGTTAGACTACTGGGCAGCTCTCTCGCCCATCTGTCACTTAGTTATTGATGCTTTTGGACCAACAACACGAAACACATTCTTGCTGTTGTTGTAGGGTGTTTGCTTTGTTTTCTTTGGGACAAATAAGGGGTCACTTTTTCGTTAGTTTTGCACGGTGCGTCGTTTGGCCAGTTGCTGATGTGCGTTGACTATAGCCTTTTAGGCCATTTACCATGATTTGTAACGATATTAGGAAAGGACGGACACTGATGACACCGTGTACCGAGAGGTATGTTTGTGTGTGATTGTGTACGTGTGTCTCTGTGTGTTTAAGGCTATTGGAATTATAGCTCTGCTTGAAAGTCATTCATCTGTTAAGCAATAAAAGCCAATCTATAATCTTGCTATGAAGAATATGCAACACATTTTCCACCATTTGTATATTGGGGTGGAATTGAAATAAAATATTCCGCTGACAAATCCAATCGACACAGCCTTCACGAATAAAATCAATAATTCTTCATATATTAATCACAAGAAAACTTCGGTTCATCGAACTTTCCCAAAGTTGCAAGTATGGAGAATATAATTGTAGTAACAACCTGGACTTAACTAACTGCACTTCTATGTGGTAGGTGTATAAAGGATTGGACCTAACTATTGGGACATATCGGGGCCCATATAACTAGAAGTACTACTGATTGTCCCTAGAAGCAAATTATACTGTTGTACTCCTGATCATTAAAATTTCAAAAATATCAGATAAGTGGTATTAAAGTCCATCTACTCCACAAAAGTTTGACTTTTGTGGATTAGATAACTGAAGGAATGCATGACTATTTTGGTTAATCTATGTAGACAATCTTCGGAAGTGATCTAAAATTTGGAGTCACTCCTTGCGAGTGTATCGTGCCTAAAATTCATTTCAGACCATTATGTTAGGAAGTATGGACTTGCCAGAAAAGAAATTATTTGCTTAGAAATACATTGTTGCGTATATGTTGCGTCAACACGTATACGCTTAGATAAACATTGAAAATAAAACTAGTCCGGTTTCTGATTTACAATGCAATATTCCACCCTAATAAAAAGTTATAATCTTCTATCGTTATCTTTCTTTCATATACTGTTATTACATGACAATTTGTGTATATAAATATCCTTCTGTGTGTATGTATGTGTGAGAATGTACTCCAACATAGAGGGGTTTTCGACCAAAACACTTATGGCCATTACGTACATTTTTAAGGACTATTAAGTTAATTTTTCTACTTGATTGCACTGCTGGACACTGCACAAGAATTCTCATGGCCAGGCCATATATTTTTGAGTAAACTACATTTCAGCTTGGAGAGTGTCTAGTTAAGTGTTCTAAGAATTTATGGCATTTTTTTGTTGTTGGAAAAAAGTAATCGGTGAACTTGAAAAGAAGTATCAATTTTAGGCTAAAGCCTTCATAGACCGTTAAATCGTTAGAGGGCTATTGTATGACGGGTGTGTGAGCAAATGCAAAAGTCAGGGAAATAAGTTTGGAATTTTGATTATTTTTCAGACAATTTGGAGTTGATTTAGCCATGTCCGTCTATCTGGCTGGAGCGCACGATATTTCCCGAACGAATCAACCGATTCGGTCCAAAATTTGGCTTTCGCAATATTTTATCCAAACTTAGTTTAAGTTCGAAGATAGATAATATCGGTCCACTACTTCCGGTACGTCCCCCACTGAAGTTCGAACATTTTCGGTAAATTTGTGTGCACGATAACTCTTGAAGGGAGTAGCCGATTTGATCCATACTTTGCACATCGTGAAATTTTTACCAGACATAGATGAGGTTCCAATATGTACTCTATCGGTCCACTTCTTCGAGTGCAAAAAACCCCTATGACACCGTGTGAAGTGGTTGGAGCAAGATAGCTCTCGAACGGATTTGCCTATTCCGTCCAAAATTTGGCCTTCGTAATATTTTGTCCAAACTTAGTTTAAGTTCGAAGATAAGCCAAATGTTCAGAAAAATTGTGGTACGATAAATCTTGAAGGGAGTGGCCGATTTGGTTCATACTTTACAAACCGATTTGGTTTGTTTATATATCTACCAGATATAGATCAGTTTCGGATATGGACTATATTTGCCACTCCTTCGTGTACCCCCCGCACAAAATTTGAATAAGTTCACTTAAGGCCTGCTCTCGAATCACTTTTATTTCGGTTGAAGCAACTTGCATTCGCTGCCTCAATTACGAGGGGTACTAAAAACTTTCTGGCCTAGGCAACTTGCAATGTTGCCAGGTGCCATTTGACATTTTTTTTTGGAAATGTTGACAGTTTTTAGCCTATGCGTACTCAGGTCAGTTTGACATATGACCATGTGTTGGGTTGTTTACAGTGACTTCAAAAAATAACTTTGCAAAAAAATGGAATTTACTTGTGAACATTTTCTTCAGATAATTTTTCATGACTTTCGACGTGGATAATCATGGCAAAAGTGCATCGATCAAACTAAATCTTTGTATGTCGATAGGACTATGAAAAACTGGTTCAATGAATTCAATCGTGGCGGACACTCGCTAAAAAACGAAGGTCGTGAGGGTCATCCAAAAACGGGCGCTGTGCCTGAAAAAAATTAAGCCGTAAGTTAACGGATAAGGCGAGATCGCCATGTTAAACACAGTGAGATAGAGGCATACTTGGACATTTCTTCCACCAACTAACATTTGATATTGCATGAACACCTGGATTTTCTCGCTGGATCGAGCAAAATTGGTCAATAGCTCACAAAATGGCTCTTGTAGATTAGTGCAAAGAATTTGTGAACAAAAACGATCGTGGAGCTTCAAACGACATGCATAAGATCGTCACAGACGACGAATCTTGGATCTATGCCTAGGATCCCGAAACAAAAAAGAAATCGACCGTTTGGATCTTCGAAAGCGAGCCAAATCCAACGAAAGTTGTTCATGGAAGAAGACATTCGCAGCAAATCATCGTCTGTTTCCTCGGTTTAGTCGTGTGGCGACTATACGGCATGAAAAATGTAGGGCGGTTAATTCTGAGTGTTACACTATAATGTGTTACCCTAAAGTCGCTTGAGGAATTCGACAAACGAACAAGGGAAGACGAATCGTTCTGCATCGTGACAATCAGAGCTCTCACACATCGATTCCAACCAGCGTTTGTTTGACCGGACAAATCGTGGAATTGATGGGTCATGCGCCGTACAGTCCTTAGTGGGGAACCAATGACTTCATCTGATTCCAGCACATAAAGAAAAAAAGGCGTGGTCAACGATTTTCGTCTCCAGTAAATGCTGTAAAAGAGGTTTAAAAACCATGTTTTGGAGGTGTCTTGATCAAGCCACTGTAAACAACCCAACAAATGGTCATATGTCAAACTGACCTGAGTACGCTTAGGCTAAAAACTGTCAAACTTTCCAAAAAAAATGTTAAATGACACCTGGCGACACTGCAAGTTGCCTAGGCCAGGAGGTTTTGTACTACCCCTCTTACGACGGTAAACGTTTCTTCATGGGCAAGTTCATTCTTCTTGAGAAAATAGGCCGAAAGATGTAAAAATCCCATATAACACTGTGTAGTGTTTAGACCGCACGATAACTCTCGAACGCATTTGCCGATTCGGTTCAAAATTTGACATAAGTTCCAAGATGAGCCAAATCGGTCCAAGCATTCAAGTACCTCCCCCACAAATGTTCAAAAAATTGTGCACACGATAACTCTTGAAGGGAGAACCGGCTTTTGGCCCATCATGAAATTTCTACCATAGATGAGGTTCCAATATGGACTCTATCGGTCCACTCCTTCGGGACCTCCCCCACAAAATTTCTGAAAAATGCAGTTTAAGGCCAGCTTTCGAATCGCTTTGACTTTTGTAGTAACAACTTGTATTCGGCGGTACAAATTTGTTCAGGGCAAGAACATACTTCCTGAGAAAATTGCCCGAAAGCTGTAAAAACTCTTATGGCACCATGTGTAGTAGTTGGAGCACACGATAACTCTCGAACGGATCAGCCGATTCGGTCCAAAATTTGACCAACGTAATATTTTGTCCAACTTAATTTAAGTTTGAAGATGGGCACTGTCGGTGGCACCTTCCGGTACCTCCCTTAAAAGTTTAAAAAACGTGACTAAAATAGTACGCGCTGTATCTGTTGAACGGAGCAACCGCCAAACTTTAGATCCCCTAAAGATGTCCAAATGTTGTTTTACTTCAGAAATGATCCGTCTTCTCCATAATGTACCTCCCCCACAAATTTTCAACATTTTTGTTTAAGTGCAGTTTAGGATCTGTTCGAAGATCCTTTGGAAAATTATACCGATGCTACTCGTTGTGGTCCCGTTCCTTCCTGACATAGTGGTCCAAAACCTCTAAGATATACGGTGACCAACTGAAATGACTGGTGGGCACATTATCTATCGAAAGGAATGACTCCCAAAATAAGATCCACTTCAAAAATGGATTATGTCGGTCCATTCCTTCAAGTACATCCTCCACAACTCTTTTGAGCTTCAAACCTAATATATTTTTACTTGGTTAATGCTTCCAAAAAGGGTCACCATAGCCAGTGTTAGATTCGAAATTGTCAATATATGAAAGCTTCATTTCACACAGGTTGAGGGTATATCTCGGTCGGCAAAGCCGACTGATACTTTTTTACTTGTTAATATATGAGTTTTTATAAGAGTTTTATGAAAATCCAAGGAATATTTTTTTCAATTTTGGGGAAAAAATTAATTTTTTTGAAAAAAATTATTGAAAAAATTTGTTAAACTAAATTTTTTTATTTTTTGTCTTTTTATGGTTTGTTTATTTGGGTCTGACCTTTTTTAAATAGTTAGAACATATGCAAAACTTAAAAACACTCATATTTTGGTGCAAAATATGAAAAAACTCAAATTTTTAAAGTTGACCTTGAATTATTCTGAAATTATGAAAATATCTCTATCCGTTCAAAAGTTACAGAGTTTTGACCAGGAAAAAAACTATTCTGAACCACAGTGCGGCGTGTTAGCGTTCGAAGCCAAACTCATAACTTCCGAAGGCTGCGCTAAAAAAGCGTTTGTCGTGGAAAGTCATACAGGTTTAAATTACAAAGGAAAGCTTATTACTGCAAAAAACAATTTGCTTTTGAGAAATGAAAAGTTCGATGGTAGAGAAGCCACTCCACAGCCGATATGCCTGATGAGCTGCTACCAACAGCGAAGCATGTCACATAATGGTGGTTGAGTGGGTTCGAATCTTCGGCTTTCCTTTTTTAATGACATCATCGGTCATTAAGCTCGACTTTAACGAGAAATTAATTAAAATAATACTTAAATACTTAAAGATTTCAAAGGAATTTTAAGCGGTTCTCTTTGGTTTCAATTTTTAGCCTCGGCTATCCCTTGTCACTTTTGTTTTTTGCAACCCTTTCACATTTTCCCCAAGAGGGTCATCTTAAAGAGAAAGACTACCAGCACTTGCTATCGTTCCTCATGTTACTTCGGCGTCTAGACATTGTAATCAACTTTAATTATTACCTTTCTATGAGAATGGCATCCAACAACAACTACAACATCTATCAAACACCATCAAATACTCATTTGCAATTCCTTTTCAATTTTCTTGTCTGTTTTTCCAACCAGGTGCATGTCTGCAGGTCAATAATCAATCAACCAGTCTGGGTATAAGCAATGACCATTTGCGTATTAACCAAACGGGTACCCCCTATCTGCTCTATGAGAATGGTGCCATATGCCAAACGAAGTCAGGCAATACCAAATGGTCGACAAAAATAGAATTTGTCTGTGCCAATCGGACCGAAGGAAGCAATAGCAAGGATAAAGCATTTGGCCCTAAAATAATTGAAAATTCCAATTGTCTACTGCTAATCCATTATCAAACTGAATTGGCTTGTCGTGAACAGATAAGTTGTAAAACTAAAGTCTATGTTGAACACTCGGAAGATGGCACCGGTATGGATTTTATAGATTTAACACCATTGATTTCAACCACGGATAATTATGAAGCTGACATCGATTCGGCTTTAATAACACAAAAACAGCTGCTGACAAAATCGACAAAGGTAAATTTCGTTTCTTTTTTCAACACAATAACTTTGAATAATAACTTTGAATTTAATTTTATAGTTTCATGAGATTTTGCGCCTGTTTCACTATGTCGAAAGAAAATGTTTGCGAACGAAAAACACCTAAACTTTGGTTTTCTAGGCAATATTGACTTTGTGTTTGCTTTAAAACAACTACAAAATTTAAAAATCATACACAAGTTTTGTTTTTTTTTCTTTCGTTTTCATTTTCTTTCGACATAGTGAAACAGGCTGTTTGTCTATGACAAGAATTTTAAATCCCTTTAAAATAGTCTTATTATTTATTATATGTTTTGAAATCCTTTAACAACTCTAATGGTCTAACCAAAGACAATACTCGTCCAACTTTATCCGATTTATTATTTTATTCATCCATTAGTACCCTTTGCTTTAGTCTACCATATTCCTTTTATATGGGCTTTACATTCACTTTAACATTCATAATTTTGTTCTCTTTTATCTCTTTTGAAAATGTCGAATATGGCACATATCTTCGTTTCTTAAACGTGTGCGGAAATACACAAATCCTGGACCCACAACACACACCGAACGACCAACCACCATGCTTTTATATCACATCGACGACAGATCTTTCTAAATGTATGCCGACCATTAGTACCCAAATATGCTTTGGGCTGTCCAGGAGGTTCAGCTGCTTGTATGGCAAAAATTGATAAAGACACTGGTAAACCGGAAGAGGAACAGGTATGTAGACACTTTTTTGTTGCTGGGGTTTTTCAAATCCATTCATTTATTCTACACAAAAACCATGGTCATCATCATTGGGCACATAAAAACGCATTTGGTCCTTTACTTACATACATACATATGTACATACGTTGGCTTTCAGAAATGCCAATTTACATACATACGTAGTCAAAAGGTGCTACAGAAAAACAAGCGACGAACTTCAATCCTAAAAACCATAGACCAACATAATACCTTAAGCCGTTTATCAACACACGTGTGTTTGTCCACATATATATGTACGAGTACATTCGTGTGGTACACACATATTTGGTAAACTGTTTATGTGTTTGCTTTAAAGATTTGATTGAGGTTTTCGTTTACTTTTTATTTTGAGGGGGCAGCACCTTTTGGGCAGAATGTCAGGAATATCTAAGGCTCTGTTTAGTTTTTCTTTTTTTGGAGATTCCATTTGTAAATGGTTACTAGGAACCACAAAAACTTAACATGCTCTCTTCATGGACTATATAATAGGCCAATAGGAACAGCGGACAACACAGTACAAATGAAGCTACTCTTACGTGTAGCAGGCACGACATCAACATGAGAATAAAATCCTCTACGGCCACGTCGAACTCAGTCCCACCACACAAATGCGACCAACTGCAAAGATGTGAGTGGGTTACCTCCAATAAGTCTCAGCCCAGTAGGTTTTCTTATATAAGACCACAAGGTCTTCTATTAGAAGCCTAGAAGGTCTGCCTATAAAAAAAACTAAAAGGTTTTTTATAGGAGCCCAGAAGGACTTCTTATAGCAGCCCAGGCCTTAGAGATCTTCTTATAAAAGCCCAGAAGATCTTCTTATAGAAGCCCAGAGGGTCTTCTTATAGAAACCCAAGAGACCTTTTTATAGAAGCCCCGAAGTTCTTATAGAAACCCAGAAGGTCTTCTTATAGAAGCCCAGAAAGTCTTCTTGCATAAACCCATAATGTCCTTCTATAGAAGCCAGATGGTCTTACTAAAGAGACACAGAAGTTCTTCTCATAGAAACCCCGAAGTTCTTTTTATAGAAAACCATAAGGTTTTTTATATAAGCCAAAAAAATTTTCCTTTAGAAGCCCAGTAGGTCTTGTTATAAAAGCCCAGAAGGTCTTCTTATAGAAGACCAGAGGGTCTTCTTATAGAAGCGCAGTAGGTATTATAGAAACCTAGAGGAATTCTCATAGAAGCCTAGATGATTTTCGTATAGAAGCCCAGAAGGTCTTCTTATAGAATCCCTAATTTTTTCTTTTAGAAGCTTAGAAGGTCCTCTTATAGAAAACCAGAATGTCTTCTAATAGAACTTCAGAATGTCTTCTTATCGAAGTCAAGAAGATCTTCATATAGAAGTCCAAAAGGTCTTCTTATAGAAGTCTAGTAAGTCTACTTATAGAAGCCTGGAAGGTCTTCTTATGGAAGCCTGGAAGGTCTTCTTATGGAAACCTGGAAGGTCTTCTCATGGAAGCCTGGAAGGTCTATTTATAAAAGTCTAGAAAGTCTTTTTATAGAAGACCAGAATGTCCCCCTATAAGAGCCCAGATGGTTTACCTATAGAAGACCAGAAGATCTTCTTATAGAAGCCCCAATTTTTTCTTTTAGAAGCCTAGAAGGTCTTCTTGGAGAGCCCTGGAAGGTCCTCTTATAAAAAACCAGAAAGTCCTGTAGAACTTCAGAATATCTCCTTATAGAAGTCAAGAAAATCTTCTTATAGAAGTCCCGAAGGACTTCTTATTGAAGCCCAGAAGGTCTTCTTATTGAAGCCCAGGAGGTCTTCTAATAGAAGTCTTCTTATAGAAACAATTATAGTGTGAATAAAGTCCTCGGAGCACATACCCCATCTATCGCAGCTGAGGAGCGTCAGCTTCCACGACAAACCAGAGTAGTTTTGGTTCAACTTCGCTCGGGATATTACAGTCGCCTAAATTCTTTTTGGGTGGAAATCGATCGCGCCGTGCAAGACATCTGCCCAGTATGCGGCATGAGCCCACACGACACAAAGCACCTATTCAACTGCCCCGCCAAAACTACTCATCTCACTCCAGTGGATATGTGGCTACAACCCATCGAAGCAGCCACTTTCCTGGAACTGGAAATATACCCAGAGCCAGATTGAACAGAAGAATGAACATACAAACATAATAATAAACACTGTTACAACAACAACAACTTTTAGAAGTCCAGAAGGTTCTAATAGAAGCCTGGAAGGTCTTCTTATGGAAGCCCAGAATGTCTTCTTATAAAAGTCTAGAAAGTCTTCTTATAGACGACCTGAATGTCCTCTTATAAGAGCCCAGAAGGTCTTCTTATAGAAGTCTAGTAGGTCTACTTATAGAATCCCCAATTTTTTACTTTTAGAAGCCTAGAAGTTATTTTTAGAGAGGCCTGGAAGGTCCTCTTATAGAAAACCAAAAGATCTTCTTATAGAACTTCAGAATATCTTCTTATAGAAGTCAAGACGATCTTCTTATAGAAGTCCAGAAGGACTTCTTATAGAAGCCCAGAAGGTCTTATTATAGATGTCTAGTAAGTCTACTTATAGAAGCCCAGCAGGACTTCATATAGAAGCCCAGAATAACTTCTAATAGAATGGTCTTCTTATAGCATCACAGAAGGCGTTCTAATAGCACAAGAAGTCTTCTTACAGAATCCAATAATGTCCTCTTTTAGAAGCCTAGAAGGCTTTCTTATAAAAGCCCAGAACATCTTCTGTTAAAAGCACAGCAGGTCTTCTTATAGAAGCCCAGAAGGTCTGCTTTTAGAAAACCAGAGAATCTTGTTATATAAGCCAAGTAGGTCTTCTTAGATAATCCGAGAAGGTCTTCTTATTATGGAAGCCCAAAAGTACTTCATACAGAATTCCAGAAAGACTTCCTATAGAAGCCAAGCAGGCCTTCTTAAAGAAGGTCAGAAGTTCTTATAGAAACCCAGTAGGTCTTGATATAGAAGTAAAGAAGGTTTTTTCAAAGAAGTCCATAGTTTATTCTTGTAGAAGCCCAGAAGGTATTCATATAGAATCCCAAAATGTCTTATGGAAGCTGAGGAGAATTTCTTAAAGAAGAACAGAAGGTCACCTTATACAAGCCCTGAAGGTCCTCATATAGACGCTCAGAAGGTTTTCTCACGGAAGCACAGGCGGACTTCTTATAGAAGCCCAGGAGTACTTATTATAGAAACACAAAAGGACTGCAGCGTATTATGAAAACCGTTATTGCATGCAGTACAGATTTTCAACGTCACACCATCAATCCTGGCCCAATAGGAATTAAGGCGGCTGACACAAACGAAGGCATCTGTTGACCCTCTTTCGCCACGGAAGGTGGATTATGTCTAAGGGCGAATATCTCCCACCTCCGCAACTGCATCGGTATGAATACCACTCAAACCTACATGATATGCTTGTTAATCTAGAGGTTCTCTGTTATATCTTTGGACCTATGTCTTCAGATCGTCGTGATCTTTCCTGACATACCTCGGGATACCTATTCACAAGATGGTGACAACATTCTTTCAGAAGAATTCGGATAGATATAGTACGGCATCCCTTACATATCACCGACACCGACCATGTTCCAGAGTTTCTTTCTATAGGGGTACGGACCAGATGAATCCAGAGCGGGTATTCAGGGACATACCGATCCTAAAAGAAGTGTACAGGCGATCACAAATATGTAGATGCTAAGGGGACCTTCCTGGCTGACATACAACCGGTTGTTCTCGCCAGTGATTAAGCACCAAACTTATTGTGTAAAGGTAGCATTCCAGTAATTGTAGGACGATCTTAGATATTGGAACCACTATTGCCTTTAGGTGAGATTGTATCTCAAAAATGATACCATGATGCAATTAATAAGGTGAACGAGAAACTTCAACAACAAAGCTTTTTGGATTGAAAATGCTTTAAGCTGTCATAATTTTTGTCTACGTTTTCATAAGAACAATAAATTTGATAGTTTGTTAAATCAGCTGGCCTTATGGCTTCAGTTTATGTATTGCATCATGAATAATACATTTCCGATTAATATGCCGTGTTGTATTCCATGTTTGATGCATACTTTTAGCAGTTCCCAACATAACTATTATTTCCATTCACTGTGTATCGCAAAAGTTTTCCCTTAAATAACAACTTTACTCCCATCTATCACAACAAATATTTCGGTGTAGCAAATTTTATTTTTCTTGGCAAATAGTTTCAATTGGTTAGTGCGGATTTAAATTAAGACAGAAAAACACCAGCAATTCTTATTTATTGTTCATTTGTTATACGATATAAGTTAAGAAGATTGTTAACATTATTTATATGTATATAAAAATTAATGGTATTTTAGTTTTCTTAGGCAGACATTATTGATGTCACGGGAATATTAGTTAACCGCAACAGTAATAGGACCAGCATTGACAGCAAGGTTTGGTTTTTATGTCTATGACTTATTATGAAATATCATTTTTTTGGAAACCAGGCGCACTTTTATTTCTATGCCATATGGATTACATGACATGAAATTAATGGGCGGCAAACGATAAAACCCATTATAATGTCACGATAAGGTCAATATCAAGGCGGGAACATTTCTTGGGTTTCTTTGTACAATGGTCTAGTCAAATTGTGGGGTAAATAAGCGTTTACGCCTCCATACACCTTTCCAATAACATTAATATTAAATTATAAATTTAAGGCACCTAGAATAGACGAGAATCTGATACTAAGATATCCATTAGTTTTGTTCATTTGCCACATTGATTTTTTGATAGAAATTCTTTCAATAATTCCCATCAATTAATTCCAAGAAATGAAAATAGGGAGAAGCTCATTTCAATTGAGAGAAATTCTTTTATGGCAATGACGACCACAAACATTGCCGTAACAGAACTTTTCTCCATTGAAAGGTCCATTGAAATGTCGGATACTAGTACTAGCCAGCAGTGACTATTGTCAGCCAGAGCCAAAAACGGAAACACATGGTTACCGACATCGAGTCAAACCAAGAACAATTTCAAACGTAACCAATAAATACTGAATGGACTTTCGTACCAAAGAAACGAACAAAAACGACATGAAAACCCAAAATCAAGGTATGCTCGCTTGATTCATTTGCTGGGTAATGATGTAGACCCGCAGCAAATGAAGTAAGCTAGGAATTCAGTATGTATTATATGCTGCCAAAAATGTTAAAGGGGTTAGGTGTCATACAGCTTTGGGCAGATAGTGATGAGCACAAAAACTTGATTTTCGAAAGAAATTTAAGAGCACACATACCCCACGATAAATGTGGAGTATTTAAAAAATTTTAGCAGCAGCCATTCCCCACAATAAACGTGTATTTTTTAAAGATTTCTGGGAGCAACCATAGATTACAAAAACGTGGATTTTTTTTAAAGATTTTTGGAAGCACCCATAGACCACAATAAACTTGGATTTTTTAAAAATTTTTGAGAGCACCCATGGACCACAATAAACGTGGATTTTTTAAAAATTTTGTGTATCACCCATAGACCACAATAAACGTGGATTTTTTAAGATTTTTGGGAGCACCCTTAGACCACAATAAACGTGGATTTTTTTAAGATTTTTGGGAGCCCCCATATACCACAATAATCGTGGATTTTTTAAAGATTTTTGGAATTTTTAAAGATTTTTTGGGAGCACCCATAGACCACAAGAAACGTGGATTTTTTAAAGATTTTTGGGAGCACCCATGGACCACAATAAACGTGGATTTTTTAAAGATTTTTGGGAGCACCCATGGACCACAATAAACGTGGATTTTTTAAAGATTTTTGGGAACACCCATGGACCACAATAAACGTGGATTTTTTAAAGTTTTTTTGGGAGCACACATGGACCACAATAAACGTGGATTTTTTAAAGATTTTTGGGAGCACCCATGGACCACAATAAACGTGAATTTTTTAAAGATTTTTGGGAGCACCCATGGACCACAATAAACGTGGATTTTTTAAAGATTTTTGGGAGCACCCATAGACCACAATAAACGTGGATTTTTTAAAGATTTTTGGGAGCACCCATAGACCACAATAAACGTGGATTTTTTAAAGATTTGTGGGAGCACCCATGGACCACAATAAACGTGGATTTTTTAAAGATTTTTGGGAGCACCCATGGACCACAATAAACGTGGATTTTTTAAAGATTTTTGGGAGCACCCATGGACCACAATAAACGTGGATTTTTTAAAGATTTTTGGGAGCACCCATGGACCACAATAAACGTGGATTTTTTAAAGATTTTTGGGAGCACCCATGGACCACAATAAACGTGGATTTTTTAAAGATTTTTGGGAGCACCCATGGACCACAATAAACGTGGATTTTTTAAAGATTTTTGGGAGCACCCATGGACCACAATAAACGTGGATTTTTTAAAGATTTTTGGGAGCACCCATGGACCACAATAAACGTGGATTTTTTAAAGATTTTTGGGAGCACCCATGGACCACAATAAACGTGGATTTTTTAAAGATTTTTGGGAGCACCCATGGACCACAATAAACGTGGATTTTTTAAAGATTTTTGGGAGCACCCATGGACCACAATAAACGTGGATTTTTTAAAGATTTTTGGGAGCACCCATGGACCACAATAAACGTGGATTTTTTAAAGATTTTTGGGAGCACCCATGGACCACAATAAACGTGGATTTTTTAAAGATTTTTGGGAGCACCCATGGACCACAATAAACGTGGATTTTTTAAAGATTTTTGGGAGCACCCATGGACCACAATAAACGTGGATTTTTTAAAGATTTTTGGGAGCACCCATGGACCACAATAAACGTGGATTTTTTAAAGATTTTTGGGAGCACCCATGGACCACAATAAACGTGGATTTTTTAAAGATTTTTGGGAGCACCCATGGACCACAATAAACGTGGATTTTTTAAAGATTTTTGGGAGCACCCATGGACCACAATAAACGTGGATTTTTTAAAGATTTTTGGGAGCACCCATGGACCACAATAAACGTGGATTTTTTAAAGATTTTTGGGAGCACCCATGGACCACAATAAACGTGGATTTTTTAAAGATTTTTGGGAGCACCCATGGACCACAATAAACGTGGATTTTTTAAAGATTTTTGGGAGCACCCATGGACCACAATAAACGTGGATTTTTTAAAGATTTTTGGGAGCACCCATGGACCACAATAAACGTGGATTTTTTAAAGATTTTTGGGAGCACCCATGGACCACAATAAACGTGGATTTTTTAAAGATTTTTGGGAGCACCCATGGACCACAATAAACGTGGATTTTTTAAAGATTTTTGGGAGCACCCATGGACCACAATAAACGTGGATTTTTTAAAGATTTTTGGGAGCACCCATGGACCACAATAAACGTGGATTTTTTAAAGATTTTTGGGAGCACCCATGGACCACAATAAACGTGGATTTTTTAAAGATTTTTGGGAGCACCCATGGACCACAATAAACGTGGATTTTTTAAAGATTTTTGGGAGCACCCATGGACCACAATAAACGTGGATTTTTTAAAGATTTTTGGGAGCACCCATGGACCACAATAAACGTGGATTTTTTAAAGATTTTTGGGAGCACCCATGGACCACAATAAACGTGGATTTTTTAAAGATTTTTGGGAGCACCCATGGACCACAATAAACGTGGATTTTTTAAAGATTTTTGGGAGCACCCATGGACCACAATAAACGTGGATTTTTTAAAGATTTTTGGGAGCACCCATGGACCACAATAAACGTGGATTTTTTAAAGATTTTTGGGAGCACCCATGGACCACAATAAACGTGGATTTTTTAAAGATTTTTGGGAGCACCCATGGACCACAATAAACGTGGATTTTTTAAAGATTTTTGGGAGCACCCATGGACCACAATAAACGTGGATTTTTTAAAGATTTTTGGGAGCACCCATGGACCACAATAAACGTGGATTTTTTAAAGATTTTTGGGAGCACCCATGGACCACAATAAACGTGGATTTTTTAAAGATTTTTGGGAGCACCCATGGACCACAATAAACGTGGATTTTTTAAAGATTTTTGGGAGCACCCATGGACCACAATAAACGTGGATTTTTTAAAGATTTTTGGGAGCACCCATGGACCACAATAAACGTGGATTTTTTAAAGATTTTTGGGAGCACCCATGGACCACAATAAACGTGGATTTTTTAAAGATTTTTGGGAGCACCCATGGACCACAATAAACGTGGATTTTTTAAAGATTTTTGGGAGCACCCATGGACCACAATAAACGTGGATTTTTTAAAGATTTTTGGGAGCACCCATGGACCACAATAAACGTGGATTTTTTAAAGATTTTTGGGAGCACCCATGGACCACAATAAACGTGGATTTTTTAAAGATTTTTGGGAGCACCCATGGACCACAATAAACGTGGATTTTTTAAAGATTTTTGGGAGCACCCATGGACCACAATAAACGTGGATTTTTTAAAGATTTTTGGGAGCACCCATGGACCACAATAAACGTGGATTTTTTAAAGATTTTTGGGAGCACCCATGGACCACAATAAACGTGGATTTTTTAAAGATTTTTGGGAGCACCCATGGACCACAATAAACGTGGATTTTTTAAAGATTTTTGGGAGCACCCATGGACCACAATAAACGTGGATTTTTTAAAGATTTTTGGGAGCACCCATGGACCACAATAAACGTGGATTTTTTAAAGATTTTTGGGAGCACCCATGGACCACAATAAACGTGGATTTTTTAAAGATTTTTGGGAGCACCCATGGACCACAATAAACGTGGATTTTTTAAAGATTTTTGGGAGCACCCATGGACCACAATAAACGTGGATTTTTTAAAGATTTTTGGGAGCACCCATGGACCACAATAAACGTGGATTTTTTAAAGATTTTTGGGAGCACCCATGGACCACAATAAACGTGGATTTTTTAAAGATTTTTGGGAGCACCCATGGACCACAATAAACGTGGATTTTTTAAAGATTTTTGGGAGCACCCATGGACCACAATAAACGTGGATTTTTTAAAGATTTTTGGGAGCACCCATGGACCACAATAAACGTGGATTTTTTAAAGATTTTTGGGAGCACCCATGGACCACAATAAACGTGGATTTTTTAAAGATTTTTGGGAGCACCCATGGACCACAATAAACGTGGATTTTTTAAAGATTTTTGGGAGCACCCATGGACCACAATAAACGTGGATTTTTTAAAGATTTTTGGGAGCACCCATGGACCACAATAAACGTGGATTTTTTTAAAGATTGTTGGGAGCACCCATGGACCACAATAAACGTGGATTTTTTAAAGATTGTTGGGAGCACCCATGGACCACAATAAACGTGGATTTTTTAAAGATTTTTGGGAGCACCCATGGACCACAATAAACGTGGATTTTTTAAAGATTTTTGGGAGCACCCATGGACCACAATAAACGTGGATTTTTTAAAGATTTTTGGGAGCACCCATGGACCAAAATAAACGTGGATTTTTTAAAGATTGTTGGGAGCACCCATGGACCACAATAAACGTGGATTTTTTAAAGATTTTTGGGAGCAACCTAGACCACAATTTTTTAAAGATTTTTGGGAGTATCCTAGACCTTAATAAACGTGGATTTTTTAAAGATTTTTGGGAGCACCCATATACCACAATAAACGTGAATTTTTTAAAGATTTTTGGGAGCATCCACAGACTACAATAAACGTGAATTTTTTAAAGATTTTTGGGAGCATCCACAGACCACAATGAACGCGGATTTTTTAAAGATTTTTGGAAGCAACCTAGACCACAATTTTTTAAAGATTTTTGGGAGTATCCTAGACCACAATAAACGTGGATTTTTTAAAGATTTTTGGGAGCACCCAAAATAAACGTGGATTTTTTAAAGATTTTTGGAAGCATCCACAGATTTTTAAAAGTTTTTGGGATCATCCATAGACCACAATAAACGTGGATTTTTTAAAGATTTTTGAGAGCACCCAAAATAAACGTGGATTTTTTAAAGATTTTTGAGAGCACCCAAAATAAACGTGGATTTTTTAAAGATTTTTGGAAGCGTCCACAGATTTTTAAAAGTTTTTGGGATCATCCATAGACCACAATAAACGTGGATTTTTTAAAGATTTTTGAGAGCACCCATAGACCACAATACAGTGGATTTTTTAACGATTTTTGGGAGCACCCATAGACCACAATATAGCAAATTTTTTAACGATTTTTGGGAGCACCCATAGACCGCAATATAGTGGAATTTTTAAAGATTTTTGGAAGCAACCATACACCACAAAGAATGGAAACAATTTTCGTTATCCATTAATTCTTTCTATAGTTAACGGATATCATGTTGCCACTTGTCGAATGGTAACGTTTTTATTCCTGTAAAAGGATGAATTTGCAATTCAATTGTTGGCTGCTTTCCTCCTTTGTTGCTAAATTTCCTGTTTCCCGTTACTCATCCGTTTCATTTCGAACAAAAAGGATGGTAACAACAATGCAACTACAGTCAGAGTCCTTTGGACGGATGCTTTGTTTAATCTGAACTTCCAAAAAATCATCAATTAAGAGTTTCAAATACATGGACAAATTACAGCACTACACTTTTAATTTTTGGACGTAAGTGTTTTATTTGTTGCTGCAACTATCTTTTCTTTTGGTCCAAAAAACCACAAACGGATATCATGTTAATCCTGAACAAATAGTTCTTGTCTCTAACACTTGAGATATTTAATGTCCCTCTAATGGGATTGCAAATAATTTTACTCTGGCCACAGCCATAATCCTTTAGCAAGCCTTAAATGTGATTAAATCGTAAAAATAAATTGAAAGAAGAATAAAAAGCTTTCAGCGAGTTGGGCAAAGAACAAGGGAGACCGGAGCAAAATTTTCAAATTTTAAATCAGCTTCAAATTGGGTTGTGCAATGTTTGTTGTTGTTAGCCCAACAATGAATGTGACATTAGGTTGGGTTGGTCAAGGGGTGTTGGTTTTGGTTGCCAAATCCAAAATTTCTAAGGCATCACATATCAACATCCCTGTGAAAGAGGGGTAGAGAGTTTGCCACGTAAAGCAGCTACGAATACAGCTAACTGACCTTAATGATCTATAATGGAAAACTTTAAAACCCCATGATAATGATAATAATTTGTTATCGGGATTTTCCAACACAGCAGTATAACCAAACAAGTTTGTCAAAGTATGATACAGACAAAAAAAGAAACAATTCTAAACTTGTATTACACTATGCAACATTTTTCAGCCAATCGCGTGCAAACAACTTCTATCCAGAATTTTATGAAAGTAGAGGACCAGTAAGTAAAAACCATATTTGGGTTTTGTTATCTTAGATCGGGTTCGGTTTTTATGGCCTCATCTAAACATGGTAAAAGATCGAATTTTTAAAACAAATCGGGGCTGTATCTCTGAAACCAGTACGAATCTTGCTTTGGTATCTGCAGCAAACTTGTAGATAAGAGCAAGAAGAAAATATTTGGAGGAATAGTGAACTCGAAAAACTGCATTTATTGCCTCAAAATTTATAATATATCTAAAAATTCTTTAATTTGTGTATATTTCGCAGCGTATCTCCCAAAATGTTAAATTCTTCTTAATGTTACCTTTTGGGAAAATATTCTCTGGAATGTAATACACAACTCTTCAGAACATTATATTGTTGTAAAATGCTTCTATCGCCTTGTTTATAGCAATTTTTTCAACAACAATTTGTTTAATATTTCAATAATTCATAGAAATCCCCAACATGAGAATAGACAGACAGCCTGTGTGAACATTGTTTGAAATAAGTTTTGTAAAAGGTATGTTATGAAATACCCCTTAAACAACGTGAAATAACAATTTTAGAGTTTCAGAATGTTCTGAAGAATTGATGGTCACATTATTTAGACAATTTTTAGAATGGTTACTTGTTTCAACTTCCAACAGTTTAGTTGTTACTGACCAGAATTTCAGAAATTATATAAACTTTTCCATATTTTAACGAGTTTGATGCGCTAGATGCAGCTTTTCCTAGTTCATCTGTTTGACACATAAGTTCTACTACTTTAGGACTACAATATTGCTGAAGACTGCAAAGCAAAATTCTTATTAGTTTCGGAGATAAAGGTCCGATCACTGGAAAAAAAGGCTCATTTTAGGTCGGTTTAGATGAGGCTATAAAATCTAAACCCGATCTAAGAACACAAAACCCAATTAAGGTTTTTGTAGTCTCACTATGTACTTTCAGAAAATGCCCATTAGAAGTTGTTTGCATTTTCAGTGTTGCACAGTGTTATAGTATTCTAGTCTATATTTAATACATGCTGCAACGGTTTTTGTTTGAACTTTTTTTAGAGATTAATTTAATAGTATTTTTTAATATATTGAAGTGTTTTATGATCTAATTTAACTGCAACGTTTTTAAAGAAGATTCTTGTTTTTTTATAGCAAATATAATATTTTTGCTTCTTTTTCTTTAGATATGCAGTATTTTAGGACCATCCATTGACCACAATAAACGTGGATTTTTTAATGATTTTAGGACCATCCATTGACAACAATAAACGTGGATTTTTTAATGATTTTAGGACCATCCATTGACAACAATAAACGTGGATTATTTAAAGATTTATGGGATCATCCATTGGCCACAATAAACGTGGATTTTTTAATGATTTTTAGGACCATTCCTTGACAACAATAAACGTGGACTTTTTAAAGATCTTTAGGACCATCCCTTGACAACAATAAACGTGGTCTTTTTAAAGATTTTTAGGGCCATGCATTGACCACAACAAACTTAGATTTTTAAGGATTTTTAGGACCATCCATTGACCATAATAAACGTGGATTTTTTAATAATTTTTAGGACTATCCATTGCCCAAAATAAACGTGGATTTTTTAATGATTTTTAGGACCATCCATTGATTTTTATAACCACCTATTGACCACAATAAACGTGTATTTTTTAATGATTTTAGGACCATCCATTGACCACAATAAACGTCAATTTTTTAATGATTTTTATAACCACCCATTGACCACAATAAACGTGAATTTTTTAATTATTTTAGGACCATCAATTGGCCACAATAAAAGTTGATTTTTAAAGATTTTAGGACCATCCATAGACCACAATAAACGTGGATTTTTAAAGATTTTAGGACCATCCATAGACCACAATAAACGTGGATTTTTAAAGATTTTAGGACCATCCATAGACCACAATAAACGTGGATTTTTAAAGATTTTAGGACCATCCATAGACCACAATAAACGTGGATTTTTAAAGATTTTAGGACCATCCATAGACCACAATAAACGTGGATTTTTAATGATGTGTAGGACCATTGACCACAATAAACGTGGATTTTTTTTTAATGATTTTTAGGACCATTCATTGACAACAATAAACGTCGATTATTTAAAGATTTTTAGGATCGTCCATTGGCCACAATAAATGTGGATTTTTTAATGATTTTTATTAGCATACTTTGACAACAATAAATGTGGATTTTTTAATGATTTTTATTAGCATACCTTGACAACAATAAACGTGGATATTTTGAAGATTTTTAGGGCCATGCATTGACCACAACAAACTTACATTTATTAATGATTTTTAGGACCATCCATTGACCACAATAAACGTGAATTTTTTTATGATTTTTAGGACCATCCATTAGCCACAACAAACGTGGATTTTGAATGATGTTTAGGACCATCCACTGAACACAATAAACGAGGATTTTTTAGTGATTTTTAGGACCATCCATTGATCACAATAAACGTGGATTTTTTAGTGATTTTTAGGACCATCCAATAACCGCTATAAACGTGGATTTTTTAATGATTTTTGGGACCATCCATTGACAACAATAAACATGATTTTTTTACTTATTTTTAGGACCATCCATTGATCACAATAAACGTAGATTTTTTAATGATTTTTAGGATCATCCATTGACCACTATAAACGTAGATTTTTTAGTGATTTTTAGGACCATCCATTGACCGCAATAAACGTGGATTTTTTAATGATTTTTGGGACCATCCATTGACAACAATAAACGTTGATTATTGAAAGATTTTTAGGATCGTCCATTGGCCACAATAAACGTGGATTTTTAGTGATTTTAGTGCCATCCATTGACCATAACAAACGTGGATTTTTTAATAATTTTTAGGACCATACATCGCAGACCACAATAAACGTGGATTTTGTTTTTAATGATTTTAGGACCATATATTATAGACCACAATAACGTGGATTTTTTAATAATTATAGGATCATATATTATAGACCACAATAACGTGGATTTTTTAATGATTTTGGGACCATATATCATAGACCACAATAACGTGGATTTTTTAATGATTTTGGGACCATATATCATAGACCACAATAATGATTTTGGAAGTATTTATGCACCCTTTGATTACATGTAATGTAATTAATACCTCGCAATATTGATCACTTTCATTGGTCGAATCTTTCTTAACAAAATTTTTTATTTTTTTAAGAAATATGTTTGTATTTGAAGTCAAAATGGTCCATATGTCATACATACATACATACATACTTACTTATATTGACGCAACATCCCCAAAGGAACAAGGGAGACGTCGCAATCATATAAATAAATTCCGCGGAAAACTAGAGCCCAGGGGAAGTGGTGTAGGGTATCACATGTTCGGCACCGTCCGACTATAGCCATATTTTACTTGTTTTTTTTTTTGTATGGTTAGAGACGACAAAATAAACATTTGTCGTAAAAATAAAGTAATTTCATCTAAAAATAAAATTTGTAATCTAAAAATAAAATCATTTTCAAGATACAATCGATACGCAAAATTTATTTGCATTTTATTTCTATTTAATTTCATTCGAGCCCAGTAGATGTTTTGAAAAAAAGTTTCTCACAAATGATGAAAGATAAACTTAAATCTAAGGTATCAAACTTAATGATGTTGTTTCTGAAATCGCAGCAAATAAACCCAAAATACATTCAATTATAGATTTTTATGGGATATGAAAGATATACTGAATTTTCGCTTTTTGAACAGATTTTAAATGTCCTTAAGAAAGATCTACTTTACTTGTAAAAATCGTAATCACATAAAACCAAGAGTTAAATATACAACACATATTGAAAATCTAGTGTCTTTGGTTTAGGGACACTTTATGTCACTTACGGTTTGCTCTTACTTTTTCTTTTTTTTTTTATCTTCTGGCTTTAACAATGAACCTCTTCTTGCTACATATTTTGATTGCATCATGCAACCACTTACAAACACCAATAATTTTTGATTACGAATCCCATACATTCAAATATAAATTTCATGACTTTAATACCATCCCATAGTCAAACCAAAAGAATCAATGATTTTTGCGTATATTTTTCCCTCCCTGTTGTCTTGCTGGGGTCAGAATTGTGTCCCATTATCACTGCAAAAAAAAATAGAAACAATAAAATATTCGTTGCCGCATTTACACTCTTATATGCTGCGCTTAGCAGGGTTGTGATCTTTTAAAATTGTATTCACATTGATTGCAATTCGATGGCATCCCAAAGAAGAAAAGTCAAATACGTGTCGTTTAGGGAATTTATTTATTTCTTCTTCTTCATCTGCTGTTCATCTATTCAATACAAAACTATATTTTTTGTTTGGCTGCACCATTCCACAAATTCAAAACTGACTTCCGTTTTATTTCTGTCATTCAACATTGGAATTTCCACAGAATAAACATTTCGCCAGCAGCAGTGATAACGATGATGGCACGTTCACGCTTCAAATACCTAAAATGAGAGTGAAAAGAAAAAAAGAATATGGAAATATATTAACATTCAAATGCTTCCCATAAGAGATAACTACGAAAAAGTTACTTCTTTGTATTTTTGTATTTTGCAGCGAAACATTTCTTATCATCCGCATCAATTCATAACGTAAGTGTTGACTAACTAGGACACTTCAAAAGTTATGTTCGGTGTGGTTTATTAGTCTAAGCCGAAGGTAATATTTTTGGAATCAAAATTAGCTCATACATGACAAGTGGATTTGTCGAAAGCTAAATACCCTCGCTATTTTTGTTGAGCAGGATTGCCAGATTTATTGCCCGGTGTCATCAATCCTTGCCCTTGTCATCAGTGACCCAAGAGAAACGACAAGGTGATTTGTCAGACCAGGTGACACCATGGTTATATCTGGCGAACTGTGACATTCTCCGCTAAGTTTCGTAGAGGTGTTTTCATTGACCGTACAAAATATAGAGCTATCAATCTGCTCAGCCAGCGCTATACCCATCTGGTAATTGCCGAGGACCAACTACCACAACTCATGAGCATTAAAGTCCCCCATGACCAGACGGTTTTGAACTTTAACAAGTAAGAACGGCGTTAAGTTCGGCCAGGCCGAACTTGTTATTCCCTCCACCACGAGCTGTATGGAAGTAAAATGGAACAATTAGTTTTCTTTCCCAGCAAAAATTTGGTAAGCACATGTCATTACTTCTTGCATTACCGGGTAATGAGTGCTCATTACACTCTGCATTATCAGGCAGTATATATATAACAGTTTACACATAACTAGTTACTTCCTTACTTAATACTTACTTACTGAGTATGGTGGCACAGAGCTAGTGTGTCCGACTACAAATTCTAGAGTTGTGTGTTCAAAGCTCAGCGTCGGCATGGTCGTTTTTGTTTACAAAATTAAAAAAACATGTTGATGTACATGGATGAGTTAAACCAACCCTTGTTGTTCGTGCGAGTGGCCTAGTGTGTAGTGTGTTTGGCTACAAATCAGAAGTTCGTGTGTTCAAAACTAGCAGGTATCGAATGAAAAGAAAAAAAAAAAAACAAAAAATGTGTAGTGTTGAATTTGAATATAATTTCACCTCAATTTTTTCTAAAAATAGAACTATGCTTTTTATCTTCTTTTCGACTGCCGGTATGTGGTTAAGAATGTTCTTAAAAAACATTTAAGGAATTACTTCCTTCCTATGACATCCCCATGTAAATATAATGACTTTTACGGTATATTTGTAAGTAGTTACTACTGCCAAATTTTACTGAATAAAGTCATTACTTAGTAATGACTTTTTTGCTGGGTTAGTTTACGAAGAAGACTAAATATCATATTTTAGCAATTTCGGTAAAACAATGTGGCTAACCTCCAAAATACCGAAATTCGGGAGGTACCGTTCCATGGGAGCTATATCAAAACATCGATCTATACCTGCACATTTCTAGCGGAAATTTGTTAGACTCAAAGAAGACTAAATACCAAGTTTCCTATATTTCGGTAAGATAATGTGGCTAAAACCTTCAAAACCTATACTGAGAATTCTCTTCTGGAATATTTTATAACCCCATGGAAAACTAAATAACGAATTTCATTCATTCGGTGCGATATTGATATATCAACATTCAGAATTACGAAAACCGGGAGGTACCGTTCTATAGGGCCTATATCGAAGCGTGGTCCTATACCGACGAATTTCATCCATTTCGGTGGGTTGTTGTGCCCACAACCTTCAAAATACCGAAAATCGGAAAATTTCTGGGGAAAATTTTATACCATCAACGAAGACTAAATGCCAAATTTCAGCTATTTCGGTGGAATATTGAGGCCACAACCTTCAAAATACCGAAAATCGGGAGGTACCGTTCTATTGGGCGTGGACATATACCGACAAATTGTATATGGAAAGTTTTATAGCCCCAACGAAGATTAAATACCAAATTTCAGCCATTTCGATGGATTATTGTGGCCACAACCTACAAAATACCGAAAATCGGGAGGTATTCTTCTATGGGGGCCATATGAAGGCGTGGAGCTATAACGAAAAATTTCATATGGGAAGATGTATACATCAAATAAGGACTAAATACCAAATTTCAGGCATTTCAGTGAATTATTGTGGCCACAACCTTCAAAATACCGAAAATCCGTAGGTACCGTTCTGTGGTAGCTGATTGAAGGCGTGTACCTATATCTTCAAATTTCTGGGGCAAAGTTTAATATCCCCAATGAAGACTCAGCACCAAATTTCAGCCATTTCAAAGTGATAATGAGGCAAAACTTAAAAAATACAGAAAATCTGGTGGTACCGTGTATGTTAAGAAACTCTACCATGGCAGTTGCACCCCTGACTGCTACCCCCATACATTCCATGTACGGGTTATTAGAGTCAGGCTCAATCGAAATATATCTACATTTAACAGACTGACGCAATAGGAGACCTAATTCCCTTACCTCCACTTCTGGTGCGATGCTTCCTCAGTACGTTGCAGTTGTTGTTGAGCCTGATTTCCTGAACCGCTGAAGATATTCTTACTTACTTACTTACTTACTTAGCTGGCCCATTACAGAACATTTGTTCTATAGGCCGAACTAAGAAGAGATCTCCATTCCTCTCTATTTGTTGCTTTGCACTTTGGAATACCGCGCCATTTCATCTCATCATCCACTTGTTTGCGCCATCTATTCCTTGGCCTGCCAATTCTGCGTGCACCGCCATGTGGCATGTATTCATACGCCTTTTTAGCGGGTTCATCATCGCTCATTCTTATGATATGGCCTAGCCAACGCAATCGCTGCATCTCGATACGTTTAACAATATTGATGTCGTTGTATAGCAGATACAGCTCGGGGTTCATGCGTCGTCGATATTCACCGTCAACGCAGATTGGTCCGTAGATCTTTCGAAGAATTTTTCTCTCAAACACACCAAGCACTGCCATGTCTGCTTGCGCAAGTACCCAGGCTTCGGAGCCATACATCAGCACGGGTAGTATCAGTGTTTTGTAGAGCGTTATTTTTGTTTGACGAGATGTGGCTTTGTTTTTAAACTGCTTACTTAATCCAAAGTAGCATCTGTTGGCCAATACAATTCTTCTTTTTATTTCACAACTGATGTCGTTTGTTGTGTTGACGGAGGTGCCGAGGTAGACGAAGTCTTTTACTACCTCAATATTATAGGAACCAACTTCCACAGTCGGTCCGAGCTCAATGGACGCATTGCGCGTCGACACCATCAACTTGGTCTTCTCACCGTTTACCGCCAGACCCACTTTAGCAGATTCTCCTTCGACCTTTATAAAGGTATCAGTTACTTCTTTTACTGATCGACCCATGATGTCTATATCATCAGCATAAGCAAGTAACATGTGACTGTTGGTGTAGATTGTGCCACTTCTTTTGACGTTTGCCTCTCGTATAACCTTTTCTAGCAGGATGTTGAAGAGGTCACACGAAAGGCTGTCTCCTTGTCTGAAACCTCTTTTGGTACCAAACTCTTCGGAGAGGTTCTTTCCTATTTTAACTGAGGACCTCGTGTCAGTTAAAGTCATTTTACAAAGCCGGATGAGCTTTGCGGGAATACCAAATTCAGACATGGCTTGGAATACCTTTGAGCGCAGCGGACTGTCGAAGGCTGCTTTATAATCGACAAAAAGGTGGTAGGTGTCGATCTGCATCTCTTGGGTCTTCTCCAGGATTTGCCGCAGGGTGAATATCTGGTCAATGGTGGACTTGCCAGGTCTAAAGCCGCATTGGTATGGTCCAATAATCTCGTTGACCATTGGCTTTAGTCGTTCGCACAATATCCCTGACACGATCTTGTAGGCAATAGGGAGTAGACTTATGCCCCTATAGTTAGAGCATACAGTCTTATCTCCCTTCTTGTGGACGGGGCACAGGATACTCAGGTTCCAATCGTCGGGTACTCGTTCTTCCTGCCAGATGGTGCTAACTAGCTGATGAATACACCTTATCAGCGTGTCGCCTCCGGTTTTGAACAGCTCGGCTGGTAAGCCATCGGCCCCTGCTGCCTTATTATTCTTCAGCCGATTTATTGCTGTCTTTACCTCATCTTGGCTGGGCGGTTTTGGGCGGATTGGGACTGTGGTATCTTCGTCATCTTCGCTGCTATTGGATACCAACAGATTTGAAAAATGTTCTTTCCATATCCTGAGTACACTATCTGTATCAGTTACCAAATTACCTTGCTGGTCTCTACAGGAGGATGTGCCTGTACCAAAGCCATCAGTTTGATGCTTGACTCTTTGGTAGAATTTTCGGACTTCATTCTGGCTCCTGTACATCTCGATTTTTTCACACTCCCGCTTTTCCATCTCTCTCTTTTTCCTGCGGAAAAGACGTTTCTCCTCTCTCCTTTTCTCCCTGTATCTCTCTCGTGCGCTACGCGTTGCTACGGATCGTAAAGTAGCCTTATATGCCGCATTTTTCTCTTCGGTGGCAGCACGACACTCCTCATCATACCATGGATTCCTTGGTGGAGGTCTCTGGTATCCAAGTATGGATTTTGCGGCTGTTTGCATGGAGTGGGCAATGCTTTGCCATTGCGCTGATATGTTATCGGGATGAGGAGGGCTTTGATTAAGCAATTGGGCTAGTTGAGTGGAATATGCTGTGGCTATCTGTTGTGATTGCAGCTTACCGATGTCTAACTTTCGTGTTGTGTCTGTTCGTACTTTGTTTGCTACGTTTAAGCGGGTGCGTACCTTTGCTGCAACAAGGTAGTGGTCCGAATCAATGTTTGCGCCTCGGAACGATCGTACATCCAACACGCTCGATGAATGTCTTCCATCTATCACAACATGATCAATTTGGTTTCTTGTTTTCTGATCTGGAGACAGCCAGGTGCCCTTATGAATATCGAGATGATTAAATCTGGTACTGCTAACTACCATGTTTTTTGCAGCTGCAAAGTCTATCAGTCTCATACCATTGTCAGATGTTTCATTGTGGAGACTGAATTTCCCGACTGTTGGGCCAAAGATATTCTCCTTTCCAATTTTGGCATTAAAATCGCCTAGAATGATTTTAATGTCATGGGCAGGGCAACGGTCATATGTTTCCTCTAAGCGCTCGTAAAATATATCTTTGGTCTGTTCGTCCTTTTCTTCAGTGGGAGCATGAGCGCAAATAAAGCTGATGTTGAAGAATTTAGCTTTTATTCGAATTGCAGCAAGTCTTTCATTCACTGGAGTGAAGCTGGATACAAGATGTTTTAGTCTCCGACTAACTACGAATCCACAACCAAACTCATGCTTTACGTCATGGCAGCTATAATACAGTGCGTCACCTTTAGGTGTTGTTGTGACGCCTTTCCCAATCCATCGTATTTCCTGTATGGCAGTAATATCGGTCTTGTACTTTTCAAGTACGTCTGCCAATGCGAAGACTGCACCTTCTCTATAAAGAGTGCGAACATTCCAGGTGCAGATTCGCAGATCATGGTCCTTAAAACGTTTGCGGGGTTCGTCAACTTTAGAGGGGTTTGTTTTTCTTTTCTTTCGTTTTTTCATAGTAGGCTGTTTTTTCTAGGGGAGGGTTACTAACCCGACGCCCAAACCCAAGTTTTTAACGTTCTTATGGGTGAACGCGCGGCACATGTTAGCTCACTACCTTTAACGGGTGTTAAAGGCAGTTCCCCAGGTGACACCACGGGGAGGTCAGTGTCCACTTGGGATGAAAGAGGGACCAAGATAAATCCTGGGCTTTGCCATGTTAAAACCGGTCAGGACCGTTCCTTGGTATCTTCCATCCCCTACGTCACCCTGAAGATATTCTTCCGACTCATAAAATCCACTATTTTCTAGATGTGACCTTTGTGTCCATTGCAATTAAATTGTTGATGCAATTAAAGACTGATGTTAAGTGCTGCGTCTGCGACTGTTGTTGGGAGTACTGCAGGCCTCTCGTATTCTGATGACGACTACTCACTGGAAACTGTGCTCACACAGCATGCAGCAACATAGTCCCTATCACAGTCCCTCACATCGACGAGTCCATAGCAAACCCTGAGATGTATCCACTCCCCACGTCTATTGCATCTCAACGAAGTTTGAGTGTGGAGTATTAGTCCTGGGTTTTTCTCCCTCCCGGTTTGGATCAAAAGAATCCGGAGCAAGCATTCCGGGATATGCTGCTTGACTACATCGGACCACTTTCGGGTACCTCCCTCACAAAGTTTTGAAAGAGTGCAAGGTCCATACTTCCTACGAAAGTCAGAAGTATTGTGTTTACTTTTTTATACCCTTATGATGGAGGGTATATTAAGTTTGTCATTCCGTTTATAACTCATCGAAATAATCATTTGCGACCCTATAACGTATATATACTTTTTGATCAGCGTAAAATTCTGAGTCGATTTAGCCCAGTCCTTCCGTCTGTTGTAATCACGCTATTTTCCGAATGAGTTGAGATACACGGCTGAAATTTCGTACATATGTGTTTTTCTGAACTTAGATCATGTTCGAAGATGGGCTATATCGGTTCTCGATTTGGTATAGCCCCCATATAACGGTACCGCCCGATTTCAGATATTTTGAAGTTTTTAGCCACATTTTCAGACTGAATTAGCTATAATTTGACATTAAGGGTTCCCAGTGAGCAAGAAACTTCTCCACCAAAAATTATGGACATAGGTCTACGTTTTCTTAAAGCCCCCATATAGCGATACCGGCCGATTTTCGGTATTTTGACGTATTAACCTACATGTTCTGGCCGAATTAACTATAGTTTGGCACTTAGGGTTCTTGGTGATCAAGAAATTTCTCCACCAAAAGGTATGGTCATAAGTCCCGGTTTCAGCTATTTTGACGCTTTTAGCTACATTTTCAGACTGAATTAGTTACAATTTCTTACTTGTTAGACACGATATTTGCACATACAGTTGCATCGTGGTATAGAACGAACGATTTGCGACTAATACAGTTGGTTTCGGATCAGATGTGTATCTTACCCACATCTTCTAAAAACCATAATTCCTAAAAGGGTGTTTACACTATCTATGAATGTCATATGAGATGTCAAATTTGCTAGCTGTGAATGTTGTACACATAGTGTGGCCACTATGAAAATTTTCATCTATCAAAATTATGTTGCATCTCATATGCAAATTTTTCATTTAGGGACCGCTCTATTCGGCCATGTATTTTCGTATGCAGTTGAGAAATTAATTGTTAGAAGAAAACAATTTTACCAAAAAATGAAGGAAATAGGTAAAGAAAACGAAAATGTGAGTGCGATTAAAATTTTTAAAAATATAAATTGTGTTATTTGCGTGATTTATATTTTGTAGTCATATGAAATTTTACGTTAGTGTAAACGCAAAAACTAAAAGTGGTATGGACTTTGACAAACATAAGGATGTCGAATGGATAAAAGAAGTGACAGCTCATATGACATTAATAGATAGTGTAAACACCCCTTAAGCAAAAAGATTAGATAAATAAATTATTCAATGTTTGTTTGGTTGTAGTGCGTTTGTGCAAATTTCACAAACACAATGCTCACAATTTTCAACTTAAACCCCTAAAAACTAGAGTTGGGCAATCTCGTTCAATTGAACGATCCGGATCACTATCCTCGTTCAAAGACGAATGAGTAACATCATAAAAACCAACGTGTGGAATTAAGTATACGCAGTTTTGTCAAAGAAATTACCTGTGTCCATTGAACGAGATAGTGATCCGGATCGTTTAATTCAAAGGTAGGCATTGTGACTCACAAGAGAGCCCATGTGCTCTAAGTGAGCGTAAATTTGTTATCGCTCACAGCCTGTGTAGACGCTAACACGTTGTGAACAACAACAAATTTACGCTCATTGAGAGCACAAGAGAGACCCAAAAATTTTCTCTGCCTCACTCTGGTTTAATTGAAGGAGATTGGCCAACTCTATTAAAAACGTCAACGTATGGAAAATCTAAAGTGGCCTATGAGTGTTATTGTGACGAAAGAGGAAATTTTGATATTACTCATACGCCGCCCAAGGAAAATCAAATACGAAAAAGGAGTGAATGATTAAGGGGTTACCCCTACTTGTCACTTTCAAAAAATGGGAAAAATTTTTGTTAGCTTATTTTGAAGTACAGGTATTATAGAGTATACCACAAAAAATTTCAAGTAGATCGGAGCAAAATTGGCTGAGATATGAACGTTCAAATTGAAGAATCCGTTGAGTTTTGTGTGTAGAGGCTCAACTTAAAACGCGTTTTTCTCGAAACCCTTTTTTTGTAAAAGCGTTTTGCGGTGCCAAGGATAGCTTGAAAACGAATTGACCGATCTTCATATGGTTTGGTGAGCTTATTATATACATAAAAAGCTTGTCTTTAAGCGAGACAGATTTTTTTTTTTAATTTTTTTGCTTGATTTTTGGACAAAAAACGGTTAATTTTTTTGCTAAAATCGAAATTTTGACTTTGACAGCTCATAACTTTGCAAAACAAGACTATTAGGTTCTTAAAACGCCCACAAAAATATACGAAGATCGGCCCATCCGTGCTATCGTTGGCACCGCAAAACGCTTTTACAAAAAAAGGGTTTGGCAGGTAGCCATTTACCACAAAACTATGCCACATTTTTCAACAACAAAAATTCCAGAAGTACATAGTTTAAGATGTGTTCTTTCAGGAGGAAAAAACATCTACCTAAAAATATTTGTAATTTCTTTGAAAACAATTAAAGAAAAAAGTTTTTTTTGGTCTGCACAACTAGGGGTAACCCCTTAAATAACAAAAAATCATAATTCCTACATTTTTCTTAGTCGTCGTGATCTGTAACCACGATGGGTATGGTGCGTTACAATTGGTACATTCCTCTTAGGTTAAATTAAACAACGGAAGCAGTTTTTTATACTTCATTTAATATCAAAACATTTATATTTGAGTATATGCAGATTTCTGAGTGAAATAGGACACTTTTACAAAACGAGGTTTTTGTATTTCTTTATTTGTTGATGTGTTGATGCTACTCAGCAAAACATTTCAATTTTTTTTTACCAAGGGTTTCAGATATTTCGCGCATTTAAAAAATGCGAATTCTGTATTTAATATTGGTCCAAATGAAAAAAACCTATTTTTTTATCAGCACAATTTTTCCAATTGCAATTTTTGCCATTTTATATTAAAAAAAATCAATAATTGTACTCTTTTTTAAATTTGTCAATACAATTTTTCTTTTACACCAGTGTGAAACATTTGTAATTTCATTAAAACAATAAAACATTTGTTTTGTTTTTTATTTAGGAATTTATCTTAAACATATTAAAAGCTCGTTCGTTTTTCGATTTTGAGAATGGATTAGCAATTATTGGAAGTCCTAAAAATGTGAACTTTGACAGCGATTTATTCAAAAAGCCCTCCGGCGATTTTTATACCCTCCACCATAGGATGGGGTATATTAAGTCACTACGTTTGTAACTACTCGAAATAGTCATTGTAGACCCCACAGACTATATATATTCTTGATCAGCGTGCAATTCTACATCGATATAGCCATGTCCGTCCGTCTGTCCGTCTGTGGAAATCACTCTAGCGTCCGAACGGATTGACGTAGGTGGATGAAATTTTGAGAAAATCTATTATTTGTACGTGGGACTTTTGGTATTGAAAGCGGGCTATGTAGGTCCACGCTTTCGTCGTTTTAAGGAATGTTTAAGATATTTGTCCCATTTTACCACCGAATTGGTTGTAACTTTGTATTTGTGTTCAGAGGCCAAAAAACATTCCTACCAAACTTGGTTTATATAGGTCCACGTTTTGGTATAGCCCCAATATAACGCCCCATATAAAGTACGCGTCATTTTAATATATTTTGAATGTATTAGACCCATTTGACCACAGAATTGGTTGTAATTTGGTATTTTGTGTCTTCAGAGGCCAGAAAACATTCCTACCAAAGTTGGGTTATATAGGTCCACGTTTTGGTATAGCTCCCACATAAGGCCCTTTATAAAGTACGCGTCATTTTAATATATTTTGAATGTATTAGACCCATTTGACCAAAGAATCGGTTGTAACATTGTATTTTGTGTTTCCAGAGGCTAAGAAACATTTCTACCATAAAATGTTTATGTAGGTCCACGTGTTGATATAGCCCCCATAATACGATATCTCCCGATTTTCGATATTTTGAAGGTTTTAGCCTCATTATCACACCAAGATGACTGAAATTTGGTATTTAGTCCTCTTTAGGTGTATAAAACTTTCACCCAGAAATTTGTAGGTATAGGTCCACGCCATCATATAGCCCCCAGAGAACGGTACCTTCCGATTTTCGGTATTTTGAAGGTTGTGGCCACATTAATCCACCGAAATGGCTGAAATTTGTGGTGGAGGGTATAAAAAGTTCGGCCCGACCGAACTTAACTTGTTTTAGTTTTTTTTTATTTTTCTCATCTATGAACATTGTAGCTTCAGAATCCGCAAAAACTTCCCAGGTATAAAGCGCATCGTGCAAATGCTTCACACTGGTTCTTAGAAAACCCATATTTACTGTGTGTCATATTTTTTTGTGCCATTCTATATGTGTTCTGGCACAAGTTGGCATGCATTTTTGCTCAATAAGAAAAGAGGCAACTCTTATTCTACTTCAACTATTGTTCAGCTGACTTCTTTATGTTTAGTTTTTGTGTGCGTGAGTGTCAGGTAGAGTTTTGAGATTATACGTTGCTGTGGTGACAGTGTTTCCGCTCAATGTGTTAATATTTGAAGTCACTTCAATCTTGCAACACCAAACTTTTTTCTAGTTAACGATTTTCTTAAGACGATGATAATGATGACGACTGGAAATCTGTTACACACATATGCGAAGAAGAAATATGTTACAAATGTGCGAAGGCAATATGTAAATATGTTTCTGTGTGCATATCTGTGTTTGAGGCTACTACTGCTGCTTCCCTTTTCATGTTTAAAAAAAGTATCTGTTTGTGAAAGCGTTTGTCTAAATCAGAGTAAGACAATGGGTATTTCGCGAGCGTAAATTAACTCTCGCTCAAAACTTGTGTAGACTCTAACTGGTGGTGAGCGACAGTAAATTTACGCTCACGTGAGTCACATTGCCTTACTCTAGTCTAAATGTTTGTTAACTTAACTCCGGATTTCCGTTAAAACTTGGCTTCATTTATATCAGCAATCATGCAACCTGCAGCAAACCTTCAGCACCTCTCTCCCATTCATAATATAATTTGTGAAAAAGTTTGTTGTTAGGTTTGTTTTCTTATTCGTCTTTCTCTTCGACTTTTAACGTAGTTTGCTGTCCTTGCCAAAACATTAGGAGCAAAATAAAAAAGACTTTTTTAATTTTTAGAAATGTGATGCCGCTGCTTTTGCATTATCATTTGCTTCTGACATGGCTGGTGACTTGCTTGCATGGTTGGGTTGTTGTTGATTTTTGTGTGGTATCTGAAGTTTGCCTCTTTCTAAGTGCAATGTACGTTGCTTATACATCGATTTAATGAAATTTATTATATCTTTATTAGAAAAAGAGTTCCAACGTTTTTTATTCGAAAACGAAGTTAAAAGTGATTAGTAAAGTATTTTTTTTAAACATTTGCAAATTGAATTTCAATAATAAATATATAAAACAAGTAAGAGGTAGTTTACACTATCTGTCAATGTCATATGATCTGAAGTTTTCCATCGTTATATAGTCGCTAATGTGTGCAAATTTTCCTTACGCTATTTACTTTACGCGTCCACCCCAGCAAAAAAACGTCTCCACATCGCCTGCGTGGGTATATATCGAATGTTTTTATTTCGTGTCATATGACATTGATAGATAGTGTAAACTACCTCTAACAAAGCATCAGTCAGCTGTGCCGACCAGGGTTTCAGAGTCGGGGTCTACGGGTCGGAGTCGAGCAATTTTGCTGGAGTCAGAGTCGGAGTCTGAGTCGAAAAAAATAACTCGACTGTGACTCCGGGCAATTTTTTCTACATTATAGAAAAATAACATTAAAATCGGGACAACATTTTTCGAAAATCATAACTTATTTTAAAAGAAACACGGTGTGCCTTAACTAAATTTAAATGGAAGGTGCTTACACCTGGGAAGTTTTTGCAGATTCTGAAACTATAATGCTCATAGATGAGAAATATCAAGAAACAAAAAAAAAAAATCGCCGGAGGGATTTTCAAATAAATCGCGATTTAAGTTCACATTTTTAGGGGTTCTTTAGGTTTTCACGATTTTGCTTGGAAACCGCGAGTCCTATGTAAATGGGCCTAAAGAAAATGTTGTAGCTGTGAAAATTCTCCACAAGATTGACCTTTATGATATTTTCGTAGGTTTTACCGTTTTTTGAGACATAGAAGTTCAAATTGAGACAATGCACTGACTGTATCGCGCCTTTATAAAACAATATCATGAAGGGTGCGCCTTAACTAACTTTTAATGAAAAACGCTTACACAGGGGACGTTTTTGTGAATTCTGAAACAGCAATGTTCATAGATGAGAAAAATCCAAAAACTAGAAAAAAATGTTGTAGGGATTTTTAAATAAATCGCGGTCAAAATTCACATGTTTAGGTGTTTTTTATGTTTTCACGATTTTTCTTGGAAACCGCAAGAAGATGTTGTAGCTGTGAAAATTCTCTACAAGACTGACATTTAGGCGTTTTCGTAGGTTTTTTCATTTTTGAGATAAAGAGGTTCAGTTCAGATTTTTAGGTTTTTATCTTAAGCCTTCAAGATTTTGCTTGAAAACCGCAAGTCATGTCAAAATGGGACTAAAGATAATTTTGTAGCCGTGAAAATTCTCTACAATATTGGCTGATTTATTTTTTTTAGGTTGTACCATTTTTGAGATATATACGTTTAAGATGGAAATTGCAATCATAACATTGTTTTATAAGGAGACTTGTCCCAATTTGAATTGGCCCAATTTGAACTTCTATATCTCAAAACGGTTAATCCTACGAAAATATCATAAAGGTCAATCTTCTGGAGAATTTTAACAGCTATAATATTTTCTTTAGGCCCATTTACATAGGACCCGCGGTTTCCAAGCAAAATCGTGAAAACCTAAAGAACCCCTAAAAATGTGGACTTAAATCGCGATTTATTTGAAAATCCCTCCGGCGATTTTTTTTGTTTCTTGATATTTCTCATCTATGAGCATTGTTGTTTCAGAATCTGCAGGTGTAAGCACATTCCATTTAAAATTAGTTAAGGCGCACCGCGGAAAGCTATAAGAAAACATATCAGCAAATGGTATATATACTATATACTAAGTTAAAGGATATTTACTATTATTTGAAGTCTAGTGTTTTCATATCGAATTTGTTTACAAAATGTATGACGAGAATATTTTTTGGTCCAATTGATCCTTAAATTTTTTGAAAGGAAAATTAAAGTTCTATGACATTCGAATTGTCCTACAAGTCTTCTGCCAGAAGATCTATTGGTCTTCTCATTTTATCTTTTGTGAGAAGTCATCCTTGTCTTCTATTAAAGGACCTATTGGACTCCTATGAAAGTCAATGTGGTCTCTATGGGAAATCCTACTGATTACACTGTGACACAAAATGGAAGCCAACGTCTGAGGGTGTAAAATTCTCTTTAGGAATGAAAGCCCCCATTGAGAATATTAAGAACCGTAAAGGATCCTATAACTGAAGTTTCTGAGTTATGACGTAATGATTCTTTGATATCATTGTTTGACGATATTGTTTCATCATTTTGCGATAACATGTTTTCAGTTAAATGAGGAATCTTTATACCCTCAGCCACTAGGCTAGAAAGGGAGTATAGACTTTGATACGACCAAAAATGTGCTTCAACGAAATAACAGTTTTTGGCCCCAAGTATATTTGGACGAAATTCGTTTCAGACAATTTGGAGCCAATTTGGCCATGTCCGTCCGTCTGTCTGGCTGGTGCGCACGACATCTCTCGATCGACATCAACCGATTCCAACCAAATTTTGGGTATCGTAATATTTTCCCCAAACTTAGTTTAAGTTCGAAACTTAGTTTGTGTAAAATGGTGTGAACGATAACTATCGAAGGGAACAATCGATTTGGTCTAAACTTTGCACATCGTATTATTCCTTCCAGATATAGATCGGGTTCGAATATGGATCGTTTTGTATTTTTTCAGTAGGTTGTCCCTGCGGCTCCCTTTGCGACGATACAATTTTTTTCTTGCGCAAGTCCATATTTTCTGAGGTATTGGCCTAAAAGCTGCAAGAAACCCTGGCAGTATCAACCAAAAAAGGAAATCCGCAAGATAATTATCGCAGATAGTTTCTGATTGGTGCAGACTTTGCACATCGTATTATTTCATCCCGTCATGCATCAGGTTGGAATATGGACTATATCGGTCCACTCCTTCGGGTACCTCCCACACAAAATTCGAATAAAAGTTAAGTTTAAGAGCCCCTCTCGCATCGTTTTGATTTTTTTCTGTAGGTTTTTCTAGCGGCCTCATTTACAATACATATTTTCCGGGGTAAGTTAATACTTCCTGACATAATGGCCCAAGCTCAGAAATCCTGCCGGCACATACTAAAATGACTATTGTGCAAGATAACTCTAAAATTTTTCCAAAAATTTGTTGCAAACTTAGTTTAACGAAATTTAATATCTCGAGTTCTTTATGTTGAAGTTTGGTTACTAAAAATGTTTACTATATGTCAATAATTTGGTATAGCCACACATTACTGTTTTTTTTTTGGTCAGTGGCTAAGGGTTTATCTCCCTCAGCACAGCTGACTGATACTTTCTTACTTGTTTTTAATAATAAATTCATTCTATTTACTTATTTACAGAGTCTCGGTTTTCCATTGGCCTCATTGGTTGCAATTAATCGCACATCGGCGGAATTACGTTATTTATTGGGTTCACCATGCCCAGAAGATAAAAACACTCTAATGTCGTCAAAAATTGAATTCACGTGTGAAATGCGAGCTGGCCGGGTGAGTAGTTTTTGCAAATTTCCTCTTGTAGATGTTATTTTCACAATTTCACGAAGAAAAAACAATCGACAGGTTTTGATTATAAAAAAACGCATAACAAGAGTATTTTAATCATGTAAAACTTCTCAAAAAGTGACACGCCGTTCAAAATCGGCGATAAACAGTATGTCCATATCTTTGAGCTAATATGAATCGGGATGCATAAGTCTGCATTGTCCCTACTGGGTTGTTTGTGAAACAATTGTTTACAACACTGCTTAGTTAATCCAAAGTAGCATCGGTCTAAACAAAAATATCTCGACTACGAAACCCTGGACGAGACTCCTGCCACTGTAATTCGAGAATATAGCCTTATCTCCTTTTTTAGTAAATGAGGCGTAGCACGCTCAAATTCCAATCATCTAGTTGATGCATACACCTTACCAGCACGTCGCCTCCGGTTTTGAAAAACTCAACTGGTGACCATTGATTCCTACTGGGCAGTACGCACTTAATACCATTTTCGGGAATAGGTGCTGCGGCTTTATCAAAAAGAATTTGGTTTTACGCTCCTTTTCTCACCTCTCTCCTAAGATATTGCCCTCTCCGTGTAAATTTCAGCAGAATCCATACGGGTGCGCCAGAGACCTCCGCCAAGGATTGCATTGTACCACCACAAGAGCTGTACATCTATAAAAAATCATGTCAGTTACTCCTCTCGAGCGTTAACTTGCGCAACAGCCATTTTTGATGGCGGCCGTAGGTGGTATTTTGAAGGTTTTACCTACATTATCTAACCGAAATAGCTGAAGTTTGGTATTTAGTCTTCGTCTAGGCTAAAAAAACTTTCCCCCAGTATAGACCCGATTTTAGAAATGTTGCGAATTTTATCTACATTTTTGATAGAATTACCTGCTATTATACCCTCCACCATAGTATGTAGGATATACTTGAATTTGCCATTCCGTTTGTAACACATCGAAATATTTATTGGAGACCCTATAAAGTATATATATTCTTGATCAGGGTAAAATTCTAAGTCGATATAACCATGTCCGTCTGTCCGTCTGTTGAAATAAAGATACAGCTCGAAATTTTTAGGATAGAGCTTTGTAATTTGTTATAGAAGTTTATATTACTCCTAGGATGTTTGGTATTGCAAATGGGCTATATCGGTCCACGTTTTGATATAGCCCCCATATAACGGTACCACACGATTTTCGGTATTTTGAAGGTTTTAGCCTCATTACCACACCGAAATGGCTGGAATATGGTACTTAGTCATCTTCGGGTGCATAAAAGTTTCCCCCAGAAATTTGTCGTTATAGGTCCACATCTTCATATAGCTCCCTAAAACGGTACCTCCCGATATTCCTCCGAAATTGCTTAAATTTGGTATTTAGTCTTCGTTCCCCCAGAATTTTGTTGGTACAGGTCTTAATATAGCCCCCATAGAACAGTACCTCCGATTTTCGAAATGGTCTTCGTTGGGGGTATAAACATGTCCCCCATAAATTTGGCGGTACAGGTTCACACCTTCGTATAGCCCCATAGAACGGTACCTCCCGATTTTCGGTATTTTGAATGTTGTGGCCACAATAATCCACCGAAATGACTATAATTTGGTATTTAGTCTTCGTTTGGGATATAAAACTTTCGATATGAAATTTGTCGGCATAAGTCCACGCCTTAATATAGCCCCCATAGAATGGTACCTTCCAATTTTCGTAATTTTGATGATTGTGTCTTCAATATTCCTCCGAAATTTCTGAAATTTGGTGTTTAGTTTTCGTTGGGGATATAAAACTGTAAAACTGCTGGTACAGGTCCACGCCTTAGTATAGCCCCCCATAGAACGGTACCTACCGATTTTCGGTATTTTGAATGTTGTGGCCACAATAACCCACCGAAATGGCTGAAATTTTGTATTTAGTCTTCATTTAGGGTATACAACTTTATATATGAAATGTGTCGGCATGGGTCAAAGGTTTCATATAGCCCCCATAGAACGGTACCTCCCGATTTTCGGCATTTCGAAGGTTGTGGCGACGATAATCCATTGAAATGGCTGAAATTTGGTATTTAGTCTTCGTTGGGGGTATAACATGGTCTCCCAGAAACTTGTCGTTATAGGTCCACACCTTCATATAGCCCCCATAGAACGGTACCTCTCGCTTTTCGTTATTTTGAAGGTTGTGGCGATGATAATCTACTGAAATGGCTGAAATTTGGTATTTAGTCTTCGTTGGGTGTATAAAACTGTCCCCCAGAAATTTGCCGGTACAGGTCATCCCTTTAATATAGCCCCCATAGAACCGTACCTCCCGATTTTCGGTATTTTGAAGGTTGTGTCTTCAATATTCCGAAATGTCTGAAATTTGGTGTTTAGTTTCCCCCCTATATTTGTCGGTAAAGGTCCACGCCTTCAAATAGATCCCATAAAACGGTACCTCTCGATTTTCGTAATTCTGAAGGTTGTGACGTCAACATCCCATCGAAATTATTGAAATTTTTTATTAAGTCTTCCGTGGGGTTTTAAATATTCCAGACGTGAATTATCAGTTCAGGTCTACGTCTTCCTATATCCGCCATAGAAACGTACTTCTCGATTTTGGGTATTTTTAAGTTTTTAGTCTATCTTCTACCTGTCTGTAAACTATTTAGGTCCATAAAACAAATTGCGTTTAAAGGCCTATTCTTGGATCACTGAAACGTATGGGAAGTATGGCGTACTTACAGATATAAGAGCCCCATATGTTCCGGAAAAAACATACTGTCATAAAGCAAAACTATATTGCGGATATAAGCTAATAATCACTGCACTAACTGCTAGGAATGTCGTACAACTGGTTCGTGGAGGCCAAGGCTTGTGGCGGAATGATAATGTAATTTGTGGTGGTGATGGTCAGGGTGATGTTTGTCGTGGTGTTGCTGAACGGGGTTGATGATCAAATAATGACAACTGCAGTCTATTGGACACAATAGTCATTATTAATATTCGATTTATTTCGATGTCGGTAGTGTGGGAAAAGGCTATTGTTGTTGCGGTGGCCAGTCGTCCTCTGCAAATGTTTATCGTGTCGATTTGTTTCTTAACATGGCTCGTTTGCTTGGACAGAACATGTATGCATTGGTATTTCGTTGTGCATTGTTTGATTCCATGTGCCTGCCTTCAATTAAATCACCCATAATTCCGTTTTGGGACTGCGGTCAGTACCGTCAACAACCACCAACAATCAGTTGTCATGGACATGTGGCGATGACCCTCTGGGAAAAACAACACATCTTCTCCTGTTGAGCTTTTGTGTGAGTGTGTTGGTTGCTTCACCAGCATCCAGCCAATCTACCCTCCCTGTTATGAGCCACACAAAGCCATTCTCTTGTTGGAGGAAATATTATACTTGATGAAAGAGCGTGAAGGGGAACTGGTTGGTAGCGAATATTGCCGCGGCACGTAACAATGCCACCGACAAGAGTAAACATGCCACTGTTGTTGAAACTTTGTCGACAATTTGTGTTTCAACTGCATTGTCATAATGTCTGCTCTTCTCAACATTCCACCTCACTCACCTTCCGGATTGTGTGCCACCACACCAGAACTCAAGGTCCGGTTTTCCATTTGATAGACACTTTTTCTACAATTGTCCAAGAGAAACAAATTCGAGTAACAGCTGGCTGTTTTTGCTGGCCACCTCTATAAGGGCGTGGATTTTTTAAATCATTTTTGTTGGCCTCCTCTAAGGGCGTGGATTTTTTTAAATCCTTTTTGTTGGCCTCCTCTAAGGGCGTGGATTTTTTAAATCATTTTTGTTGGCCTCCTCTAAGGGCGTGGATTTTTTAAATCATTTTTATTGGCCTCCTCTAAGGGCGTGGATTTTTTAAATCATTTTTGTTGGCCTCCTCTAAGGGCGTGGATTTTTTAAATCATTTTTATTGGCCTCCTCTAAGGCCAAATATTTGAGTTGCTAAATCTTTCGGTTAGTCCAGAAATGTAAGTTATGCGCTTATATAATTTTTCGTTTTTTGTTTCTTGCTGTTTTGTTTGACTAGCTTTTGCATGTTTTATTAAATCTCTAATTGTTTTGTGCGGGAAGTCGTTCTTTTTAAAAATCTTGAATATTTTCTCCTCGTTATGTTTATGAAAACTTTGGTCGCTTATATTAAATATACTAAATACCCTACTTGTTGGCCTTCTCTAAGGGCGTGGATTTTTTAAATCATTTTTTTTTGGCTTCCTCTAAGGGCGGGGATTTTCTAAATTTGTTTTTGTTGGCCTCCTGTAAGGGCGTGGATTTTTTTAAATAATTCTTTGTAGGCCTCCTTTAAGGAAGTGGATTTTTTAAATAAGTTTTGATGACCTCCTCTAAGGGCGTAGATTTTTTTAAATCATTTTTGTTGGCCTCCTCAAAGGGTGTAGATTTTTTAAATCATTTTTGTCGGCTTCTTCTAAGGGCGTGGATTTTTTAAATATTTTTTTTTTGGCTTTCTCTAAAGGCGTGGATTTTTAAATCATTTTTGTTGAACTCCTCTAAGGGCGTAGATTTTTTGAAATCATTTTTGTTAGCCTCCTCTATGGGCGTGGATTTCTTAAATCATTTTTGATTGGCCTCCTCTAAGGGCGTGGATTTTTAAATGATTTTTGATGGCCCCCTCTAAGGGCTTGACTTTTCTAAATTTGTTTTTGTTGGCCTCCTCTAAGGGCGTGGATTTTTTAAATAATTTTTTGTAGGCCTCCTCTAAGGGCGTGGATTTTTTAAATCATTTTTGTTGGCCTCCTCTAAGGGCGTGGATTTTTTAAATCATTTTTGTTGGCCTATTTTAAGGGCGTGGATTTTTTAAATCATTTTTGGTGTCCTACTTTAAGGGCGTGGATTTTTTAAATCATTTTTGTTGGCCTACTTTAAGGGCGTGGATTTTTTAAATAATTTTTGGTGTTCTACTTTAAGGGCGTGGATTTTTTAAATCATTTTTGTTGGCCTCCTCAAAGAGCGTAGATTTTTTTAAATCATTTTTGTTGGCCTCCTCTAAGGGCGTGGATTTTTTAAATCATTTTTGTTGGCCTCCTCAAAGAGCGTAGATTTTTTAAATCATTTTTGTTGGCATCCTCTGAGGGCGTAGATTTTTTAAATGATTTTTGTTGGCCTCCTCTAAGGGCGTGGATTTTTTAAATGATTCTTTGTAGGCCTCCTTTAAGGAAGTGGATTTTTTAAATAATTTTTGATGACCACCTCTAAGGGCGTAGATTTTTTTAAATTATTTTTGATGACCTCCTCTAATGGCGTGGATTTTTTAAATCATTTTTGTTGGCCTCCTCTAAGGCCAAATATTTGAGTTGCTAAATCTTTCGGTTAGTCCAGAAATGTAAGTTATGCGCTTATATAATTTTTCGTTTTCTGTTTCTTGCTGTTTTGTTTGACTAGCTTTTGCATGTTTTATTAAATCTCTAATTGTTTTGTGCGGGAAGTCGTTCTTTTTAAAAATCTTGAATATTTTCTCCTCGTTATGTTTATGAAAACTTTGGTCGCTTATATTAAATATACTAAATACCCTACTTGTTGGCCTTCTCTAAGGGCGTGGATTTTTTAAATCATTTTTGTTGGCCTCCTCTAATGGCGTGGATTTTTTAAATCATTTTTGTTGGCCTCCTCTAAGGGCGTGAATTTTTTAAATCATTTTTGTTGGCCTCCTCTAAGGGCGTGGATTTTTTAAATCATTTTTCTTAGCCTCCTCTAAGGGCGTGGATATTTTCTAAAAAAATTTTGTTGGCCTTCTCTAAGGGTTTGGATTTTTTAAACCATTTTTGTTGGCTTCCTCTAAGGGTGTGGATTTTTTAAATCATTTTTGTTGGCATCCTCTAATGGCGTGGACTTTTTTTGATTTTTTGATCCAATGTTGCGTATGTGTCATAAACAGGAACTACCCTTATTTCGTATACGGCACAAGGCACTGTGATCATTGAAACATTAATTTTTTTTAAAGCTAATAAAAACAGTTTTAATTTTTTTTGTTTTAAAATTATCCTAATAATTTCTAAGGTAATATATGTTATATTATCGTTTTATAATACCTTGTATTCCGCCATAGATATATACATATGTATGTGTGTAGAGGTAACGCTGATGGTGTTTCAACAAATTATACCAAGAGTGAACAAAAATTTAATCCCTTAAAAAATCCCATTGCTCTTGCTGATGATTTTAATTTCTTCACTTCCATTCGCTACAGTTCCCTTTCTGAATATATGCCGTTGTTTATTTTTCAGGGTGTGCCGAAATTGCGTAAAATCGTTGACTGTCATTACCAATTTACATGGGCAACCAATGTTATTTGTCCGCCACATATGTGCAACTTCAATGAGGAGACCTGTGAAATAACGAATGATGAGCTAAATGTGGGATACAATTTAAAAAAGGCCTCTTTTGCCACAGACGGCAAACTTAAGGTAAGTTGTGTTAATTTGCTATCCAGTCACAGCAGGCGTCTGCCATACCATCCATACACCCCTCACTTAGTGTGTTTTTACGTGTATTCATTCACAAGAAGTCTTATGGAAATAGCATTTCCAATGTCATGACCCGCATTTGTGCCCTGGTGAAACGGTGAGGAAAGAATTTGAACAATGTTTACTTTGAAAATTGGTTTAACACAACAACAATAACAACATCGTCGACAACGATGTTACCGGCAAAGAAAAAATAAGACGTTAAAAAGTGCCATAGTTTTTTGGTCTTCATTGGTTTGTTGATTGGATTTGTGGGCAAGAAAAAATGTTCTTCGAAGTGTGGGTTGTTATGGAGAGATGGTTAAATGGTTGTACATGCAGAAACAATATTCAGATGCTATTCTTATTTCTTGTGATTGCCCATACTTTTTTTCTTTGTATTTTCAGGTTGTGCGCGATAAAGATGTGTTTACTTTAGACTTTTGCAATTCACATCACAAGGCTGTCACGGATTACAGTCAAGGTTTGGTAAATCTTTTCTTTACCAGCAAAGCTTCCTGTGATTCAGAAGGTAAGTGTCTTAGTGTTTCTTTATTTATTTGCGGGATATTTTGTTGCCGTCGCTTTATGTTATGCAAATGAATATTTTATGTTTATCCAAGCAGAGGCTTTGTATTGTGGCCGGGACACCGAAAAAAAAACTACACACACACATCACATCGTTTTGGTTTAAAATTTTACCAAGTATTTCACTTCAATTTAAGAAGTTTTTCCGTTTTTGTCAACTCTTAATTTCCTCTTCCTATTTACGTTACACATTTCCGCTTTTCTAACTTTAGGTTCTATGGAAGTTGGATAGTATGATAAAGGAGTCATTTTCTTACTTTCACTCTTTGGTTTAACCAAGGTATATACACTTTGATACGATAAGAAAAATGTGCATTATCGGACCGAACAAAATAGTATGTTTGGACGAAGTCCGTTTCAGACAATTTGGCTGGAGGGTCTCCATCGAATCAACGGATTTGTTCCAAATTTTGTTCAAAATTGTTATCGTTAAATTTTTTCCAGATGTAGATTGGATTCGACTGTGGTCTATATCGTATAACGAGTGGTATTGCCTATGGCTGAGTTAATCTCAGACAGGGTGGACCTAAGGATCCACAAACCTTGAATTTGGTAATTGCTGTCTGCTCGATGACCATCGGGATGGTGTATTCAGATCGATTGTATTGTCCTCTGGATGGTCATCAGCATAACATTTTACACCAACACCTCGCTTTGCGTCTTAGATACGTTCCGAAAAACACTGATCAAAGTCAAACGACACAAAGCGAATTAAGATTTTCTATGGAAAGCCAAAGTTAGGAGATAGGTTCCAGGGTAAAAAAAAAAACAAATACAAAAGTATCAGTCGGCTTCGCCGACAGAGATATACCCTCAGCCTGTGTATATTGAAACAATTTTTCCAAAAAAAACAAAAAAAAAAACGTATGTATTTAGGGAGTTTTATAAATTTTGGGCGTATGAACCGACAAAAATGCTGATTATGATTAAAGATCAAACGTTTTGCTGAGAAGATACTTAAAGGAATGGATCGGCATTGACCATTATGGAAGTGGATCTCCAGCCACTACATATGATGCCATATGGGGTTTTTTTACACCCTTCGGGCTGTGTAAACGTGTAATTGAGGCAGCGAATGCAAGTTGCTTCAACAAAAATCAACGTGAGTCGATAGCAGGTCTTAAAGTGAACTTATCCGAAATTTTGTGTGGGAGGTACCGGATGGAGTGGACAAACATAGACAATATTTGAACCTGATCTATATCTGGTAGATATATTAGGATGTGTAAAGTATGGACCAATTCGGCCACTCCCTTCAAGAGTTACCGTACGATCAATATTTCCGAACATTGTTGAACTTTTGTGGGGGAGGTACCTGAAGAAGTGGACCGATATAGCTTATCTTCGAAGTTAAACTATGTTTGCACAAAATATTACTAAGGCCAAATTTTGGATCAAATCGACAGATCCGTTCGAGAGTTGTCTTGCGCTCCAACCACCTCACACGGTCATAGGGTTTTTTGCAGCTTTCAGGCTATTTTCTCAGGAAGTGTGTACTTGCCCCTGATGAAACAAAAATCAAAGCGATTGGAGAGCAGGTCCTAAACTGACCTTATCCGAAATTTTGTGTGGGAGGTACCCGAAGGAGTGGACCGATGGAGTCCATATTGGAACCTCATCTAAGTCTGGCAGACATTCCACGATTTGCAAAGTATGGACCAAATCGGTTACTCCCTTCAAGAGTTATCGTGCGCACAAATTTTCCGAACATTTTTGAACATTTGTGGGGGGAGGTACCGGAAGGGATGGACCGATATAACCCATCTTCGAAGTTAAACTAAGTTTGGACAAAATATTACGAAAGCCAAATTTTGGACCGAATCTCTCGAACGGATCTGCCGAGTCGGTCCAAAATGTGCCCTTCGTAATATTCTGTGCAAACTTAAGTTCGAAAATACGACATATCGGTCCACTTCTTCAGGTACCTCCCCCACAAAAGTTCAAAAATGTTCGGAAAAATTGTGCGCACGATAACTCTTGATGGGAGTGATCGATTTGGTCCACTACTTTACATCCTACTCATCCTAATATATCTACCAGATATAGATCAGGTTCGAATATGGAATATATTTGTCCTCCCACACAAACTTTTGGATAAATTCACTTTAAGACCTGCTCTCGAATCACCTTAGTTTTTGTTGAATTAACTTTCGCTGCCTCAAATACGACAATTAAAGTTTTTTCAGGGCAAGTACATACTTCTTGAGAAAACAGCCCGAAAGTTGTAAAAAACACCTATCACACCATATGTAGTGGCTGGAGAGCTCGAACCGAATACTGCGTTCGTTCACACTTTGGATATTGTAATGTTTCTTCGAATATTAGATGAAATTCAAAGGTGTCGCTTATAGGTCCACTCCTTCCCGTATCTAACCACAAAAGTTCGAAAATATTCGCTAAAATGGCACGCGCGATTTCTCATAGACGTAGCAACCGATTTGGTCCAAACTTTGGATCTCTAAATATTGTCGAAACTTAGTTTATGTTAGTTATGTTATGTTAAAATCCTTGTGGCACCACCCACACAAATGTTCAACATTTTGTGTGGTTAAGGGTCTGTTCGATGATCCTTTGGACATTTTTACCGAAGGTTTTCCTAGTGGCCCTGTTTACAGCGATATTATGTTTTTCGTAGGCTAGTGTGATAAAAAAGCCCTATCAATCCCCCAAAATTTTTGAGCTTTAAAGCTATCCATACTTTTGTCGGTTCATACGCCCAACATTTTGAAAACCCCCCTAAATACATACGTTTTTTTTTTGGTGAAAAAAGCATTTCAATCCACACAGGCTGAGGGTATATCTCTGTCGGCAAAGCCGACTGATACGTTTTTTTACTTGTTCTTATGCCCATAATTTTAGTTGGAGAAATTACTTTAACAAATAGCAACCCTAAATGCTAAATTACAGCTATTTTGGTCGAATTCGGACAGAATATCTATCTAAAACAAAATAACTGAAATCTGGCGGTACCGTTATAGGAGGCATACAACGAAACGTTAGCCTAAGTTCTTTTTTTGTGGAGAAGTTTCTGCATCATGGGGAACACTAAATATTAAATTATAGCTAATTCGGTCTGAAAATGTAGCTAAAACGTCAAAATACCTGAAATCGTACTGTTATATGAGGGCTAGACTGAAACGTGGACCGATCTAGCAAATCTTGGAACTTGATCTAAGTTCAGAGCAAATACACATGTGTACAAAAGCCCTCTATCTCTCAAATCATTCGGAAGATATCGTAATTATGCCAAAGGGACGAACGGAAGGACGGACATGGCTACTTCAGTTTATAGGCTCGCAACTGAATATTTCAATGCGTTTAAAACGGGTATAAAAAATTAGACACTCAAACAACAATGAAAACAACGCAAATGGAAACGACACAAAGCGAGGTCTTGGTGTATTACATTGTCAGTATTTTGAAGATTTTAGCTACAATTATTAACCGAACTAGTTGCAATTTGATATTTGAGGTTCTCAGCGGCCACGAAACTTCTCCACCAAAAATCGTCAACATAGGTCCACGTTTTGGTATTGCCACCATACAACGGTACCTCCCGATTTTCGGTATTTTGAGAATTTTGGCTACAATTATTAACCGAACTAGCTGTAATTTGACATTTGAAGTTCTCTGTGGTCACAAAACTTCTTCACTAATAATCGTCAACATAGGTCCATGTTTTGGTATTGCCCCCATATGCTCCCAACTTTAAATGAATGGAGCTTATGACTGGGAAGTTTTTGCGGTTTCTGAAACTACAATGTTCATAGATGAGAAAAAAAAAACAACCCCCCCACTAAACATCACAAATTTTCTGTAAAATGGTGTGAACAATAACTCTCGAAGGGAGTAATCAATTTGGTCCAAACTCTGCACAACATATTCTCTCCAGATATATATCGGGTTCGAATATGGACTATATCGGTCCACTCCTTCGGGTACCTCCCACAGAAAATTCGGATAAATTGAAGTTTGAGAGCTCCTCTCGGATCGCTTTGAAATTTTTTGTTAGTAGGTTGTCCTTGCGGTTCGCTATTGCGACGGTACAATTGTTTTTCATGCGCAAGTCCATACTTCCTGAGATATTGCCCTAAAAGCTCCATGAAACCCTGACGGCACCAACCAAAATGGCAAATCCGCGAGTTAATTATGCAAGGAATTTCTGATTGGTACAGACTTAGAACATCGTATTATTTCATCCAGTCATGTAGCAGGTTGGAATATGGACTATATCGGTCCACTCCTTCGGGAGCCTAACGGTCAAAATTCGGAAAAAGTGAAGTTTAAGAGCTCCTCTCACATCGTTCTGATTCTTTTTCAGTAGGTTGTTCTAGCGGCCTCATTTCCAACGGTACAATTTTTTTCCGGATTAGGTCCAAAAAAGCTCCAAAACCCTGCCGGCACATACTAAAATGGACAAGGTGCAAGATAACTTTCAAACTTTTTCAAAAATTTCTTCTAAACTTACAAACTGTTTCACTATGTCGAACGAAAATGAAAACGAAAGAAAAACTACTAAAATCGTGTATGATTTTCAAATTTTGTAGTTGTTTCGAAGCAAAAACAACAACAACAAACATGAAAAGCAAAGTTTAGGTGTTTTTCGTTCGCCTTCATTTTATTTCGGCATAGTGATACAGGCCCTTAGTTTAACGTAATTTAATATTTCGAGTCCTTCATCAATATATTTTATATATAGAACACTGTGGCATTCGATGATCTGAAAAAGCCCCATTTGACCCAATAGCCTCCTAACAAGTGGTCTTCTATACAAGAACCACAAGTTATAAAAGCACCAATGGTCTTGCATAAACCAATGAAGACCCAAAATTCTTCTATAAGCTACAAAAAAACTTAATGCTCTTCTATAAACCGTATATGACCCAGTGGTATTCTAAATGTCGCCGAAAGGAAAATGATATTTTATAAGCTGTATAATACCAACCAATCTTCTATGAGACATAGAAGACAAAATGGTCTTCTATAAGCTTAGAACACCAACAAAGATGTGAGTTGTTATCAACCCAATTTTTTTAACTGTCCTTACCCATTTTGGAGCACAATATATTCCAAAGATGATCCACGGGAAACTCATTGTCCACTGCAAATGACAATCAGGATCGTTCCCTAGTATCATCCGTTGATTTTTCTTCTTCTAAATAGACTTTTTCAAACAAGCTTTCTTATATTTTTCTGATTTTGTAACTTATATTTTCATTTTTTTTAATATTTATCTTCATCGAAGTTATCGGATTTATTTTACTAGTGCTTCTTGCCACTAAGTTACCCTGTGATTCCACAGTTGTTTTTTCTCCTTAACCCACAACCTCCTCCGATAATACAAAAAGTTTTCTCATGTCTTCTTGTGTGGTCTATGAATATTTAATATGGCTTCGTTGGATGTGGCTTTTTCCTTTTGAATATTTCTAGGCGCGTACAGTGCTGGTCAAAAGATGTATGTGGGCAGTTTGTTATTTCCTCCATGCCTCCCTCCACATGGGCATTTTGGTTCCGTTTTTTTACGGGAAGTCCACGCTACCCAATTCAACCCCGAAAGTTACAAAAATCCCCTGCGATCTTACTTCCTTAGTTGGTTCTCTACAGAACATTTGACCTATAAGTCGGATTAAATAAAGATTTCCATTGGATTTCTAATGGATGATCCGATCTTCGTATGTCTTTGTGGGATTATTATACACATAAAAAGCTTGTTGTTAAGCGAGAGATTTTTAATTTTTTTTGACATAATTATTTAAATCGTAATGTTGTTTTAGACAGTTCACCAAATTTTTAATAATGGATATTTTTAATTCCGTTTCGCTTAAAGTCAAGATTATTAGGTTCTTAATGATCTCAAAAAACCTGTGCTGACTGCGAACTGCTTAAGTAAAAACAGTGTTTCGTAGGTAGCCATTTGTCGGAACAATGTGTAATATTTTTCAAAAAAAAAAAAAAAAAAATCCGAAAGTAGCCCAAAGTGTGACCTTTCAAATGAAAACAAAATCTTCTAAAAAAGTTTGGTAGATTTCTTTTAAAAAATGCATGAAAAATTTCTTTTGTGTTCAATAAGTGACCGTAAGCTCTTAAAGGCAACAATCCTACCTAACAAAACAACAATGAAAACAATATCTGCTATAATTTGAAATTGTCGTCTTTAGGAGCACGCCACGCCCACACATTTCACTACTTTGACATATTTTTTTGTGGTTTCCTTAGTTTCAATATGACTTCTTCTATCAAATCCCAAATAGAAAATAACATTCGGTTCCGACCAAGAATTGGTTTTGTTCGGGAAAATTGATTTCTGAACCATTGTGCTCGTCCACATCCACATACCCAACTAACAAATATTGCTAGTTTCTGTGAAAAAAATGCATGAAAAATGAGTTTGCTGCTGTTGAAATGCACTGTATTTTAAAAAGGTTGAACACTGCATATGACGACAATAAATAGCATTGACTTGGCGACGATATTTACATCCCGGTCATGTGTAAACGTCTGTGTCTGATCTAATAGATGCGAAGAATAAAATCGGGGCGCACATTTTTCCATTTCTTTTAAAGAACCTCTCAGGATTGTTAAAGCCAAGTAAAAAAGTAAAAAAAAAACAAACAATCCAATGAACCATTATGCATGGTGGAGGAATGTAGAACAATGCAGGTTTTTGGATAAAAATCTGGCAAATTCTGTTGCACCAACTTTTTCCATTTTCTCCATTGTTTTCTTTTTTGTGCATCAGAACGAAATACTAAAGCTTTTGGTCTTTCACAAAAAAAAAAAAAAAAATAATAAATAAATAAAATAGTGTATATGGGAGGATATTTCCCTCTTGTCTTCGATATGAAAAATGCAATGGTTCAGAGGAATAATAAGTTGCGGATGCAACAACTGAAATGCCGAGACCTTTAACCGATGGTATCTTACTGATGCTGCTGTTGCTTCCAAATGCATTGACGCATCCAAGCTGATGTCCGCGTTTGGGGGCCGACAAATACAGCAGCAGATAGTCATTATAATGTCGTTAAGTTCTTAACATCTGCTTTACTCTATTTCTTTTGCTCCCGTCCTCCTTCTTTTCTTTTTGTTAACTTTGATTTCCTTTTCCTTCGAAACAGTAGTGGACTTTTTATTGCTGGTGATTTTGCTGTTGTTGTTTTTCGAAGCTGATTGATTAGGAACACCGTCGAAGTAGAAGAAAAAACACATTATTTTTCTTCTCAGACGTGTTTCCCATGACGACTTTTGCAACAATTCCTCCTTAACACAGCATAAAGTTGCGATTAAAAAGCGATTCAAGTGAAAGTTATTCCATGCTTTCCGCCGACTGTTGGACAAGGCTGGAGTGTTTTTGTAAATTAAAATTATTATTAAATACAACTACTAAAACTATAACTAAGCGTTTCATTAAGGGCAACTTTCTAAGAATTACAATGAGCTGAACGATTGTATGGTAATAAGAAAAATGATGCTAAGGTTAGGATTTTAGTTGGATTTTAGTTGGAAGTCATCAATTAACGTCGGTTTTCGTTCTTTTGCTTTGAAATATGTACGAGGGCGGTTCGGAAACTTCTTAGCCTATCAATGAAAGAGAATAGATTTTCAAAAATATTTTTATTTTTCAATATAATCTCCTGAAACTTCAATACACTTAGTCCAACGCTTTTCTAGCAATTCTATCCCTTGATGAAAATAGTTTTCCTCAAGGTCTTCAAAATAGTGGTTTACAACTGTAATTGCATCTTCATTTGAGGTAAAACGCTTGCCAGCAAGGAATTTTTTTAGATTTGGGAACAAGTAAAAATCACTGGGAGCTAAATCAGGAGAATAAGGTGGGTGGTCAAGCAATTTAATTCGTTGATTTTAGCCATTGTTAAAACACTCTTGTGCGCTGGTGCGTTGTCTTGATGAAAAATTATTTTTTTGTGTTGTAAGCCAGGACGTTTTTCTCGAATTTGTACATTTAATTGATCCAAAAGGTTGCAATAGTACTCTGAATTTATTGTTTTACCCTTATGCAGAAAATACCTTTGAAGTCCCAAAAACCGTTGACATAATCTTACCAGCCGATTGAATTGTTTTTGTCTTCTTTGGGGCACTGCCTCCAGCTTCAGTCCATTGTTTGGATTGTTCTTTTGTCTCTGGAGTCTAGTGGTGGATCCATGTCTCATAAACAGTTATAAAACGACGCTTAAAATCCATTTTATTTCGCTTGAAACGATCCAAACAAGCTTGAGAAATGTTCATTCTTATGCGTTTTTGACTGACTGTTAACAAATGCGGCACCCATCTTGCAGAAAGCTTTTTCATCTGTAGTTCTTCATGCAAAATTAAATGGACTCGATCATTTGAGATGCCCATGATATTAGAAATTTCACGCACTTTTATTCGTCGATCATTTAATACCATATCATGCACTTTGGCTACAATTTCTGTTGTTGTTGCTGTTTTTGGACGTCCACTACGTGGTTCATCTTCAATGCTTGTACGACCACGTTTAAATTCAGCAACCCACTTTTTTACTGTTGCATATGAAGGAGCACTTTCACCTAACACATTCACCATATCATTATGAATTTCTTGTCCCGATAAACTTTGTTATGTAAATATTTAAGACAGCACGAATTTCTAATTTTTCCATTGTAAAAAAATTGCGGATGCGTCTTTTTTGAACACCTGTTTCTATATGAAGGAGTTGCCAGATCGAAACAAAATTTAACATGTGTTCATAACAGAGATGGAAGTTTCCAAAACACTTAACTTTCTTCTGTTTATACCGCGCTTTTTGTGCTAGGCTAAGAAGTTTCCGAACTGCCCTCGTAAGAGGGATAGTTGTTAGGTTAAACTAAGTCCATTAGTTTAACCCACGATAAATCAGTCATGGGGAATACACACCAATAGTAAAACAATAAATTGAAAATCTTGCTAATTAGTACTACTTTTGCCGAGGGGTACCTGAAGGGATGGGAGGACATGTTTAATCTTACAACTGGTTCTGATTTTGGGAGTTATTCCATTCGACCCACCACCAGCCATTTCAGTCGGTTAAAGTAGAATTTTTTTTCAAAACTCTTGTTCCATTATATCAGGCGTCATGGACTCACAGGACCACAAGTAACATCTTTGGTACAAATTTCAAAACTATCTTCGAACAGCCTTTAAACTGCACTTAAGCAAAAAATGTTAAACTTTTGGAAGAAGAATCAGGAGACAGGTGAGTAGGGGGGTTAGCTGGACAGCTAAACAAATGAAGCGTATCGTGCGGTCCCAATCCTCATGCCGGGTACCCAACATCGTGCCATCAATTCGAGCCCGACGCGAATTTAGGCGGCTGTATCGTCCAGATCTAAATAAACCTTAAACCTCTCGTGTTTATCTTGCAAGCTGGCGTTCTTCTGCTGCGATGAATAGGAGGTGGCTCGGAGACCATGGCAATCACACTGTACCTTTGTACTGCCTTCTCAACTGCATCAGTATGAATGCTATTTAAGCCTACCTGATAGTCTCGTTGGTCTAGAGGTTCGGGCCCAATCTGAATTGATGCGGCAGCATCGCCCGGATCTTAACCGGGCTAAAACCAGTTGTGTCTGCCTTGGCATCTGGCGTTCTTCTGCTGTGATGGATAGCGGATGGTCTCCGAATACAGCATTCCCACTGTACTGTCTGTGCAACTGGATCAGTGTGAATGCTAGTCAAGCCTGCCTGATAGGTTCATTGATCTAGAGGTTCTCGTTTATATCTTTGGACATCTCCCTCTCTCTCCAGATCATGAAGATCTCACCTGACGTGCCAGGGTGGGGAAGCCTGCCCATTAAATCGTAACAGGAATGCTCACCAAAGCAAGAACTGCATCGACATCTTATTTTTGATGTACCGGTAAAATATTCGTCTCTTCATGAAGATGGTCCACTAGTGTCATGTCGAGGCACCCTTTTACAGTCCTCACGGCGGCATTCTGGCAGGTTTGAATCTTCTTCAACTGCGTAGCGCTAACATTTGCATACCACGCTGGTGCCATTTGCATACCATCGCAGACCGGCCTATTGCGTTGTAAGAGGTCAACAATGGTTCTTTGTCAGCACCCCAGGTGCTACCGACCAGCGACTTGAGGACTTTGTTCCTACTTCTGATCTTATCGCAAACAGCTATGGCTTGCGCGGACGACTTAAACATGATATCGAACGTTACACCCAATATTTTGGGGTAGTTATTGGTCGGAATCAGTACACCATCGACCAATATGTTCAGTTGGAGCCTCATTTCAGCCGTCCAACTGGTAAACAGTGTGTCAGTGGATTTAGCGGCGGATATTTTCATATTCCTCAGATGGAAGAACTATACTAAGTCAGATCGCCAAAATCGTACAATCGCCCACATACATTATGATCTCTATACCGTCTGGAGAGTGTGGAATTTCATAGATATAGAGGTTAAACAGTTCCGAAGGTATCACCCCGCCTTGGGTAACTCCCTGTTTCACTCCACGGGTTTTGGGCTTCTTGTCTCTGAATTGCACAAACGACTGGCGTCCGCACATATAGTTGATCATCCAACGTTTCAAACACGGCTGGAGAGTAGTCTTCTCCATATCTTCGTACAGCTTGGCATGGTTGACGGTATCGAAGTCCTACAATAGGTCAAGAGGCACCATGACTGTTCGGTCGCACGGCCCGTTCTGGTTCAGTCCTCAACTGATGTGTGTGGATATGGCGTGACTATGCCTTTTTCGGAATCTATGTTGATGTTGGGCAACTGGAAAAGAGCTACTTATCGTCGAGAGGAGTAGTGCCTCTAAGATCTTTGCTACTGGCGGCATCGTTGCCAGGCTTCAGTAACGGGACAACCGTGCTAACTTTTCAGACTTCGGGTACAATATGGGTGGCTAACAATAGGTTGAGGACACTTGTTAATTGCTGAACTCCGGGTTTATCCAGTTGCTTAAGCATTACCATCGATATTCGGTGTGAGGCCAACGCTTTGTACGATTTCGCATTTCAGATGGCATCTGCAACATAGCCCATCGTAAATTGTGGTGGTACCTTCTCGCCTGGGAAGGCTCTTGTTAGACGGCGTAGCACACTCTTCTTCGCCCTATCACTCTCGGGGCACTATATGAACTGCAGGTCAAAATAACGAGCGCACCTCTTTGGGTCAGTTACTGGCACGCCGTTGAGAGTAACAGCCGCTCTGTCATTCTTTCCCGGATTCGAGAGTGATTTAATCGTTGCCCACAATTTAATTAATCCTGTAACAATGTTGCATTGCTTCAGGTGGTCTAGTTACTTTTTCCGCTTATGTTCGCCTACTAGCCTGTTGATTTTAAGAGCAAGCACTCTATAGTGTGTAGTGTGTTTGGCTACAAATCTGAAGTTCGCTTGATCAAATCCAGCAGAGAGCAAAATAAAATAATAATAAAATAATAATATGAAGTGTGTTGAAATTGAAAACAAATTCCACATCAACTGTTCTAAAAATTAGAGTTGGGCAATCTAGTTCCTAGTTCCTTGTACTAGTAGGGGGCTTTGTAGTTACGACTACCAAAAAGTACTCTTACACCAATTATTTGGTAATGATTTTTTTGCTGGGTACAGATTTCATGTTTCAAGAAGGTTAATATCGAAAAAAATCCTTCGGCTACCTTCATTCCTCCAACAGTTAAAATTTTGTTATTAAGTGCAGCTTTAGGGCTGTTCGACGATCTTTGTACAATTTTCAATAAAGGATGTCCTTGTGGTCCTTGTAGATTGTTGTTGCGGACAAGTCCATGCTTTCGTCGTCGAATATGGACTATATCGCTCCACTCCTTCGGGTACCTCCCACACAAAATGTATGAAAAGGGTAGTTTAAGAGCACCTCCCGGTTTGTTTTGAAAAATTTTTTCAGCAGGTTGTTCTTGCGGCCCCATTTACGACGGTATATTTTTTTCGGTGGCAAGTCCATACTTCCCGAGATAATGACCAAAAAGCTCCAAGAAATCCTAACGGCACCAACTGGAATGATAAATCCGGAAGATAACTCTCGCATGGAGTTTCTGATTGGTCCAAACTTTGTACATCGGATTATTTCATCCAGTCATGTATCAGGTTGGAATATGGATATCGGTCCCGTACTTTAGGTACCTCCACACAAAATTTGGGAATAGTGCAGTTTGAGGACTCGTCTCGGATCTATTTGTTTAATTCAAGTTCTCTATAAATCAGAAGTTTACTACAAATCAATGATTTGGTATAGCCCCACATTGCGGTATCTACAGATTCCACGTATTTTAAAGCAAAATCGTGATATAAGATCAATATATTTAATATATGGCATAATTATTATGTTTGTTTATTTTGTTGGTCATAGGCTGAGTGTATATCTTCGTCAGCACAGCTGACTGATACTTTCTTACTTGTTATTTATAAAATTGGAGATCTGGGCACATCACATTTGGTTCACGACTCCTGTTATTGTTGTTTTGTACAGCCATTTAGTTTTCAGCCGACATATTTTTTTTACTTTTTTTCTTGGGCTTCCATTGCGATTTTATCTTCCTACGATATCTGCATCTGAAGGTATTTACTCGTTTGGGTACATGATAGGTACATAGGTGTGTGTGTGTATCTTATCGAGACTTCACTAAATATTGGTGGCATTTCTAATTCTTCAGTGATATATCATCTCAACGTTCTACGAGGGTCACTAAAAACCTTCTGGCCTAGGCAATATGCAGTGTCGCCGGGCGTCATTTGACATTTTTTTTGAAAAGTTTGACAGTTTTTTTATATTAATTTTGTATTGTAGTCGGGCTATTTTGGCCTAAGCGTACTCAGTAGTGGAATTCTGTAACTCATTTTTTGAAAAACTGATTTAATGAATTTAATCGTGGTCGACACTCGCCAAAAAAACAAAGTTCGTGAGGGTCATCCAAAAACGGCCGTTGTGCCAGAAAAAATAAGCCGTGTGCGAACGGATAATGCAAGAACGCAGTGCTATATACCGTGAGATAGAGGCATCCTTTGCGGCAAAAATGGGGTTTTTTCTCGTTGGGCACCTTGTAGATCGGTGCAAGAAATTTCGAAAAAAATACAATCGCGGAGCTTCAAAAGACGTTTATAAGATGGATCCCGGTGACGAATCATGGAACTATGTGTATGAAGCAGAAAACAGCAGCAATCGCCAGAAGATGCTGTAAAAGCGTTCAAAAACCATATTTTGGAGGTGTCTCAATCAAGCCACTGTAAACAACCCAACACATGGTCGTTTGTCAAAGTGTCCTGAGTACTCTTAGGCTAAAACAGTCAAACTTTCCAAAACAAACAAATTTCAAATGACGCCTGGCGACGCTGCGTGTTGTCTAGGCCAGAAGGTTGTTTAGTGACCCTCGTAACATATTGTCCCTTAGGAAGACTTATTATACCCTCAGCATTTATGCTAACGAGGGTATATACACTTTCATACGGGCAAAATGTTCCTCATCGAAATAATGGTTTTAGACCCCAAGTATGTTTGGACGAAATGTGTTTCAGACAATTTGGAGTTGATTTAGCCATGTCCGTCCGTCTGTCTGTCTGGCTGGCAGAAGCGCACGATAAATCTCGAACGGATCAACCGATTCGGTCCATAATTTGGCTTTCGTAATATTTTGTCTAAACTTAGTTTAAGTTCGAAGATGGGTTCGGTCCACTCCTTCCGGAACCTCCCTCACAAAAGTTCGGAAATGTTCGGAAAATTTGTGGCCACGATAACTCTTGAAGCATGTAACCGATTTGGTCCATACTTTGCACATCGTGAAATTTTTACCAGACTTAGATGAGGTTCCATTATGGACTCAATCGGTTCACTCCTTCGGGTACCTCCCACACAAAATAAGTTCAGTTTAGGACCTGTTCACGAATAGCTTTGATTTTTGTTGTAGCAACTTGTATTTACTGCCCCCCATACGACGTTATAAGTTTCATCAGGGGCAAGTCCATACTTCCTGAGAAAATAGCCTGAAAGGTACAAAAACCCCTATGACACCGTGTGTGATAGTTGGAGCGTAAGATAACTCTCGAACGGATCTGCTGATTCGGTCCACAATTTGGTCTTCGTAATATTTTGTGCAAACTTAGTTTAAGATCGGTCCACTCCTTCAGGTACCTCCCCCACAAAAGTGCAATAATGTTCGGAAAAATTGTGAGCACGATAACTCTGGATGGGTGTGACCGATTTGGTCCATACTTTACACATCCTAAAATATCTACCAGACATAGATCAGGTTCGATTATGGACTACCACCCAGAAAAATGTTCAACATTTTTGTGTGGTTCGAGGATCCTTTGGACATTTTTACCGAAGTTTTTCCTAGTGGCCCTGTTTACAGCGATATTATGTTTTTCGCAGGCTAGAGTGATAAAAAAGCCCTATCTATCGATATCCCCGCAAATTTTGAGCTTTAATCCTATCCATACTTTTGTCGGTGCATACGCCCAACATTTTGAAAACCCCCTAAATATATAAGATTTTTTTTTTTTTTTTGGGGAAAAAAGTATTTCACGCATACTGAGGGTACATCTCTGTCAGCAAAGCCGACTGATACTTTTTACTTGTTTTTCAACCATATTCTTTTAAATGTGCGATATTAGGCAGAAGTAATTTTCATTTTAACGAATACTTATAGGTCAACTAAACAATTGATGTTTGTGCATAACAAATGTTCTGGAAATATTTCCTGTCAAACAAAACATCTTCTCCACTTGTTCCGTGACAAAAGAAGAAGATAACCAACGATACATAATACATATTTCTTTTTTAAATCGAATCCCTAGCATATTTTCCCCGCAATTTTATCCCACCCACTAGAAAAAAAAAACACGGCATTGTTATGGCCCTAGGACACTAAGTAAGTTATTGTCCAAATCTACAGCTGTCACTACAACAGACATTAATTGTCATTTCTATGTATAGCTGTCATATTGCTACTGCTGTTATTCTGATACTTTTGAGGGTGTGGTTGGTAGCCACGAAAGATTATGGTCATAATGCTGATGATGACAAATACCCAGCAACAACAACTCATAACTTCAATGAATTGTGTCACCAAATGACACAAACAGACAGAAGAGAAACAAATCTTGAAGAAAACAAGAAAATAAGTCAGCATTCGCATTATTCAGCGTCTATTAGGAGGCCTACTTTAAGAAATGGTATTGATTAAAGTATATTGAGCAGATGACACTAAATGCCGACTGTGAGAATGATAATGATGACAGCAATTATGTCCGACAAATTTGTTGTTGTCGTGTTCCTTTTTCTATTTCTAGTGGAATGTTATTAAAGCATAATGCCGAAATTCACGCCAAATACAAATTTTAAAACTTTTTGCAGTGTTTTAACTTGCTTTGGTGTCCATTTAGTTCAAATCTGGTAACTCATTTTTAACACAGTTGCAATATGAAATCAAAACCAATATTGGTCCATTTTTACAATTTTTACAGTGTTTTTAAACAACAAAAAAAACATTGTTCCACAACATCCCATACGGGACAAGGGAGACTTCTCTCATATCAATGAGTGCACCCCGATTCATATTTAGCTCAATGATATGGGACCTACTGTTTATCGCCGAGTCCGAACGGCGTGTCTTAAGACACCACTTGTGGAGAAGTTTTTCAAGGCTGAAATACTCGGGAAATGTCGCCAACATTACTGAGGGGTATTTTGCCACCGTTGAAAAATGTTTGATGTTGCTTGGCCGGGGAATCGAACCCCCGACCTTCTGCGTGCAAGGCGGGCGTGCATACCATTGCACCACGGTGGCACCCTACAGTGTTTTTACTGTGTTTTATTTAACTTGCTTTTCAAATCTGGTAACTCATTTTCTACACAGTTGCAGTCGACCAATCGAACTGAAACTTTGCACACTTTTCAGATTTAAATGACAATACATGAATATGAAACCAAATCCAATATGGGTCCATTTTTTTCTATAGCCCCCATATATCGTTACCACCCGATTTAGTTCAAATCTAGTAACTCATTTTTAACGCAGTTGCAGTTGACCAATCGAACTGAAACTTTGCACACTTTCTGATTTAGATGACAATACATGAATAATCGTCCATTTTTTTCCTACAGCCCAGCGGTACCACCCGATTTCACGTATGTTGAGGATTTTATATTCATGTTTGCCCGAATTAGCTGTCATTTGGCATTTGGGATGTCCAATGATACAGACATTTCCACACCAAAATTGTGAACAGCACCCTTATAGCGGTACCATCCGATTTCAAGTATTATGAGGATTTTATCTTCATTTTTAGGCCGAATTTTCTGTAAGTTGGCAATGGGACCCTCATTGGTACAGGATTTGGAATAGCCCCCATATAGCGGTACCACCTGATTTCAAGTGTTTTTAGAATTTTATCTTAATTTTTAACCCGAATAGGTTGTAATTTGGTATTTGGGGTTCCCAATGGTACTGAAACTTCCCCACCAAAAATTGTGGACATAAGTCCAGGTTTTAGTATAGCCTTTACATAACGGTACTACACGATTTCAGGTATTAGGTACACCAACATCGTTATGTATGTCCAATTTTGATGAAATTTTAAATGAGTGGCGGGATTTGGACCAGGAATAAGTTATCTAAATTAGTTAGAAAACGGTTCAAATTTGGATGCAGCTCCCATATGTTGCTGCCCGATTTCATGTATTGGACAGACATTTTCATCAAGTGATTCAATTTGGTCTAGAAAAAAATTCTCAAAATTTTACTGAAATCGTGGTGGTGTAGGTATCATATAGTCGGCCCAGCCCTACTTTGTTCCTTTTCTTACTGGTTTCATTTTGATTTTATTTATAAAGACTGTGTTGATTGCATCTCTGAGTCGAATAATTAAATCCACTGTTTGTGATCTGCTCTATAAATGCCTAAAAATTACCGTTGAAACTTTTGCTACCTACATGTGTATACTAGGGTTAGTCATTTTTTCATTTTTTTTCGAATATCAAAAATCTGTGGAAATGGCATGTAGGGCAGGCAAAAATAATAAGAATTGCGTTTTTACTTTTTCGAAATTGTAAAAAAACCTTCCGCACAAAATGCAATTACTTTAGCTAAAAACAAACTTTTTTAGTTTACTTTTTTTTTAAATTTTTTAATTTGAGAAATTTTTTTCTGCAATAGTTGTTCTTGGAAATAATTTTTTTTAGTTGGTTTTTGTGCGTCGATTTCAAATATGCAATTTGATCAAAAATCTGTCATTTAGTTTTTAAGCTACATCGATTTAAAAATTTGCAACTCGGTTTCATTTCCCAGTTTTAAACATTTTAAACGAGTTGCTCTAATAAAAGTTTGACAATACAGAAGTAATGTCATAATACATAATTTATATCGTTTTGAGTTTTAAATTATTTTTTCATAGTTTGTGTTCACATCGCCATGTCGTTTAAAAAAAGTTGCAAAAATGTCCAAGAAAAGTGATAACTGGGTCAAAAATTTTAAAGCAAAAAGACCGAATGAATCTTTTTTGCCGCTATACCATTTATACGAATTTCCTAAAGAAATCAATATAATTGAAAGATATAGAGGATTAGTGCTTGAGAAATTTAAAAAAAAAATATCAAATTTTAAAAATCACAAAAAAATTCAAATAAAAATGTTGGTTTTGAGCTAAAGTAATTGCATTTTGTGCGGAACGTTTTTTCACAATTTCGAAAAAGTAAAAACGCAATTCTGCTTGTTTTTGCCTGCCCTATACGCTATTTCCACAGATTTTGAATCTAAAAAAATGACTAACCCTAGTGTATACCCTTAGTCTTTATGCTAACTAGGGTATATACGCACACTTTCATACGGGCAAAATGTGCCTCATCGAAATAATGGTTTAAGACCCCAAGTATGTTTGGGCGAAATGTGTTTCAGACAATTTGGAGTTGATTTAGCCATGTCCGTCCGTCTGTCTGTCTATCTGGCTGGCTGGAGCGCACGATAACTCTCGAACGAATCAACCGATTCGGTCCAAAATTTTGCTTTCATAGTATTTTGTCCAAACGAAGTTTAAGATCGAAGATGGTTATATCGGTCCACTCCTTCCGGTACCTTCCCCACAAAAGTTCGGAAATTCGGTTCGGTTTTGGCCCATGCTGTGTACATCGTAAAATTTTTACCAGAGGTTCCAATGAGGTTCCAATATGGACTCAATCGGTCTACTCCTTCGGGTACCTCCCACACAAAATTTCGGAAAAGTTCAGTTTAGGACCTGCTCTCGAATCGCTTTGATTTTTGTGGTATCAACTTGTGTTTACTGCCCCCCATTCGACGGTACAAGTTTCATCAGGGGCAAGTACATACTTCCTGAGAAAATGGCCTTAAGGGTGCAAAAACCCCTATGACACCGTGTGAAGTGGTTGGAGCGCAAGATAACTCTCGAAAAGATCTGCCGATTCGGTCCAAAATGTGGCATTCACAATGTTTTGTGCAAGCTTAGTTTAAGTTAGAAGATAAGCCATTTCGGCCCACTCCTTCAGGTACCTCCCCCACAAGAGTTCAAAAATGTTCGGAAAAATTGTGCGCACGATAACTCTTGATGGGAGTGACCGATTTGGTCCATACTTTACACATCCTAATATATCTACCAGATATAGATCAGGTTCGAATATGGACTATATTTGTCCACTCCTTCGGATACAACCAACACAAAATATATTCACTTCAAGACCTGCTCTCGATACCACTTTAGTTTTTGTTGAAGCAACTTGCATTCGCTGCTACTTCCTGAGAAAACAGCCCGAAAGTTGTAAAAACCCCTATGGCACCATATGTAGTGGCTGGAGAGCTCGAACCGAATACTGTGTTCACCACACTTTGGATATCGTAATATTTCTTCGAATATTAGATGAAATTCGAAGGTTAGGTCCACTCCTTCCGGTACCTCCTCCACAAAAGTTCGAAAATATTCGCTAAAATTGTACGCGCGACTTCTCATAGACGTAGCAACCGATTTGGTCCAAACTTTGGATCTCTAGATATTGTCCAAACTTAGTTTATGTTCAAATGTGGGCCCTATCTGTCCAATCCTTGGGATACCAACCACACAAACGTTCAACATTTTTTTGTGATTAAGGGTCTGTTCGAGGATCCTTTGGACATTTTTTCCGAAGGTTTAGCTAGTGGTCCTATTTACAGCGATACTATATTTATTCGTAGGCTAGTATGGTACAAAAAGTCCTATCTATTTATATCCCCGCAAATTTTTGAGCATTAATCGTATCCACATTTTTGTCGGTTCATACGCCTAATATTTTGAAAACCTCCTAAATACATAATTTTTTTTTAAGTATTTCAATCCACACATGCTGAGGGTATATCTCTGTCGGCAAAGCCGACTGATACTTTTTTACTTGTCCTTTTAAAGAAAAAACGAATTCACTTCATATTAAATTTTTAGGAATTGTTAAAAAATAGGTTATAGCTTTTTGGCACAACTTTTGGCCACACAGTGCCTCGTTTTATTTGGTACAAATAATCTGGGGTAAACGTGTACATGGGATTAGGTTAAACCTGATTCCGTAACAATATTTTAAACAGTCATATCTACCACCTATAAATAATTGTACGATTATTATAAATTTTTCCCCAAATTTCGGTTATACTGCAGAGAATTCATTATCGACGGCTATAAGACTCGATTGCAGTCAAAGCTGTATCCTTAGCAAAATCAAAGTAGTTTTTTTACTGCATTTGTAATACATTTATACGCATATCTATAATGTTTCATTTCTTTTTCGTAGGTGTTATAACAGTGCAAATGCGTTTAATTTGCAGCAACATTACCGAATCATCGACATCATTTAGTGGGGTAAGTATTTTCAAACTTGATTTTCTACATAAGTTTTAAATGGTAATACCTTGTGAGCAAAACCATAAAATATCCTTTACGAAGGATTATACACATCATACACTTTTTGATGCGCTCAAACCAATTACACTGTGCAATAAAATTAAGCTCAAAGTCTGGGGGTGGAGGTTCAGAGATAATCTTGAGTATATTTAGAAACCCGAAGGACAGATCCGCCGTGAGTCGAACTCTTGAATTATGGCGGGTTAAAATTAAGTTATATAACTTTTTACACCTACAATAAAGGGTCACAAACCCAGAATTAACCCGCAATTATTCAATAGTTCGACTCACGGCGGATCTGTTCTTCGGGTTTTTAAATGTACTCAATATTATCTCTGAACCTCAAAAGTAATTGTTCACCCCTCAGACCTAGATCATCATTTTTTGGCGTAACGTTTCAACAATAGGGGTTTCTTATTCCCGCACCATAACCGCGTAATATGAATGGCACATGTTAATCGTATCTGATTGACAATTTTAATAGCTTTCTAATGATATGCATATCCGGTTTATCGGTTCATAAAAAACGAATAAAAATTCGGTTTTAGTATCAAAATAACCGGTTCCAAAATTCGGATACCCGGATCTGTATTCCAAAAAAATAATGATATTAACGTGCTCGGCAAAGCGAGATCCAATTGCGCTCAATATTTGTAATGACTCCGAGAATTCTAGATCATCAATAGGTTAAAAGGAATATATTGAAATAAATAGATATAGGGTTATCTTAGCCAGTTTCGGATAAAAGTGAAAAAGGACCGCTTAAACAAGATGGTATCGATATCATGTCTTAGGTACTTTTATTGCGGTTCTTGAGCTAAAGGACGAAAAGGACATTGAAGGAAGCGAGTTAGAAGGTCGAAATGCTTTACGAAAAAAAAAATCCTTTTTTGATTTGACTGAAGGCATGTCATCTTAAAAATAAGCTTAAACAGCGAGCAAAGATATATAACGCTGGTTCCAGACGACTCATAGGGCCTCCAGCAAAATATTCATCACGCCATAATTCAGAAGTTCGACTCACGGCGGATCTGTCCTTCGGGGTTCTGTATGTACTCACCAAGGGCTTTCATCCCCAAAAGGACTTTTCCACCCCCCAAAATTTCGGTTCACAGTGTTATTGAAACGTTTTTCTCTCCGATAGAGACACCTCCAAAACATGCACGCTTTACAGCATCTACTTGGGTGTCCAGATTATCGAGACTGTACTTCTTTCTTTTGGTGAGCCAAATATACCCATATAAACAACCAAAAAATTTTTATGTTCCCATGCATCGCGAACAATTTAGTTTACAATCATAAGTATAAGTAATCGCTACGGTTAGTATTATAATGAAGCTTTATCTAATCAGTTCATTTTTGGAATTTCAAAATAAAACGTATATCTATTCTAAGTAGGCAAACCACCTTATCATGTTCAGTCGATTATGTTTGTGCCGTTATCTATTGCAGGGCTATTTGTCACATCAGTTCGAACATTTGATTAAAATACCTAAAAAAGTAGTTTTTGAAAATTGATTTTGTTAACTTGAACTTTTTTAAAGCCCATTCTATTTTTGTTGTGGTAGGTTGAAAATTAATGTTTTGTTGGACATAACAATTGAAATTGGCCAGTTCGTTTCCAAGGTATTAATTACTTTCCTGCTAAGAATGATCGTATTCTCTCTCAGGTCTTACAAATTTCACGAAAAGCCAATAACCTATGAACCAAATGATACATTGATCATAGAAATCGATGAAGGCAAACGTATTGAAAGTGGTATGTAGGTTCCGTAAAAAATGATGCGACCATTTATATTATTGAAAAATACGTAGCATGATAGTAGACCAAAATTAAGATCACACTTGTCCCGGCGTTTTTCCCTATCACTTCAACTTTCGCGGTTATGGGCCCCCAAAGACCTGAGGCTTTGATGTCAAAAGGAATCATTTTGTCAGGCACATATCTTCTAAACCGCATCCTCAAGGTCAAAATCGTCAAGGTAAAATTTCCATTATATTTTTTTTCTCGGATTTTAGTCTGCAGATATCAAACCGATCAAAATTGTTTGTAGAAGTGATAGGTAAAAACGCCGGGACACGTGTCTTCTTAACTTTGGTCTTCTATCACGCTGTGGTGTCAGAACGTGGTTAATAAACCATGACTGAAAAAATGACACGCAGTGTAATTAAGGTCGAATTCATATCCGGCGAATTTTGATGGCGCCTAGCCTCTTGATTATTGTTCTCCCTTCTTCGAAGAAATCCGCTTTCGCTTGCTTCCACTGATGTTCCATCAAGACATCTTCTCCTCCTTCTGATAGAAAATCGGTAAAAATATCAAAGATTTTCCATACCTGATTATCCAACCTTTCATACATTTCTCGTAACCAGAAACCGCTTGTAATCTGTTTTGTTACTTCCAAAATATCGTAAAATTTCTTCAAATTCTCCCTAAATGCGTTCTCCAGGCGTATCACTCTATTCTCACATTTTACACTCCTTCCGATTGACATCTCATCCGACAAAAATCTGATTGGAGACCCTTCCATCGCTTCGTAACACTGCCTCCTTCTTACTAGTTTCACTTCTTCTTTATATCGTTTTCCGTCGCTTCGTTTATCGTAACTTCGCTTCTCCTCTTCGTTGAAGTTTTCCTCGACGTCGATCGTCGCAGAATCTTCGTTCTTCTTCGTTCGTTCATCCTCTTAGTTCGTTCTCCGCTATCTCGTTCGATTTTCGCTCCTCCTTCGTATTCCTTCGTCTTCCTCTTCGTAATTTCGCTCCTCTTATTCTTCGTAATTTCGCTCCTCTTTTTCTTCGTAATATCGCTCATCTTATTCTTTGCAATTTCGTTCCTCTTTTTCTTTCGATTTTTCGTTGAACGCCGCTGGTTTCCCCACTTTCAAAAAAGTGACGGTTTGAAGGACCAAAATGTATAATTATTAGATAGTTATGCGATGCTCGGTGCATCGAACAACTTGAATAAGAAGAAGTGCCTCACAACCACTCAACCAAAGCAGTTGTCTGCTGCTTCTTCTTATTCAAGTTGTTCGATGCACCGAGCATCGCACAACTATCTAATAATTATACAGGTAGTATAAAATATATGTCGGCCTTTTTGTAGAAAATTTACTTCTGTTGAAACTGAGGTATGGGGTATTGTATCTCGCGAATTGTTGTAATATACCATAACTTTTGAACGCATTTAGGTAAAATAAACTGTTTTAGCACGATTCACCGATGGATTTCTTAAAATTATAATTTGAGCGGAAGCTGTGGTCATATTAATGTAAAAAAATAGAAAAAAATCGTTGAAGGAAACGAGTTTTTTTAAGTCAGTTTTCAATTAGTGGCTTTTCAATACAATGTAGAGTATAATGTTCAAAGAAGAAGTTAAAGAATACACTTCAGAGATGAAGTTTCTAATGTATGATTTTTTAATATAACCACCGCATCAATCTCAAACGGATGCTGACATTTTGAAGACTGAAAAATTGGGTTTTTTGAATTTTTGCTCTAATCGGAACGCGCAACTGTACTCGTTTAAAAACTGATCATGAGATTGTAGTACTCGCGATTACGCATTTTTTGATGTATAACTAGGGCGTGTAGCCTTCAAAGGTTCACAACAATCTCAGCTTAAAGTCGAAATTTTTGTGCGTATTTTTTTTTTAAAAACCAGTTTTTTGGATTCAAAACTTACAAATGCCTTTCGATTTCAGTGGAAACCCGCGTGAATTTAGTTTTTTTACGTTCTGAATCTAACAAGCCTTTGCGCGTCTAAATCCATCCACTAGATCGGCGGATATGATACCCCTCAAATTTCGAAAATATGCAAAAAATATTTTTGAAAATATCGCGTATTTAGACGCGTTTTAGATGTGTGATTCCTACTTAGATAAATAGAGCGAAACGCATATTTAAAATGTGCGAAAACAGATATTGAAAAACGTTCGCGAATCCGGAGATATAATAGATTTTTTCTAAAAACTGAGTGCGATGCTACATCCACGGTTCTTAATGGATCGCATTGAAATGACATAGGATGATGTATTTTATAATGGTGATCATTGAAATCGGATGCGCATAAAATGCAAATGTACTTCGTGGAAATTATGGGCATTTTACTGTTTTTTGCACCCTAACATGCAACTGATGCTACATCGTGGTCGTCAAATGGAATTTCACAAAGTGTATATCAAATAAGAGGGATTGATTGGCTGTTTTGGAAAATCGGATGCGCATCATGTCATTTTCACTATTACGCGGTTTATATGCGTTTCAAATGTTGTAATATTCAATATAACATTATTTTAATGTTATGCCACAATTGGAATTCCTTGTGATTTAATATAATGTTCTAAAAATATTCGCCAATAGGAAAACTATAAGTGAAAAAGTTGTTGCAAGGGAATATCTTCATTATTGCGTGAAATTTGGACGAAAATGACGAAGAACTCAATCATTTTTTCTTCAACATTTCCTATAAAACCATAAAAAAAACAAGTAAGAACAGGCTATAGTCGGACGGGGCCGACCATGTGATACCCTATACCACTAAACGCGTCTTCTTGGGATAAAGTTATAAGATGTGCATTAGAAATTTTACCAATTTTCACACAAAAGTTTTGATCAATTTAACCCGCTAAATATTATCCGATCATACCGTTGACTTGCACGCTACTTCTTCATCTCAAACCAAAACTACGTTTAAAATTTCGCGCCGATCGGACTATTATTGCGACCTACAGAGCGGCTACAAAATCGAGCAAAAATTTTGTTTTTGGTCCATTTCATCCCTTTAACATTTCACGATCATCGCCAAAAACTAATCAGTTCTATTCTGGTCCAAACCCGACCTCCATACTAAATTTCGTGACAATCGGTCCATAATTGCGGCCACTAGCTTGATTACAATTTTTAATGGACGGACAGACGGACGGACGGACGGACGGACACACATCGCTAAATCGCTTTATCTCGTCGAGATATGAAGTTTGGTATACCACATGAGGGGTCTACGACGAATATTTCGCGGCGTTACATGAATTTTTGGGAAAACAAACTTATTATACCCTTTTCCACATTGTGGTATAGGGTATAATAAAATTAGAATAACATAATTTTTATTTTTTTCGTCACATTTTCATTGTATTTTTGCAAATAACACGAATACTATAGCTCCAAACTTCACGACTTAGGTTTCATTTTATTCCTCACAATGTCTGGATGCTGCTATAATTTTTTTATATATTTTTTTGTAAGTATAAGCGCTATTGTTTCAAAAATATGTTTGTAAATACGTGAAATTATTTAATAAATTTAATTTTTCGCGAATCCATTGAATCTTTTTGAATTTTTTTTTGCATATTCTCAAAGGGTGCGAATTCAGTTAACGACAATTGGATATAACAGCTTACTATATTAAGCCGCGATTTTTTTAGAATTTTTTCTAATTAGCATAATTAAAACGGTCATATCTTTTGCGCGCAACAATCAAAGTTTGTAACGAAAACAGATTTGGAATGACGATTTTTTTCTTAATATATGTACCAAAAATCATAGATGTAGTATCAAAATTTTTTTTTGATTTTTTTGAAATGGAAAAGACGATTTTAGACATTTTTGCTGATGTACCGCAAAAAATTTCAAGTCGAAAGTGTGTTGTGTTGAGTTTGTGTGTAGAGGCGAAACTTAAAACGCGTTTTTCTCGAAATTCCATTTTTGAAGACGGTGCCAAAGATGGCTCGAAAACGAATGGACCTACCTTCATATATTTTTTGCCATCGGCTAATTCGTTTTCGCTGGCTCCGCAAAACGCTTTTTCAAAAAAGGCCTTGGCAGGTAGCCATTTATCACAAAACTATGGATTATTTTTAAATAAAAAAAAAGTAATATAAAATGTGATGTTTCAGATGAAAGAAAGAACCAATTAAAAACAAGTAAGAACGGAGTTAAGTTCGGCAAGGCCGAATTTGTTATACCCTTCACCACGAGGTATATTGAAGTAAAATGGAACAATTAGTTTCTCTTTTTTTATTAAGAAGACTAAATTCCAAATTTCAGCAAACTCGGTGGATTATTGAGGCAACAACCTTCAAAAGACCGAAAATTGGGAGGTACCATTCTATGGGGGCTATATGAAGGCGAGGACCTATACCGACAAATTTCTGGGGGAAAGTTATATACCGCCAACGAAGACTAAGTACCAAATTTCAGCAAACTCGGTGGATTATTGTGGCCACAAACTTCAAAATAACTAAATTGGGGAGGTACCGCTCTATGGGGGCTATATTAAGACATGGACCAGTGCCGACAAATTTCTGGGGGAAAGTTTTATATCCCCAATGAAGACTAAGTACTAAGTTTCAGCCATTTCAGTGGATTATTGTGGCCACAACCTTCAAAATACCGAAAATCGGGAGGTACCGTTCAATGGGGGCTATATGAATGCGTGGACCTATACCGACAAATTTCTGGGGGAAATTTTTGTATACCCCCAACGAAGACTAAGTATCAAATTTCAGGCATTTCGGTGGATTATTGTGGCCACAACCTTCAAAATGCCGAAAATCGGGAGCTACCGTTCTATATGAGGGTGTGACCCTATACCGACAAGTTTCTGGGGTAAAGTTTAGAAGAATAAGTACCAAGTTTCAGCCATTTTGGTGCAATAATGAGGCTAAAACCTTCAAAATACCGAAAATCGGGTGGTACCGCTCTATGGGGGCTATATCAAAACGTAGATACCAAACATCCTAGGAGTAATGAAAACTTCCATACCTAATTACAAAGTTCTATCTTAAAAATTGCGAGCTGTGTCTTGATTTCAACAGACGCACGGACAGACGGACATGGTTATATCGATTTAGAATTTTGCTCTGATCAAGAATATATATTAGGGTTATGACTTTTTTACAACCTCATATCCCTGTATCATAGTGTGATGTGTTTTGCCATAAGATTACACAAAATCTTAATTATAAGTGATTCGGTGAAAAAAACCTCACGCACAAAATGATTTTAAAATTTGAATTTATCAAAATTATGGGCAATATTTTGAAGTCACTGAAAACAGATATATAATTGAAAATAAACTTTAGATAAACATGAGATAATTAAAATGACATAAAATTTATTTCTCACTATTTTTCTTCAATTCTGAGAATCGTAAAAATGTCGTAAACGCTTTAATTCAAAAATATAATTTTTTAATAAAAAACAAAAAATTTAAAATTTTTTCAAAGTGACTTTTTTCGCGACCTTTTTATAACATTTGAATGAAATAAACGTTATTATAGTTATTAGTAGGCTTATATTTATTCATTCGTGCAACAAAAAATAATTTTTTGAAATTTTTTTTTCATTTCATATATTTTTTCAAAAAAATTATTTTTTTAAAATCGATTGTGCGTGAACTTTTTTATATTTCAATGGAATAAACGATAGCATAGTGATTAATAGGCAAAAGTTCATTCATCCCTGCTACAGGAAATCATTTTTGAGGAAAAATGTCAAAAAGTCATAGCCCTAATATATATACTTTATAGAGTCTCCTATGAATATTTCGATGTGTTACAAACAATGAACGGAAAGAAACAAAACGATTCCCGTACCAATCACACAAAGCCACAAACTTTTCAGCTTCTCTGAATCGTTTCATTCTCACAACCAAAACAAAAACACAAACTTTTCAACGTAAAAAGATGGAAACCGTACGATTGGTGAAATGTAACTTCGGCTATGCTTTGCCGAGTTGTTTCATTCACCACCGAAACGACAAGTATTTTTGGGAAACGTTTGCCGGCGTTATGGTCAATGACACACTCAGACACACACACACATGTGATTGCTTAACAACCCTATAAGTTAGCATCAGCATACCACAGTGAATTTTATCAACCACCAAACGTTTTTGATTTATTTACATGTGTTAAGTACTATTTAGTTTTCTATCTGTTGTTGTGGAGTTGAATACTTTTCGCTTTTCGTTTTGTTCGTACTCACGAATGTAAACAAAACGAAACTAAACAGCGAGCTCGGCCAACGAGGGTTATGTTTCGTTTTGTATTGTTCCTATGGAAAATACGAAACGAAACGATTGGAAATTTTATTTAAAGTATTTTTACGTACTCTGGTTACAAACGGAATGAAAAGTTTAATTATACCCTTCTTATTATGGTGGAGGGTATAAGAATTAGTAGTTACTTTGAAAAAAATTCATGAAAAATGAGGTGAAGGTCATTCGTAGTGATATTTCTAATTAATTATCTTTCGAGTTTAGATGTCCTGACCTAACAGGTACTTTGTCTATCGAAGTCCCACACATTAAAGCATTATGCTACGTTTCATGGGTGGTTAACTCCGATAATCTGGCATATTAGGATGTTAGCTAGTATTTATCCGCAATTCATTCGCATTTATCGAATATGCGAATTTATGTTAGTTAATTGAAAATCCAAACGTTTCCAATAGTCCGACTTGGTAATCCTTTATTTCAATGTCCACAAATACTATAGTAAGCTTGTTTCTTACCCCTTTTATATTTTAATCTACAACATAAAATCCGAACTGAATCTGACAGGACAAAACCCAACTAGGGTTTTGTAGTCTCAAACTATATGTTTTTTGCATTTTTTAGGGTTGCACAGTGTTATATTTGGCCGAAAAGGCAATCAAATATGTTTCATTTTTCCGTAGACAAAAACGAAAACAAAAAGGAATTGATAATGATTTGTTGTTTTGTTTGTCTATTTTTTATATTCTAGTGCTACTTGTTGTACATACAGAAAACACCAGAAATTTGTGATTTTTTGGGTTTAAAATTGCCAAATCAAGGAACATCTACCACAACGACAACATTAAAACCTCCCCATACAACCTCCTCAAAACCTAATGGTCAACCCAACTATCCCACTGAAGATGAGAGTAAACATCCTGCTGAAAAGACTGGCTCTATTGGAGGTAAGTTTAACAATGAATAGATAGAAAAATAGCTTTGAGCTTTAATTAAAATGAACTTTGTTTTCTTTTTGCGTATTTGTGTGTTCGTTTGCTTTTAGTCATTTTGGCGTCCATTTTGTCGGTAACATTTGTTGTGGCCTGCCTTGGAATGTTTGCCTTTTCCCCAGAACGTCGTAACATGGTGAGACGTTTCTTTAATAGATCCAGTTCAGCTGTGAGATATAGACGAGTAAGTATGATGGACAAATTGTTGCCACTGGTATACGAGGGCTGCTCGAAAAGCATCGGATCACCTCCTATCATCGTCTCCGTAAGTAGACCACCCATTTTCATAACCTCTGAACGCCGTACTTTCCTGAACCATTAGAAAGCTGATTGGCAAAGGTTCAGAGATTTTACCAATCACCGCTTTAGAGAGCTCTACCCAACCCCTCAGATCCTCGTGTAACTGAGAGAATTTTCCGGGGCATTATTACTGCAGCAGCCGTTCGCTACATACCTGCTGGTCGAATACCCGAAATAAGACCAAATTATAAAAATAGGATCACGGTGCTTTGAAAGACGTTTTTAAGATTGTCACGGATGTCGTCATCATGGATCTATGCGTATGAGCCCGAAACCAAACTGCAATTGACCGTGGGAGTCTTCGAAGATGAGCCAAGTCCAACGAAAGTTCTTCATGGAAGAATAACTTCGAAGCACATGGTCACCTGTTTCTTCAACAAAACTGGTCATGATGCGATTATTCTGCTTGATCAACGTAGGACGGTCAATTCTAAGTGGTACAGCACAATTTGTTTGCCATAAATCTTCGGAGGAATTCGATAAACGAACAAGAGAAAACTAAGCAGTGTACACCATGACAATGCGAGCTCTCACACATCGCTTTAAACCAGAGCCTTTGGGCCTGACAAAACGGGGAATTGATTGGTCATCCGCTGTACACCCCTGACTGGGGACTCATTGACTCATTTTTTTCCGAACATTAAGAAAAAATTTGTCTTCAACGATTTTCGTCGCCTGACGATCTGCTACAGCTTTTAAAAACCTTGTTTTGGTGGTGTCTCAATCGGAGTCGAAAAAGTGCTTCCACACTTAGTTTGAGTGCATGCAAAATACTGGAAATGTTGGAAAATACTTCAGAAAACAATAAAACTATTTTTGATGATAAATAGTCTCGCTTTCATTATTAGGCCAGAAAATTTTTGAGCAGCCCTCATATTTAGCAGTTTTATAATGATTCTCTTAGTTTTTATACCCTCCACCATAGTATGGAGGGTATATTAAGTTTGTTTTTCCGTTTGTAACGCATTGAAATACTCATTTGCGACCCTATAAAGTATATATATTCTTGATCAGGGTAAAATTCTAAGTCCGTCCGTCCGTCCGTCTGTGGTAATCACTCTAGCATCCACAAAAATGGAGATAGGACGCTGAAATTTTGGGAAAATGCGTCTTTTGTTTGCAGGCAGGTCAAGTTCGATGATGGGCTATATCGGTCCACGTTTTGGTATAGCCCCCATATAACGGTACCCCCCGATTTACGGTATTTTGACGTTTTTAGCTACATTTTCAGACCGATTTGGCTATAATTTGACATTTAGGTTTCTTAAGTGTCAGTAAACATATATAACAAAACTTGTGGACATAGGTCCACGTTTTGGTATAGCCCCCATATAACGGTACCCCCCGATTTGCGATATTTTGACGTTTTTAGCTACATTTTCAAACCGATTTAGCTATAATTTGACATTTAGGATTCTTAAGTGTTAATGAACTTATATATTAGAAGTTGTGGACATAGGTCCACGTTTTGGTATAGCCCCCATATAAGGGTACCCCCCGATTTACGGTATTTTGACGGTTTAAGCTACATTTTCAGACCGATTTGGCTATAATTTAACATTTAGGGTTCTGAAGTGTTAATAAACATATATAACAAAACTTGTGGACATAGGTCCACGTTTTGGTATAGCCCCCATATAACGGTACCCCCCCCCCCCGATTTGCTGTATTTTGACGTTTTTAGCTACATTTTTAGACCGATTTAGCTATAATTCGACATTTAGGGTTCCTAAGTGTTAATGAACTTATATATTAGAAGTTGTGGACATAGGTCCACGTTTTGGTATAGCCCCCATATAACGGTACCGCCCGATTTACGGTATTTTGACGGTTTTAGCTACATTTTCAGACCGACTTAGCTATATTTTGACATTTAGGGTTCTTAAGTGTCATTAAACTTATTTAACAAATGTTGTGGACATAGGTCCACGTTTTGCTATAGCCCCCATATAACGGTACCCCCCGATATACGGTATTTTGACGTTTTTACCTACATTATCAGACAGATGTAGCTATAATTTGACATTTAGGGTTCTTAAGTGTTAACGAACTTATATATTAGAAGTTGTGGACATAGGTCCACGTTTTGGTATAGCCCCCATATAACGGTACCCCCCGATTTACGGTATTTTTATTTATTTATTTATTTATTTTTCAAAAACTTGCCACCAGGCGGATATGCCCATTTTATTTGGTTGCAAGCAAGCTACATTGAATATTAAACTACATATATAAACAAAAAATGAATACAAACATATATCAATTATACAGTAAATGATGTTAAAATTGAATATTAAGAATATAAAATTGAACTTAATAAATTAAAAATAAAACTTAAACTAAAATCCCAATTAGGAATTCTTCAATAAGAATGCTACACCGCAGAAATAAACGGATTTGTACTACTAAAATTACGTCCTCTCCTGAAGAAATCTTAATACAAGTTAGCAAAAACTTATAAAAGCTTGAATATTTTAGGAAAGGAAGGAAAATTACAACATTGTATACTTTGATCAAAATTTACAATATAGAAGCAAATATCGCAAGTATTTAAATGTATAAAAAAATGTTTTATGTACAAAGTTCCATATATTTAGCCTTGAAGCGTTTAACAGAATACGAAAATGACTTAAGTGAGGTTGGTAGGACATTATAGAGTCGTGCAACTCTGACGTGGAAGGACCGATTTAAATACGAGTTCAGACGGGGTATGCGAAGTTGGGGATTTCTTGTAGATCTACCAAAGTGGAACAGTTTTATTAAATAAGTAGGTTTCTTAAATTTATGAACTTTGTAAAAATGCAACAATAATCGTGTATTGACATAATTTGAAAACGAACACCCTAAAAATCGAATAACATAGCCGGACATGTGTTGACGTCCTTTTATAGAAAATATATATCGGACTACTCGATTAAATAGTACATGCAATTTTTTAATAATAACTCTCTTGGTTCCAGAATACACTTCAATGCAATAAAGAAAAACAGGCATAATTAGAGCATGTACGACTTTGGCTTTAACATGCCATGGAAGTGATAAATTTAAGTTGTACAGTTTCCGTAGTAAAAAATTAACCTTAGACGCAATCAAATTGATGTGGGGTAAAAAAGACAATTTATCGTCAAGTGTAAGACCAAGACAGTTTATGTTACTAACGGCATTAATGGGTATATTAAAAAGCGAAATTTGTAGACTACTTCGGTCAAAATTGCCGAACATCATTGACTTTGTTTTACTTAAATTAATGGAAAGATTATTGCAGGACATCCATGACATAATTTTTCCACAAGAATAATTTATAACATTTTGTAGAACATCTAGTGAATCCACTTTACCTTTGAACAGAATTTGAACATCGTCTGCAAATGCAATTGGAATGCAATTAACGCCCTCAACGGCACAAAATAGATCATTCACGAACATAATGAATAAAAGGGGTCCAAGGACGGACCCTTGGGGTACGCCACTTCGGACTTTTAGAATGCTAGACATAATTCCTTTACTTGAAACGTATTGGCTTCTGTCAGACAAGTAAGATCGAATTAACTTACAAGCTGGGGATGAAAATCCAAACATAAAAAACAGTTTTTCAATAAGAAGCGCATGGTCAATTCGTTCAAAGGCCTTCTCGAGATCAAGAGAAAGTAGGACACAACACTTATTATTAGTACATGACTTCCTGATTTCATCAGTAAGAACAATAAGTGCTGATGTAGCACTACAATGTGGCCTAAAACCAGACTGGCAGTCATTCAAAAGGGAGTGCCTCTCTATGTATCTATGCATTTGCATCTTCATAACATTTTCAAAAACTTTGGATAAAATAGGCATTATGGAAATAGGCCTATAGTTATTGGGGCAACCAATGTCCTTTTTTAAAATTGGTATAATCTTTGCTATTTTCCATAATGCCGGAAAGACTGTTGTCATAATCGAAGTATTTATTATATGCAATAGAAATTTGCTTATAAAAGGAAATAGCATATGTAAAAAACGCAATTCAAAGCCATCACTACCAACTGCTTTGGATTTGACCTTTCTAAAGGCTAAGATAAAATCCTGCATATCGATTGCATTGAAAGAAAAACCGCTGTAAACATTCTGGGGTATTAATGGAAATCTCCCAATATTGGGAAGTTGATGAGATATGAAGTCTTCATTAAGATTTTCAACATTGAGTTCTGTGGGAATATTTTCTGAATTAGTAACTCCATTTTTGCTTAGAATAGACCAGATTTCAGAATTGGATTTACCATCAAACATTTTACGGTCAATTTCGCTTTTTATTTTTCTATAAGTGCTTTTTGCTTTATTGCGACACTTACAGTATATTCTCCAATTTTCAGAAGTCTTATCATTAAGGTAAGTTTTATAAGCTAGATCTCTCAATGATATTCTGTAACGAACCTCTGGATATTTGAAAACATCCAGTCTGTCAGAAAACTGACATATACGCGTTTTTTGAGGTACTGTGGAATGGATCATGTCTATTGAATTGTTTAATATTACTAATTGCTCATCAACATCAGAAGTAACAAATATATCAGAAAGATTACAGCTTTCAAATGTTTGGATTAGTTGATTAATATCAACGGCATCATAGTCGAAATAAGTATAATGCGGACGAACGGTGGGGCAGGTAATCTGCATTGAAATAAAAATGAAAGCGTGATGAGATAAACCAATACAATTAAATTGATCCGAAACTTGTACAAACTCTTGGTTGGATACCAAGAAGTAGTCTAATAAAGACGTCGACTGGTGCACTACATCATAGTGAGTGGGTAACATATTGTGCACAACAGTCAAATTTACATTAGAACAGAATTTACGAATAGAAGCTGACTTTCCCAAATCAAACATGTTCATGTTGAAATCGCCCATAATTACAACATTTGAGTACTGCACAACTAGATCTGAAATATGTTGTTGAAAACAGTTAATGTTGCCATTTGGAAGATAAGCGACTCCAACCAATACTTTAGTATTGTTAAACATTAGTTCAACAAATAGGCACTCTGCCGAACCATAACAATCCCCAACATGCACTATTTTATGCTTTATTCCATTGGCAATATATAAAGCTGTACCACCTCCCCTTCCATTTGGTCGATCATTTCTTAAGCATGAATAACCAACAACGTTAACCACCTTGTTGGATACATATGGTTTTAACCACGTCTCACTCACACCAACAACGTCTAATAACCGACCATCTAATATATTTCTTATTTCAGTCATTTTCATTGGTTTGCTTAAATTAAAACTTTGACAGTTGATATGTCCAATATTAAGATTGTTTTGAAAACAACCTAGTTGGGATTTTAAATAAGAGTTATCATGATATGTAAGGTAATTATTTGGAATATTCATGGCAAAGTATAAATATGAATGACAAGTAAAATCGCGGGAGAAATTAAAAAAAAAAAATTATATATATGTATACTAATTAAAAAGTAGAATGTGATCTGTTAGCGTAAAGAAATTGCGTAGTAACTACTTTTAAATCTTTATATTTTAATGAATACTGTGAATTTCAACTACTAAGATAAATACATTTCAAATAAATAAAAGACTCAGCTACTAAAATATTCAACATCCATCCGCATTGTCAAGCAGTTCAGCACACTGATCAATGTTAAGCGTTCTTGAGTTGCCAGCATGATCTACAATGAAAGCCTTGGGTCTATCCGCATTCATGAGCTTGAATTTTGTTATTTTATTGGCACTTAAAAGCTTTCTACAAACGAATAGAAGTTTGGATTCAGCCTGATTCAAGTGATCATTAAGATATACTCTACTATGCACTGAGCCGTTTATAATTTCATCCAGATATATTGGTCCCCTTTTATGGTAATTGGCCATAAAACAGTCTCTGGTGTAGACAGAGTTGAATTTCACTAAAACTGATTTTCCTCTAGCGAAATAGCAGCAATGCTGAATGTCATACGGTCCCAAATCAATGTTACAGATTGACGCAATTTTCACAACTGGTTCTCTTAAGTCTCTTACTCCATCCGGCAAACCATTAATAATGATGTTAGCTCTGTTTAATCTGCGCCGCAATACATCATTATGATATTCTATTTCTCTAATAGTATTGCTGTAAGTATTTTCAAATTGGGATGTTACAGCACGACAATTTCGAATTTCTTGCTCCATTAAATTCATTTTTTGATTGATCTCAACTCTGACAGATTTATTTACTTCATCCATTTTCTCCATAACAGCCTGCAAGTGCTTATTAAGTTCGAGTTTAAAACTTTCATATTGGATCTCAATCGAGGTTTTGAACTCAATGAAACTGCTATTAAAAGTGTCAGATAAAGATGTGCTGTTTGAAATAGAGTCATTAGCATATAAACTGTTGACATTAGAGGCTTCGTTTTTGAGACATTCAGAACAGGTGTATTTAAATTGCTTGTTTTTGTATAAAAATGAGTGTTGTTCCCTTGTAATTTTGTGGCATTTTATATGAAAATATTTATTACATAGGCAGCAGCCTATGCTGCACTGGTTAGCAGTAACTGGAGCATTGCATTTGGGGCATAAGTATATTTGCTTTTTTGTGGGCATTTTTTGCTTTACAGGTCAGCATAAATAGTGAACATCCAACTCTGGATTAAACACAATATATAAGTAGATGGTAGCTTTGTTTACTTTCTTGTTATTTGTTGATATTTCTGCTAGATCAAATATTCCACCAGTAATATTCAAGATGTTCGATGTTTAAAATTCCAGATTACAAATTTTATATTTTATTGATACGTATGTATGTACTCAGCACATTTGCACAATTTAGCCAATGACGCAATTAGGGCCACATGTAAAATGTAAACAATGCAAGACGATAATACGTAAATGTGATTTGTATAATACTCCACTACTCCAAAAATATAAAGTGAACTCCAACAGACAGAAAGATAATATTTTTCTTTTATATCAAATTATTGTCAAAATACTTCAACTTCTCCGGTAAAATAATTTTTAATTTAATTTATTCCCGCGAGTAAATTTTTTTTTAGCTATCCATGTCAGAGATGCCAGATCAAAAAAAAAAAAAAAAAAAAAAAAAAAAAAAAAACGGTTTTAGCTACATTTTCAGACCGACTTAGCTATATTTTGACATTTAGGGTTCTTAAGTGTCATTAAACTTATTTAACAATTTAAACTTATTTTTAGCTACATTTTGAGACCGATGTAGCTATAATTTGATATTTAGGGTTCGTAAATGTCAATTAACTTATATAACGAAAGTTGTGGACATAGGTCCACGTTTTGGTTTAGCCCCCATATAACGGTACCCCCCGATTTACGGTATTTTGACGGTTTTAGCTACATTTTCAGACCGATTTAGCTATAATTTGACATTTACGGTTCTTAAGTATCAATAAACTTATATAACAAAAGTTGTGGACATAGGTCCACGTTTTGGTAAAGCCCCCATATAACGGTACCCCCCGATTTACGGTATTTTGACGTTTTTAGCTACACTTTCAGACCGATGAAGCTATAATTTGACATTTGAAGTTCTTAAATGTCAATAAACTTATGTGAGAAAACTTGTGGACATAGGTCCACGTTTTGGTATAGCCCCCATATAACGGTACCCCCCGATTTACGGTATTTTGACGTTTTTAGCTACATTTTCAGACCGATATAGCTATATTTTAACATTTATGGTTCTTAAGTGTAACTAAACTTATATAACAAAAGTTGGGGACCTAGGTCCACGTTTTGGTATAGCCCCCATATAACAGTACCCCCGATTTACGGCATTTTGACGTTTTTATCTACATTTTCAGACCGATTTAGCTATCAATTGACATTTAGGGTTCTTAAATGTCAATAAACTTATATAACTAGTGGACATAGGTCCATGTTTTGGAATAGCCCCCATATAACGTTACCGCCCGATTTCAGGTATTTTGAGAATTTTACCAACAAGTTTTAACCGAATTATCTGTAATTTGAACATTTGACATTTGAAATTCTTAGTGGTCACCACACCTCTCCACCAAAAATTGTCAAGAAAGCCCCCATATAACGGTACCTCCCGATTTTTAGTAATTTGATGATTTTAGCTACAATATTAAACCGAACTAGCAGTAATTTGACATTTGAAGTTCTTAGTGGTCACAACACCTCTCCATCAAAAATTGTCAACATTGGTCCATGTTCGGATATAGCTCCCATATAACGGTACTTCCCAATTTCAGTAATTTGGTAATTTTAGCTAACTGTAATTTGACATTTGAAGGTTGTAGTGGTCACCACACATCTGCCCCAATATTTTACTTGAAATTTTTAACCGAACGTAGGTCTATGTTTTGTTATAGCCCCAAAACAAACCTCCCGATTTTCCGTGCCTTAGCTTTATTTTTGGACGAACTTACCATATTTTGAAATTTGAAAGTCAACAAAAATTCTGCAACAAAAATTGTTCATTTAACTTCATATTTTCGTATAGCCCAGATACCTCCGAACTAGCAGTTAATGACATTTGAAGTTTCCACGTTATGTACCGATTTTCGATATTTTGAGGATTCTAGCTAAATTTTTTAGCCGAATTAGGAGTTATTTGACATTAAAGGCTCCCATCAAAAACTGTCAACATAGGCCCATGTTTTATTATAACCCCTATATAACAGTACCTCCCAATTTCTAGCCCATCAAAAATTGTCAACAGTTAGATATAGGCACCATAAAAAAGGGCCTCGCGAATGAAGCATTTTATGTACATTATCTGACATTTTAACGTACTCACTTAAAGTTGAATATTTTATGGTGGAGGGTATGAAAAGTTCGGCCCGGCCGAACTTATGCTTTTTTACTTGTTCTTAATCTTAATCACCACCAACGTTTTATAATCGTCTTTCATTTTCCATTACACAGGTAAACAATAGCGAAGAAGGCAATTTGCTGTTAAATCCTAATGGAGAATTTACCGAATCTGATGATGAAGATATGCTGCTTTAAGTATAGTTAATGTGGACTATTACTTATGATGATGATGACGATGATGTTGATGCCTGACCATAATACATCCCACGCCTCTACAAAAAAAAAAAGAAAAAAATAATTAAAAAACCTGGACTTCTATATTCTGTATAAATTATTAGATTTTATAACAACAAAGGAAAACTATATTTTTCTATACAATTTTAAAGGTATTTTTGCAAAAGTATTGAGCTTAAGAAAGAAACATATGACCTGTTCCTCTAAGAAGATTTGAAACCGAATTCGTTTAAATTACAAAACTTCTGTTTTTAATTAATTTTGTTTCGCCAATAACAGGAGTTTGGTAGTAATTCAAAAAAATTTGGTTTCTAATCGTCTTAGAGAAAAAGACCATAAGTCGTATTTATGTAAATCTATGTATAAAATATAGCTTATGAACTGAATATTAACTAAAAACAAAAACATTATACTGTCGAAATTGTATTGAATGGTATTGAACTAATGAACTTCGTTGCCCTTACTTCTAAACTTATGCCCATTCTTACTCTGTTCGACAGAATGTAAAAAAAAGACAATGAAAACTAAATACATATATGAATGTATACAAACACCAAAGATTTATACAGGTTGTCCCAATATTAAATGTGTAACAAAATCGCTTCTTTTTCTTTTGACATATTCTCCTTCTTTCCTCCTCCGCCCAAAACTACTAGAAGACAGCTATAATTAATAGTATTGATGCTGCGGGAAAGAGTTATTGGTGGAGGTAGAAGAATGTACCTGAAATCATACAACTACACAGCATTGTAACCAGCTCAGGTACACTGTCCGAATACGGCTGGAGTTACATACTGCGACCAACGTCTTAGTCTTCACAGTTTTATTTTTTTAATTATTATAATTCCCGTCTACAAATATCCGGATTATTTTTCCTAACCATTTCTTATAACAAGTCTTAGCCACACTTGGGACACCCTGTATTTTTAACTAACAACAAAAAATGACATACCAAAATGTAAAACAAAAAACACATGTACGTGTATCTGTATATTTTTACTATTTACCTTTATCTATAACAGTTATGTTATCAACAATTTAACTAAAGTTTATTATTTTTTGGATTTGTTATCTATCAATGAAATTGTTTTGGAAAGAAATAATTTTATAATTAAATGTAATGTAAATTATTCTTATTTTTTTATACGTTCGTTTGTATTATTTTAATGTCTTGTATTATATTTTTTATATTTTATTGTCATAGACTATTTATTTGAATGGAATACCTTACAATTATCTCAATTTAACTTGTATTATTTCCAAAGAGTCTTTATTTGTGATAGTTCAATGCATGAATGCCACCTATAAATGCAATTTTCTTAATTGAATCTGGCCCAAATGTACTTAAATAAATATTATATATGTATAGTTTTATGTAATAATAAAATGAATTAACAATTTCCAATTAAGTCTGGCCCAAATGTACTTAAAGAAATATTATATTTTTTGTAAAAATAAAATGAATTAATTAAAAGATAAACAAAATAATCATTTTAATGGATTGATAGTTTTAAAATCATTCTATATTATTTATTTACTTCATAATATAAAAACATACATTACATAAATATAAATGGGAAATGGGAAAATACCCAAATGGTAAATATCCATTAAAATGGGTAAATTGGGTACAAATGGGTAAATAGCCAGGCTTTTACCTAATATGTGGGTATAAACTACAAAAACCAAAATCATACAATTAGATGCGAAAACGCAGTGTTTTAACAAATTTTAACTGACTATGAATAAATTTACCTCTTTTGTATACAAGGCAAGTTAAAATATGACCGATTTTGGTCCATATTTTGGTATTGTGACAGTATAATTTTGATATTTGAGGGCCTTTAGAGCGGTTTGTTGTAGTTCTTCATGCAGAAAAACATAAATGCTGGATCGAGATCCAAACATTATAATATATCAGATGGATTAACCCACGATTTCAATGGATAATCTTGAGATTTAAGTCCTCCTCGACAAAGCTATAATTTTTATACTCTCAGCATTTATGCTAACGAGGGTATATACACTTTCATACGGGCAAAATGTGCCTCATCGAAATAATGGTTTTAGACCCCAAGTATGTTTGGACAAAATGTGTTTCAGACAATTTGGAGTCGATTTAGCAATGTCCGTCGGTCTGTCTGTCCGTCTGTCTGGCTGGTGCGCACGATAACTCTCGAACGGATGGACCGATTTGGTCCAAAAGTTGGTTATCGCAATATTTTGTCCAAACTTAGTTTATGTTCGAAGATGGGTTATATCGGTCCACTCCTTCCGGTACCTCCCCCACAAAAGTTCGAAAATGTTTGGAAAATTTGTGCACACGATAACTCTTGAAGGGAATAACCGACTTGGTCCGTACTTAGCACATCGTGATATTTCTACCAAACTTAGATGAGGTTCCAATATGGACCCAATCGGTCCACGCCTTCGGGTACCTCCCACACAAAATTTCGGAAAAGTTCAGTTTAGGACCTGCTCTCGAATCGCTTTGATTTTTGTTTTAGCAACTTGTATTCACTGCCCTCCATACGACGGTACAAGTTTCATCAGGGGCAAGTCCATACTTCCTGAGAAAATAGCCTAAAAGTTTCAAAGAGCCCCTATGACACCGAGTGTGGTGCTTGGAAGGGCAAGATAACTCTCGAACGGATCTGCAGATTTGGCCTTCGTAATATTTTGTCCAAACATAGTTTAAATTCAAAAATAAGGCGTATCAGTCCACTCCTTCAGGTACCTCCGGTACCGGAAAAATTGTGCGCGCGATAACTTTTAAAGGGAGTGACCGATGTAATCCATACTTCCATATATCTACAAGATATAGATGAGGTTCGAATATGGACTATATTTGTCTCCTCCTTCTGGTACCTCCCACACAAAATTTCGGATAAGTTCACTTTAAGACCTGCATTCGCTACCTCCATTAGGCGGTAAAACAGCCCGAAAGGTGTAAAAACCCCCTATGCCACCATATGTGGCTGTCGGAGGAACGATAAATCTGGAACTGCTCCACCGGTTTGGTCCAACATTTGGTCTTCTTCATATTATGTATATCCAAACATAGTTTCATGGGGCAATACCGGTCCACAACACCCGGTACTTCTCCCCAATATTTAAAAAATGTCACTAAAATGCTAGAACGATATCACTTGAATGGGGCAACCAATTTGGTCCAAACTTTGGACCTCCTAATATTTTGTCAACATTTAGTTTAACTTCTAAAATGGCCCATATCGGTCCTTCCTAAGGGTACCACCCCCACAAGAGTTCAACATTTGTGTCTTAGAGCAGTTAATTCCTAATATACATTTTTGTCGGCAAGTTCAGATGTCCAAAAAGGGCCACAAAATTCAGAAGAGACCTTAAATACATTCGATCTGTCAGTATGTGAAAGTTTCACTTCACATTGGCTGAGGGTATATAACTGTCGGCAAAGCCGACTGACACTTTTTTACGTGTTGCATTCATCGTTAAATTTTTCGCACAAGCAACTCCAACGACCGATTTCACATTTGATGTGCAAATTGATAGCTCCACGTTTTGCACGGTGAATGAAGACGCTGCTACGAGGATTAGAGGAGACTGCCACAGCTCGCCAGATATCACCATTTTGTCATCAGGTCTGATAAATGACGTATCCTGGCAATCCGTCATTTCCCCGTAGCTCAGACCACCTCCCTATCATCGTCTCAGTAAACAGACCACCCGATTTCATAACCTCTGAACGCCGTACTTTCCTGAACCATGGGAAAGCTGATTGGCAAGGGTTCAGAGAATTTACCAATCACCGCTTCAGAGAATTGCCCACTCCCTCAGATCCTCGGGTAGCTGTGAAAACTTTCCGGGACAATATCACTGCAGCAGCCGCTCGATACATACCTGCTGGTCAAATACCCGAAATAAGATCAAATTTCCCAGCAGAGGCGACGGGACTAGCAAATGAGCGTGATGAGCTTCGTCGTACAACCCCTGAAGACCCAAGAGTTAGAGAGCTTAGTCTTGAAGTCAACAGGTTAGTAGGCGAACATAAGCGGAAAAAGTAACTAGACCACCTGAAGCAATGCAACATTGGTGCAGGAATAAGTAAATTGTGGGCAACGGTTAAATCACTCTCGAGTCCGGAAAAGAAGGATGACAGAACGACTGTTACTTTCAACGGCGTGACAGTAACTGACCCAAAGAGGTGCGCGTGTTATTTTAACCGGCAGTTCATAGAGCACCCCGAGAGTGATAGGGCGAAGAGAAGTGTGCTACGCCGTATATGAAGGCCGCCGCGGAGGTACCACCACAATTTACGATGAGCGATGTGGCAGCATTAGACGCCATATCCAAATATATCAGTAGAGGACTGAACCAGAAAAGGCCGTGCGACCGAACAGTCATGGTGGTTCTTGAGTTATTGAAGGCTTTCGATACCGTCAACCATGCCAAGCCATGCCAAGAAAACTAATCTCCAGCCATGTTTGAAACGTTGGGTAATCAACTATATGTGCGGACGCCAGTCGTTTGTGGAATTCAGAAACAAGAAGTCCAAAACCCGTAGAGTGAAACATGGAGTGATATCTCCGGAACTGTTTATCCTCTACCTTTCTGAAATTCCACACCCTCCAAACGGTATAGAGATCGTGATGTATGCGGATGATTGTACGATCTTAGCGAAGGGTCCTATCATCGATGACGTATAAGATAGGTTAAATGTCTACATAGCTGACCTAGTGCAGTTCTTCCATCTGAGGAATATGAAAATATCCGCCGCTAAATCCACTGCCACAATGTTCACCACATGGACGGCTGAAATGAGGCTCCCACTGAACATATTGGTCGATGGCGCACTGATTCCGACCACTAACTACCCCAAAATACTGAGTGTAACGTTCGGTAGCATGTTTAAGTCGTCCGCGCATGCAACAGCTATTTGCGATAAGATCAGAAGTAGGAAAAAGGTGCTCAAGTCGCTGGCCGGCGGCACTTGGGCAGCTGACAAAGAAACCTTGTTGACCACCTACAATGCAATAGGTCGGTATGTGGTAATCTATGAGCCGCCAGCGTGGTCTGCAAAGGTTAGCACTACGCAGTGGAAGAAGATGCAAAACTACCAGAATGCTGCCCTGAGGACTGCAACAGGGTGCCTCCTCATGACACCAGTGGACCATCTTCATGAGGAGACGAAGATTTTACCGGTGCGTCAACACAATAAGATGTTGTCGATGCAGTACCTGCTAGGGTGTTATCGCAGTGAGCATCCCTGTCACGATTTAATGGACAGGTTTCCTCCACCCAGGTACATCAGGAAAGATCTTCATGATCTAGAGAGAGGTCCCAAGGTATAAAAGAGAACCTCTAGACCAAAGAGCTTATAAGTCAGGCTTGGATAGCATTCACACTGACATGATTGCGCAGGCACTACAGAGATACAGTGTGAATGCCGTACTTGGAGACCACCCCCCCATCCATCGCAGCAGAAGAACGCCAGCTGCCAAGGCAAACACGAGTGGTTTTAGCCCAGTTAAGATTCGGACGATGCAGCCGCCTCAATTCGTCTTGGGCCCGAATTGACGCCACGATACCCAACACATGCCCAGCATGTGGATTGGGACCACACGATACACTGCATTTGTATAGCTGCCCAGCTAACCCCACTCACCTGTCTCCTGATTCCTTATGGACGCAACCAGTCCAGGTTGCAGAATTCTTGAATCTGGATAGAGAGGAACCTGATAACTGATATAATACCCTAACAAACACATTTGCGTTGCTACAACAACCGATTTGACATATAAAAAAAGTTTAGTCCGCGTGGTTAAACCGTCTATCTGGTATTCTTTTTGATTTTCTGTTTGACAGAAAAACAAAATTTTGATTTAAAAATAAAATTTTATTTACCCAAATCAAGGCACATTTTTACAAGGTTGAAATCTCTTAAAATTTTCGCAGAAAAACATAAATAGATTTTGAAAATCCTCTAAAATAGAACAAATTTGAATAAAAATATAAATATAAAGCATTCAGAACTGTCGTAGGTAATTTTTATTACACGTTTAGGATGAAAAGAAGTATTTTATGGTGGCAAATTTCGAAGTTCCAAATTTCATGACCCTATTACATTTTGAAAACCAAATTTACAAAAAAAAGTAAAAATACAGCTGATTGTCACTTCTACCTTATATAAATGTGCCTTGACCCAAATAAACACCAAAAAAAAAAAAATTATCGGGTAATTACTTGGTATTTACCCATTATTAGCTTGCTACTTGTACTGGAAATATTTTTGGCCACTTTAGAAGTCCGCAACCAACCAAACTGCTTCGAACCCATCGATTTGCATTCATTGCCGTGAGAATATTGGAAGAAATTGGAATTATCTTTACCAGATTTCCTCTGTTTTGGACTCATAAAACTATCAAATGTGACTTCTTTGTAATTTTGTTGCGGTCTTCAACATTTTAAACAGAATGTTTTGTAAAATTTTGACCTTATATAGTTTCTATCAATTTCTTCTTAAGAGTATTTCTTGCATTTCTAAGCATCGATTTTCATTAAATTCCAAGACCCTAAAACCCATTTTTTGCGGCTTTTATTTTTAATTATAAATATATTTTTTGTAAAAGTTTACCATACCACCATAGTTTACCAAATAATTTGTGTAAATTCGTAGGGTAGTTCTATTCCGGGAAACCATTAGAACATGCTAATATGTTGATACTTTTCGGAACAAGTTTAAGTTTCTATAGGAGATATATTTCATAAACGACTCAATTCCCTTCTTTACACCGAGTTGTATTCCACATTTAATGCATACTTCTAGGAGTTCCAACAGAAATATTATTCCCTTTCACTGTGTATCGTAAAAGTTTTACTCAACATATTGGGGGCAAAATGTTTTTTTTTCTTGATAAAAATTTCAATTTGTTTGCGTGAAATTAAAGTAACACAAGAACAACAACAATTCTTACAACAAAAATACTTAAATTTATTGCTCTTTGTTCGTTGTTTGATATCAGTCATGAAGTTTGTCAACATTTTATGCAATATACATATACACGAACCCATACATATGTTACTAATGAATGTTTATGGGCTTTTAGTTTTCTTAGGCAGACACATTATTTATTTCATGGAAATATAGTTAACGGCAGTAGTACTACGACAAGAATTGATAGCAACATTTGGTTTTTATTTGTATCAGCTTGGTGAAAGTCAGACACACTTCTATTTCTATGCCATATGGAATACATGACATGGAATTAATGGGCGAAATAAACCCCTTATAATGTCACGATAAGGTCAAGGCCACAGGCGGGAACACTTTTTTGTTTTCGTTTTCTTCCATGGTTTTCTGTCATACATCTTCCCAATATCATTAATATTAAATTATAAATTTAAGGGGCTTATCATGGACTCGACATGGTTATTATGGTATCGAGTAGTTTTCTACATTTGCCATATTTCCTATTTCCAATGATATTACCTCAAAAGTGCTGTACTTTCAACATCAATTTGAAAAAATTCTTTCTTTTTGTGCAAAATCCTTTCAATAATCCACATCAATTAATTCAATGAAATGGAAATAGGTTGAATTTCTTTGTGGTCATCATTACCTTAAAAAATTCTCAACATTAAAATATCTGATTGAATGCCAACAACATCTTGGATACTAGTACTAGCTAGCAATCTCTATTATAAGCCAGAGTCAAAAAGAGGAAAATATGGTTACCGAGATGTGCATACCAAAGCCAACACATCGAGTCAAACCAAGAGCAATTCCAAACGTAACCAATGAATATTGACCGGACTTCCGTACCAATGAATCAAACAAAAACGGCATGAAAAACCAAAATCAAGATACCAAGAATTCAGTATGTATTGTATGCTGCAAAAAATGTTTAAATTATTAAGGTGCCAAACAGCCTTGGGCAGACATTGATAGAGCACAAAATGGATTTTTAAAAGTAATTTAAGAACACACATAGACAGCAGTAAACGAGGTTTTTTAAAGATTTTTGTGAGCACCCTCATACCACAATAAAAGTGAATTTATTAAAGATTTTTGGGAGCACCCATAGCACACAATAAACGTGGATTTTTTATAGATTTTTGGGAGCACCCATAGCACACAATAAACGTGGATTGTTTAAAGATTTTTGGGAGCACCCATAGCACACAATAAACGTGGATTTTTTAAAGATTTTTGGGAGCACCCATAGCACACAATAAACGTGGATTTTTTAAAGAGCACCCCTAGACCACAATATGCGTAGATTTTTTGGAGCACCCGTAGACCACAAAAAGCGTGGATTTTTTAAAGATTTTTTGGAGCACCCGTAGACCACAATAAGCGTGGATTTTTTAAAGATTTTTTGGAGCACCCGTAGACCACAATAAGCGTGGATTTTTTAAAGATTTTTTGGAGCACCCGTAGACCACAATAAGCGTGGATTTTTTAAAGATTTTTTGGAGCACCCGTAGACCACAAAAAGCGTGGATTTTTTAAAGATTTTTTGGAGCACCCGTAGACCACAATAAGCGTGGATTTTTTAAAGATTTTTTGGAGCACCCGTAGACCACAAAAAGCGTGGATTTTTTAAAGATTTTTTGGAGCACCCGTAGACCACAATAAGCGTGGATTTTTTAAAGATTTTTTGGAGCACCCGTAGACCACAATAAGCGTGGATTTTTTAAAGATTTTTTGGAGCAACCGTAGACCACAATAAGCATGGATTTTTTAAAGATTTTTTGGAGCACCCGTAGACCACAATAAGCGTGGATTTTTTAAAGATTTTTTGGAGCACCCGTAGACCACAATAAGCGTGGATTTTTTAAAGATTTTTTGGAGCACCCGTAGACCACAATAAGCGTGGATTTTTTAAAGATTTTTTGGAGCACCCGTAGACCACAATAAGCGTGGATTTTTTAAAGATTTTTTGGAGCACCCGTAGACCACAATAAGCGTGGATTTTTTAAAGATTTTTTGGAGCACCCGTAGACCACAATAAGCGTGGATTTTTTAAAGATTTTTTGGAGCACCCGTAGACCACAATAAGCGTGGATTTTTTAAAGATTTTTTGGAGCACCCGTAGACCACAATAAGCGTGGATTTTTTAAAGATTTTTTGGAGCACCCGTAGACCACAATAAGCGTGGATTTTTTAAAGATTTTTTGGAGCACCCGTAGACCACAATAAGCGTGGATTTTTTAAAGATTTTTTGGAGCGCCCGTAGACCACAATAAGCGTGGATTTTTTAAAGATTTTTTGGTGCGCCCGTAGACCACAATGAACGTGGATTTTTTAAAGATTTTTTGGTGCGCCCGTAGACCACAATGAACGTGGATTTTTTAAAGATTTTTTGGAGCACCCGTAGACCACAATAAGCGTGGATTTTTTAAAGATTTTTTGGAGCACCCGTAGACCACAATAAGCGTGGATTTTTTAAAGATTTTTTGGAGCGCCCGTAGACCACAATAAGCGTGGATTCTTTAAAGATTTTTTGGAGCACCCGTAGACCACAATAAGCTTGGATTTTTTAAAGATTTTTTGGAGCACCCGTAGACCAAAATAAGCGTTGATTTTTTAAAGATTTTTTGGAGCACCCGTAGACCAAAATAAGCGTGGATTTTTTAAAGATTTTTTGGAGCACCCGTAGACCAAAATAAGCGTGGATTTTTTAAAGATTTTTTGGAGCACCCGTAGACCAAAATAAGCGTTGATTTTTTAAAGATTTTTGGAGCACCCGTAGACCACAATAAGCGTTGATTTTTTAAAGATTTTTTGGAGCACCCGTAGACCACTATAAGCGTGGATTTTTTAAAGATTTTTTGGAGCACCCACAGAACGCAATAAACGTGATTTTTTTAAAGATTTGTTGGAGCACCCGCATACCGCAATAAACGTGGATTTTTTAAAGATTTTTTTTGGAGCACACGCATACCGCAATAAACGTGGATTTTTTAAAGGCACCCACAGAACGCAATAAACTTCAATTTTTATACCCTCAGCCTTTAGTCTAGAAAGGGTATATACACTTTCATACGGGCAAAATGTGCTTCATCGAAATAATGATTTTAGACCCCAAGTATGTTTGGACGAAATGTGTTTCAGACAATTTGGAGTTGATTTAGCAATGTCCGTCCGTCCGTCTGTCTGGCTGGTGCGCACGATAACTCTCGAACGGATGAACCGATTCGGTTCAAATTTTGGCTTTCTTCCAAAATGTTCGGAAAATTTGTGGGCATGATAACTCTTGAAGGGAGTAACCGATTTGGTCCATACTTTGCACATCGTGAAATTTCTACCAGACTTAGATGAGGTTCCAATATGTACTCAATCGGCCCACTCCTTCGGGTACCTCCCACACAAAATTTCGGATAAGTTCGGTTTAGGAACTGCTCTCGGATCACTTTGATTTTTGTTGCAACAACTTGTATTCACTTCCCCCCACACGACGGTAAAAGTTTCATCAGGGGCAAGTCCCTACTTCCTGAGAAAATGACCGGAAAAATGCAAAAAGCCTCTATGACACCTTGTGTAGTCGTTGGAGGGTAAGATAACTCTCGAACGGATATGTTGATTTGGTCCAAAATTTGGTCTTCGTAATATTTTATCAAAACATTGTTTAAATTCGAAGATGGGCTATATCGGTCCACTCCTTTAGGTACCTCCCCCACAAAACTTCAAAAATGTTCGGAAAAATTTTGCTCACGATAACTCTTGAAGGGAGTGACCGATGTAATCTATACTTTGCACACCCTAATATATCTACCAGATATATATCAGGTTCGAATATGGACTATATTTGTCTACTCCTTCTGGTACCTCTCACACAAAATTTCGGATAAGTTCACTTTAAGATCTGCTCTCGAATCACTTTGATTTTTGTTGATGCGATTTGCATTCGCTACCTCCATTACGACGGTAAAAGTTTTTTCAGGGGCAAGCTCATATTTCTTGGGAAAACAGCCCGAAAAGTGTCACCATATGTGGCGGTCGGAGAGCACGATAACTCTCGAACTCTTCAATCGATTTGATCCAACATTTGCTCTTCGTCATATTATATCTAAACTTAGTTTCATGGGGCAATACTGGTCCAAAACTTCCGGTACTTCTCCCCAATATTTAAAAAATGTCACTAAAATGCTAGGACAATATCACTTGAACGGGGCAACCAATTTGGTCCAAACTTTGGATCTCCTAATATTTTATCAAAATTTAGTTTAACTTCTAAAATGACCCATATCGGTCCTCCCTAAGTGTACCTGCCCTACAAAAGTTCAACATTTGTGTCTTAGTGCAGTTAATTCCTAATCCACATCTTTGTCGGCAAGTTCAAATGTCCAAGAAGGGTCACAAAATTCTGAAGAGACCTTAAACACATTCGATCTGTCCGAAGGTGAAAGTTTCGCTTCACATTGGCTGAGGGTATATATCTGTCGGCAAAGCTGACTGACACTTTTTCACTTGTTTAAAGATTTTTTGGAGCATCCGTAGACCACAATAATCGTGGATTTTTAATGATTTTTGGAGCACCCGTAGACTGCAATAAGTGTGGATGTGTTAAAGATTTTTTGGAGCACCCGTAGACCACGATAAGCGTGGATTATTCAAAGATTTTTTGGAGCACCCGTGGACCACAATAAGGGTGGATTTTTTTAAGATTTTTGGAGCACCCACAGACCATAAAAAACCAAAATTTTTTTAAAGATTTTTGGAGCGTCCACAGACCACAATAAACGTGGATTTTTTTAAAATTTTTTGGGAGTATTAAAGATTTTAAAGATTTTTGGGAGCGCAATAAACGTGGATTTTTATGTTTTTTTGGAGCAGGAATATTTTAAAAGATTTTTGGATTCTTTAAATTAGTTTGTGGAGCATCCATAGACTTCGAGCAGCATTTTTTGGCACATTTTTATACCTTCCTGTATAAAAATGCATACCCACTGACTTCAATTGTATATCGGCAGTGACTCTTCCACAAGTATTACTTTATAGTCAACGGATATGTTGTTGCCACTTGTCGAGTTGTATCGTTTCTTTGTTTTCCTCTGAAATGATGAAGTTGTAATTCAATTATTGGTTGTTCCTCTCTGTTTGCTGAACTTCCTTTTTCTAGTTACTCATCCGTTTTCATTTTGACCAAAAAAGTCAAAAACAATGCTGCCGGATGTTGAAATGATTATACGCCCAGACTTATTTAATCTGAACATCCTAAAAGTTTTATCAATTAGGAGTTTCACATACATGGACATCATACATCACTACATTTATATGTTAGTATGTACAAGAACTGTTTGTTGTTGCAACTACCTTTCCTTTTCCCAACAAAACTACAAACAAATATCATGTTAATCCTGAACAAATAGTTCTTGTCTCAAACACTTGAAATATTTAATGTCCTGGTAGTGGGATTGTAAAACATTTTTACTCTGGCCACAGCCATAATCCTCGAGCAAGCCTTAAATGTTATTAAATCGTAAAAAAACAACTAAATAAACTAAAAGTAGTATAATTAGCTTTTACCGATTTGTTTAATAAACAAGGAAGACGGTGAGAAATTTTGAAAATTTGAGGGTTTGTACAATTCAATTTTTTGGTAGTCCAACAATGAATATGATGTGTAGTTTTATAAAGATTTTTAGGACCATCACAATAAACGTAATTTTTTAAAGATTTTTTAGGACCATTCAAAGGACAAAAAAGTGGATTTTTGAACGGGTTGAGGACATAGGTAACATATTCAACGCATTGTTTATTCAGGTCAGACATTTCATCATTACAAAAGTATATATGGGGGTACAATATGGGCTGAGAGAGGACTCTCTAAGGCATCATTCTGCGAAAACGAAACTTTGTTCCATGGTGTTACCTAGAAGTTCTAATCCAGTAAACTTGGAATTTCATTAAAATTTATTACCTGATTTACCTAAAAATAGAATACCTCACTTCGTGTAAAAGCTACAAAAGACAATGAACACAATATCTGTTATAGTTTCCTAGAAATAGTTATTTCTTTCCTCAGAAATTTGCAAATATGATGTATTTTTCAAAATTGGGAAAAATGTTCGTCTTTAGGAGCACATCATGCCCACACCTTGCAATATTTTGACCCTATGTTTACTATCGAATCCCATACAGAAATTAACAACAAGTGGTTTCTGAACCACAGTGCGTCGGCTAAGAATATCTATGTACGAAAAGGGAAAATAAACACTTCAAGTGGTTACGATAAATAAACTTCTACTTGTCCAGCCAACAAAGAGAAGAAAAATATATTGTTGCCAAAAATGTTTCTTAGTTGTAGTTTTCTCCCTCCGCCGGAAAAATTTGGTCATTTGGTTTGTTCCACTTTGAAGAGAAAGATAAATATTTGTCCACACCAAACATTGTTCTCTTTTATCATAACATTTACCAAATAGCCACTGATATATCCGTCTCGGAAAAGACAGTTATTTTGTTTTTCACATTTGGCCATCCATCTTGTTCCAAAGTATCTTTTGTAGGCGTTTCTTATGTCAGTATATTGTTGAGGGGATATTATCATTCCGTTTGCCTTCACATTAAACAGCAACAAAAATATAACAAAAGACAAACTTTATTTTGCCCATCATTGTCCACAGCATCTTCGTCGTGTTTATTCTTGTGTTTGGTAACATCGAGAAAAAAAGTTTTCGAAAAATATACAAAAATTGCTTGAAAACTAAACAGACAAAACTTTAACAATAAGTCAAGAAACTCTTGACGATACAAATCTTAATTTATGGGTAGGCAGACAGGCTAGCAGCCTTGTTTCGTGTTGAGGGCCTCCATGTCGGATCTGTAATATATGTCGAGTGTTTGAAAAAATGTGTAAACATATTACATGTCTTAGGGTGGGTCGTGTGCTAATTAAGGATGAAAGTTTCATTTTTGAAAATTACAAAAAATTATTCAAATATACGGACATGTTCTGGAATTCACAGTGTATTTTATACACATTATACACAAACACTTCTCCGTTCGTCACAAAGGTGTTTATGTCAGTCAAGGGTACACAATTTTCAAATTTGACAATTTTTATTCAACGTTCGTTCGGAATTGGATGGTTCGGAGGATGTAAGTTCGGAATAGGGTGGTTCGCAGGGTGAAAGTTTGGACATATTAATTTGATCCTTATAATTTCTTGTCATTACCGTGTTTTCACTATTTCCGAATGAAATCTCCCGTCGTAACATTTTGAAAACGTTACTTCTTTTAACTATGTACTTTGGCAAAGGGGACGTTTACGTCGCAAATTTTATGCAAACTTATCAAAATATGGTCTGCAGAAACAAAATGCAAAGTTTTCTGTGGAACGAAAAAGCATAATTTTTTGCAAAATCTTAGCAAAATATACTTTTCAGTTACAACTTTTCACTTAGCAGAACAGATCGTTTGTGGAACAGAAATCAAAAAGAGAGCAAAATTTTGTTAAAAAATTAGCAACTCAACTTATCATTAGGAACTTACCAAAAATAACGGTTCTGTGGAACGCATTACTTTGCGAATTGTCAAAAATATTATAAGTGAAAAATGAAAAGTTGATAAGTTGTTTCGTGGAACTTCAAAGAGCTGCCCAATCCCTCTGGTTTTCGGATAGCAAAGAAGAATTTTCCAGTTAAAATCCCTGCTGTAGCCGCTCGGCAAATTCCTGGTGGTCGAATTGTAGTGACCACAGTGCCAGAGAGCTGAAACAACTATAAAGACGTTAAGTTCAGTAGGGGCAAACTTTTTATGCCCTCCCCCATAAATTATTCTTAAAACAAGTAAAAAAGTATCAGTCGGCTTTGCCGACAGAGATATACCCTCAGCCTATGTGAATTGAAAGTTTCATCTACGGTCACATCGAATGTATTTATGGTCTTTTCATTATTTTGTGGCCTGTTTTTGGACATTTGAACTTGCGGAGGAGGTACTTGAAGGAATGGACTGACATATTCTATTATGGAAGTGGATCTTATTTTGGGAGTGAACTTGAACCTTTGTGGGGGAGGTACCCTAAGAAGAGGACCGACATTGGCAATTACAAAATTAAACAAAATTTAGGCAAAATATTAGGAGATCCAAAGTTTGGACCAAATTGGTTGGTTCAAGAGATATCGTGTATACCATTTTTGTGAATTTTTTTTAAATATTGGGGGAAGTACCGGAAGTTGTGGACCGGAATTGCCCATCTTCGAACGGAAACTAAGTTTGGACAAAATATGGCGAAGGCCAAATTTTAAACCAAGTCGGTTTATCAGATCGAGAATTATCGTGGTCTCCACTCACTACGTATGCTACCATAGGGTTTTTTACACCTTTCGGGCTATTTGCTCAAGAAGTATGGACTAGGCCCTGAAAAAGCTTTTACCGTAGTAATGGAGGCAGCGATCACAAGTTGCTTCACAAAAAAAGACATAGTGATTCGAAAAGTTATCCGAAATTTTGTGTTAGAGGTACCCGAAGGAGTGGACAAATATTGTCCATATTCGAATCAGATCCATATCTGGTAGATATACTAGGATGTGTAAAGTATGGACCAAATCGGTCACACCCATTCAAGCGTTATCGTGCGCACAATTTTTCCGAACATTTTTGAACTTTTGTGGGGAAGGTACCTGAAGGAGTGGACCGATATGGCTTATCTTTGAACTTAAACTATTTTTGGACAAAATATTACGAAGGCCAAATTTTGGACCCAATCCGTTCGAGAGTTATCTGGCGCTCCAACCACTACACACGATGTCATAGTGGTTTTTTACATCTTTCAGGCTATTTTCTCAAGAAGTATGGACTTGCCCCACTTGCACCGTCATGTAAGGGGCAGCGAATACATGTTGCTACAACAAAATTCAAAGCGATTCGCGAGCAGCATCCGAATTGAACTTTTCGGAAATTTTGTGTGGGAGGTACCCGAAGGAGTGGCCGATTGATTCCATATTGGATCCTCATCTAAGTCTGGTAGAAATTTCACGACGTGCAAAGTATGGACCAAATCGGTTACTATCTTCAAGAGTTATCGTGCGCTCAATTTTTCCGAACATTTTTGAACTTTTGTGGGGGAGGTACCTGAAGGAGTGGACCCATATGGCTTATGTTCTAACTTAAGCTATTTTTGGACAAAATATTAAGAAGACCAGATTCTCGACCAAATCGGTTGATCCGTTCGAGAGTTGTCTAGCGCTTCAACCACTACACACGGGTTTATGGGGGTTTTTGCATATTTCAGGATATTTTCTCAAGAAGTATGGACTTGCCCCTAATAAGACATGTACCGAAAGCGCGGCAGTGAATACAAGTTGCTACAACAAAAATTACAGAAATTCGGTCCTAAACTGAACTTTTCCGAAATTTTGTGTGGGACGTACCCTAAAGAGAGCACCGATTGATTCCATATTGCAGCCTCATCTAAGTCTGGTAGAAATTTCACGATGGGGAAGGTATGGACCAAATCGGTTATTCCCTTCAAGAGTTATCGTGCGCACAAATTTTCCGAAAATTTTTGACCTTTTGTGGGGGAGGTACCGGATGGAGTGGACCGATATAACCCATCTTCGAACTTAAACTAAGTTTGGGCAAAATATTACGAAATTATTACAAATTATTACGTCCAAACATACTTGGGGTCTAAAACCATTATTTCGATGAGGCACACTTTGACCATATGAAAGTGTATATGGGAAAAGTTGCCAATTATTTCATATTCCATTTCCAAAAAATTGAATTTTTTCTTTTCGCGCTACATTAACGATTTTTGGTACGTAGGTCATGAAAAAATTCCCCAGTACAAATACGATCGCGAGCAAATTTTTGGTTGTTGCGGACAAATGTTATCGCGGTTTTCCTTCTGCTTTTAAGAAAAAATTAGTATTAAAACGCTAATTATTTTATTGAGCACAATTGTCACTAAAAAGTTATCACGAAGTGACGTCATTAAGGAGATTGCATAATATTTGTAAAATGTTACTCAGCATTCGCGGAATTTATAAAAATTTGACAAAATCTTAAATGTAACCCGAAATTTTTGTAAATATAGGTCCATTTACCCGTCAAAAATTACAAAAAAATAACAGTTTGAAATAAAGACTCCACGGGGAATCAAATGAGACCAAACTTATAATCATGGCGATAGTAGTTAGGATATTATAGCCAAAATAAGCACATATTTGTGTTACAAAAAACAAATTTTGGTTTGGAATAATAGTTTTCACATGTATTCTAGAGTTGAAAATGTTGGAAAAATTTTATAGGAGTACTTCTTTTATTTTTCTTGAAACTCCCAAGAAAATGGGCGGATTTTGCTTTATCTACATTTACATAGAAGGTTTCCCATTGAGGAAAGTTAGACTTCTTAATATAGAGTTCAAATAAAGCGCTTTAACTTATTTGCATTATTAAAATACGTGTAAATCGCGTAATTATCAAAATCGTTTTGTCCGCATGTGATTTTCATGTACAGCAAGACCATATCTTTTAATTTGTATATATTTTTCGAAATATAATTTGGACGCTAAGATGTAGCATCGGCTGCATCTTAGCATTAAAAAACCTATAAAACATCGCTAATTTGCGCAAAGTTCATACAATTTCGTTCCGCATCCGGTTTTAGTGTCACCATGAAAATCTGCATCGATATATACCCATTTCAAGGCAATCAGTCAAGAACCGTGGATGTAGCATCACACACTATTTTTGAGATAAAATGAATGTAGTTCCCTTATCAGTAAAGTTTTTAAATCTCGGTTTCCGCAGAAAGGAAGATGCTGCACTAGTTTTTTCATAGTAGTGCAAGCGGCCGACAGAATACGCGATAAAATGCGCGATATTTTCAAAAACAATATTAGGTGATTTTCCTACCTTGGAAGTTCTCCTATCTCGCGTTTTAGTAGATGGATTTTAACGAATAATGATTTATTAGATCCGCTACGTAAAAATCCAAAATTTGCACGAGTAAATCGAATGCCAATTCTACAAATTAGACCCGAAATATAAGATATTTAGAAATTTGTTCGCACAAAATATTCGTATTTGGATACAGATTTCTCTGAAGCTGTGTAGGCTACATTCACGACACATATATCAAATAAATCAGGGGGGTTACTCTGTATTGCGATGCGTAAGAAAAATTGTACCGAATCAAGTAATTGGTACTCTCTAATGCGTTTTCGCATCTCCTTTCGCTTTTAATTTTCGCAAATCTGTTATCACCGCACTCTGTAATACGAAAGCGTATGTCAAACTCGTGCGATAAGCGCAAATATCTTGCGTTAACAAAATATCAAACGCAAAGGAAGCGAATCATATAAATTAGCACAATTAAATGCTTGTATTTATATCAGAATTGTTTATTCTTTTAGGGAAAAGTTGTTAAAATGTTGACGTATAATAATTTAATAAATTATTATTAAAAAAAATCAAATTACAATTACACTGTGCAACATTTTTAAGGTGATCTTGTGCAAACAATTCGAATTGAGAATTTTTTGAAAGTACAGACCCAAACGACAAGAAACCCTAGTTGGGTTTTGTTGTGTCAGATCCAGCTCGGATTTTATGGCCCCACCTAAACCTGGATAAATATTGAGTTTTTAAAGAAATTCAGGGCTATATCTCTGAAACCAATGCGAATCTTCTTCTGACCTCTGAAGCAAATTTGTAGATAAGAACAAGAATAAAATATTTGGAGAAATAATGAACTCAAAAAACTACATTTATTGCCTCAAATTTCAAAATATATGTAAAAATTCCACAATCCCTGGAATGTAATACACAACTCTTCAGAACATGTCATTGTTGTAAAGTGCCTCCATGCCTCTATTTTCAGTACATTTTTCAACGACCATTTAATAAAAATGTCAATAATGTAGTGAAATCCGAAATGCGAGAATAAACTGTTGGTGTGAACTGTGTTTGAAATACGTGTTGTAAAAGATATGATACAATATACCGCTGAAACAACATGAAGTAAACATTTTAGAGTTTCAGAATGTTCTAAAGAATTGTTGAGAACATTATTTGGAAGATTTTTGCAAAAGGTTACTTGGTTCAACTCCCAATAGTTTAGCCGATACTGACCAGAATATTAGCAATTATGTAAAATTTTCTATATTTTATAGATTTTGATGCCCTAGATGAAGTTTTTCCTATATGGTCTGTTGAAAGGATAAGTTCTACTAGTTTAGGGCTACAATATTGCCAATGAAAGCAAGGTCAAATTCCTATTCGTTTCTGAGATAAAGGCCTGATAAATGCAAAAAGTGCAGATTTAGCCCGGTTTAGATGAGGCCATAAGATCCGAACTGGATCTGACAGGACAAAACCCTACTAGGGTTTTTGTAGTCTAAATATGTACTATCAAAAAATGCACACTAGAAGTTGTTTGCATTTTCAGTGTTGCATAGTGTTATTAATTATTTGCGGCAAATTCGTCGAGTCTCATATTTCAAAGGTTTTAGTAATAATGGTGATACAAGTAAAAAAGTTAAGACCCATATCTCGGGAAGTATGGACTTAGTTCTGGAAAATTAAATATCATTATAAACAGGGTACCAAGGGCTACCTATGGTAACAATTTCAGACCCATCCGAGAGGTGCTTCTAAACGACACTTGTTCTAAATTCTTTGTCACCCAAAGTAGTAGGCAATGCTTATTTTTCACTGTATATTTTATAAATCGTAAAAACACTTTGTATAGTTAAATGAAATATTGTTTTGAGAACCAATAGCAAGAGATTTGCACAAGAAACCGTATAGCTTTTACATAATTTGTTGCTATAAACGAACAATTAAAATGAAAATTTTGGTTTTTGCAATACAATATGACCGCATCTTTATTGAGACGAACAAATTTTTTCTCCTTGTAATCCGTTCCGCCACCGAATCCATAATTATTTTTTTTTGTTATAAACCATTAGCAAGTTTTAAAAGCGCACGTACGAAAATGTTTTTATTTACAATTTTTGACATTTCTTTTTGTTATTCTTCTTTATTGTTTACATTGTGCAGCCAGCGTTGCCATATTTTCGATTTATTTTGCGATAGCGTTTGCGTTTGTGATACAGAGTACCAAATTGTTCTCTTAACGCATTTAACTTTCGCATCGCATTAGCTTTCGCATCGCAATACAGAGTAACCCCCCAGAATCGTGAGTTCTTCATTCCTATATGTGATTTTTTGACAAACCTGTTTGCGGAACGAAATTAGAAGAACATTTCAATAAACACTTAAAATCTGGCTTCAAAATGTCAGCATCATTTAATGGTAGACGCAGATCAAATTTTGAAAAGTTATACACCAGTGAGATGATCCTTATTTAGTTGCCTTCTACTTTTACTTTGACGGGAAAATCGTGAAAACTGTGGTTTAATCACAAATCGAGAGAAAATAAAAAAAGACACGCTGGATTCAACCCATTTTTACCCATCTTTTAACATAAATTTAGCCACAGCTTCCACGCAAATTAACTTTTAAGGCCAATATTTTTTGCCAAGTCTAAAAACATTTCATTTTATCTGAAAGCATTAAATTTGTATAATATTCAACCACATTTCGCGAGTCATTAAAGGCTAAACCTTGGCTTCAACGATGTTAAATCTTTATATATAAAACTCAATTGTCGTTTGTTGGTAATTGAATCAGTTGAAAACGGCTGGAGCGATTTGGATAATTTTTTGTGGAAATGTTAGTCATAGTCCAGTTTAGGTTTTTATGCAAAGAAAAATTGCCCAGTTTTCCGCCCACTTTTATAAATATGTTATATCTACGGAACTACTCAATAGATTTTCCTGAAATTTGCAGGGAACGTAGAGTTATGGCCCCGGTTGAAATAGGCTACATATTGTAGTGTCGTCCTCTCATGATTTCAGCACCAAAATATTAGCATTATTAATAATTCGATATATTTAACTCAATATGAAAGTACCTAAGAAATTATACAAAACTATGTACTCCACTGTAGAATTGTGGGTACTAGCCTGTTAAACAGATCCAAACATAATTTGAGTGTTTTACTTTACATTAAACAATCGATCACTCACAGAGCTACATGCACTCTCAATTGTTTTTTTTTCTCTTCTGATGTTTCATTGCTTAATCATTATCATTTATTAGCTTTGTCACATTTTTTTACCTTCCTTCCTGGATCTGGCATACTCACGATTAGTAGATCAGTTGGTTTTTAAATTCTTGAAGTGTACGCACGCAAAAATACACCTCCCATTAAACTCGCGTTTCAGTGAAACGAAGTATTTGTCTAAATTATCAATTTCACTTTCATAAAGTATTTGATATATTCAAAAATTTAAATCCTTAATATTATTAAAATAAAAAAAGGTGATTCAAATAAAACCAAAAGTTTTTGCAATAATGTTCGTGAAAAGTTTGAAAGTCATTGGAATTTTTCGCGTCATGCATTTAGTGAACGTACCGTCATCACTGCCGATACCTCAAAACTTGGTTTTTATTGGAGAATTTATCGATTTGAACAAAACCTACAGCATCATAGGTCTGCTTGTCATTTCACAGGTAATTCAACTTCCTTCTTTCTTAAAACTTCAAGTGAAACACATCAAAATTGGTAATTTCCTAACGAAAATAAATAATTACACAAGTTAGCTATCAGAAAAAAATCAGTGTCTATCATTGTGATCCATAAAAAAATTACTAAATATTTAACTAAAGACTCAACTACATTTTGAAAAGCTAAAACGCTTATCATTTCTTTCGAGAGGTAATTGAAATTATAAAACAAAATAAAAACTCGAGTTTGTGAAATAAGTGTCCTATTTCTTCCCAGACTCATCCTCCTTGCGGTATTCCTATTCCTCAATCACGTGGAAGTGGCATTTCGTATATTTAACCCAGGTCGTCGCTACCACAGGGCAGCTGCGGCTTGGAAAAATTATTTTCCAACCAACATACTTGTGGAATATACACGTGTCGTAACCTAAAAAACATTGACACCACTACCAAATAATACTCCAGATGACCTATAATGATGTGTGAAGTATTCTAAACCAGGCTATTTCCATGATATTTATATGACCAACTATTTCCCGAATGATGCAGTATCATAAGATGAAGGTTTTTGTGTATTTCCAACACCAAAAGTATACTCCACGAGAAGCATAATATACGTTTTACGAAACCACACAGGAATTCATCATTTGATCGGAAACGTCAATCACTAAGCCCAATTATCAATTTCTACTGACTTAGCAATCGCCATTTTCACGCAATGATTACTGGATAAATGCATGAAAACAGCAAGCTACATAACCTTTTCAGTACAGTCTCAACGAGAAGTTGGTTTTACATTCGCTGCGATTTTTTTTTTTGCATTCCCTTGAATTGCTAAACTTGGATGGCATAAACAGAAATTGACGAAACCTCGTAATTAAACAATCGAATCCCCGTCACGTAATTAAAAATTTTAAGATATGCCCAATTTTGATTTAAGTTTTTTTATAAATTTATGAATAATTATTCCTTTAGATATATTTAAATAAGGCTATAAGAATTAATTAAAGTTCAAAGCTTATCAATGCAAAAAGGAAACAAATAATCATCACACCAATCACATTACCTTTTCAACTAGAAAAATAGCAGCAGCAACAACAACATTACACAGCATGGAGGCCTTCATAATGTTCGTGATATTTGTTGGTGAGTCTGTACAAAACATAAATGAAATAAGTAAGTAAATATGTAAAACAATTTGTTTTTTATCCAATCATTTGCATTGATTTGTTTTATTTACCTTGCAAACCTGTTTGCAGTGGGAGAGAAAGAGCAACGAGGTAGTAATAACGTAAAGCATAATTAGCAACAATTCGATGATAATGATCATTACTGCATTTGTCGTGTCTAGTTGATCTCTTTTGATTGCCTAAATTTTGTTACCGATCTTTACATCCTTTGTTTTGCTACAGTGAAAGTACCTTTCTTTCTCCAACTGCAATGGTTCAATGAACTCTTCTTTCTCTAACATATGTTAATACAGAACAATTATCATAGAATGTTTCATATCAGAAAAATTCGATTTTTGCTATCATAATTTCATTACATCAATAATGATAACTATTTTTATGTCATGAATTAAGAATTTTCATAATAATCTCGATATATTTAATGCCATATTTATCATAAGAGATACTAAATTAGGTATTTTATTTTTTTTTTTCAAAATCCAAAAAAATGAATTTTTCCTTTATCTATAATAAATTGTTTATTGTAAACGAAATGCTTTGCTAATTGCAAACGTATGTTTTCATTTGAAGAGATGAGATATTAAGAAGGGAGGAGCTTTATTTAGTTTAGGGGTTCTTTTAAAATATGTAGTGCTGGAAAGAACATAGGAAGGCGTGGGTTATGATGCACCACTCCCACAACATCAGGGAGAAAAATGTTGACACCTCCTTCTAGGAAAATGTTTCTTCCGTTTTTTTTTTTAATATAATACACATAAAAATGTCAGTTTCTTAAATAAAAAAGGGAGTCTGCAACAATATTAATTTTGGTAATGTAAAAGCGATTTATAGAGAAGAGGACCCGAACTCCCCCACCGACTAGTGCTAGTGAAAGATGGCTCCCGCAGTCCTATCTCTCTATAAATTCGAAGATGCACTCAAAAATCAAACTCAGCATCACGAAATAATTCGTGGACATTACAATATTTGGTTGAATTTCGGATCGGGCGGGGTACCTCCCCTATGCCCTATTTTTGTAAAAATGCAATATTTGCAACAATTACAAATGTATTGCCTTGAAAATTAATTTCCGAGTTAATGGCGATTGTGTCTCCGACCTTACGTGCTTATTTGGGGCATTAAGACTGGACAACGCCCACTTTTTTAAATATGTTATATCTACGAAACTACTAAATCGATTTTCCTGAAACTTTCAGCGAATGTACAGGGTTGGTCCGCGATAAAAATAGGCTACATATTTTTTGACTTTCTGATCGGGCGGGTACCTCCCCTATGCCCTATTTTTGTAAAAATGCAATATTTGTAACAAATACGAATGTATCGGTTTGGGAATTTATTTGCGAGTCAATGGCGATTGTGTCTCCAACCTTACGTACTTATTTTGTGACTTAAGATCCGACCACGCTCACTTTCTAATTAGGTTATATCTACAGGGGATTTTCAAGAAAATCGCGATTTGTCTAAACTTTTAAATCTTTATAAATAAACATCAAATATCGTTAGTTGGTAATGGCATCAGTTGACAACGGCTGGACCGATTTTCGACTTGGGGTTTTATGCAAAGAAAATTTGACCATGCCCACTTTTACGCCCACTTTTTTCAATTTTCTATTTTTATCATTTCTACAAAAACTATGAACCGATTTTCCTGAAATGGCCAGGGAATGTACAAGGATGGCCCCAGCTTAAAATAGGCTACAAATTCAGTTGAATTTCGGAAAGGGCGGGGAAATTCCCCTATACCCTACTTTTTTAAAAATGTTATATTTACAATAATTACGAATGTATCTATTTGGAATTTAATTTGCGAGACAATTGTGGTTGTGTCTCCGACCTTACCTACTTTTTTAGGAACCAAAGACTTGACCATACCCACTTTTTAAAATATGTTACATCTACAAAACTACTGAACCGATATTCGTGAAAATGTCAGGGAATGCACAGGCATATTTTCTTGAATTTTTAAGAGGGCATATTTAAAAAAAAAAACGCCTTACCTTTATGAATAAAAATCAAATGCTGTCATAACCCAACTTAGGTTTTTTGGAAAGAAAAGTTTACCACGCCCCCGAAAACAGGTTACATATTTTATTGAATTCCAGAGGGGGGGCGGAGGGGTACCTCCCCTTTGCGATATTTAAAAAAAAAAACAACGTTATATTTGCAAAAATTATGTATGTATCGAATTAAAAATTTACGGATTAATCTACAATCTAAGTACTTCTTTGGGGCCTATAGGCCCGACCACGCCTGTTTTTTTTAATATGTCATGACTCCAATACTACTGAAGGGATTTCCATAAAATTTGCAGCAAAACCTCAATGTTTGCCGTTGTTATGTATATCTTATGAATTTCAGAAGAGGTGGGGTACCTTCCCCATGCCTTTCTGTTAAACGCTGTATGTATAACCCAAACTTATGGTTATATCGGTTTCAGCATACATTTTGGTAGGCAGTGAAGTTGTGTGCACCCTAGGTACATATTTGGAGCCAAAATACGGGCCAGGCCCACTTTTTCAATATGTTATATCTTGAAAACTGATGACCACGCCCAATCTTTTCAAAACATTATTTTTCCAAAACTGCTGAACCTAATTTTCAGAAAATGTTCAGGAACGTCCCGTGGTCCAAAATGCTATATATTTGTAGACGAATTTCGGGCCTATTATTTTATAATCGCTATATTTGCTAAACTTATGAGTGCATCAGGTTGCAAATTAGTTTTCGAGACACCGGTGGTTGCACCCCCGATCAAGAAAAACTGTATATTTACAAATGTACTTAAATGGTGAGGTTCAGCGGTCCATCAGCCATGAAAAGCTAAAACATATAAGTCTCAATAAGCGGGAGAATTCGATTTAACCATTTTTTAACGAACATTGGTGGCGTCGTTTTTATTGGGATAGCTAATACAATTTTGTTTTTTCAAAATAGTCTGGCTTAATCCCATTGTTGTTGTTTTATTATTTTAACTTTTATAATTAGATCGCTTTAGGATAAAGACAGGGACATGGACGATAATAAATCCTAAAAGGCACAAATTGGCGAAAAAATCCGACAAAGTCCGTAAGAGAAAGGTTACAAACAAAATCTGTTGATAAATTTAAAATCCTTCTCGGTTTGACAATGGACCGAAGTAGTGAGGTAGAAAATACCTATTTTTGAATTGTCAAGCATAAAGTCGATAAAAAGTTGTCATTAAAACTCTGCTAGTTTTCAATAATATTGCCCATATACCCTCGTTAGCATAAATGCTGAGGGTATAAAAAGGGAATAATAAGTTTCCTTTCCTGTTCACAATTTTAGGTGCAAAACGTTTTCGACCACGCATACCCCAAACGCCTAAATTATCTAATCTAGTATATCAAATTATGGATGGACCCATCTCATCACTTTTTGGTGGAAAAGTTTTGTAACTGCAAGGAACCTCAAATTTCAAATTACGGGTAGTTCCGACACACTATGTTGGTAAGACTCTCAAATACCGACGATTTTTCGTGGAGAAGTTCCGTGATCACAGAGAACTTCAATGGACAAATTATAGCTCGTTCAGTCAAAAATTGTAGCTAAACGTTTTTAAATTACCGAAAATCACGAGGTACGGTTATATGGGGCCTACAGCAAAACATAGACCTATATAAACAATTTTTGGCGGAGAAGTGCTGTGAACCTCAAATGTCAAATTACAGAAAGTCCGGTTAAAAATTTTAGCTAAAATCTTCAAAATACCGAAAATCGGGAGGTACTCTCAAATGGGAGATATACAAAAATATGGACCTAAGTTAACAATTTTTGGTTCAGAAGTAGTGGAAACACTAAGAACCTTAAATGTCAAATTACAACTAGTTTGGTTTAACATTGTAACTAAAATCCTCAAAATATCAAAAATCATCATGGAACACTGTTGGCGGTTTTATGTGAAGAAGTTTCGTGCCCACTGAATATCACAAATGTCAAATTACAGCTTGTTCGATTAAACATTTTAGCTAAAATCCTAAAAATCGCAAAAAATGGTAGGTACTGTTATATGGGGGCAATATTAAAACGTGGGCCCACATAGCCAATCTTCGAACTTGACCTACATATGGCGAACCTGCCTGGTGCAAAAAAAGCTACATTTTTATACCGAGCAAGAATATATGAGTGAATATCAAAAAAATTTAGTTTCCATGAAGCCAAGGTTTGCACTATTATAATACGCGAACTATTGCAATTTACCAGTAACTATGACCATGGCTAGATCAATTCAAGTGTTTTTGAACAAAGCTCAAACATTTGGCGAAATAATTTAATTTGCGTGGAAGTTATGACCGCGTAAATCGATAAAAATAGGAAAAAAACGTTGAAGCTAACGCGGTTTTTTACGTTACTATTTGATTGCTGATTAAACCGTTCAAATGACGGACATATGTCCAAGTAAAAGTAGAAGAATGAAGATTACACTTCTAATGTATCACTTTTCGAAATTTCCACTGCTTCCACCTTTTAGGGTTGTGACATTTTGAAGCCGAATTTTAGGTGTTTTTCGTATTTTTAATTTAACTGGAACGCGTATTCGGCTATTTCAAAAAACAATTAATAGGATTAAAGTACTCGCAATTACGCATAATTTGATATGTATATTGGCTATGTAGCCCACACAGCAGCAGAGTAATCTACTGCCAAAGGCAAAAATTTAGTGCGATATTTTTTCTAAAAAACATATTTTTTGGGTACAGTATTTACAATATCCTTTTGTGTGTGGTGGTACCCCTCGATATTTTAGTTTTTCGGCGGTCCGAATCATGTAAATCATAGATCGTGAAAATCCATCCCCTAGAACGGCGAAAACAGCAACTGCAAAAACCGAAAAATGAGCGAAAATTTTTTTTGAAAATATCGCGGATTTAGTCGCATTTTCTGTGGATCGTTTTCTTGTCAATGAAAAAACTGACACATCACTCGCGGTTTTGCGAAAACAGCGGTTTAAAAAAATTAGTGACATGGGAGCTTTATCCGATTTATCCCAAAAATAGTGTGTGATGCTATATCCACGGTTCTTGATGGATTTGATCGAAATAGAATTAGATCGATGTTTTTTTCCACGGTTGGTAGTGAAATCGGATGCGCATAAAAAGTGTATGCAATTTGTGTAAATTATAAGCGTTACACAGATTGTTGCACACTAAACTGCTGACGATGCTACATCTTAGCGGCCAAAGTAAATCCTAGCAAATGTGTACAAATTAAAAGAGGAGAATTCGCTGTGTTGGTAAACCGCATGCGCATCAAGCGATTTTGAGGATTTCGCGATTTACACGCATTTCAAATGATACAGTTTTATTTGAAGATTATACCTCATTCAAAGGAACCCAACATTTATTTGAACGTTACCCATATCTTCCGCTAGATGTTAGCGTGTACTCGAGAAGTGATTGGAATAAAAAACCCGGAAAGGATGTCAGCAAAGGACAATTCCATCGTTACATTTCTGTCAGGTTAATACCTACCTCTTTAATCTCGTGAGGAATATAAAAATATCCGACACAAAGTCAAAGTCACATTGTTCACCACATAGATTGAGGAGATAAAGTTTGGAATGAATAGATAAATTTTTATATTTTTGTGTTCAACAGATAACACAATTAGCTTTCCGATGAATTAAAAACATTTAAATTCGGTTTAGAAGTTGCAGAGAAATTTAAATTTAAACTATGTTTAGACAAAAAATTACGAAGGCCAAATGTTGGACCGAATCGGCAGAACCCTTCCGATTCAGTCCAAAATGTGACCTTCGTAATATTTTGTGCAAACTTAGTTTAAGTTTGAAAATAAGCCCTACCGGTCCACTCCTTCAGGTACCTCCCCCACAAAAGTTCAAAAATGTTCGGAAAAATTGTTCGCACTATAACTCTTGATGGGAGTGACCGATTTGGTCCATACTTTACACATTCTCATAATATCTACCAGATATAGATCAGGTTCGAATATGGACTATATTTGTCCAATCCATCCCGTACCTCCCACACAAAATTTTGGATAAGTTCACTTTAAGACCTGCTATTGAATCACTTTGATTTTTGTTGAAGCAACTTACAATCGCTGCCTTAATTACACTGTGCAACACTGAAAATGCAAACAAGTTCTAGTATGCATTTTTTGAAAGTACATATTTAGATTACAAAAACCCTAGTAGGGTTTTGTCCTGTCAGATCCAGTTCGGATTTTATGGCTTCATCTAAACCGGGCTAAATCTACACTTTTTGCATTTATGAGGAGTTTATCTTAAAAACGAATAGGAATTTGGCCTTGCTATCATTAGCAATATTGTAGCCCTAAACTAGTAGAACTTATCTTTTGAAAAATCAACGCAAGAAAAACTCCATCTAGGGCATCAAAATCTCTAAAATATAGAAAATTTTACATAATTGCTGAAATTCTGGTCAGTATCGGCTAAACTATTGGGAGTTGAACCAAATAACCTTTGCAAAAATCTTCTAAATAAAGTTTTCAACAATTCTTTAGAACATTCTTAAACTCTAAAATGCTTACTTCATGTTGTTTCAGCGGTATTTTGTATCATATCTTTTACAACACCCATTTCAAGCACCTTTCACACGAGCACTTTATTTTCGCATTTGGGATTTCACGACATTATTGACATTTTTATTAAATCGTCGTTGAAAAATGTACTGAAAACAACGGTATAGAGGCATTTTACAACAATGACATGTTCTGAAGAGTTGAGTATTATATTCCAGGGAATATTTTTCCAAAAAAAATATTCAGAAAAAATTAACGGTTTTGGAGATACGGTGCGAAATGTATAAAAATTGTGTAATTTTTGCACATATTTTGAAATTTGAGGCAATAAATGTAGTTTTTCGAATTCATTATTTCTCCAACTATTTTATTCTTGTTCTTATCTACAAATTTGCTTCAGAGGTCAGAAGAAGATTCTCATTGGTTTCAGAGATATAGCCCCGAATTTCTTTAAAAACTCAATATTTAACCATGTTTAGATGGGGCCATAAAATCCGAGCTGGATCTGATACATGGTAGAACAAGAAAAGGTAGCAGCAATACCCAGCTGACTGAACTGGGTTGTAGTGTTAGTGTCAAATTTCATATGACATTTTATACATTTATTTCTATTTCGATGTACATTAGGGACATATATTTTTTGAGAAAAAAAAAAATATATCATTCGGAAAAAACCATTTCCCAGAAAGACTTCTTCATATCAATGATATGTAACCTCCTCCAAGATCGAACGATAAGCCGCGCAGTAAATCCCCGCTTGTAGAGGCGATACAACGTTTGTTAATATGTGAGGTATTTTGTTAAAATTTAAAAAAAAGAAAGCCCTAATAAACATGTGCTTCTTTGATTTCTAAAACAAAACATTGAAACAGCTTCTCCATTTTCTATGAATTTCCAGCGACCCCAAACTTTTCTGCAAGAATTCTACTTTCTGCGAGAATTTATGCATTTAGTGGAATGATATGGAAACATAAAAATTGAAAATGTAACGAATTTTCATTCATGTTTTCCAAAATATTCAACCAAATGTGAAAAATTATTAGTTTTTTAAATTCCAATAATTTATAGACATTTCCTTGTTTTGTTTACAAATACAACTGGCAGTAACGTTACAAACAAAAACAAATTCCTTTGTGGTTGTTGTTCGAGTTGTATTTGTTGTAGTATTAACTTTACCTTGTATTTGTTCTACCATGGATCTGATACAACAAAACCCAACTAGGTTTTCTTGTCGTTTGGGTCTGTACTTTCAAAAAATCCTCAGTTCGAATTGTTTGCACAAAATGTTACACAGTGTTACGATGGTAAAAGTTGTTTCAGGGGCAAGTCCATACTTCTTGAGAAAACAGTCCGAAGGGTGTAAAAACCCCCTATGGCACCCCCATGGTCTATGTCGGTCCATTCCTTTAAGTACCTTTTCCGCAAAATTTTTGAACTTTAATCCTAATCAACATTTTTGTCGGTTCATTCGACCAAAATTTTGAAACCCCCTAAATATATAAGATTTTTGTGAAAAAAGTGTTTCAATTTGCACAGGCTGAGGGTATATCACTGTCGGCAAAGCCGACTGATTCTTTTTTACTTGTTTTCTATTAGTTTATCCCTTGAAAATGAACCTATTCCAGCCATTCTGCAATTTCCAAAAATTTTGGTTACGAATTTCATAAATCCATATAAAAATTTCATGCCTTTATTACCATCCCAGAGTCAAAGCAAATCACACTTAGGATTTTTGCATGTTTTTCTTTCATCTTGTTCCGGGTGGGAACAAATCTAATGTTAAGTTATTATCATTGAAAAACAAATATAAAATATTCGTTGTCTCATTGACACTTTTTTGCTGCAGCTTACCAGGGTTGTGATCTTTAACCATTATATTTACATTGAATATAATTCGATGGCATCCAGAAGACGAATATTCAAATACGTGTCGTTTTGGAAATTTATATTGGTAGTTCATCTGCTCAATACGGTTCTGTTTGGCTGCAGCATGCCACAAATGCAAAACTGAATTCAGTTTCTCTCTCGTTGCTAACATTGGAAATTTCCATAGAATAACTATTTCGCCAAATAGTGATAAAGACGATGGCACGTTCACACTTCAAATTCCTAGAATGGGATCGAACAGAAAAATATGTAAATACGTTTACATTCAAATCCGATAAGGGATAAGACTGCGGAAACGTTTCGTCATTATGCATCAATGCATAATGGAAGTGTGAATAACTAGGACATTTAAAAATTTATGTTTGCTTCGGATTAGCCTGAGATAAGGGAGTATGTATTGGAATATTTTTCACAAAAGAATTTCTTAGAGTAAAAAAGTATCAGTCGGCTTTGCCGACAGAGATATACCCTCAGCCTATGTCTGGGGTCTTTTCAGAATTATGTGGCCCTTTTTGAACATTTGAACTTGCCGACAACAATGTTGATTAGGATTAAAGTTAAAAAGTTTTGCGCAGGAGGTACTTGAAGGAATGGACAGACATAATCAATTACGGAGGTGGATATTATTTATGGAGTCATATCTTTTCGATTTCAGTGGGTCATCGTATACATTTTTGAGCAATATGCCTGGAAGCATGGACTTGTCCACGGATAACATTTACAAACGAACAGAGCCTTAACTGCACTTAAGCAAAACCGTTGAACTTTTGTGGGAGAGGTACCCTAAGAAGAGGACCTATATAGTCCATTTTAGAAGGTAAACTAAATTTGGACAAAATATTAGGAGATCCAAAGTTTGGACCACGTTGGCTGATCGGTTCGGGAGTTATCGTGCTCTCCATCCACTACATATGGTGTCATAGGGGTTTTTTACCCCTTTCGGGCTGTTTTCTAAAGAAGTATGGAGTTGCCTCTGAAAAAACTTTAACCGTCGTAATTGAGGCAGCAAATTCAAGTTGCTTCAACAAAAATCAGTGATTCGAGTGCAGGTCTTAAAGTGAACTTATCCGAAATTTTGTGTAGGGGGTAACCGAAGGAGTGGACAAATATAGTCCATATTCAAACCTGATCTATATCTGGTAAATATATTAGGATGTGTAAAATTATCAAGAGTTATCGTAGGCACAATTTTTCCGAACTTTTGTGGGGGAGGTACCTGAAGGAGTGGACCGAGCTGGTTTATACTAAGTTTGATGAAAATATTACGAAGGCCAAACAAATTTGGGACCGTATCGGCAAAACCGTTCGAGAGTTATTTTGCGCTACAACCACTACACGCGGTGTAAGTACTTGTCCCTGATGAAACTTGTACCGTCGTATGGGTGGCTGTAAATACAAGTTGCTACAGCAAAAATCAAAGCGATTAGAGGGCAGCTCCTAAGCTGAATTTTTCCGATATTTTGTGTGGGAGGAATCCGAAGGAATGGACCGATTGAATCCATACTGGAACTTTGTTTAAGTCTGGTAGAAATTTCACGATGTGCAAAGTATGGACCAAATCGGTTACTCCCTTCAAGTGTTATCGTGCGCACACATTTTCGAACATTTTCGAACTTTTGTGGGGGAGGTTCCGGAAGGAGTGGACCGATATAACCCATCTTCGATCTTAGACTAAGTTTGAACAAAAGATTGCGAAAGCCAAATTTTGGACCGAATTGGTTGATTCGATCGACAGTTATCGTGCGCTCCAGCCAGCCAGATATACAGACAGACGGATGGACATGGCTAAATCAACTCCAAATTGTATGCAACGGATTTCGTCCAAACATACTTGGGGTCTAAAACCATTATTTCCATGAGGCACATTTTGCCCGTATGAAAGTGTATAGACCCTCGTTAGCATAAATGCCGGGGGTATAAAAAATCCACGTTTAATGAGGTCTATGGATGGTCCTAAAAATCTTTAAAAAAATCCACGATTATTGTGGTCTATGGATGGTCCTAAAAATCTTTAAAAAAATCCACGATTATTGTGGTCTATGGATGGTCCTAAGGCTCTTTAAAAAAAACACGTTTATTGTCGTCTATGGATGGTCGTAAAAATCTTTAAAAAATCCACGTTTATTGTGGTCTATGGATGGTCCTAAAATCTTTAAAAATCCACGTTTATTTTGGTCTGTGGATGGTCCTAAGGCTCTTTAAAAAAACACGTTTATTGTCGTCTATGGATGGTCGTAAAAATCTTTAAAAAATCCACGTTTATTGTGGTCTATGGATGGTCCTAAAAAACTTTAAAAATCCACGTTTATTGCGGTCTATGGATGGTCCTAAATATCGTAAAAAAATTCACGTTTATTGTTGTCTATGGATGGTCTAAAAAATCTTTAAAAAATCCAGGTTTATTGTGGTCTATGGATGGTCCTAAAATCTTTAAAAATCCACGTTTATTGTGGTCTATGGATGGTCCTAAAATCTTTAAAAATCCACGTTTATTGTGGTCTATGGATGGTCCTAAAATCTTTAAAAAATCCACGTTTATTGTGGTCTATGGATGGTCCTAAAATCTTTAAAAATCCACGTTTATTGTGGTCTATGGATGGTCCTAAAATCTTTAAAAATCCACGTTTATTGTGGTCTATGGATGGTCCTAAAATCTTTAAAAAATCCAGGTTTATTGTGGTCTATGGATGGTCCTAAAATCTTTAAAAATCCACGTTTATTGTGGTCTATGGATGGTCCTAAAATCTTTAAAAATCCACGTTTATTGTGGTCTATGGATGGTCCTAAAATCTTTAAAAAATCCACGTTTATTGTGGTCTATGGATGGTCCTAAAATCTTTAAAAATCCACGTTTATTGTGGTCTATGGATGGTCCTAAAATCTTTAAAAATCCACGTTTATTGTGGTCTATGGATGGTCCTAAAATCTTTAAAAAATCCACGTTTATTGTGGTCTATGGATGGTCCTAAAATCTTTAAAAATCCACGTTTATTTTGGACTGTGGATGGTCCTAAGGCTCTTTAAAAAAAACACGTTTATTGTGGTCTATGGATGGTCCTAAAATCTTTAAAAAATCCACGTTTATTGTGGTCTATGGATGGTCCTAAAACTCTTTAAAAAATCCACGTTTATTGTGGTCTATGGATGGTCCTAAAATCTTTAAAAAATCCACGTTTATTGTGGTCTATGGATGGTCCTAAAACTCTTTAAAAAATCCACGTTTATTGTGGTCTATGGATGGTCCTAAAATCTTTAAAAAATCCACGTTTATTGTGGTCTATGGATGGTCCTAAAATCTTTAAAAAATCCACGTTTATTGTGGTCTATGGATGGTCCTAAATTCTTTAAAAATCCACGTTTATTGTAGTCTATGGATGGTCCTAAAATCTTTAAAAATCGACGTTTATTGTGGTCTATGGATGGTCCTAAAATCTTTAAAAATCCACGTTTATTGTGGTCTATGGATGGTCCTAAAATCTTTAAAAATCCACGTTTATTGTGGTCTATGGATGGTCCTAAAATCTTTAAAAATCCACGTTTATTGTGGTCTATGGATGGTCCTAAAATCTTTAAAAATCCACGTTTATTGTGGTCTTTGGATGGTCCTAAAACTCTTTAAAAAATCCACGTTTATTGTGGTCTATGGATGGTCCTAAATTCTTTAAAAATCCACGTTTATTGTGGTCTATAGACGGTCCTAAATTTTTTTAAAAAATCCAAGTTTATTGTGGTCTATGGATGGTCGAAAAAAATCTTTAAAAAGTCCACGTTTATTGTGGTCTATGGATGGTCCTAAAATCTTTAAAAATCCACGTTTATTGTGTTCTATGGATGGTCCTAAAAATCTTTAAAAAAATCACGTTTATTGTGCCTAAGCAGCTGCATGAACCTGGAGTTGATATTTAACAAGTATTCTCAACCTATCGTTAGCCACCCATGTTGTACCAGATGTCTTGAAAGTTGGCAGGGTGGTTCCGCTACTGAAGCCTGGCAAGAATGCCAGCAGAGGTCAATCGTACAGGCCGATTGCACTCCTGTCGCCAGTATAGTTTCTAGAGGCGCTACTCCTCCCCACGATGAGAAGGTGTTTTCCAGTTGCCCAACATCAACATGGATTCCGGAAAATACATAGTACTAAAACAGCATTAGACTCCATATCCACACATATCAGTAGAGGACTGAACCAGAAAAGGCCGTGCGACCGAACAGTCATGGTGGCTCTTGACCTATCGAAGGCCTTCGATACCGTCAACCATGCCAAGCTGTTCGAGGATATAGAGAAAATTAATCTCCAGCGATGTTTGAAACGTTGGGTAATCAATTATATGTGTGGACGCCAGTCGTTTGTAGAATTCAGAAACAAGAAGTCCAAAACCCGTAGAGTGAAACAGGGAGTTCCCCAAGGAGGGGTGATATCTCCGGAACTGTTTAACCTCTACCTTTCTGAAATTCCAAACCCTCCAGACGGCATAGAGATTGTGATGTATGCGGATGATTGTACGATCTTGGAGTCGGGTCCTATCGTCGATGACATATGTGATAGGTTACATGTCTACATAGCTGACCTTGTCCAGTTCTTCCATCTGAGGAATATGAAAATATCCGCCACTAAATCCACTGTTACACTGTTCACCACATGGACGGCTGAAATGAGACTCCCACTGAACATATTGGTCGATGGCGCACTGATTCCGACCACTAACTACCCCAAAATACTGGGTGTAACGTTCGATAGCATGTTTAAGTCGTCCGCGCATGCCACAGCTATTTACGATAAGATCAGAAGTAGGAACAAGGTGCTCAAGTCGCTGGCCGGCGGCATTTGGGCAGCTGACAAAGAAACCTTGTTGACCACCTACAAAGCAATAGGCCGGTATGTGGTAAGCTATGCGGCGCTAGCGTCGTCTGCAAAGGTTAGCGCATCGCAATGGATGGTCCTAAAAAATCTGTAAAAAACCACGTCTACTGTTGTCTATGGACTTGCCCCCAAAAAAAATTGCACTGTCGTAACCCGAAGGATGGGACCGATATAGTAAATATTCCAACCTAATACTTGACTAGATGAAATAATACGATGTGCAAAGTTTGGAGCAATCAGAAACTTCCTGTAAGAGTTATCTTGCGGATTTTCCATTTTAGTTGGTACCGTCAGGGTTTCTGGGAGCTTTTAAGCTGTTATCTCAGGAAGTATGGACTTGCCCCGGAAAAAATGTAGAGTCGAAAATGGGGCCACAAGGACAACATGCTGAAGATAATTTCACAACGAAACGAAGTTTGGACAATATATTACGAGTTCCAAATTTTGGGCCCGATCCACAGTGTCCGATTTTCCGAAAAACCTGGCCAAAACTCTAAAAATGAATGGATTTTGACCTAACCCTTGGTTCTTATGTTTTTCGGGCCGCTGATTACATTTTTGATATTATTTAACCCTCAGGCGGTCATTTAAGGGGTCTTTTTGGTCCATCCTCCTATAAAATGTGATCTTATCGGATCAAAATATTCTACAAATTTCTTCGCCATCAATTTTTACTAACTCCAGAAATATGCAAATTAGAAAAACATTTTAGGGTTAATGTCGTACTTCATCAAAGTTTTTGCAAAATTGTCATACAACGCATCATTTTAGAAGAATGGCGTCAAAGACAAAAATGTTCTCTGCTAAATTTCACTATAAGTTACCAAAGAAAAGAAATCTCTATTTGCATTACATACCAAGAAAATATCGGTATCAATTTTGCCAAAAAACCAAGAAACTAAAATAGGGGTGCAAGCTTCCACAATTTCTACAGTTTTGGAAATATTTGAGTTAAGATCACTTGGAATCCTTGCACTTTAGGTGTATAATGTCTTTGGCAACTTTACTGACAAGAATTCAAGGAATATTTGTCTTAAAAAAATTAACCCTCATGCGAGTCATAAAAAGGGTCCTTTTGGTCCCTTTTTTCACAAATCTTTAAAATCTCCTATAAAATGTGGTCGGATCAGACCAAAATATTCTAGAAATTTGTTCGCCATAAAATTTTACTATAGGTCTTAAAATATATCAAAACTCTAAATTATGCCCAAACGCCAGGAAGTGACCTTATACTATATTCTGACATTCTGAATGAAAGAAAATCTGTATATACCTGCAAGACAAAATATCACAAAAAAACGAAAAGTGCAAATATGTGCAGGATGTTTCGATGGAAATTGGTAAAAAACCCTTCCTTTTTTATGAAATGATAAATTACACGGCCCAACTCGATCTTACTCACAACTATTTTCATAATTTATTGTGAAAATTGATCTTTAAAAAAATTAACAAGTACGGACATCAATTATTAAAGAACGCACAATTCATTGGCGACACTGAACATCTTAAATACGTTTCACATGCCTTTCATTACAATTACAAAAATAAAATATTTAATAACCGTTGTTTATTTTGCATATTATTATAGATTTATAAACAACTTAAATATTAAAAAAAAAATAAAATTACAAATAGGGTCACTTCGACCTGCTTTTATACCCACTTATTAAACAAGAAATGTATATATTTTTTCATAACTACACGCACTGGGATCCTATAAAAAAATATCTGACCCTTTTTAGTGTAAATTGATAAATTTTGGCCAGGTTTTTTGGAAAATCGGACACTGTGCGATCGGTTGTTTCTTTCGAGAGTTATCGTGTGCACCAGCCAGACAGATGGACGGACATAGCTAAATTGACTCCAAATTGTCTGAAACACATTTAATCCAGACATATTTGTGGTCTAAAACCATTATTTCGATGAGGCACATTTTGCCCTCTTTACCCTAAAGGCTGAGGATATAAAAATATATGCCAACATACAAATCTGGATGCTGAGATAATGATTCTGGTCGAGGTAATGTCTTTTTGGGCCAATTTGTACATAGAAATGGGTGCCGTGCTTATTGTGGACTATGGCTGCTCCTAGAAATCTTAAAAAAATCCATGCTTTTTGTGGTTTTTAAAAAACGTCATGTCTAATGCGGTCTTCATTTGAACCTAAAATGAAGCATTAAGGGATCTGCAGTGTTCAACTGAATTATATGTTTTCATTTCCTTCTTCATTGGCTGCCATTGCATACTCATATTGGTGATGGCCGTGAGTGTGGTATTGAAATTTGAACTATAAATTTTATATATTTTAAGGACTTTCATTACTTTGCGATGAGCGAATATGTGGTCTATCACCATTCCTTTTTTGGTGATGCATTGAAATCCGCATTCGATAGTAAACCGCCAATGTATGTTATCGACATCCTTTTTGCCATCTTCACATATTTTTTTTCTTGAAAGCCTTGTGGTTTTGCTATTGTTGTCTTTTCCATCATCAACATCAATGTACGACAGGCGCCATTATGTCCTTTTAGCTAAAAGATATGTGGTGTATGTTGAATGAAATTTTTCTAGTTGTTGTCGTCGTTATCGTCATCGTTGACTGGTAGGTGGTAGAGCGAATGTATATACATATGAGTATATGATAAAAATCAAAAAAAGTTTTACAATCAATGAATCCGAGTTTCATCCTTTCAGAATTCGCGAACTGTTGATATATTCTATATAATATAACTAAATGTATTTAAAATTAAATGTTTAAGGAGGGGATAATATTAATGTTAATAATATAATATCGACCATTAAAAATAATAGCTGTGTTGGCATCAAAGTAAAAAGATTTCACCCATCATTGGGTTGAAGCCAACAAGTTTTTTATGTTACTTTCCGATTTTTTGCTTAACCTTATATTTCATGGAATCAAAGCAAAGAAAGAATAGAAAGAATTTTCGATATATCCACTGCATCTACCTAAAATTGATGCTAACATTTTGAAGCCTGCATTTCGGTTTTTTTCAAATGTTTTAATAATAGGATTATAGAACTCGTGATTTTACGTCGTTTAATGTACGACGAAGGGGATGGAAGATACCAAGGAACGGTCCTGACCGGTTTTAACATGGCAAAGCCCAGGATTTATCTTGGTCACTCTTTCATCTCAAGTGGACACTAACCTCCCCGTGGTGTCACCTGGGGAACTGCCCATAACACCCGTTGAAGGTAGTGCCGGTAGGTAGAAAAACCCCTCTAAAGTTGACGAACCCCGCAAACGTTTTAAGGACCATGATCTGCGAATCTGCACCTGGAATGTTCGCACTCTTTGTAAAGAAGGTGCAGTCTTCGCATTGGCAGACGTACTTGAAAAGTACAAGTCCGATATTACTGCCATACAGGAAATACGATGGTTTGAGAAAGGCGTCACAACAACACCTAAAGGTGACGCACTGTATAATAGATGCCATGACGTAAAGCATGATTTTGGTTTCGGATTTGGAGTTAGTCGTAGACTAAAACATCTGGTATCCAGCTTCACCCCAGTGAATGAAAGACTTGCTGCAATTCGAATAAAAGCTAAATTCTTTAACATCAGCTTTATTTGCGCTCATGCTCCCACTGAAGAAAAGGACGAACAGACCAAAAAAATACTTTACGAGCGCTTAGAAGAAACTTATGACCGTTGCCCTGCCCATGACATTAAAATTATACTAGGCAATTTTAATGCCAAAATTGGAAAGGAGAATATCTTTGGGCCAACAGTCGGGAATTTAAGTCTCCACAGTAAAACATCTAACAATGGTATGAGGCTGATAGACTTTGCAGCTACAAAAAACATGACAGTTAGCAGTACCAGATTTAATCAACTCGATATTCATAAGTTCACCTGGCTGTCTCCAGATCAAAGAACAAGTAATCAAATTGATCATGTTGTGATGGATGGAAGACATTCATCGAGTGTGTTGGATGTACGATCATTCCGAGGCGCAAACATTGATTCGGACCACTACCTTGTTGCAGCAAAGGTACGTACCCGTCTAAGCGTTGCAAATAAAGCACGAACAGACACAACGCGAAAGTTTGACATCGATAGGCTGCAAACACAACAGATAGCCACCGCATATTCCACTCAACTAGCCCAATTGCTTAATGAGAGCACTCCTTGTCCCGATAACATAACAACACAATGGCAAAATATTGCCCACTTCATGCAAACAGCCGCAAAATCCATACTTGGATACCAGAGACCTCCACAAAGGATTTCATGGTATGACCAGGAGTGTCGTGCTGCTACCGAAGAGAAAAATGCGGCATATAGAGCTACTTTACAATCAGTAGCAACGCGTAGTGCACGAGAGAGATATCGGGAGAAAAGGAGAGAAGAGAAACGTCTTTTCCGCAAGAAAAAGAGAGAAATGGAAAAGCGGGAGTGTGAAAAAATTTAGATGTACAGGAGCCAGAATGAAGTCCGAAAATTCTACCAAAGAGTCAAGCATCAAAGAGATGGCTTTGGTACAGCCACATCCTCCTGTAGAGACCAGCAAGGTAATCTGGTAACAGATACAGATAGCGTGCCCAGGATATGGAAGGAACATTTCTCCAATCTGCTGGTATCCAATAGTAGCGAAGACGATGATACCACAGATCCAGTCCCACAAGATGGTATAGAATGTATACCGCCCGGCCAAGATGAGGTAAAAGCAGCAATCAACCGGCTGAAGAATAATAAAGCAGCAGGAGCCGATGGCTTACCAGCCGAGCTGTTTAAAACCGGAGGCGACGCGCTGATAAGGTGTATGCATAAACGCGTACCCGACGATTGGAACCTGAGCATCCTTTGTCCCGTCCACAAGAAAGGAGATAATACTGTATGCTCCAACTATAGGGGCATAATTCTACTCCCTATTGCCTACAAGATCGTGGCAGGGATATTGTGCGAACGACTAAAGCCTATGGTCAACGAGATAATTGGACCATACCAATGCGGCTTTAGACCTGGCAAGTCCACCATTGACCAGATATTTACCCTGCGGCAAATCCTGGAGAAGACCCAAGAGATGCAGATCAACACCTACCACCTTTTTGTCGATTATATTCGACAGCCCGCTACGTTCATAGGTATTCCAAGCCATGTCTGAATTTGGTATCCCCGCAAAGCTCCTCCGGCTTTGTAAAATGACTTTAACTGGCACGAGGTCCTCAGTTAAAATAGGAAAGAACCTCTCCGAAGAGTTTGGTACCAAAAGAGGTTTCAGGCAAGGAGACAGCCTTTCGTGTGATCTCTTTAACATCCTGCTGGAAAAGGTTATACGAGAGGCACACGTCAAAAGAAGTGGCACAATCTACACCAATAGTCACATGTTACTTGCTTATGCTGATGATATAGACATCATAGGCCGAACAGTAAAAGAAGTAACTGATAACTTTATGAAGGTCGAAGGAGAATCTATTAAAGTGGGTCTGACGGTAAGAAGCCCAAGTTGGTGGTGACGAAGCGCATTGCGTCTATTGAGCTCGGACTAACAGTGGAAGTTGGTTCCTACAATTTTGAGGTAGTAAAAGACTTCGTCTATCCCGGCACCTCCGTAAATACAACAAACGATGTCAGTTGTGAAATAAAAAGAAGAATTGTATTGGCCAACAGATGCTACTATGGTTTAAGTAAGCAGTTTAAAAACAAAGCCACATCGCGTCAAACACAAATAACGCTCTACAAAACGCTGATACTACCCGTGCTGATGTATGGTTCCGAAGCCTGGGTACTTGCGCAAGCAGATAAGGCAGTGCTTGGTGTGTTTGCGAGGAAAATGCTTCGAAAGATCTACGGGCCGATTTGCGTTGAATATCGACGTCGTATGAACCACGAGCTATATCAGCTATACAAAGACATGAATATAGTTAAACGTATCGAGATGCAACGATTGCGTTGGCTAGAATCATAAGAATGAGCGATGATGAATCCCCTAAAAAGGAGTATAAATACGGGCGGCTTTGCGGTGCACGCAGAATTGGCAGGTCAATGAATAGATGGCGCAAACAAGTGGATGAAGAGACGAAATGTAATGTCTGTAATGGGCCAGCTAAGTAAGTAAGTATAAGTAAACAACAAAGCTTTCATGATTATAAACCATATTTCTTGATGAAGTTAAGCAGAGTACATTAATTATTGCATGGGATTTTAGTTTTTTTTCTAATTTTTCTAATCAAACCAAATATATAAATATTTGAAACAACATTCCAACAATAAGTTTTTATACCCTCCACCATAGTATGGAGGGTATATTAAGTTTGTTTTTCCGTTTGTAACGCATTGAAATACTCATTTGCGACCCTATAAAGTATATATATTCTTGATCATGGTAAAATTCGGAGTCGATCTGAGATAGGACGCTGAAATTTTGGGATGCGTCTTTTGTTTGCAGGCAGGTCAAGTTCGATGATGGGCTATATCGGTCAATAAACTTATATAACATAACTTGTGGACATAGGTCTACGTTTTGGTATATCCCCCATATAACGGTAGCGCCCGATTTACGGTATTTTGACGTTTTAAGTCACATTTCTAGACCGATTTAGCTATAATATTACATTTAGGGTTCTTAAGTGTCAATAAACTTATATAACAAAACTTGTGGACATAGGTCCACGTTTTGGTATAGCCCCCACATAACGGTACCCCCCGATTTACGGTATTTTGACATTTTTAGTTATATTTTCAGACCGATTTAGCTATAATTTGACATTTAGGGTTCTTAAGTGTCAATAATTTTATATAACAAAACTTGTGGACATAGGTCCACGTTTTGGTATAGCCCCCTTATAACGGTACCCCCAATTTACGGTATTTTGACGTTTTTAGCTACATTTTCAGACCGATTTAGCTATAATTGACATTCAGGGTTCTTAAGTGTCAATAATCTTATATAACAAAACTTGTGGAAATAGGTCAACGTTTTGGTATAGCCCCCATATAACGGTACCCCCCAATTTACGGTATTTTGACGTTTTTAGCTACATTTTCAGACCGATTTAGCTATAATTTGACATTTAGGGTTTTTAAGTGTCAATAAACTTATATAACAAAACTTGTGGTCTTAGGTCCACGTTTTGGTATAGCCCCCATATAACGGTACCGCCCGATTTCAGGTATTTTCATGTTTTAAGTCACATTTCTAGACCGATTTAGCTATAATTTCACATTTAGGGTTCTTAAGTGTCAATAATTTTATATAACAAAACTTGTGGACATAGGTCCACGTTTTGGTATAGCCCCCATATAACGGTACCCCCCGATTTACGGTATTTTGACGTGTTTAGCTACATTTTCAGACCGATTTAGCTATAATTTGACATTTAGGGTTCTTAAGTGTTTAACCGAATTAGCTGTAATTTGAACATTAGACATTTGAAGTTCTTAGTGGTCACCACACCTCTCCACCAAAAATTGTCAAGAAAGGTCCATATATGGATAAAGCCCCCATATAACGGTACCTCCCGATTTTCAGTAATTTGATGATTTTACCTACAATATTAAACCGAACTAACTGTCATTTGACATTTGAAGGTTGTAGTGGTCAACACATCTGCATCAACAATTTTCAACATAGCCCCCATTATAACGATATCTCTCGATTTTCGGTACTTTGAGGATTTTACTTAAAATGTTTAACCGAACTTAGGTCCATGTTTTGGTATAGCCCCAAAACCAACCTCCCGATTTTCCGTTCCTTAGCTTTATCTGTTGGACGAACTTTCTGTAATTTGAAATTTAAGAGCCAACAAAAATTGTTCATTGTAGTTCATATTTTCGTGTAGCCCACATATAGGGGTACATCCGAACTAGCTGTTAATGCCATTTGTAGTTCCCACGTTATGTACCGATTTTCGGCATTTTAAGGATTTAAGCTACAATTTTTAACCGAATTAGGAGTTATTTGACATTAAAGGCTCCCATCAAAAACTGTCAACATAGGTCCATGTTTTATTATAACCCCTATATAACGGTACCTGCCAATTTCTAGCCCACCAAACATTGTCAACATACATAGGCACCATAAAAAAGGGCCTCCCGAATGAAGCATTTTTTGTACTTTATCTGACATGTTAACGTACCCACTTAAAGTTGGGGACAGGAATGAAAACTAATTATTCCATTTTAGTTCAGAATATTTTATGGTGGAGGGTATGAAAAGTTCGGCCCGGCCGAACTTAACGCTTTTTTACTTGTTCTCTATTGTTGTTGCTATAATATGCAATTGATCGGACTTAACTACCCGTGAAACGTAGCATAATGGTTGAATGTGTGGGACTTCGGTGGATTCCTAATTTTTCAATGCACCCCTTAGGTCATAACAGCTCAACTCGAAAGGGAATTAACTCAAATATCACTATAAAAATAATGCCGAATGACAAAAAACTTTAACTTTTGCGCGCATCGGCCAATTTTGTAAATACGAACACATTTGAAACCAACATTTTTTCCTTAACCTCTACAAAAAATCGTAGATGTGCTCGAAAAAAATGATTAAATTTTTTTTTAAATGAAATTGCAGAAGAAATTTAGTTGTTACCATATATCCACTCAAATATAAATGTTATGATATTGATTGAATGACAACACAATCAACGAAAACTTTATTGAAGTGTACAAATTTGTTCCGTTGCTTAATTCAGGTTGGGCTTACCTAAAAGGAATGTATCCATCATAGCGCAAAGTACCCCTCATGGATACAGATTAGGGTAAATAAGGGAAATAGGGGAATTTTCAGTTATTTTCCTAATTTTAATATTCCCAAATCCAGTTTTTGCTTTTTCCATAACCTCTAAGTATTTTGCCAACAGTTGACTTAGGTGTCGTATGAACAATATTAGTGTTGCCCAGCTCATTCATCACAATAACACTCATACGCCACTTTAGATTTTCCACACATTTACGTTTTTAAGAGGTTTATGTTGAAAACCACCATGCCAACGTTTGGGAGTGAGTTTCTCACTTCCTCTATCAGAAGTAATCGAATTCTGAACTTCTTTTCTATAAAATAGCGACCCTTTATCATTTTACAATAACAAATTCTTTGATGTCCCATTTTAAACTTCTTGAATAACTGCTTACTTACTTACATAGCTGGCCCATTACAGAACATTTATTCCATAGACTAAACTAAGAAAAGATCTCCAATTCTCTCTGTTTTTCGCTTCTCTTTCACTTGTATGCTTCATCGAAGCTTAGGCCTCCCGTTTCTGCACCTTTTTAGTGGGTTCATCATCGTTCATTCTTATGATATGGCCTAGCCAACGCAATCGCTGCATCTTGATACGTTTAACTATATTCATTTCTGTGTATAGCTTATATAGCTCGTGGTTCATACGACGTCGATATTCACCGTCAACGCAATTCGGCCCGTAGATCTTTCGAAGCATTTTCCTCTTAAACACACCAAGCACTGCCTTATCTGCTTGCGCAAGTACCCATGTTTCGGGTACTTCACAACTGATGTTGTTTGTTGTGTTTATGGAAGTGCCGAGGTAGACGAAGTATGCTTCGGGTAATGTGCGATAGAAAATGCTTGCTGGGCATGAGCAATGAATGCAAGCGGATTGCACATTCACTCACATAAATACTCAAGAATTTATTTTATATACAATTGTGTGTGCGTGTTTGATTGCAAGTAACATTTGCTTGCTTAGGAACTGTGGTTCTCGTAGGGTGTTTGAAAGAAACGCATTTGATTCCAAATCATATGCATTAATCGCAAACATCACTCCACACACACATATGTACGTATACCCTTATTTTAAAGATTTCTTGTTTGTCCAAAACACATAACTAGATTTATGTCATTTGACTTAAAAATACACTGGCGGAATTTTTGATAGACTCATTATTAGATTAAGTCCTATTGTGCGAATGAATATGATCGGTCCAGCTAAAACGAATTGACTGATAATAATAAAAAAAAAGTAAAAAAGTGTCAGTCAGATATATACCCCCAGCTAATGTGAAGTGAAACTTTCACCTACGGCCAGATCGAATGTATTTAAGGTCTCTACAGAAGTTTGTGGCCCTTTTTGGACATTTGAAATTGCCGACAAAAATGTGAATTAACTGCACTAAGACACAAATGTTGACCTTTTGTAGGGGAGGTACCCTTGGGGAGGACCGATATGGGCCATTTTAGAAGTTAAACTAAGTTTTGACAAAATATTAGGAGATCCAAAGTTTGGACCAAATGTTGGGGAGAAGTACCGGAAGTTGTGGACCGGTATTGCCCCATGAAACTAAGTTTGGATATAATATGACGAAGACCAAATGTTGGACCAAATAGGTTCTAGAGTTATCGTGCTCTCCGACCGCCACATATGGTGACATTTTACATCTTTCTGGCTGTTTTCCCAAGAAATATGGACTTGCCCCTGAAAAAACCTTTTACCGTCGTAATGGAGGTAGCGAATGCAAATCGCTTCAACAAAAATCAAAGTGATTTGAGAGCAGGTCTTAAAGTTAACTTATCCGAAATTTTGTGTGAGAGGTACCAGAAGGAGCAGACAAATATAGTCCATATTCGAACCTGATCTGATCTGGTAGATATATTAGGATGTGCAAAGTATGGATTACATCGGTCACTCCCTTCAAGAGTTATCGTGCGTACAATTTTTCCAAACATTTTTGAACTTTTGTGGGGGAGGTATCTGAAGGAGTGAACCGATATGGCTTATCTTCGAAATTAGACTATGTTTCGACAAAATATTACGAAGGCCAAATTTTGGACCGAATGGGCAGATCCGTTCGAGAGTTATCTTGCGTTCCAACCAACTCCAACTTGCTTCAGGCTATTTTCTTAGGAAGTATGGACTTGCCCCTGATGAAACTTGAACCGCCGTATAGGGGGCAACAAATACAATTTGTTACACAAAAACCAAAGCGATTCTTGAGCTGCTCCTAAACTGAACTTCTCCGAAATTTTGTGTGGGAGGTACCCGAAGGAGTGGATCGATTGAGTCCATATTGGAACCTCATCTAAGCCTGGTAGAAATTTCACGATGTACAAAGTATGGACCAACTCGGTTTCTCCCTTCAATAGTTATCGTGCGCACATTTTCGAACTTTTGTGGGGGAGGTACCTGAAGGAGTGGACCAATATGGTTCATCTTCGAACTTAAACTAAGTTTGGGCAAAATATTACGAAACCCCATTTTTGGATCTAATCGGCTCATCCGGTCGAGAGTTATCGTGTGCACCAGCCAGCCAGACAGACGGACGGACATTGCTAAATCGACTCCAAATTGTCTGAAACACATTGCGTCCAAACATACTTGGGGTCTAAAACCATTATTTCGATGAGGCACATTTTGCATGTATGAAAGTGTATTTATCCTCGTTAGCATAAATGCTGAGGGTATATCAAGTGAGAACGGTTTAAGTTAGGCCAGGCCGAACTTGTTATGCCCTCCAAAACGAATTGTTTTGAAGTAAAATGGAACAATTAGTTTCCTTTCGTTTATTTAGAAGACTAAATACCAAATTTTACCAAGTTCGGCTAATCTTCAAAATACCGAAATTCGGCAGTTACTGTTCCATGAAGGCTATATCAAAACGTCGATCTATACCAACAAATTTCTGGCAGAAAGTTTTTAGACGCAAAGAATACTAAATACGAAATTACCGATATTTCGGTAAAACCTTCAAAATACCGTAAATCAAGAGGCACGCTTCTATGGGGGATATAGGAACCAGCGGAAATATACCGATCATTCGGTGGGATATTGACGTCACAACCATCAGAATTACGAAAATCGGGAGGTACCGTTCTATGGGGGCTATGCCGAAACGTGGACCTATACCGACGAATTTCAGTCACAAAGGTTTTTACTAAGGGCCTGTTTATGTATGTCGATAAGAAATTGAATGCGTAAGAAAAAATACAAAATTTGAGTGTGTTTTTTCAAATTTGTTTTTTGTTTTGAAGCAAAAGCAAAGGAAATAATATTTCCAAAACTAACCCAGCAAAAATTTGGTAGGCACATGCCATTACTTTCTGCATTACCAGGTAATGAGTACTCATTACCCTCCGCATTATCAGACAGTACATATATAACAGTTAACACATAACTAGTTACATCCTTACTTACTACTTAAGTAATGAGTATGGTGGCACAGAGCTAGTGTGTCCGACTACAAATTCTAGAGTTGTGTGTTCAAAGCTCAGCGTCGGCATGGTTGTTTTTTGTTTACAAAATTACAAAAAAAAAAGTTGATGTACATAGATGAGTTAAACCAACCCTTGTTGCTCGTGCGAGTGGTCTAGTGTGTAGTGTGTTTGGCTACAAATCAGAAGTTCGTGTGTTCAAAACTAGCCGGTATCGAATGAAAAAGAAAAAAACAAAAAATGTGTACTGTTAAATTTGAATATAATTTCACCTCAATTTATTTTTTTAAAAATAGAACTTTCCTTTTAAGCTTTTTTCGACTACCGGTATGTGGTTATATATGTACTTAAAAACATTTTTAGGGAAGTACTTCCTCCCTATGACATCCCCATGTAAAAATAATGACTTTTACGGCCATTTAGTAAGTAGTTACAACTGCCAAATTTTACTGAATAAAGTCATTACTTGGTAATGACTTTTTTTGCTGGGAAAGTTTGGGTGTGTTTCATGCGCACACATTTTCGTTTCGAAATACATAAACGGGGGGTAAAACTAAATACCAAGTTTCTGCCATTGATGGGTTGCCGTGGCCACAACCTTCAAAATACCGAAAATCGGGAGGTACCGTTCTATGGGGGTTATACCGAAAAATTTTTGGGAGAAAATTTTATATCCCCAACGAAGACTAAGTACTAAATTTCAGCCATTTCGGTGGAATATTGAGGCCACAACCTTCAAAATATCATAAATAGGGAGGTACCGTTCTATGGGTGCTATACTCAGGCGTGGACCTATACCGAAAAATTTTATATGGAACTTCTAATACACCAAATCAAGTAAAACTACCAAATCTCAGCCATTTCGGTGGAATATTGAGGCCACAATCTTGAAAATACCGGAAATAGGGAGGTACCATTCTATGGGGGCTATACTAAGGCGTGGACCTGTACCGACAAGTTTTTGGGGGAAAGTTCTATACCCCTAACAAAGACTAAATACCAAATTTCAGCCATTTCTGAGTAATATTGAGGCCACAGCCTTCAAAACACCAAAAATCGGGAGGTACGTTCTATGGGGGCTATATGAAGGCGTGGGCGTATACCGACAAATTTCATATGGAACGTTTATTACCCCAAGTGAAGACCAAATACCAAATTTCAGCCATTTTGGTGGATTACTGTGGCCACAACCTTCAAAATACCGGAAATAGGGAGGTACCGTTCTATGGGGGCTATACTTAAACATGAACATATATATGTATGTTAAAAAATTTTGGTGGAAATATTTTGTGACCTCTGGGAACCTTAAATGTCAAATTAAAGGTAGTTCGGTAAAAAATATTGCTAAAAAACCTCGAAATAACTAACATCGGGAGGTACCGTTATATGAGGGCTATACCAAAACATGGACCTATGATGACAATTTTTGGTGGCGATATGTTGTGACCTCTGGGAACCACAAACGTCAAAATAGGGGTAGTTCGGTCAAAACATGTTGCTTAAACGCTCAAAATACAGAAAACCGGAGGTACCGATATATGGGGGCCATACGTAAACATGAACATATGTTAAACATTTTTGGTGGAAATATTTTGTGACCTCTGGGAACCTTAAACGTCAAATTACAGGTAGTTCGGTCAAAAAATATTGCTAAAACCCCCAAAATGGCGAGGTGCCGTTATATGGGGCTATACCGAAACATGGACCTATGTTGATTTTATGGAGTAGTTTTCCGACAACTCGGGGCCTCAAACGTCAAATTGCAGCTACTTCTGTCAAAAAAGGTAGCTTCCTCAAAATACCGAAAATCGGGAGGTGCCGTTAAATGGGGCAATACCGAAACGTGGACCTATGCTGAAAATTTTTGGTGGAGATATTTTGTGAATACAGTGAATCCCAAATGTCAAAATAGAGGTAGTTCGGTCAAAAAATGTTGCTAAAACGCTCCAAATATCGAAAATTCGGAGGTTCCGTTATATGCGGGCTATACCGAAACATGGACCTATGTTGACAAGTTTTGGTGGAGATATTTTGTGACCTCTGAAAACCATAAACGTTAAAATAGAGGTAGTTATCGGAATTGTAGCAAGTATTTCATCCACTGGGGAGAAGCTGGAGACCAGATGTTTTAACCTCCGACCAACTACAAATCCACAACCAAACTCATGGTTTTTGTCATGGCAGCTATAAGACATTGCATCATCTTTAGGTGTTGTTGTGACGCATTTCCAAATCCATCGTTTTTCGTGTATGGCAGTACTTGTACTCTTAAAGTAAGTCTGACAATGCGAAAACTGCACCTTCTCCATGAAGAGTTCGAACATTCCTGGTGCACATTCGCAGATCATAGTCCCTAAAACATTTGCGGGTGTCGTGAACTTTAGAGGGGATTGTTTGTCCTTTTCTTTCTTGTTTCTTAAGTTCAAGTTTTTAACGCTATTATGGGTGAACGTTCGGCACATATTAGCTCACTACCTTTGGCGCGTGTTCAGTGGGTGATCAGTATCCACTTGATATGAATGAGGGACCATGATAAGTCCTAGGCTTTGCCATGTTAAAGCCTGTCAGGGCCTTTGCTTGGCATCATTCATCCCCTACTTCACCAATACCCTATCTCCATATCGTATCCAATTTTTTCGCGGTATAAAAATATCTGCATGAACTGCCAAAGTTGTGTAGTTAGAAGTTCGGCTCTCTTTCAGGATAACATGCATTTTTGGCCAATTTGCCTTCACCTACACACTTTTCAGATTACTTCTTTATGTTTAGGTTTTTTGTGTGTGAGTGTGTGCATGTGTTTAAGGAAGAGTTTTTAGATTGTTGGTTGCTGTGGTAATAGTGTTTCCGCTCAATGTGTTAATATTTGAAATCGCTTCAATACTGCACCACAAAACTCTTTTCTAGTTAAGGATTTTCTTAAGACGGCGATGGTGAGGTTGACGACGTCTAGAAATCTGTTACACATACTCGTATGCATATGCGACGAATTTCTTCCTCCGGTTAATAGCATCGTGTGTCTGTGTGCATATCTCGGTTTGATGCTACTGCTGCTTGATTTTCATGTCTTCAAGAAAATGTCTGTTTATGAAAGGGTTTGTCTAAATGTTTGTTAACTTAGCTCCGGATTTTCGTTAAAACTTGGCTTCATTCATATCAGCAATTGTGGCCTGCCTCAAACCCACCACCTCCTTGCTCTCAATTCATAATGAAAGTTTGCTACTAGGTTTGTATCGACTTCAAACATAGTTTAGCTGCCTTTGGCAAAACATCGGAGAGCAAAAGAAGATTTTTTTGAAATTATTAGAAATGTTGTGCTGTTGTGGTTGCAATATCGAGTTGCTTCTGACATGGCTGATGACTTGGTTGGTTGTTGTAGACACTTGTGTGTTATCTAAAGTTTGCTTCTTTTTAACTGCAATATCCGTTGTTTATGCATTGATTTAATAAAATTTATTATATCTTTATTAGAAAAGGAGTTTTAACGTTTTTTTTTTGTTCGAACATGATGATAAAAGTGATTAGTAAAGTATTTCGTATAAATATTTCAAAATTGAATTAAAAACTGTATAAAAAGTTATGTTTGATTTTATGTACCTTAAAATCGAAACGCAACAGAAGAAAGAAATTTATAAAATGTTTAAAAATAAAAAAACAAGTAAGAGAAGGCGATAGTCGGACGGGGACGACCATGCGTAGGTATCGCACTGGACATTTAAAATTTGTATTAAGAAACCAAGTAAATGAGGACTGTAGTTGGACGGGGCCGACATGAGATACCCTACACTGTTTCCCCTGGGCACTAGTTTTCCGCGGAATTTATTTATATGATTGCGAAGTCTCCCTTGTACCTTCGGAGATGTTGTGGGAATGTGTACGTATGATTGCGACACGTTATGCATTATTTTCATTATTTCGTAATGGACAGATGGACCATTTTGGCTACATATAAATTAATTTTTCTTCAAAAAATTAAAAATTTGTATTAAGAAAGAAACAAGTAAGAAAGTATCAGTCAGCTGTGCCGACTGAGATATACCCTCAGCCTCGTACCCAAAGAAAAGTATCAATAGCATACAGAACATCTTACCAAAAATATAAAAACGATCAGACGAGTCCTTAAGCGGCTCTATTTCCAAACTTTGTGTGGGGCGTATCCCAAAGAGTGGTACAATGTAGTCAATAGGTAGATAAGCCCTAAATAGCCCTAAATATTATGGCTAATTTGAACTGAAAATATGACCACAAACATCAAAATACCTTTAATGAGTAGGTACTATCCATAATTTTTGGTGGATAAATTTTTTGAATGTTACGAATGGAGTAACAGACTAAATAGGGCAAGATCTGAATTCGGACGCCTAAACCAAACCTGGCACTCAACACAAAGCTACGAATTTTTAATTCCTGTGTAAAATCGACCCTGTTGTATAGAAGCGAAACGTACCTTATGAACAATAACATAACCCAGCGGATACAAGTATTCGTGAACAAATGACTACAAATAATATGCAGAATATTTTGGCCAAACACAATCTCAAACGAGGACCTGCTTAGGTTGACAAGACGAGAACCCATGGGGGCGACAAACATGCAGACGAAAATGGAATTGGATTGGCCACACCCTCAGAAAGAACGAGGAGAGTATCGCAAGAATGGCTCCAGAATGGGAAGAAGCCGGAGGCCAGGACGAACTATTCTAAAAGAACTAAAAACATAAAGAAATAACATAAAATCTGATATGTAATGGTAGGCTAGGTTGGAATAATCTTCTAAAAGCACTATGTTCCCAAGTGGAATAAATAAAAGAAACAAGTGAGCAAAGGCTATAGTCGGGACGGAGCCGACCATGTGATACCCTACACCACTACCCCTGCGCATAAGCTTTTAACTGGTAAACATTTCTTTTAGGGAATATAATCCGACTACCACCAAAAATAATATGCCTCTTTCTCTCTGGGACCCCCATGAGCAACCAAAATTACGTGACCATCCGATCAAAATTACGACCTGTAGCTTGATTGCAAAAAATGGAAGAATTGGATGCATTACCGACTATTGTGGTATCTCCCTTGTTTGACCACCTTCGCCAACCTGCTTTACACCAATGTAAAGGTAATATTTTCTTCTTCCATAGACAGGCTTTGCCGTTGGTATACCCCTACTAGAAGCCGATATATTCACAAAGAAAAAAACTTTGAATTTGTCTCCAAACGAGTTTTTCCCCATTCCGACCCTAAATATTGTCCGACTATCACCAAAATCAATAGGCTTCTTCCTCTGTGGGGCCCCCATCTACCCCCCATAAATAAATAATAAATAAATTTTGTCACTATCCGATCAAATTCCAACTTGTAGCGTGATTACAAAAAATGGAAATATTGGGTATATTACTGAATTTTGCAATATCTCGGTTTGCTCACTTACGCCAACATACTTTGCATCAATATAAACGAGATCTTTTCTTCTGCCATTGAGGGGTATTCCTTTTGGAATACTCGAACCAGAAGCGGAGATATTCGCATAAAAAACGTTGACATTTCTCCACATAAGCTTTTCGCTTATTCCGACTCCTGAATATTATCCGACCATCACCAAACTAAATAGGCTTCTTCCTCTGTGGGACCCGCATCAACTCCCAAAAAATTCGTGACGATCCGATGAAAATTGCGACCGATTACAAAAAACCGTGATTACAAAAAAATTGGAAAATAGGACGCATTATCTACTATTGCCATATCTCTGCTATTTGACCACCTACGACAACCTGCTTTACATCCTTGTAAAGGTGATATTTTCTACTTTCCTTGCCAGGTTTTGCTTTAGATGTACCTCTTAAATAAACAGAGATATTGGCTTTGAAATAAAACGTTGACCTTTCTCCAAATAAGTGTTTGCCCATTCCGACCCCTGAATATTATCCGACCATCATCAAAATCAATAGGCTTCTTTCTCTTTGGGACCCCCATTAACCCCAAAATTTTCGTGACGATCCGATCAAAATTGCGACCTGTAGCGTGATTACAAGAAAATCGGAAAATGGGATGCATTATCGACTATTGCCATATCTCTGCTATTTGACCACCTACGACAACCTATTTTACATCGTTGTAAAGGTGATATTTTCTTCTTTCCTTGCCAGGTTTTGCTTTTGATATACCTCTTAAAGAAACAGAGATATTGGTTTTAAAATAAAATGTTGACTTTTCTCCAAATAAGTGTTTGCCCATTCCGACCCCTAATTATTATCCGACCAACACCAAAATCAATAGGCTTCTTCATCTGTGACACCCCCATTAACCCTCAAGTTTTCGTGACGATCCGATTAAAATTGCGACCTGTAGCGTGATTTCCAAAAAAATAGAAAAATGGGATGTATTACCGACTATTGCGATATCTCCGTTATTTGGTTACCTACGCCGACCTAGTTTGCACCATTGTAAAGACGGGATCTTCTACTTTCATAGTCAGACTTTGCTTTTGGAAAGTTTTCAACCAAAGCTGTGATATTCGTCAATATAGTTAAAATCGCAAAAATGAAAATTGGGGCTTTTTTGCTACTATTGTTATATCTTCTTTGTTTGATTACCTACGAGCACCTGCTTTACATCATTATAAAGGTGATATTTTCTTCTTTCATTGTCAGGTTTTGCTTTTGGTATACCCGTATAGAAGCTGAGATATCGCTTTGGAAAAAAACGTTGTCATTTTATCCACCTAAGTTTTTTGCCCTTTCCGACCCCTAAATATTATCCGACCATCACCAAAATCAATAGGCTTCTTCCCCTCCGGGACCCCTATCAACATGCAAAATTTCGTGACGATCCGATCAAAATTGCGACCTGTAGCGTGATTACAAGGTTTAGATGGACAGACGGACAGACGGACAGACGGACGGACGGACGGACGGACGGACACACATAGCCAGATTGACTCAGCTCGTCGAGACATTCATTTTGATATATATATGTATGGGTCTACGACAATTATTTCGATGCGTTACAAACTTTTTGGCCAAAACCAACTTATAATACCCTCCCCACATAGTGGTGTAGGGTATAAAAAGTTGTTGGACCTCTGAATGCATAGATCGACTCAGAGTTTTACCTGATCACCCTTCATTCTATGGTCGAGGGTATAAAAAGCGAATAAAATTGTTATACTCGTAGGTACTCCAGATTCATTTGAAGCCTACAATATAAACTTCGTATGTCTTATACTTTTATGTAATTTACTGAATAAGATTCGGTTTAAAAAGTCTCTATCCCAACTATTAAAATGGAAAAGGAACAATGCTTCTATTTGAGGAGTTACGTTTGGCTGTATTTGCCCAGGGTCAAGGAGAAAATCGAATTCAAACGAGTATTTATTGTCATCGACGTGATGTGACCACTTCAAACATTCAAGTGTTCAATCAATGTAAATGTGCGGTTGTTGTATTTCCGTGTGGTCAATGTGGTGTAGGGATAACATCCTAAGCTATTTTGAGCCTTTTGGAAACCAATAAGGTAGATGATGGACACCGCATCACACTAAATAGAAAGGATATTTGCTGGTCAACCAGCTAAAGGGGTAAAGGGAAAACATAGAGAGAAAGAGAGTAAAATCCTTTAATCTTATTAAAACCATAAAAAACAAAGAAACTGTCAGAGAACACTTTTGTAGAACTTGAAGATATGCATTGAACAATTTCGATGGACACGACAAAAAAAAACAAGTAAGAAAATCGTTAAGTTCGGACGGGCCGAACTTTTATACCCTCCACCACAAATTTCAGCCATTTCGGTGGATTAATGTGGCCACAACCTTCAAAATACCAAAATTCGGAAGGTACCGTTCTATGGGGGCTATATGATGGCTTGGACCTACACCTACAAATTACTGGGGGAAAGTTTTATACGCCTAAAGAAGACTAACTACCAAATTTCAGCCATCTCGGTGTGATAATGAGGCTAAAACCTTCAAAATATCGAAAATCGGGAGATATCGTATTATGGGGGCTATATCAACACGTGGGCCTATATAAACATTTTATGGTAGAACTGTTTCTTAGCCTCTGGAAATACAAACTACAAAGTTACAACCGATTCTTTGGTCAACAGGGTCTAATACATTCAAAATATATTAAAATGACGCGTACTTTATAAGGGGCCTTATGTGGGGCCTATACCAAAACGTGAACCTATATAACCCAACTTTGGTAGGAATGTTTTCTGGCCTCTGAAGACACAAAATACCAAATTACAACCAATTCTGTGGTCAAATGGGTCTAATACATTCAAAATATATTAAAATGACGCGTACTTTATATGGGACCTTATATGGGGGCTATACCAAAACGTGGACCTATATAACCCAACTTTGGTAGGATTATTTTTTGGCCTCTGGAGACACAAAGTACCAAATTACAACAAATTCGGTGGTAAAATGGGCCAAATATCTTAAAAATTCCTTAAAACGACGACGCGTCACGCGTCATTTTGTATGGGGGCTATACGAAAGCGTGGACCTACATAGCCCGCTTTCAATACCAAAAGTCCTACGTAAATATAACATATTTTCCCAAAATTTCATCAACCTACGTCAATCCGTTCGGACGCTAGAGTGATTTCCACAGACGGACAGACGGACGGACATGGCTATATCGATGTAGAATTGCACGCAGATCAAGAATATATATACTTTGTGGGGTCTACAATGGTTATTTCGAGTAGTTACAAACGTAGTGACAAACTTAATATACCCCCATCCTATGGTGGAGGGTATAAAAAGAACTGAATTAGAAAAAATTTTCAACAACGAATTTGGGATGATGAGAAGAAAAAGTTATGAAATAGCAAAAACTCACAACAACAGCACCAGACATACATATACTTTGCGCAAAACAATAACAACAACGACAAAGGGTATCACATGGTCGGGCCCGTCCGACTATAGCATTTGCTTACTTGTTTAACATAATTGTAGCCACAGCTTCCACGCAAATTATCTCTTAAGGCCAACATTTTTTTTGCCACGTCCAAAAACATTTAATTTTATCCAAAAGTATTTAATTTGTATAATATACAGTCACAAGTCGCGTGTTCTAAAAGGGTAAACCTTGGCTTCAGCTATGTTAAATTTTCAAAAATATTGGTGATATACCCTTCACCATAGTATGGAGGGTATAGTAAGTTTGATTTTCCGTTTGTAACACATTGAAATAATCATTTGTGACCCGATGAAATATATATTCTTGATCAGGGTAAAATTCTGAGTCGATCTATGCATGTTCGTCCGTCGTCTGTGGTAATCACTCTAGGATCCACAAAAATGGAGATAGGGCGCTGCAATTTTGGAAAGATGCGTCTTTTGTTTGCAGGCTGGTCAAGTCAAGATGATTGGTTATATCGGTCCTCGTTTTGTAATAACCCGATATAACGGTACCGCCTCCCATTTTAGGCATTTTGACGTTTTTAATCACATTTCAAACCGAATTAGCTATAATTTGAAAATTTGATCAAAAAACTTTTATCCCAAAACTTGTGGTCATAGGTCCTTGTTTTGGTATAACCCCCATATAACGGTACCTCTCGATGTTCGGTAGTTTTGAGGATTTTAACAACAATTTTTAACCGAACTACCTGTAATTTGGCATTTGAGGTTCTCAGTGGTCGCGAAACTTCTCCAAAATCGTCAACATAGGCCCCTGTTTTGGTAAAGCCAACATATAACGGAACCTCCCAATATTCTCTAGTTTGGAATTTTAATTACAATTTTTAACCGAACTAGCAGTAATTTAACCTTTGAGGTTCTCAATAGTCACGAAAGTTCTCCACCAAAAATCGTCAACATTGCCTCATGTTTTGGTATAGCCCTTATATAACGGTAACTCCCGATTTTTGGTATTTTAAGGATTTTAGCAACAATTTGTAACCGAACTAGCTGCAATTTTACATTTAAGGTTCTCAGTGGCCCCGAAACTTCTTCACTAAAAATCGTCAGCATAATGTCTTGTTTTGGTATATTCGCCATATAACGGTACCTCCCGATTTTCGGTATTTCGACGATTTTTAGCTACAATTTGTAACTTCTTCATTAAAAATCGTGAGCAAAAGTCCGTGTTTTTGGTATAGCTCCCAAATTTTACTTTTGAGGTTCCATGCAGTTATAAAACTTTTCCACCAAAATTGTAAAGATAGTGATATAGCCCCGTAGGTGGTACCTTTTACCTGGCTGAACCTATTTTTTACATTAGAGTAGATAAGATAATTTAGGCATTAGGGGTATCCATGGTCGAAAAATTGTTCCACCAAAAATGTGAAAGGAAACTAATTATTCCATTTTCATGAAGACTATTTTATGTTGGAGGGTATAAAAAGTTCGACTCTACAATGGTTTTGATAACATCTAAAAGAATATATAATTACTATTTTAAAAGAACTGATCAAGATCAAGAAGCGGAAAGGGGGATGTCTTTCCAATGACCATGGCATCATACCATGCTGACATCAAGAAAAGAAATTATTTTTCCGCAATTAAATTTAGCAAAAGTGTTTTTGTCATCGTTTTTGCATTTGCTTTTGCAAGGATACCCCAGTATATACGACAAGTTGCCATTTGTTGTTAATGACGTAAGGAAAACCACCAGACAGTTTTATAATGGTTTCATAATTGCGAATATAAGCGTAATTATCACTGTACTAATTGCAGGTAATGTTGTACAACTGGTTCGTGGACGCCAAGGCGGCGCAATGACAATGTCATTTATGGCGGTAATATTGGTGGACATGATGGTCTGTATAACGTTTGTAGTACTGTTGTTGAACGGGGGTGATACGATAACGGTGTTGATCGAATAATGACAACTGTAGTTCATTGGACATAATAGTCATTATTAATATACGATTTATTCTGATGATGCGGTGTTGACTGATGGTAGTTGTTGTGATGGTGGTCAGTCCCCTATAATCGTTCATCGTGACATGGTTCGTTTTCTTGGTCAGAACATAAATGCATCGGTATTTCGTTTTGCATTGTTTTGTGCCTTGTGTGCGCCTTCAATTGAATCACCCATAATTCCGTTTAGGGACTGTGGTTGGTTGGTTGGTTTACGTGGTGGCCATACTTTATAGCCTCAATTAGTATGTTAGAGATACCGTTTTGAAAAACCACACCACTCGTTCAGAGATTGCTATTTCGTTGTTGCATGTTGACAGTTAAATCCAGCCTGATGAGTTGAGGAATCGCAGAAGGTCTCCCAGACCTACTTCTGTTATCTCTGTGATATCACGAAGGAACGGTTGTCTTAGAGCTTTGAATCGTCGTTGCATTTGTGCAGGGCAGGAACAGAGGAGGTGCTCAACAGTTTCTTCCTCTTCTTCATTCCCGCAGCTACGGCAGTGTTCATTGTGCGGTAGATTTAAACGTTTTGCATGGTTACCAATTGCCCAGTGACCGGTTAACACTGCAATAAGTCTTGCAAGATTCCGTCGCGTTTGATTGATTAGGAACTTAGTTCGTTTGGCGTTGTATTGAGGCCACGTTAATTTTGATATCTTGCATGTTGCCGTTTTGTCCCATCTACTTTCAGCCAGTGATAGATAGTGTTTGAAGATATCCCCTTTAACTACTCCCATTGGAATTGCGACTGATGCCTTTGGGAGTTCGTTAGAGGCGGATCCTGCTCTAGCTAACTCGTCTGCTTTTTCATTCCCAACAAGTCCCTTGTGGCCCGGGATCCAGGTGAGAACTACTCTTGACAGACGCCCTAGTTTGGCAAGTTCTTCTTTACAATCTTTCACTAGCTTTGATGTGACAGCGTTGGATTTTAGTGCAAGGAGCGCCGCTTGACTGTCGACGAAGATTCCTATTGAGTTTGCTGTGTGATGCTGTAAAAGTTCAGTACAGGCCTCCTTTATTGCCAGTATCTCCGCTTGAAAGACACTACAGTACTCAGGTAGCTTTGTAGATGTGTGTATGTTTGCTTCGTCCGAGAACACACCGGATCCGACTCCACATTTCATCTTGGAGCCGTCCGTGTATACCTTAGTGTCATATGCTATCAATGGTGATCCATTACTCCATTCTCTTCTGCTTGGAAATTTGATTGCAAAAGGCTGATCAAAATCCAATGTAGGTACGCAGTAATCAGCAGTGGTTGTTATTTCTTTCGGAAGTTGTTGAAGCATGCACGCATGTCCGTAAGTTCTGTCTCTCCACATACCTAGAGCTCGGAGTCTTACTGCATTACATGTTGCTGTTGCTTTGATGTGTAAATCAATTGGCAAAATGTGCATCATTATATTGAGGGCTTCGGCCGGACACGTTCGCATCGCCCCTGTTGCCCCGATGCATGCAGATCTTTGTATGCTGTATAGTTTTTTCTGTGTTATTTTCTTGTCCACTGCTGGCCACCACACTAGTGCTCCATAAGTGAGAATTGGTCTGATTATGCTGGTGTACCATCCATAACACCATTTTAGGTTTGAGGCCCCATCGGCTTCCAAACAATTTGCGACATGCGTAATATGCAACAGTTGCTTTGTGAGCACGGTGTTCCACGTTACGTTTCCATGACAGCTTAGAATCTAGGATGATTCCTAGGTACTTGGCATGATCTGATAGGGGTATTTCTTGACCTCGCAGTCTTGGGAGATTAGGTATTGCATTATTTGGTCTTTGTAGTGAAAAGCACCATCTCAGTTTCCCTGGATTCACTCCCAGACCACATCTTGTGGCCCAAGTATCTAGCGATCTCCAGGGCTCCGCTCATAATGTCACTTATTACGGTCGGAAACAAACCAGAGACGAGTATTACCACATCGTCCGCATAGGCAACCACCTTAATCCCCATGTGGTCAAGTTTATTGAGAATTTCGTTGATGACAAGGAGCCAAAGTAATGGCGAGATAACTCCTCCCTGTGGAGTTCCTCTGTTCACGTGCTTTGACAGTGTACTGTTTCCCAGTGTGCATTAATAACTCTGCTTTGCAGCATGGTGGTAATCCAACTACTGATGAGTGATTCCACGCCGAAGTTATCTAGTGCTTGTTTTATAGCTGATGTACTGACGTTGTTAAAGGCACCTTCTATGTCCAGGAAAGCAGCTAGAGTAAATTGTTTGTGCTCTAAGGACTTCTCTATAGTCCTAACGACTTCGTGTAGGGCTGTATCCGTCGAGCGCCCTTTAATATAGGCATGTTGGCTAGAAGATATGATGTTTGAGTTTTCCATCTTTTCTCGAATATACACGTCGATGAGTCTTTCGAGCGTCTTAAGTAGAAATGATGAAAGGCTTATTGGTCTGAAGTCTTTAGCATTTTCGTGACTACGTTTTCCTGCTTTGGGTATGAAGACAACCTTTACCTGTCTCCAACTCGTTGCAACGTAGTTAAGGAGATACATCTACTATAGATGTATACTAGCCAAGGATTTATTATTTCCTCTGCACATTGTAGCATTTTTGGTATGATTCCATCTGGTCCTGGAGATTTGTAGGGGGAGAAGCTGTTTATAGCCCACGTGACTTTACTCGGACTTATTATCTTATCAACTTCACTGTTGTTTTTATCTACAGCTGTAATGGGTCGCATTTCTTCGGTACTGTCCGAGCAGCCGGGGAAGTGCGTGGTAAGAAGGATTTCAAGAGATTCGGCTGAGTTTTCGGACCAGGTGCCGTTGTTTCTCTTTATATAGGTAGGATTCGAATGACCTTTTGCCATAACTTTGCTTAGTCTGGCTGTATCTTTGGTATTTTCTAACGATCCGCAAAAATCAACCCATGATTGCTTTTTTGCTTTGGCTATGGCTTTTTTGTATTCCTTTAGCTTATCCTTGTATGACTGCCAGGATCCGCTTTGGTAGCTGCATTGAAAGCTTTCCGTGACTCTTTACGCAGTTTAGAGAGTTCGGATGTCCACCATGGTGGATAGTGTTTTTTCGATCGTGTCATTGGACAGGATACTTTAAAGGCTGTGTCTAGTGATTTCTCCAGAATAGATACAGCTTTGTCAATACATGTTGTAGTGTCGCCTTTTTGAGGAGAGCTGGGGAGTTTATCTTTTAAAACCCTATTAAATTTCTCCCAGTTTGTTCTTTTGGGGTTGCGAAAGCAATTTGTTGGCGTTTCTTTTTCAGATATATTAAATAGTATCCAATTGTGATCTGAGAAAGAATTCTTATCGGATACCATCCAATTAGCAATTTCAATATGTCGTTTATCGGATACTAAGGTTAGATCAATGACATCTTGCCATCCCCTAAAGTTATCCGAGCTTGGAAATACAAAGGTTGGGTTAGTACCTCTATTGCATATAGTGAGATTGTTAGTATTAATGAAATCTAAAACTGACTCACCTCTGTCGTTGATTTCAGAGCTACCCCACAGGGTATGTCTTGCATTTGCGTCGCAGCCAATGATAATGGTGTTGTGTGGGTGTATGGCCCCCAAGGTGTCCCAGACCTCGCTTGGTGGTGCTTCCCTTGAGTGGGCCATATAAGAGGATGCGATAAAGAACTGTTTACCATTTTTCAGTTCCACTCTTGCCACGGTGAAGTCCGCTGTACTATACTGAGGACACAGAAATGCATTTATGTTTTTTTTAACAATTAGACATGATCTTGGCTTACCTTTATCCTTCATGTATAATGTATTGTATTCTCTGCTATCAAGTCCCTTTACTTCATTCTCGAAGACGTATGGTTCTTGTATAATGCCTATGTCTAGATCCTTCTCCACCAGAAGGATCCTCAGGTTATCTGAAGCTACCCTAGAGTGCTTCAGATTAATCTGAACGACCTTAAGCATAGTTTAATGAGGGGGATGATGTGGATGGCCCCTCTAGCTGCATATTATCGAGCAGCTTTTCGGCATCGTCGACGTCAACACCATCGTCTTCTCCGTTCGGGCCAAGTGGGCGTAATATCTTAACTTTGGCCTCCCTTACGCCAAAGAACAGTTTGTTGCCTAGTCTCTCCAGTGCCTCTACTCCGGCCTCTGTTATCGAGAGAACCAAGCTCATGCTATTATTATTGGGTGGTTCTATGGCGATTACAGACCATTCATCCATTGGAACGTCTTTGTTCATTTTCGCCAGACCTTGCAGTAATTTGGGGCCGTCGCAGTCTATCTTGGGCAACCAAACTCTGGCTCGAGGTCTCATAGGGATATCTTGGGCTGGTATCAGCCGCAGGCTGATGTCTTCCCAGGCATCGCTGATCTTTGCGATACATTTCTCCAAGAATCCTTTTGAGAACTCGTCCATGCATTTGATTACCCTATAACCACGGTGTACCTCGCTAGAGTCGAAATGGGGCACAGGAGAATCGTCGTTTGCGAAAACATGTTCCATAACTTGTTCTGACAACTTTGTTTCTACCATGCCCCATTCCGCTGTGGTGATAGGGGACAGCTTGTCATTCTTGTCGTTGGCCACGGCAACCATCAGGTTATCCTTAACGACTTCGTTGAATGGGCGTTTTATTGTTGAAGAGGCAGTGGTGTTATGCTTTAACTTTTTCCTCTTTGCGGGCTTGTTGTCCTCTGTGCGAGAGCGTTCACGCTTGGAGGATGTTGGTTGATCATTTTTAGAGGCTTTAGCTTTTTCGTATTCCTCTACGATTTTGGTGTAGGTAATTTTGTCTTCTTCATCCCGTTCATGGACTGTACCTTCTGCAGCATTCTTAGCAATTTTGCTGAGAATATACTTTGCCTTCTGGTACAGGGCCTTACGAACGTCGGACGGGCTTTTTTCTTTTTGTTAGACTGACCATCTTCAGTGACGGTCAGAGTTTGTGTGTTTGTTTTATGTTGCTGAAGTGAGTCAGAGCTGTTTGCAGTGCTGACTACACTTGGTTGGCTAGCTGCCAGCTCCTGGCTGGAGGCTAAAAGTTCATCCTCGGAAGAGTTGCCACACTGCATCCGAGGGGTAGTTTGGTTTGGTTTTTGTTTGTTTTTTTTAGTATTTTTTTCCATAGATTGTTCCCACGAGTGTGCCGTAAGGGGATGGACCATCGTACGCAGTGACGGCTTGCGCAGACTAGGCTAATTATAAGTACCCCCGACCCGTGCCCTGGCGTCGAGGGGGAGTTGCTAGCGACCAGACTTCTTTAGACACTTGTCGGCCATTCAGATCCTCGGCACAACTCCATCACCTTGATCTTAAAAGTGTATATATATGTCACTCACCTAAAGGTGAGCTGTGGATTATCAGTTCGCCTGCTTGGGTTGTGACAAAAGTGGATAACCTTTGGTCAGTCACACTTTTCTGTGTTCAAGATGTCATGTAGAATGAATACTAGGTCTTCATTCAGAATGTACAGGATGCCATATAGAATGAATATTAGGTCGTCATTCAGAATGACATGTCGAGCACAGAAAATTGTGACCTAAGCCCCCGCATCGCGTCAAGATTGTTACCCCTGACGGGGGCTGTGGTTAGTACCCAACCCTGGGGAATCATAGAGCAACCACGGAAACCACGACAACCCTCAACAATGTGTTGTTATGGACGTGTGGTGGTCCTCCGTGAAAAAACTCATGTTCTCCTGTTGAAATTTTGAGTGTATGTGTGTGTGTTTGTTGTTTGGTCATCACCAATCCACCCTACTTGTTGTGTGCCAAACGAAAGCTTTTCTATTGTTGAAGGAAATATTGTAGTTGGGTAGTAGGGAATATTCTCGAGGCACATAACAATGCCACCGACAAGTAAACATTTCACAGTTGTTGACACTTTGTCTGCAATTTGTGTTTCAACTGCATTGTCATCATGCCTGCGCTTCGCACTTTCCGCCTCACTCGCAGTTGTCCATTTGATAACCATTCTCCCTGCAATTGGTGAATAGAGTAAACCCCCGTAATTGCGATGGGTCTAGAAATATGTTTTATGGAATGAGCTTAATATAAGGGCGTGGATTTTTTAAATAATTTTTGTTGGCTTAATATAAGGGCGTGGATTTTTTAAATAATTTTTATTGGCCTCCTCTAAGGGCGTGGATTTTTTAAATAATTTTTGTTGGCCTCCTCTAAGGGCGTGGATTTTTTAAATAATTTTTGTTGGCCTCCTCTAAGGGCGTGGATTTTTTAAATAATTTTTGTTGGCCTCCTCTAAGGGCGTGGATTTTTTAAATAATTTTTGTTGGCCTCCTCTAAGGGCGTGGATTTTTTAAATAATTTTTGTTGGCCTCCTCTAAGGGCGTGGATTTTTTAAATAATTTTTGTTGGCCTCCTCTAAGGGCGTGGATTTTTTAAATAATTTTTGTTGGCCTCCTCTAAGGGCGTGGATTTTTTAAATAATTTTTTTGGCGTCCTCTAAGGGCGGGATTTTTTAAATAATTGTTTTTGGCCTCCTCTAACGGCGTGGATTTTTTAAATAATTTTTTTTGGCGTCCTCTAAGGGCGGGATTTTTTAAATAATTGTTTTTGGCCTCCTCTAACGGCGTGGATTTTTTAAATAATTTTTGTTGGCCTCCTCTAAGGGCGTAGATTTTTAAATAATTTTTGTTGGCCTCTTCTAAGGGCGTGGATTTTTTAAATAATTTTTGTTGGCCTCCTCTAAGGGCGTTGATTTTTTAAATAATTTTTGTTGGCCTCCTCTAAGGGCGTTGATTTTTTAAATAATTTTTGTTGGCCTCCTCTAAGGGCGTGGATTTTTTAAATAATTTTTGTTGGCCTCCTCTAAGGGCGTGGATTTTTTAAATAATTTTTGTTGGCCTCCTCTAAGGGCGTGGATTTTTAAAATAATTTTTGTTGGCCTCCTCTAAGGGCGTGGATTTTTTAAATCATTTTTGTTGGCCTCCTCTAAGGGCGTGGATTTTTTAAATAATTTTTGTTGGCCTCCTCTAAGGGCGTGGCTTTTTTAAATAATATTTGTTGGCTCCTCTAAGGGCGTGGCTTTTTTAAATAATATTTGTTGGCTCCTCTAAGGGCGTGGATTATTTAAATCATTTTTGTTGGCCTCCTCTAAGGGCGTGGATTTTTTTAATAATTTTTGTTGGCCTCATCTAAGGGCGTGGATTTTTTAAATAATTTTTGTTGGCCTCCTCTAAGGTAGTTGATTTTTTTAAATAATTTTTGTTGGCCTCCTCTAAGGGCGTGGATTTTTTTTAATAATTTTTGTTGGCCTCCTCTAAGGGCGTGGATTTTTTAAATAATTTTTGTTGGCCTCCTCTAAGGTAGTTGATTTTTTTAAATAATTTTTGTTGGCCTCCTCTAAGGGCGTGGATTTTTTTAATAATTTTTGTTGGCCTCCTCTAAGGGCGTGGATTTTTTTAATAATTTTTGTTGGCCTCCTCTAAGGGCGTGGATTTTTTAAATAATTTTTGTTGGCCTCCTCTAAGGGCGTGGATTTTTTAAATAATTTTTATTGGCCTCCTCTAAGGGCGTGGATTTTTTAAATAATTTTTGTTGGCCTCCTCTAAGGGCGTGGATTTTTTAAATAATTTTTGTTGGCCTCCTCTAAGGGCGTGGATTATTTAAATCATTTTTGTTGGCCTCCTCTAAGGGCGTGGATTTTTTAAATAATTTTTGTTGGCTCCTCTAAGGGCGTGGATTATTTAAATCATTTTTGTTGGCCTCCTCTAAGGGCGTGGATTTTTTAAATAATTTTTGTTGGCCTCCTCTAAGGGCGTGGATTTTTTAAATAATTTTTGTTGGCCTCCTCTAAGGGCGTGGATTTTTTTAATAATTTTTGTTGGCCTCCTCTAAGGGCGTGGATTTTTTAAATAATTTTTGTTGGCCTCCTCTAAGGGCGTGGATTTTTTTAATAATTTTTGTTGGCCTCCTCTAAGGGCGTGGATTTTTTAAATAATTTTTGTTGGCCTCCTCTAAGGGCGTGGATTTTTTAAATAATTTTTATTGGCCTCCTCTAAGGGCGTGGATTTTTTAAATAATTTTTGTTGGCCTCCTCTAAGGGCGTCGATTTTTTAAATAATTTTTGTTGGCCTCCTCTGAGGGCGTGGATTTTTTAAATAATTTTTGTTGGCCTCCTCTAAGGGCGTGGATTTTTTAAATAATTTTTGTTGGCCTCCTCTAAGGGCGTGGATTTTTTAAATAATTTTTGGTGGCCTCCTCTAAGGGCGTGGATTTTTTAAATAATTTTTGGTGGCCTCCTCTAAGGGCGTGGATTTTTTAAATAATTTTTATTGGCCCCCTCTAAGGGCGTGGATTTTTTAAATAATTTTTATTGGCCCCCTCTAAGGGCGTGGATTTTTTAAATAATTTTTGTTGGCCTCCTCTAAGGGCGTGGATTTTTTAAATAATTTTTGTTGGCCTCCTCTGAGGGCGTGGATTTTTTAAATAATTTTTGTTGGCCTCCTCTAAGGGCGTGGATTTTTTAAATAATTTTTGTTGGCCTCCTCTAAGGGCGTGGATTTTTTAAATAATTTTTGTTGGCCTCCTCTAAGGGCGTGGATTTTTTAAATAATTTTTGTTGGCCTCCTCTAAGGGCGTGGATTTTTTAAATAATTTTTGTTGGCCTCCTCTAAGGGCGTGGATTTTTTAAATAATTTTTGTTGGCCTCCTCTAAGGGCGTGGATTTTTTAAATAATTTTTGTTGGCCTCCTCTAAGGGCGTGGATTTTTTAAATAATTTTTGTTGGCCTCCTCTAAGGGCGTGGATTTTTTAAATAATTTTTGTTGGCCTCCTCTAGGGGCGTGGATTTTTTAAATAATTTTTGTTGGCCTCCTCTAGGGGCGTGGATTTTTTAAATAATTTTTGTTGGCCTCCTCTAAGGGCGTGGATTTTTTAAATAATTTTTGTTGGCCTCCTCTAAGGGCGTGGATTTTTTAAATAATTTTTGTTGGCCTCCTCTAAGGGCGTGGATTTTTTAAATAATTTTTGTTGGCCTCCTCTAAGGGCGTGGATTTTTTTAATAATTTTTGTTGGCCTCCTCTAAGGGCGTGGATTTTTTAAATAATTTTTGTTGGCCTCCTCTAAGGTCGTGGATTTTTTAAATAATTTTTGTTGGCCTCCTCTAAGGGCGTGGATTTTTTAAATAATTTTTGTGGGTCTCCACTAAGGGCGTGGATTTTAAAAATAATTTTTGTGGGTCTTCTCTAAGGGCGTGGATTTTTAAAATAATTTTGTGGGTCTCCTCTAAGGGCGTGGATTTTTTGAATAATTTTTGTGGGTCTCCTCTAAGGGCGTGGATTTTTAAAATAATTTTGTGGGTCTCCTCTAAGGGCGTGGATTTTTTGAATAATTTTTGTGGGTCTCCTCTAAGGGCGTGGATTTTTTAAATAATTTTTGTTGGCATCCTCTAAGGGCGTGGATTTTTTAAATAATTTTTGTTGGCCTCCTCTAAGAGCGTGGATTTTTTAAATAATTTTTGTTATCCTCCTCTAAGGGCGTCGATTTTTTAAATAATTTTTTTTGGAATCATCTAAGGGCATGGATTTTTTAAATAATTTTTGTTGGCCACCTCTAAGGGCGTAGATTTTTTAAATAATTTTTGTTGGCCTCATCTAAGGGCATGGATTTTTTAAATAATTTTTGTTGGCCTCATCTAAGGGCATGGATTTTTTAAATAATTTTTGTTGGCCTCATCTAAGGGCATGGATTTTTTAAATAATTTTTGTTGGCCTCATCTAAGGGCATGGATTTTTTAAATAATTTTTGTTGGTCTCATCTAAGGGCGTGGATTTTTTAAATAATTTTTGTTGTCCTCCTCTAAGGGCGTGGATTTTTTAAATAATTGTTGTTGGCCTCCTCTAAGGTCGTGGATTTTTTAAATAATTTTTGTTGGCCTCCTCTAAGGTCGTGGATTTTTTAAATAATTTTTGTTGGCCTCCTCTAAGGGCGTGGATTTTTTAAAAATTTTTGCTGACCTCCTCTAAGGGCGTGGATTTTTTAAATAATTTTTGTTGGCCTCCTCTAAGGGCGTGGATTTTTTAAATAATTTTTGTTGGCCTCCTCTAAGGGCGTGGATTTTTTAAATAATTTTTGTTGGTCTCCTCTAAGGGCGTCGGGTTTTTAAATAATTTTTGTTGGTCTCATCTAAGGGCGTCGGGTTTTTAAATAATTTTGTGGGTCTCCTCTAAGGGCGTCGGGTTTTTAAATAATTTTTGTTGGTCTCATCTAAGGGCGTCGGGTTTTTAAATAATTTTGTGGGTCTCCTCTAAGGGCGTCGGGTTTTTAAATAATTTTTGTTAGCCTCCTCTTAGGGCGTGGATTTTTTAAATAAGTTTTGTTGGCCTCCTCTAAGGGAGTGGATTTTTTAAATAACTTTTATTGGCCTCCTCTAAGTGCATGGATTTTTAAATAATTTTTATTGGCCTCCTCTAAGGGCGTGGATTTTTTAAATAATTTTTATTGACCTCCTCTAAGGGCGTGGATTTCTTAAATAATTTTTATTGGCCTCCTCTAAGGGCGTGGATTTCTTAAATAATTTTTATTGGCCCCACTCTAAGGGCGTGGATTTTTTTAAATAATTTTTATTGGCCTCCTCTAAGGGTGTGGATTTTTTAAATAATTTTATTGGCCTCCTCTAAGGGCGTGGAATTTTTAAATACTTTTTATTGGCCTCCTCTAAGGGCGTGGATTTTTTAAATAATTTTTATTGGCCTCCTCTAAGGGCGTGGATTTTTTAAATAATTTTTATTGGCCTCCTCTAAGGGCGTGGATTTTTTAAATAATTTTTATTGGCCTCCTCTAAGAGCGTGGATTTTTTAAATAATTTTTATTGGCCTCCTCTAAGGGCGTGGATTTTTTAAATAAATTTTATTGGCCTCCTCTAAGCGCGTGGATTTTTTAAATCATTTTTATTGGTCTCCTCTAAGGGCGTGGATTTTTAAAATAATTTTGTGGGTCTCCTCTAAGGGCGTGGATTTTTTGAATAATTTTTGTGGGTCTCCTCTAAGGGCGTGGATTTTTTAAATAATTTTTGTTGGCATCCTCTAAGGGCGTGGATTTTTTAAATAATTTTTGTTGGCCTCCTCTAAGAGCGTGGATTTTTTAAATAATTTTTGTTATCCTCCTCTAAGGGCGTCGATTTTTTAAATAATTTTTTTTGGAATCATCTAAGGGCATGGATTTTTTAAATAATTTTTGTTGGCCTCATCTAAGGGCATGGATTTTTTAAATAATTTTTGTTGGCCTCATCTAAGGGCATGGATTTTTTAAATAATTGTTGTTGGCCTCCTCTAAGGTCGTGGATTTTTTAAATAATTTTTGTTGGCCTCCTCTAAGGGCGTGGATTTTTTAAATAATTGTTGTTGGCCTCCTCTAAGGTCGTGGATTTTTTAAATAATTTTTGTTGGCCTCCTCTAAGGGCGTGGATTTTTTAAATCATTTTTATTGGTCTCCTCTAAGGGCGTGGATTTTTTAAATAATTTTTATTGGCCTCCTTCAGGGCGTGGATTTTTTAAATAATTTTTGTTGGCCTCCTCTAAGGGCGTGGATTTTTTTAATAATTTTTGTTGGCCTCCTCTAAGGGCGTGGATTTTTTAAATAATTTTTGTTGGCCTCCTCTAAGGGCGTGGATTTTTTAAATAATTGTTGTTGGCCTCCTCTAAGGTCGTGGATTTTTTAAATAATTTTTGTTGGCCTCCTCTAAGGGCGTGGATTTTTTAAATAATTTTTGTTGGCCTCCTCTAAGGGCGTGGATTTTTTAAATAATTTTTGTTGGCCTCCTCTAAGGGCGTGGATTTTTTAAATAATTTTTGTTGGCCTCCTCTAAGGGCGTGGATTTTTTTAATAATTTTTGTTGGCCTCCTCTAAGGGCGTGGATTCTTTAAATAATTTTTGTTGGCCTCCTCTAAGGGCGTGGATTTTTTAAATAATTTTTGTTGGCCTCCTCTAAGGGCGTGGATTTTTTTAATAATTTTTGTTGGCCTCCTCTAAGGGCGTGGATTTTTTAAATAATTTTTGTTGGCCTCCTCTAAGGTCGTGGATTTTTAAAATAATTTTGTGGGTCTCCTCTAAGGGCGTGGATTTTTTGAATAATTTTTGTGGGTCTCCTCTAAGGGCGTGGATTTTTAAAATAATTTTGTGGGTCTCCTCTAAGGGCGTGGATTTTTTGAATAATTTTTGTGGGTCTCCTCTAAGGGCGTGGATTTTTTAAATAATTTTTGTTGGCATCCTCTAAGGGCGTGGATTTTTTAAATAATTTTTGTTGGCCTCCTCTAAGAGCGTGGATTTTTTAAATAATTTTTGTTATCCTCCTCTAAGGGCGTCGATTTTTTAAATAATTTTTTTTGGAATCATCTAAGGGCATGGATTTTTTAAATAATTTTTGTTGGCCACCTCTAAGGGCGTAGATTTTTTAAATAATTTTTGTTGGCCTCATCTAAGGGCATGGATTTTTTAAATAATTTTTGTTGGCCTCATCTAAGGGCATGGATTTTTTAAATAATTTTTGTTGGCCTCATCTAAGGGCATGGATTTTTTAAATAATTTTTGTTGGCCTCATCTAAGGGCGTGGATTTTTTAAATACTTTTTGTTGGCCTCCTCTAAGGGCGTGGATTTTTTAAATAATTGCTGTTGGCCTCCTCTAAGGTCGTGGATTTTTTAAATAATTTTTGTTGGCCTCCTCTAAGGTCGTGGATTTTTTAAATAATTTTTGCTGGCGTCCTCTAAGAGCGTGGATTTTTTAAATAATTTTTGTTGGCCTCCTCTAAGGGCGTGGATTTTTTAAAAAATTTTTGCTGACCTCCTCTAAGGGCGTGGATTTTTTAAATAATTTTTGTTGGCCTCCTCTAAGGGCGTGGATTTTTTAAATAATTTTTGTTGGTCTCCTCTAAGGGCGTCGGGTTTTTAAACAATTTTTGTTGGTCTCATCTAAGGGCGTCGGGTTTTTAAATAATTTTGTGGGTCTCCTCTAAGGGCGTCGGGTTTTTAAATAATTTTTGTTGGTCTCATCTAAGGGCGTCGGGTTTTTAAATAATTTTGTGGGTCTCCTCTAAGGGCGTCGGGTTTTTAAATAATTTTTGTTAGCCTCCTCTTAGGGCGTGGATTTTTTAAATAAGTTTTGTTGGCCTCCTCTAATGGCGTGGATTTTTTAAATAACTTTTATTGGCCTCCTCTAAGTGCATGGATTTTTTAAATAACTTTTATTGGCCTCCTCTAAGTGCATGGATTTTTTAAATAATTTTTATTGGCCTCCTCTAAGGGCGTGGATTTTTTGAATAATTTTTATTGACCTCCTCTAAGGGCGTGGATTTCTTAAATAATTTTTATTGGCCTCCTCTAAGGGCGTGGATTTCTTAAATAATTTTTATTGGCCCCACTCTAAGGGCGTGGATTTTTTTAAATAATTTTTATTGGCCCCACTCTAAGGGCGTGGATTTTTTTAAATAATTTTTATTGGCCTCCTCTAAGGGCGTGGATTTTTTAAATAATTTTATTGGCCTCCTCTAAGGGCGTGGAATTTTTAAATACTTTTTATTGGCCTCCTCTAAGGGCGTGGATTTTTTAAATAATTTTTATTGGCCTCCTCTAAGGGCGTGGATTTTTTAAATAATTTTTATTGGCCTCCTCTAAGGGCGTGGATTTTTTAAATAATTTTTATTGGCCTCCTCTAAGGGCGTGGATTTTTTAAATAAATTTTATTGGCCTCCTCTAAGCGCGTGGATTTTTTAAATCATTTTTATTGGTCTCCTCTAAGGGCGTGGATTTTTTAAATAAATTTTATTGGCCTCCTCCAGGGGCGTGGATTTTTTAAATAATTTTTATTGGCCTCCTCTAAGGGCGTGGATTTTTTAAATAATTTTTATTGGCCTCCTCTAAGGGCGTGGATTTTTTAAATAATTTTTATTGGCCTCCTCTAAGGGCGTGGATTTTTTAAATAATTTTTATTGGCCTCCTCTAAGGGCGTGGATTTTTTAAATAATTTTTATTGGCCTCCTCTAAGGGCGTGGATTTTTTAAATAATTTTTATTGGCCTCCTCTAAGCGCGTGGATTTTTTAAATTATTTTTATTGGTCTCCTCTAAGGGCGTGGATTTTTTAAATAATTTTTATTGGCCTCCTCCAGGGGCGTGGATTTTTTAAATAATTTTTATTGGCCTCCTCTAAGGTCGTGGAGTTTTTAAATAATTTTAATTGGCCTCCTCTAAGCGCGTGGATTTTTTAAATCATTTTTATTGGTCTCCTCTAAGGGCGTGGATTTTTTAAATAATTTTTATTGGCCTCCTCCAGGGGCGTGGATTTTTTAAATAATTTTTATTGGCCTCCTCTAAGGGCGTGGATTTTTTAAATAATTTTTATTGGCCTCCTCCAGGGGCGTGGATTTTTTAAATAATTTTTATTGGCCTCCTCTAAGGGCGTGGAATTTTTAAATAATTTTTATTGGCCTCCTCTAAGCGCGTGGATTTTTTAAATCATTTTTATTGGTCTCCTCTAAGGGCGTGGATTTTTTAAATAATTTTTATTGGCCTCCTTCAGGGAGTGGATTTTTTAAATAATTTTTATTGGCCTCCTCTAAGGGCGTGGATTTTTTAAATAATTTTTATTGGCCTCATCTAAGGGCGTGGAATTTTTAAATAATTTTTGTTAGCCTCCTCTAAGGGCGTGGATTTTTTAAATAATTTTTATTGGCCTCCTCTAAGGGCGTGGATTTTTTAAATAAATTTTATTGGCCTCCTTTAAGGGGGTGGATTTTTTAAATAATTTTTGTTGGCCTCCTCTAAGAGCGTGGATTTTTTAAATAATTTTTGTTGGTCTCCTCTAAGGGCGTCTGGTTTTTAAATAATTTTTGTTGGGCGTGGATTTTTTAAATAATTTTTTTGGCCTCCTCTAAGGGCGTGGATTTTTTAAATAATTTTGTTGGCCTCCTCTAAGGGCGTGGATTTTTTAAATAATTTTTGTTGGCCTCCTCCAAGGGCGTGGATTTTTTAAATAATTTTTGTTGGCCTCATCTAAGGGCATGGATTTTTTAAATAATTTTTGTTGGCCTCCTCTAAGGGCGTCGATTTTTTAAATAATTTTTGTTGGCCTCATCTAAGGGCATGGATTTTTTAAATAATTTTTGTTGGCCTCATCTAAGGGCATGGATTTTTTAAATAATTTTTGTTGGTCTCATCTAAGAGCATGGATTTTTTAAATAATTTTTGTTGGTCTCATCTAAGGGCATGGATTTTTTAAATAATTTTTGTTGGCCTCCTCTAAGGGCGTGGATTTTTTAAATAATTTTTGTTGGCCTCCTCTAAGGGCGTGGATTTTTTAAATAATTGTTGTTGGCCTCCTCTAAGGTCGTGGATTTTTTAAATAATTTTTGTTGGCCTCCTCGAAGGTTGTCGATTTTTTAAATAATTTTTGTTGGCCTCCTCGAAGGTCGTGGATTTTTTAAATAATTTTTGCTGTTGTCCTCTAAGAGCGTGGATTTTTTAAATAATTTTTGTTGGCCTCCTCTAAGGGCGTGGATTTTTTAAAAAATTTTTGCTGACCTCCTCTAAGGGCGTGGATTTTTTAAATAATTTGTGTTGGCCTCCTCTAAGGGCGTGGATTTTTTAAATAATTTTTGTTGACCTCCTCTAAGGGCGTGGATTTTTTAAATAATTTTTGTTGGCCTCCTCTAAGGGCGTGGATTTTTTAAATAATTTTTGTTGGCCTCCTCTGAGGGCGTGGATTTTTTAAATAATTTTAGTTGGCCTCCTCTAAGGGCGTGGATTTTTTAAATAATTTTTGTTGGCCTCCTCTAAGGGCGTGGATTTTTTAAATAATTTTTGTTGGCCTCCTCTAAGGGCGTGGATTTTTTAAATAATTTTTGTTGGCCTCCTCTAAGGGCGTGGATTTTTTAAATAATTTTTGTTGGCCTCCTCTAAGGGCGTGGATTTTTTAAATAAGTTTTGTTGGCCTCCTCTAAGGGCGTGGATTGTTTAAATAATTTTTGTTGGCATCCTCTAAGGGCGTAGATTGTTTAAATAATTTTTGTTGGCCTCCTCTAAGGGCGTGGATTTTTTAAATAAATTTTATTGGCCTCCTCTAAGGGCGTGGATTTTTTAAATCATTTTTGTTGGCCTCCTCTAAGGGCGTGGATTTTTTAAATAATTTTTGTTGGCCTCCTCTAAGGGCGTGGATTTTTTAAATAATTTTTGTTGGCCTCGTCTAAGGGCGTGGATTTTTTAAATAATTTTTGTTGGCCTCCTCTAAGGGCGTGGATTTTTTAAATAATTTTTGTTGGCCTCCTCTAAGGGCGTGGATTTTTTAAATAATTTTTGTTGGCATCCTCTAAGGGCGTGGATTTTTTAAATAATTTTTTTGGCCTCCTCTAAGGGCGTGGATTTTTTAAATAATTTTGTTGGCCTCCTCTAAGGGCGTGGATTTTTTAAATAATTTTTGTTGGCCTCATCTAAGGGCGTCGGGTTTTTAAATAATTTTGTGGGTCTCCTCTAAGGGCGTCGGGTTTTTAAATAATTTTTGTTAGCCTCCTCTTAGGGCGTGGATTTTTTAAATAAGTTTTGTTGGCCTCCTCTAATGGCGTGGATTTTTTAAATAACTTTTATTGGCCTCCTCTAAGTGCATGGATTTTTTAAATAACTTTTATTGGCCTCCTCTAAGTGCATGGATTTTTTAAATAATTTTTATTGGCCTCCTCTAAGGGCGTGGAGTTTTTAAATAATTTTTGTTGGCCTACTCTAAGGGCATGGATTATTTTTAAAATAATTTTTGTTGGCCTACTCTAAGGGCATGGATTATTTTTAAAATAATTTTTGTTGGCCTACTCTAGGGGCATGGGTTATTTTTAAAATAATTTTTATTGGCCTCCTCTAAGGGCGTGGATTTTTTAAATAATTTTTGTTGGCCTCCTCTAAGGGCGTCGGGTTTTTAAATAATTTTTGTTGGCCACCTCTAAGGGCGTGGATTTTTTAAAATAATTTTTGTTGGCCACCTCTAAGGGCGTGGATTTTTTAAAATAATTTTTGTTGGCCTCCTCCAGGGGCGTGGATTTTTTAAATAATTTTTATTGGCCTCCTCTAAGGGCGTGGATTTTTTAAATAATTTTTATTGGCCTCATCTAAGGGCGTGGAATTTTTAAATAATTTTTGTTAGCCTCCTCTAAGGGCGTGGATTTTTTAAATAATTTTTATTGGCCTCCTCCAGGGGCGTGGATTTTTTAAATAATTTTTATTGGCCTCCTCTAAGGGCGTGGAATTTTTAAATAATTTTTATTGGCCTCCTCTAAGCGCGTGGATTTTTTAAATCATTTTTATTGGTCTCCTCTAAGGGCGTGGATTTTTTAAATAATTTTTATTGGCCTCCTCCAGGGCGTGGATTTTTTAAATAATTTTTATTGGCCTCCTCTAAGGGCGTGGATTTTTTAAATAATTTTTATTGGCCTCATCTAAGGGCGTGGAATTTTTAAATAATTTTTGTTAGCCTCCTCTAAGGGCGTGGATTTTTTAAATAATTTTTATTGGCCTCCTCTAAGGGCGTGGATTTTTTAAATAAATTTTATTGGCCTCCTTTAAGGGGGTGGATTTTTTAAATAATTTTTGTTGGCCTCCTCTAAGAGCGTGGATTTTTTAAATAATTTTTGTTGGTCTCCTCTAAGGGCGTCTGGTTTTTAAATAATTTTTGTTGGCCTCCTCTTAGGGCGTGGATTTTTTAAATAATTTTTTTGGCCTCCTCTAAGGGCGTGGATTTTTTAAATAATTTTGTTGGCCTCCTCTAAGGGCGTGGATTTTTTAAATAATTTTTGTTGGCCTCCTCCAAGGGCGTGGATTTTTTAAATAATTTTTGTTGGCCTCATCTAAGGGCATGGATTTTTTAAATAATTTTTGTTGGCCTCCTCTAAGGGCGTCGATTTTTTAAATAATTTTTGTTGGCCTCATCTAAGGGCATGGATTTTTTAAATAATTTTTGTTGGCCTCATCTAAGGGCATGGATTTTTTAAATAATTTTTGTTGGTCTCATCTAAGAGCATGGATTTTTTAAATAATTTTTGTTGGTCTCATCTAAGGGCATGGATTTTTTAAATAATTTTTGTTGGCCTCCTCTAAGGGCGTGGATTTTTTAAATAATTTTTGTTGGCCTCCTCTAAGGGCGTGGATTTTTTAAATAATTGTTGTTGGCCTCCTCTAAGGTCGTGGATTTTTTAAATAATTTTTGTTGGCCTCCTCGAAGGTCGTGGATTTTTTAAATAATTTTTGTTGGCCTCCTCGAAGGTCGTGGATTTTTTAAATAATTTTTGCTGTTGTCCTCTAAGAGCGTGGATTTTTTAAATAATTTTTGTTGGCCTCCTCTAAGGGCGTGGATTTTTTAAAAAATTTTTGCTGACCTCCTCTAAGGGCGTGGATTTTTTAAATAATTTGTGTTGGCCTCCTCTAAGGGCGTGGATTTTTTAAATAATTTTTGTTGACCTCCTCTAAGGGCGTGGATTTTTTAAATAATTTTTGTTGGCCTCCTCTAAGGGCGTGGATTTTTTAAATAATTTTTGTTGGCCTCCTCTGAGGGCGTGGATTTTTTAAATAATTTTAGTTGGCCTCCTCTAAGGGCGTGGATTTTTTAAATAATTTTTGTTGGCCTCCTCTAAGGGCGTGGATTTTTTAAATAATTTTTGTTGGCCTCCTCTAAGGGCGTGGATTTTTTAAATAATTTTTGTTGGCCTCCTCTAAGGGCGTGGATTTTTTAAATAATTTTTGTTGGCCTCCTCTAAGGGCGTGGATTTTTTAAATAAGTTTTGTTGGCCTCCTCTAAGGGCGTGGATTGTTTAAATAATTTTTGTTGGCATCCTCTAAGGGCGTAGATTGTTTAAATAATTTTTGTTGGCCTCCTCTAAGGGCGTGGATTTTTTAAATAAATTTTATTGGCCTCCTTTAAGGGGGTGGATTTTTTAAATCATTTTTGTTGGCCTCCTCTAAGGGCGTGGATTTTTTAAATCATTTTTGTTGGCCTCCTCTAAGGGCGTGGATTTTTTAAATCATTTTTGTTGGCCTCCTCTAAGGGCGTGGATTTTTTAAATAATTTTTGTTGGCCTCCTCTAAGGGCGTGGATATTTTAAATAATTTTTGTTGGCCTCGTCTAAGGGCGTGGATTTTTTAAATAATTTTTGTTGGCCTCCTCTAAGGGCGTGGATTTTTTAAATAATTTTTGTTGGCCTCCTCTAAGGGCGTGGATTTTTTAAATAATTTTTGTTGGCATCCTCTAAGGGCGTGGATTTTTTAAATAATTTTTTTGGCCTCCTCTAAGGGCGTGGATTTTTTAAATAATTTTGTTGGCCTCCTCTAAGGGCGTGGATTTTTTAAATAATTTTTGTTGGCCTCCTCTAAGGGCGTGGAGTTTTTAAATAATTTTTGTTGGCCTACTCTAAGGGCATGGATTATTTTTAAAATAATTTTTGTTGGCCTACTCTAAGGGCATGGATTATTTTTAAAATAATTTTTGTTGGCCTACTCTAGGGGCATGGGTTATTTTTAAAATAATTTTTATTGGCCTCCTCTAAGGGCGTGGATTTTTTAAATAATTTTTGTTGGCCTCCTCTAAGGGCGTCGGGTTTTTAAATAATTTTTGTTGGCCACCTCTAAGGGCGTGGATTTTTTAAAATAATTTTTGTTGGCCTCCTCTAAGGGCGTGGATTTTTTAAAATAATTTTTGTTGGCCTCCTCTAAGGGCGTGGATTTTTTAAAATAATTTTTGTTGGCCTCCTCTAAGGGCGTGGATTTTTTAAATAATTTTTGTTGGCCTCCTCTAAGGGCGTGGATTTTTTAAATAATTTTTGCTGGTCTCCTCTAAGGGCGTCGGGTTTTTAAATAATTTTTGTTGGTCTCATCTAAGGGCGTCGGGTTTTTAAATAATTTTTGTTGGTCTCCTCTAAGGGCGTCGGGTTTTTAAATAATTTTTGTTAGCCTCCTCTTAGGGCGTGGATTTTTTAAATAAGTTTTGTTGGCCTCCTCTAAGGGCGTGGATTTTTTAAATAACTTTTATTGGCCTCCTCTAAGTGCATGGATTTTTTAAATAATTTTTATTGGCCTCCTATAAGGGCGTGGATTTTTTAAATACTTTTTATTGGCCTCCTCTAAGGGCGTGGATTTTTTAAATAATTTTTATTGACCTCCTCTAAGGGCGTGGATTTCTTAAATAATTTTTATTGGCCTCCTCTAAGGGCGTGGATTTCTTAAATAATTTTTATTGGCCCCACTCTAAGGGCGTGGATTTTTTAAATAATTTTTATTGGCCTCCTCTAAGGGCGTGGAATTTTTAAATACTTTTTATTGGCCTCCTCTAAGGGGGTGGAATTTTTAAATACTTTTTATTGGCCTCCTCTAAGGGCGTGGATTTTTTAAATAATTTTTATTGGCCTCCTCTAAGGGCGTGGATTTTTTAAATAATTTTTATTGGCCTCCTCTAAGGGCGTGGATTTTTTAAATAATTTTTATTGGCCTCCTCTAAGGGCGTGGATTTTTTAAATAATTTTTATTGGCCTCCTCTAAGGGCGTGGATTTTTTAAATAATTTTTATTGGCCTCCTCTAAGCGCGTGGATTTTTTTAAATCATTTTTATTGGTCTCCTCTAAGGGCGTGGATTTTTTAAATAATTTTTATTGGCCTCCTCCAGGGGCGTGGATTTTTTAAATAATTTTTATTGGCCTCCTCTAAGGGCGTGGATTTTTTAAATAATTTTTATTGGCCTCATCTAAGGGCGTGGATTTTCTTAGGAATATGTGTCTTCTTTCTTCTTTTCGGAAAGATTTTCCCCTTATATATTTGCCAATTAAGCGGAACACAAAGATATTCAGTTTTATACAAAATTTATTAAGGAACAAAAACAATTGACAAATTGAAATTCAGAACAACACTACTAGACGACAAGCAATAGAAACGATAGAATGAAAAAAAATATTTGACATTTTCAAATTACAATACACAATATTTTTCAAAGAAGAATATGTTTGTTGAAACAATTTAAAGCAAAGTATTTTGATACAAAGTGTTTTCCCAACACTCCACCACAACATGCATATTCTTTACATTTTGAGTTACTTCAAATTGATTAAATTGACAAATTTCTGATGTTTCGATTTCGCTAGGTTCTTTGTAAATATGTCGGCAACCATATCATCTGTTGGACAATAAACCAATTTTATTGTATTTGATTTTATTAGATCCCGGATATGATGATACTTGATGTCCACATGCTTTGTCCTTTTATGATGTTCGCGATAGTTCGCGTAGTAATCGGCTTAAATATACAGCTTCCTTTGATGCGTTTGAAGTTGACACATACTCTGCTTCCGTACTACTCAAAGCGACTATATCTTGTTTCTTGGACTCCCAGGAAATCACACAATTTCCAATAAAAAATACTGATCCGGAATATGACTTCCGATCTGTAGTGCATCCGCCCCAATCAGCATCTGCGTAACCAATGAGTTTACCATTTCCACAACTAAAGTGCAGTTTCATATCTTTAGTTCCTTTCAAATATCGTAAAATATGTTTTGCTGCTGTCAAATGTTTCACGTGTGGATCCTTATTTCTTTGCGAAAGCTTGGTAACCGAATGGAGTATATCAGGGCGAGTTGTCAGAGCCAAGTACAGCAAGGAGCCGATCAGAGATTGATATTCGGTGGGATCTGTTTTTCTGCATTCACCTTCACACTTACTTTGAAAACCAGGAGTGAGTGGTACTGAAACTGGCTTACAGTTCTCCATACCGTACTCTTTCAAAATTTCATTTATAAAGTTAGTTTGACATATTTTAATCTCACCAGTTTTTCCATCTCGTTGAACTTCCATTCCCAGGAAGTGCTCTAACAATCCTTTATCGGTCACTTCAAAATTGGTTGCAATTTCCTCCTTCAGTTTCAAAATTTCCTTTTCATTCTCACATCCAATTATTAAATCATCCACATAGACAGCTATTAGCATTAAATGACCGTTTCGATTTGATTTATATAAACAAGGCTCGTTGTCACATCTTTCAAATCCAATCTTGCACAGAAAATCATTTAGCGTTGAGTTCCACTCCCGACCCGCTTGTTTAAGGCCATAAAGGGATTTGTTTGAGCGTAGGACTTTATTTTTGTTCTTCTCATCGATAAATCCTTCTGGCTGACGCATATAGATTTCTTCATGCAAATCTCCATGTAAATACGCGGTGACAACATCTAGTTGGTGCAAGTGCATTTTATGTTCTACTGCTAATGCAAGTATCATTCGAATACTTGAATATCTTACCACAGGCGAAAAAGTTTCATTGTAGTCTATGCCGAATTTCTGACTACAACCTTTAGCGACTAGCCGTGCTTTATATCGCTCCACCTGACCGTTCTTATTTTTCTTTGCTGCGAAAACCCATTTGCAATTGATTGGCTTACATCCAGGCGGAAGATCCTGCATTGTCCACGTATTCTTTTGATGATGCGATAGCATCTCATTCTCCATGGCTTGCTTCCACTTGGCACATAATTTACTGGATATTGCTTCTTTGTATGTTTTAGGAATACTATCCTCCACCACATTATTCAGTAAGTTGTATTCTTTTCGGGGACGACCAGGTCTACCATTTCGAATAATCTTAGGTCTACCTCGTCCTCTTCGGGCATCTGAAGGTTCAGGATTTTCTTGATCATCTGAAGAAGTAAATCCGAGAAATTCTTCTGTTTCTTGAAAACTGTCATCCGAACTTGACTGTTCCTCATCGATTTCTTTATTAGTCTCCTCTATTTCTCCTTCGACAGATTCCTGGGTTTCTAAGTTTTCCGATGGCACATAAAAATACATTTCTGGCACTTGCTCTTGAGATTTTTCTAATGTTTTATCTTCATCTCGTCTTTCCACAACTCTCTTAGATTTGTAATCGTAGAGCCTATAAGCTTTAGATACTAATGAATATCCAACCATGACCATTCTCTCGCCTTTTTCTTGAAACTTCCAAGTTGCCCTTTTGTTCAGCGCAACAGCTTTAGAACCAAAAACTCTCAAATGATTAACATTTGGTTTCCGACCAGACCATACCTCCATTGGAGTAGTGTTTTCCAAACTTTTTGATGGACTTCTATTTCTTAGATATGTTGCAGTAGCAACCGCTTCAGCCCACAAATTTTGATCGAGTCCTGATTCAATAAGAAGGCAACGTCCCATTTCAACTAATGTGCGATTTGCTCTTTCCGCTACACCATTTTGTTGTGGGGTGTAGGGGACAGTTAATTGCCTTTTAATGCCATTGGTTTCAAGATACTTGTTAAATTCGTTGCTAAGGTATTCTCCACCATTATCGCTTCTCAAAGCTTTAATTTTGCAACCCGTTTGCAACTCCACCATGGTCTTAAATGCTTTAAACTTCTCGAAAACTTCGGACTTGTTCTTCATGAAATATGTGAATATCCTACGGGATTTATCATCAATAAATGTCACGAAGTACTTTGATCCACCAACTGAATCAACTCTCATCGGACCACATACGTCCGAATGAATCACTTCAAGCAAGTCCTTTGATCTTCTCTCCGATTGTTTGGGAAACGATGCAACGTGTATTTTTCCAGTCATACACACATCACATTTGTCGCTACAGTGGGAATTGAATGTCATACCTTTGACCAAATTCTTTGAGCATAATTCTTTCAGACTCTGGTAATTTAGGTGTCCAAATCTTCTATGCCATAAACTATCGGAAGTGTTAATCGAACAAATTTGGTTACTTACAGGTTGAGCATCGAAAACGAACAAACCATTTTCCCTGGCAGCTCGCAATAACATACGGCCTTCATCCGTAATCATAGCACCATCTTTGAAAAATTTCACGGAACATCCATTTTCAACCATCTTGTTCACGGAAATAAAGTTTCCATTCAATTCTGGACAGTAAATGACATTCTTCAGCTTAATATTTAATCCTTTTACCCGCAATTCGACGAAACCTTTTCCTTTGGCTTTGATGACTTTCTTGTCGGCTAACATTATGGTTTCATCCGAATCTTCAAGACTTGTAAAATAATTCTTCAAGGAACACATATGGCTTGTTGCCCCACTGTCAACACACCATTGCGTTGAATTATTTTCTGTTTGCGCTCCGGCAGCAACAGCGATCACTGTGAACGATTTGTGTCCACCATCTTTGAACTTGCACTTGTTAGCGTAGTGACCCTTTTTGCCACAAATAAAACATGCACCTTTTTCTTTCTTTTGATCACTTTTCTTACCATCATTCCTTTTTCCTTTTACACCAACAGCCCCAAATGCTTGCTGATTTGATGATATATTTCCACTCGTACCTTGTTCTCGCCGATCCCATTCTTCCAATAATTTCTGTTTTAACACCATAAGGGTAGGAAGATTGTCCCTTGTTTCCATGGCTATTACAAAATTTTCATAATCCTTTTCCAAACTTGACAATAGGATTATTATCAAAAGTTCCTCCTGGATTTGAATCCCAGCTTCTGCCAGTTGATCTGAAATGCTAGAGAATTTGTTCAAATATTCAGACATATTTTTGCTGTCCTTCATGTTGACATTTAACAGCTTCTTATACAAGGACACTTTTTGCATAGGTCCACTAGGCTTATACACATCTTTAAGCTTTTCCCAGGCATCATTTGACGTACTGCAATTTTTGATGTATTTCAGTTATGAAGGCTTCACACAAAGAGTCAAAGAAGCAAGAGCCTTTTCATCAACATCGTCCCATGCTTGCTTTTGTTCGGCAGTCCAACTCGAAACTTTCTTTAGATCACCATTTACATGTTTCAAGCATCCCGAGTGAATGAGAACACTGCGCATCTGCACTGACCATGTCTCATAATTGTGTTCATCTAGCTTCTCAATCTGGAACATTGGAGACGACGCCATTTTAATTGTTTTCTATGTTCTTGCGTTAACCACACAATCCAATTCCGCTTAATATTGACCACAACGTTCTGGGCCCATAACCTCTTAGGAATATGTGTCTTCTTTCTTCTTTTCGGAAAGATTTTCCCCTTATATATTTGCCAATTAAGCGGAACACAAAGATATTCAATTTTATACAAAATTTATTAAGGAACAAAAACAATTGACAAATTGAAATTCAGAACAACACTACTAGACGACAAGCAATAGAAACGATAGAATGAAAAAAAATATTTGACATTTTCAAATTACAATACACAATATTTTTCAAAGAAGAATATGTTTGTTGAAACAATTTAAAGCAAAGTATTTTGATACAAAGTGTTTTCCCAACAGATTTTTTAAATAATTTTTATTGGCCTCCTCTAAGGGCGTGGATTTTTTAAATAATTTTTATTGGCCTCCTCTAAGGGCGTGGATTTTTTAAATAATTTTTATTGGCCTCCTCTAAGGGCGTGGATTTTTTAAATAATTTTTATTGGCCTCCTCTAAGGGCGTGGATTTTTTAAATAAACTTTATTGGCCTCCTTTAAGGGCGTCGGGTTTTTAAATAATTTTTGTTGGCCTCCTCTTAGGGCGTGGATTTTTTAAATAATTTTTTTGGCCTCCTCTAAGGGCGTGGATTTTTTAAATAATTTTTTTGGCCTCCTCTAAGGGCGTGGATTTTTTAAATAATTTTTGTTGGCCTCCTCTAAAGGCGTGGATTTTTTAAATAATTTTTGTTGGTCTCCTCTAAGGGCGTCGGGTTTTTAATTAATTTTTGTTGGTCTCCTCTAAGGGCGTCGGGTTTTTAAATAATTTTTGTTGGTCTCCTCTAAGGGCGTCGGGTTTTTAAATAATTTTTGTTGGCCTCCTCTTAGGGCGTGGATTTTTTAAATAATTGTTTGTTATTTTTCAAAAATGTTCAAATAGTAAGTCCCTTTTGTTGATCCCTTCCACATAGTCAACCTCCATTTTTAACAATGAATGTTAAATGCAGCTTTTGATTGCGGTATTCCTTTGTTTGTTGTCTGGCCCACTGCCAAGTTTGTAGTACATTTGTTGTTGTTTTCGCCATCAGCTGTTTTTGTTTCCTTCCTGGAATGCAGAATTTCTAGACAAATCCTTGCTGCTGTTGCTGGTGCCACTTTTGTTGTTCATACCACCTGTGATGTGGCGGTTCGGTGTTCAAATGCTTTGTGTCAGTGGCCATTTTACTTGCACATTTGTTTGTTTTGTTAGTTGTTTTATTTTCCATTTCTTTTCCCGGAATATATTTTAAAGCTTTATTGGGGTGCTCTACAAAATGCACCACCATGAATACCATTGTAACTTCGCAATATAATTCATGCTTTTTTGATGTTTTTCACAATGTTATTTTTTAAGAAAGCCAGTATGGTTGCTTAGATCTTTTCAGTTCTTTTCTCAGCTTCGTAGTTAGCCAATGACGATGTCCTTGCATACACGAAAAGAAATGGGGTGTACGTTTACGACATCCTTTTATCACAATGTTATTTTTGCACACGGTTTGGCATCCGCACCGACGAGGGATCAGACACAGATGAGTGAAACTTTTTACACCACTGATCTCTGTGGTTTTCATTGAGAAAAGGAACAGAAATGGCATCACAAATTCATTAGTTCATTGTGGTGCAATTGCAAATGCGTTCACTGTTGTGGTAAACCAAGCTTCCAGCTGCAGTTCCCAGCTATAGCTTTGCTGTCATTTTATTATTATTGTCATAATTTTTTATGGTGTGTGAAACAATTTAAAATGCTTTCATATATTTTCGAAGGGCCAGCTGGGGAAAGGTTGGAAATTATTTTCTTGTCGCTGATACGAATCTTGTGGTTAATGAGATTATATGTGATGTTGTATGGTTGGAAAGTTGCTTATTTGATTGAAGCCACCATAAATTCATTTGAATGACATGCGGCTTTCCTTGTTCTACTCCATTTGGTTTCAATTGAAGTGGAAGTTACAGCTATTGTTGGAAAATTAGCACAAGGAGATTATATGTGGCATTACATAGATAGCCAGATGCATATTTCGATTAACGATTCAGATTTGGCTTGTATTGGTATCTCTTCCAATTATTGTGGAAACTGGTCTTAACGTTATTCACAGGGGATCTAACTCTCGCATCACTTGGATGTAGTGCATTACTATCATAGTACATAGTACTACTATGCGCCCCTCAACACATTAACCCATAAGCTATCTAAATAACTTAAACTGAGAGCTCTGAGTGTGCTGAGGGTTTCAGAATTTTAACTTAACTTAAATACAGGTGAAACAATTTTTGTACTTTTCGTAGCCTTCTAGTATGAATTTACAAAAACACCCCTGTAGGAACCATCGCTCAAAGTTTCGCGATCATCAGCCATTTTCTCTGGGCGTTGACAATCACTCATTATTACTCAGCTCCTTTATAAATAAAGAAAGGATTTTACCGCTCCTATTATTGTTTATCCTTTCATCGATCATGGGCTAAGGGTATGTAGCTTCTGCTTCTTTTTTCCATATTAAATATTTATCCTTTGAATTAAGAAAATGTCCATTTCATTGGCATTCATTGTAATTATCCATCCATTTTGAGTGAGTACTTTAATCAGAAATTATTAAAATTCAATTTCCTTTTAAGCCAATGACTAACTGCTGTTCTACTACTGTGTGGTACTTATCGTCGTATTCCAATATGTTCTACATTTGTTAATGTCTTTCGCATTTTGCTGGAGGTTGCATGAATTGTATATTAAGTGTGACGTATTTATTCATCAACTTTAAATGCAGATAAAATCGTACATCCTCTTATGGCTGTTCTGAATGAGTGACTGACTGACTGACCGCTTGCCAAGTGAACAACCTGCTGTCTGCCCGTACCAGATGTTTGTCATTAATTATTCATCAATGCGAAATATACGCATTTTTCACTGCACTCTACAAACCACTTGGCACTAATTAACATGCATTTGGGTCGTGCTGCTGTTGTAGTGGTTGTTTGGTGATACAGTGATTTATTGAAAGCTCTGAGACGAAATGGAAATAAAATATTCAAAATGGTATGTTTGAAATGCGAGCCACTGTGGTGCAGTAGTAAGCACGTTCACTTTGCAAACAGAATTGTATGACACGCCGTTCAGACTCGGCTATAAAAAACATGTCCCATATCAGTGATGCAATATCCATCGGGGTACAGTATCGAACACCGCAGCAATGATGGCTACCCGCAAGGAAGATGGAATATTTCAGTATATTTTCACGGTTCCAGAGATAACGCGCCTTGAAAAAGACGTATTCTGTAAAAACTATATTTAGATTTAGATATTTACTAGCTGAAGCCGGTGCGTTTCGCTACCCCTTTAGATTGACATGCATTTGAAATTTTACAGATTTTTTAAAATCAGATAGAAATAAATTCAAAAATTTAAAGTAAAGTATTTATTGTAATGCTTTAGGATATACAATATTTTTTGTTTTTCCTTCAGGAGCGTAAACAAAAAAAATCGGCCGGTCTACCAACACGTGAACATGCAACGTAGAGCTGACCATGAGAAAAGCAAGAACATGCTAAATTTAGGCCGCATACACGAAGAGTCTGCCCTTGGGATTTATTTATAGTCAATGCAAATGTCAAACGTACAGGAAACTGCAATCTTTTAAAATTGAAGGGCGTTTCTGTAGCTATTAGAGGGATTCGAGGTAGAATTACATCTGAACCAATATACTTCCCAGTAATAATGGTTGCCTCAATTAAATAGTTATGTAGTTTTTTTACTGTTAACCTTGTACCATTGCAAAGGCGAGGTGGGTCTATGTTTCTTAATAAAATAATAGGAACACCAACTTTTAGCACTAAATTATGTGGTGGAAAGCCTGAAGATCCAACGAACTTAGGAATTCAACTGGATAGTTAACCGCGTCGTCTTCAGTTACCACAGTATCAATGAATTTGTACATTCGTGCATTTCCTGAAATTCTATTGACTGAAATTCTTTCAATATAATTTACCAATTTGTTTTGTAGACCAATTCCCGCCACATATTCCAATTTTCATTGAAATGGGCTTACATAGCGTGTTTGGTGCATCAAATACATGAAATCGGCCGAAAATATATATGGGAGCTATATGTAAATCTGAACCGATTTCAATTTTGTAGATAAATTTCCGCCACATATTTCAAATTTCATTAAAATTGGACAAACATAAGGTGTTTATTGCATAAAATACATGAAATCGGCCAAAAATATATATTGGAGGTATATCCAAATCTGATCCGATTTCAATATAATTTGGCAAACAAATTTCTAGGATCAATTCCGTCAAAGATTCCAAATTTCGTCAAAATTGAACATACATGGCGTGTTTGGTGTAGAAAATACATGAAATCGGCCGAAAATATATATGGGAGCTATATCCCAATCTGAACCGATTTCAAAATAGTTTGGAACATTTATTTCTGCAATAAATTCCGTCACACATTCCAAATTTCATTGGAATTGGGCATATAAAACGTGTTTTATGCATCAAATGCATTAAATCGGCCGACAATATATATCCAAATCTGAGCCGATTTCAAATTACTTTGGCAAATTTATTTTTAGACCAAATTCCGTCACACATACCAAATTTGAAGACTGTATCGATAATCGTTCGTTAGATATCAGCATACAAAGTCTACAGTTTTTGGAGGTACTTCCGATCCTGAGGCTATATCTCCAGATCGGGGCGGAATTTTTAAGATTTATATAGCCTGTGACACTTTCCGGCCGTGTGGTAATATACTCTGAAAGTTTCAGGAAGATCGATTTAGCGGTTTTTGAGTCCATAAACTTCAAACAAACAAACGTACAAACATTTTCCTCCGTTATAGATATACTCGTAGATACCGCACAAATTTCATTGAAATAAACATGGGAGCTATAGCCAAATCAACACCGATTTCAATACTTATTTCTACACCAAATTTAGTTACACATTTGACATACATAGCGTGTTTGGGGCGTCAAATACATGAAATCGGCCGAAAATATATATAGGAGCTATATCCAAATCTGAACCGATTTCAATATAATTCGACATACTCATTTCTACAACAAATTTAGTCACACATTCCAAATTTCATTGAAAATGGACATACATAGTGGGTTGGGTGCATCAAATACATGAAATCGGCCGAAAATATATATAGGAGCTATATCCAAATCTGAACCGATTTCTATACAATTCGGCATACTCATTTCTGCAACAAATTTAGTCACACATTCCAAATTTCATTGAAATTGGACATACATAGTGGGTTGGGTGCATCAAATACATGAAATCGGCCGAAAATATATATAGGAGCTATATCCAAATCTGAACCGATTTCAATATAATTCGGCATACTCATTTCTACCACAAATTTAGTCACACATTCCTAATTTCATTGAAATTGGACATACATAGTGGGTTGGGTGCATCAAATACATGAAATCGGCCGAAAATATATATAGGAGCTATATCCAAATCCGATCCGATTTCAACATAATTTGGCATACTCATTTCTGCAACAAATTTAGTCACACATTCCAAATTTCATGGAAATCGGACATATATAGCGTGTTTGGTACATCAAATACTTGAAATCGGACGAAAATATATATGGGAGCTATATCCAAATCTGGACCGATTTCGCTATATTTTGGCACATTTATTTTTAGGCTAAAATCCATCACACATTTCAAATTTGGAGTCTGTATCTGTAACCGTTCTATAGATATTTGCATACAAATTTAAATTTTTGGAGGTACCTCCGATTCTGATGCCATATCTCCGGATCGGAGCGGAATTTCGAAACTTTTTATAGCCTATGTTACTTTCAGGCGATGTAGTAATATACCCTGAAAATTTCAGCAAGATCGGTTTAGCGGTTTTTGAGTCTATAAATTTCAAACAAACAAACAAACAAACATACAAACATTTTTCTATTTTATATATCGGCCTTTTTGTACAAAATTTACTTATGTTGAAACTGAGGTATGGGGTATTGTAACTCGCGAATTGTTGTAATATACCATAACCTTTGAACGCATTTAGGTAAAATAAACTGTTTTAGCACGATTCACCGATAGATTTCTTAAAATTATAATTTGAGTGGAAGCTGTGGTCATATTAATGTAAAAAAAGAGGAAAAAATCGTTGAAGAAAACGAGTTTTTTTAAGTCAATTTTCAATTAGTGGCTTTACAATACAATGTAGAGTATAATGTTCAAAGAAGAAGTTAAAGAATACACTTCAGAGATTAAGTTTCTAATATATGATTTTTTAATATAACCACCGCATCAATCTCAAACGGATGCTGACATTTTGAAGACTGAAAAATTGGGTTTTTTGAATTTTTGTTCTAATCGGAACGCGCAACTGTACTCGTTTAAAACCGGATTATGAGATTGTAGTACTCGCGATTACGCATTTTTTGATGTATAACTCGGGCGTGTAGCCTTCAAAGGTTCACAACAATCTCAGCTTAAAGTCGAAATTTTTGTGCGTAATTTTTTTTAAAAAACCAGTTTTTTGGATTCAAAACTTACAAATGCCTTTCGATTTCAGTGGAAACCCGCGTGAATTTAGTTTTTTTACGTTCTGAATCTAACAAGCCTTTGCGCGTCTATATCCATCCACTAGATCGGCGGATATGATACCCCTCAAATTTCGAAAATATGCAAAAAATATTTTTGAAAATATCGCGTATTTAGACGCGTTTTAGATGTGTTATTCGTACTTAGATAAATAGAGCGAAACGCATATTTAAAATGTGCGAAAACAGATATTGAAAAACGTTCGTGAATCCGGAGATATAATAGATTTTTTCTAAAAACTGAGTGCGATGCTACATCCACGGTTCTTGATGGATCGCATTGAAATGACATAGGATGATGTATTTTTTAATGGTGTTCATTGAAATCGGATGCGCATAAAATGCAAATGTACTTCGTGGAAATTATGGGCATTTTACTGTTTTTTGCACCCTAACATGCAACTGATGCTACATCGTGGTCGTCAAATGGAATTTCACAAAGTGTATATCAAGTAAGAGGGATTGATTCGCTGTTTTGGAAAATCGGATGCGCATCTTGTGATTTCCACTATTACGCGGTTTCTATGCGTTTCAAATGTTGTAATATTCAATATAACATTATTTTAAGGTTATGCCACAATTGGAATTCCTTGTGATTTAATATAATGTTCTAAAAATATTCGCCAATAGGAAAGCTATAAGTGAAAAAGTTGTTGCAACGGAATATCTTCATTATTGCGTGAAATTTGGACGAAAATGACGAAGAACACAATCAGTTTTTCTTCAACATTTCCTATAAAACCATAAAAAAATAAAATTAGAATAACATAATTTTTATTTTTTTCGTCACATTTTCATTGTATTTTTGCAAATAACACGAATACTATAGCTCCAAACTTCACGACTTAGGTTTCATTTTATTCCTCACAATGTCCGGATGCTGCTATAATTTTTTTATATATTTTTTTGTAAGTATAAGCGCTATTGTTTCAATAATATGTTTGTAAATACGTGAAATTATTTAACAAATTTAATTTTTCGCGAATCCATTGAAACTTTTTGAATTTTTTTTTGCATATTCTCAAAGGGTGCGAATTCAGTTAACGACAATTGGATATAACAGCTTACTATATTAAGCCGCGATTTTTTTAGAATTTTTTCTAATTAGCATAATTAAAACGGTCATATCTTTTGCGCGCAACAATCAAAGTTGGTAACGAAAACAGATTTGGAATGACGATTTTTTTCTTAATCTATGTACCAAAAATCATAGATGTAGTATCAAAATTTTTTTTTTGATTTTTTTGAAATGGAAAAGACGATTTTAGAAATTTTTGTCGATATATAGATTTTCATTATTAGGCTACATATAGATACATTTTTATACCCTCAGCATTTATGCTAACGATGGTATATGGTAAAAACCAAATTTCTTTTGCAATTCCATTTGACAAAAAATAAAAAATTATTCTGCGAGCACATCTACGATTTTTGGTATTAAGGTTAAGGAAAAAATTTTGGTTTCAAATCTGCTAGCGTTCACGAAATTGGCCGATGCGCGCAAAAGTTATAGCGGTTTTTATCCTCTTATAAAGAAAAAAATATTTTAAAATTTCTTATTTGTTGTATTGGGAAAATGTTTGCATATATCAGTAACAGCATTTGATATCCATCCGTAGATGCAACATAATTTCTAAAATTTGTTTTTATTTTCGCGGAAAATCTAAAAAGTTAACAAAATCTGGGAGTAAATCTGAATTATACTACATAAGAGTCCGCATACACCTCTAAAAAATAAATTAAAAATACATACAGAATCTAGACAACACGTAAAAAAAATATGAAATCAAAATTGTAAACATTGGCTTTATAAATTGCAACACAAGAGAAAAAAAACTTATTGTTAGAATATTTTTGCAAACATATTGTTTGGTTCGATTAGAAAAATTAGAAAAAAAATATTTGGGAGTTCTCCAACTATTTCGCAAAAATCCCATACAATAATTAATGTGTACTGCTAAAACTTCATCAATAAATAGGGTTACCATCGCGAGAGCTTAAGTAAGCATACTGTGATAACTTTTAAGGATAGGAAATTAAGAGTAATATTGAAATTACAATCATTCAAAAAATATGAAAATTAAAAAGCGTGTCATTCGCGAATTAGTTAAAGTCGGTGGATGCGCATCCGATTTTTGATACAGCGAATCAATCTCTTTCAATATCTATGCATATTTTGATGTTTTACTCAGCGGTCATTGTGTGCCGTCAGTTGCATCACAAGATGCAGAAAACCTTAAAGTGGGTAAAAGTCACGCAATGTGCATACGATTTTGATGCGCATCCGGTTTCGTAAGCGCCCATCAAAAATGCGTCAATATACACCTATTTCAAATAGATTCTATAAAAACCTATATACTAAAACATGGACCTATGTTGACAGTTTAATATGGAGATGTGTTGTGATTACTAGGAACCTCAACTGTCAAATTGCAGGTAGTTCGGCCAAAAATTTTAGCTAAAATCCTCAAAATACGGCAGGTACCGTAATATGGGGGCTATACCAAAAAGGGTCCGATATAGACCACCTTCGATCTTGACCCGCCTGTGGAAAAAAGACACTCGTGTGCAAAAATATAGCGCTCTAGCTCAATTATTGCGAACGCTAGAGTGATTACAACAGACGGGTAAACAGACATGGCTAGATCGTCTTAGAATTTTATCCTGATCAAGAATATTTATAGTTTATATGGTCGTCAATGATTAGTTCAATGTGTTACAAACAGAAAAACAAACTTAATATACCCTCCATAGTATGGTGAAGGGTATAAAAAGAGTAAAATTGTTTCCTAACATTTTTCTGGGTTGGGGAAGCCCGTCAAGCCTATCGAAAAGATATGACTTCCAACATAAAATCCACTTCCATAATGGAATATGTCGGTCCATCTCTTTAAGAATCTCCTCCGTAACACTTTTAAACTTAAATCTTAATCCACATTTTTTCGACAAGTTCAAATGTCCAAAAAGGGCCACAAAATTCTGAAAAGACCCTAAATATTTACATTCGATATGTCCGTAGATGAAAGTTTCAATCCACATAGGCTGAGGGTATATCTCTGTCGGCAAAGCCGGCTCATACTTTTTTAGTTGTTCTTCAAAAAATTAAAAATTTGTATATATAGCTTTTTGTGACTTTATCTGATTCGGTTAATGAAAGAGATTAATATTTCGAGGTATTTCATTACTTCTAATCAAAGGTAGAATAAAAACTTCAAAAACCGTACAGAATCAGATATTGCATCAATTAAAAAAACTTGGAATCCTTCTATCATGATTCTAATACCTTTCTATCATGGCTGCGAAATTTTGTAGCATAGAAAGTGAAGGCCAAAACTATAAAGGAAAACACAGTTATATGTCACGGTGCGCCTGAACCTACTTTAAATGGTGCTTACACCTAGGAAGTTTTTGCGGATTCTGAAACTACAATGTTTATAGATGAGAAAAATGAAAAAAAAAAAAAACAAAAAGTCGACGGAGCGCTTTTGCTGTGAAAATTCTCTACAAGATTGGCCTTTATAACTTTTTCCTTGGTTTTACCATTTTTGAGATATAGTAGTTGAAATCGGCACAACGAACTGACTGTATCGCCTCCTTACAAAAGAGTGTTATGCACGGTGCGCCTTAACTAACTTTAAGTGGAAGGTGCTTACACCTGGGAAGTGTTTGCAGATTCTGAATTTATATTGTTCATGGATGAGCAAACTAAAACAAGTAAAAAAGTATCAGACAGAGATATACCCTCAGCCTGTGTATATTGAAACAATTTTTTCGCAAAATACGTATGTATTTAGGGCGTTTGAACCGACAAAACTGTTGATTAGGATTAAAGATCAAACGTTTTGCGGAGGAGATACTTAAAGGAATGGATCGACATTGACCCTTATGGAAGTGGATCACCAGCCACAACATATGGTGCCATAGGGGTTTTTTACAACTTCAGGATGTTTGCTCAAGAAGTATGGACTTGCCCTGAAACAACTTTTACCATCGCAATTGAGGCAGCGAATGCAAGTTGCTTCAACAAAAATCAAAGTGATTCGAAAACAGGTCTTAAAGTGAACATGTATCCGAAATTTTGTGTGGGAGGTACCGGATGGAGTGGACAAATATAGTCCATATTTGAACCTGATCTATATCTGGTAGATATATTAAGATGTGTAAAGTATGGTCCAATTCGGCCACTCTCTTCAAGAGTTATCGTACGCACAATTTTACCGAACATTTTTGAACTTTTGTGGAGGAGGTACCTGAAGGAGTGGACCGATATGGCTTATCTTCGAACTTGAACTATGTTTGGACAAAATATTACTAAGACCAAACTTTGGACCGAATCGGCAGACCTGTTCGAGAGTTATTTTGCCCTCCAACATCCTCACACGGTGTCATAGGGGTTATTTGCAACTTTCAGGCTATTTTCTCAGGAAGTATGGATTTGCCCCTGATGAAACTTATACCGTCGTATGGAGGGCAGTGAATACAAGTTGCTAAGGCAAAAATCAAAGCGATTCGAGAGATGGTAAACTGAACTTTTCCAAATTTTTGTGTGGGAGGTACCCGATGGAGTGGACCAATTGAGTCCATATTAAAACCTGATCTAAGTCTGGTACACGCTCCACGATGGGCAAAGTATGGACCATATCGGTTACTCCCTTCAAGAGTTATCGTGCGCACAAATTTTCCGAACATTTTCGAACTTTTGTGGGGGAGGCACCGGAAGGAGTGGACCGATATAGTTCATCTTCGAACTTAAACTAAGTTTGGGCAAAATATTACGAAAGCCAAAATTTGAACCGAATCGGTTCATCCGTTCGAGAGTTATCGTGCGTTCCAGCCAGACAGACAGACATACAGACAGACGGACGGACATTGCTCAATCGACTCCAAATTGTCTGAAACACATTTCGTCCAAACATACTTGGGGTCTAAAACCATTATTTCGATGAGGCACATTTTGCCCGTATGAAAGTGTATACACCCTTCATAGCCTAAAGGCTGAGGGTATAAAAACTGAAAATATACACAAAAGTTTTGCTGATGAGCAGCATCAACAGAGCAAAAATAAAGGAAATCAAAAAACACTTTTAAAAAAGAGTCCGATTTCACTCAGAAAACCCCATATACACTTTGATTCCATCAAAAATGTGTCTCAATAGATTACAAATCACCTACTTGAAGTTTTGCAGAAATCAACAGACACGTTTTTGGAGTTTATGAACCACTAAGAAGCTACAAAACAGGCTTTATTATGCATATTAATTAAGAACTGATATCTCGTTGGCTTCATGAATAAAGCATACGCTGTTATTTTATATTTTTTTCTTTAATTCTCTTTTCACAGTTAGGAACTCAAAATGCATAAGTCAACTTAAAATTCGTCTCTGAAAAATATTTTTTTTGAGTTGACACTCTTTAAGTAAAAATGCTTTATAAATGACAAAGTTATTGACCCAACATGTGTTAGAGGAGACACAGTTTTGGACCGCTATGGCGTATGAGTCATAAACAAGCACTAACCACATTTCTTATACGACACAATGCAAAACCTCAGTGATTGTGGTTTCAGCCTTATTTTCAGAAAAAATTATCTTAAACCCTCTGAAAACAGTTTCTACTGTGAATTTGAGTGGTGTTTCAACAGATAACCCAAGTAGTGAAAAAACTTAATCCGTTTTCAAAAATGAAAAACAAATGCTCTCTTGCTGATGATTTCAATTTCTCCACTTCCGCTCGTTCTCTCTCTCTTTGATTCTATCGATGTTTATTTTTCAGGATGTGCCGAGTGTGCTTAAAATCGCCGACTTTCATTACAAATGTTATTTGTCGGCCACATATGTGAAACTTCAATGAAGAGACCTGTGCAATAATGAATGATGAGCTAAATATCGGATGCAATTGAAAAATGCATCTTTTCCTTTAAGGTAACTTGTGCGAATTTACTCACAGTCTCCCAAACACCCATACATCCCACATTCCGTGTACTTTTTGTGGCCACGCAGTCAAGCAGACTTGTGGAAAATCATTTCCAATGTAATGTCCCGCATTTGCGCTCAGGTGAAACGGCGAGGAAAGAATTTTAACAGTGTTTACTGTGAAAATTTGTTTAACATATCAAAAAAATGTCGTCGGCAACGACAACGATGATGACGGCAAAGATAAAGAAGATGTTAACATCTGTCATAGTTTTTCTCTCCTACATGGGTTTGACGGTTGGATTTGTGGGCAAGAAAAAAGTTGTTGGATGTGTGGGATGGAACGTTATCAAATACTATTCATATTTCTTGTTTTCGCTACTAATCTTCTTTGTATTTTCAAGTTGCACGAGATAAGGAGGTATTTACTTTAGACTTTTCCAACAGACACAACAACGCTGTCACGGTTTATAGTCAAAATTTGGTAAATCTTTTCTTTAGCAGCAAAGGTTATTGTTATTCGGAAGTTAAATGGCTTTTCTTTGTGTTTCTTTTACTCCTCTTACTTATTTTTTGAAGGGATTTTTTGTTGATGCCTCTGTTTGTTGTGCAAATGAATCTAGAAAGTTAAAATTTTGGGTGTAGGTTGCTGTTGGTGTGTAGGGGTGAGATAAGGCTGGGTTTTTGGAAATTCGACCTAGAAGTGTACGAAAAGTACTAAAATGTACTAAATATGGTACCCTTTGTATTAGGCAAACGGTAAGAGCTAGAATTCTGAAATTTGGAATGAGGGTAACTGATGGAGAGCTAGAAAGATGTAACAAAGGGTTTTTTGGAAATTCGAACTATAAGTGTACGAAAAGTACAAAAGGGTACTAAATTTAGTACAATTGAGATTTGGGTGTACAGAAAGAGCAGGAATCCTGAAATTTGGAATGATGGTCACTGATGAAGAGTAACGATGAAAGGTTTTTGGAAATTCGAACTATAAGGGTACGAAAAGTACTAAATGGTACTAAATTTAGTACAATTTGGATTTGGGTGAACGGATAGAGCTGGAATACTAAAATTTGGACTGAAGGTCACTGATGAAAAGTAACAATGAAAGGTTTTTGGAAATTCGAACTATAAGGGTACGAAAAGTACTAAATGGTACTAAATTTAGTACACTTTGGATTTGGGTGAACGGATAGAGCTGGAATCCTGACATTTGAAATGGGAGTTACTAATGGAGAGTAACAAAGAAAGGTTTTTGGAAATTCTACCTATTAGTGTACGAAAAGTACTAAATGGTACTATTTGGCTTTAGGTGAACGGATATAGTTGGAATCTTGAAATTTGGAACGAGGGTCACTGATGAAGAGAAGCGATGAAAGGTTTTTGGAAATTCGAACTATAAGGGTACGAAAAGTACTACATGGTACTAAATTTAGTACAATTTGGATTTTGGTAAACGGATAGAGATGGAATCCTGAAATTAGAAATGAGAGTCGCTGATGAAGAATAACGATGAAAGGTTTTTGGAAATTCGAACTATAAGGGTACGAAAAGTACTAAATGGTACTAAATTTAGTACAATTTGGATTTCGGTAAACGGATAGAGATGGAATCCTGAAATTTGAAATGAGAGTTGCTGATGAAGAATAACGATGAAAGGTTTTTGGAAATTCGAACTATAAGGGTACGAAAAGTACTAAATGGTACTAAATTTAGTACAATTTGGATTTGGGCTGGAATACTGAAATTTGGAATGAAGGTCACTGATGAAAAGTAACAATGAAAGGTGTTTGGAAAGTCGACCTATTAGTGTACGAAAAGTACTAAATGGTAAAAAAATTAGTACACTTTGGATTTGGGTGAACGGATTGAGCTGGAATCCTATAATTTGGAATGAGGGTCACTGGTGGAGAGTAACAATAAAAAAATTTTGGAAATTCGAACTGTAAGTGCACGAAAAGTACTAAATTTAGTACAATTTGGATTTGGGTGAACGGATAGAGCTGGAATACTGAAATTTGGAACGAAGGTCACTGATGAAAAGTAACAATGAAAGGTTTTTGGAAAGTCAACCTATTAGTGTACGAAAAGTACTAAATGGTACTAAATTTAGTACAATTTGGATTTGGGTGAACGGATTGAGCTGGAATCCTGAAATTTGGAATGAGGGGTCACTGATGGAGATTAACAAAAGTACTAAATGGTACTAAATTTAGTACACTTTGGATTCGGGTGAACGGATAGAGCTGGAATCCTGAAATTTGGAATGAGGGGTCACTGAATGAGAGTAACAAAGAAAGGTTTTTGGAAATTCGAACTATAAGCACACGAAAAGTACTAAATGGTACTAAATTTAGTACAATTTGGATTTGGGTGAACGGATAGAGCAGGAATCTTAGAATTTTGAATAAGGGTCACTGATGGAGAGTAACAAAGACAGGTTTTTGGAAATTCGAACTAAAAGTATACGAAAAGTACTAAATATAGTACAATTTGGATTTGAATTAACGAATAGTGCTGAAATTTGGAACAAGGGCCACTGATAAAGAGTAAGAAAGGTGTACCAAAGGTCGAAAAGTCCTAAATGGTAGTGAGTTTAGTATGATTTGGATTTGGGTGAAGATAGAGCTGGAATCGTGAAACTTGGAAGTAAGATTACTGTTAGAATGTATTTATACAAAAAAGTACTAAATAGTAATATAATTGCTTTCAGCGGAACATATAAAGCTGGAAAGGTGAATTGCGGTCGGGATATAAGTTGAGTATAAAGAAGTAAGCTTTGAAATGTTTAATTATGTGTACGAAAAGTTTAGTAACATGTTGGTACCAAAACCATTTTGGTATTGTGTAAACGGTTAAAGTGAGAAATACCTACTACGAGTATAGGTGAACGAAAAGTACTAAATGGTACTAAATTTGGTGTTGGGTGTAGGAACAAAGCTTGGATTATATAATTTGGACAAAAAATACGAAATGGAAAACTATTTGTTATGAAGATCACTCTGAACTTTGAGATAAAGTTCGGAGTTCGGTTGGAAAATGTGCATAAAATCTTCAAAATACTCTAAGTCTTCAAAATACATCTTCCAATAAAAGTGGATTGAAGTAGACATTTTTTAAATTAAGCTTTTATATCCTCTGAGTATTCAAGGTCCAAATGTAAAGAATATTGGACAGTATAGATTTATTCTATTGAAAAAAAAAAACACTACGTCGTGGGGTACCGTTATATGGTGATATATTCCGAAAATTTTACGAACCTATTCGTGTTCTTGGCGAAACCGCGGAAGCTAGAACCTTGAATTGTGAATTTGCGTTATTGTTGTTGTGAAGGGGTGAGATAAAGTTTAGTGTTTGGAAATTCGTATTGGGATGGAATGCTGTGTAAGTGAAGGAGTAAAACCAGAAGTCAAGTCTGACATTTGCAATATGTTGTTGGTGTATGTCTGTGATATGAGGTCGTAGTTTTAGAAATCCGAAAAAAGGTAGCTGTGCGATACGGCAGATATGTGTTTTTGGAATTAAATCGATTAAATATTAGTATTAAAAATAGGTCTTAGTACAACAGAATATCCAGTATTCACCATTCCCGTATTAAATATTGTTTAAATATATTTTGTTCCCTTTCCGCATACGAAGTAGCGGGCATTTGCTAGCATATTATATTTATCCAAGCAGAGGCTTTATATTGTGGCCCGAGATTAGTGGCGGAACATCGAAAAAAAAAACAAGGTAGATAACGCTCATTTACTCAAAGAATGACACATCTAAAATAGCACGAGAAAAACGCGTTTTAAGTTGGTGATTGAATTTTGACTTAAAAAGATCAATACTCACAAAACAAAATCTTTTGCAAAGCAGAGACTTTTGTTGATTTATATCAGCCTTCTAGTAAAACAGCTGTAACTTCTTGAGTTTTAGAGATATCAACGTCAACGTCGTAAAAAAAATAAATTGCTAACTCAGAAAACGCAATTTTGAGTTATGCCACTCTTTCAGTAAATGAGCGATATGTACATCACTTTAAAATGCAAGAACGTGTTTCACTTCAATTTACGAAGTTTTTCCGTTTTTGCCACAACATAATTTCCTTTTCCGTTTTACGCCGCACATTTCCGCATTTCTTAGTTGAGATGTCATAGAAGGTGGATGGTATGATAAGGGGAACAATCAGATTTTTTGATATGATATAAATAAAACCACAAAACAAATGTTTTAACATACTTTTTTTATTTTTTGGTAAAATAACAAATGTTTCGCACTGGTATAAAGGACAAACTTTATTGAGAAAATTTACAAAATTTAGAGAAAATAGTAATTATTCGAATCCCACTATAGGACTTAAGATTGTTGTTATCAATCGTAGTTTAATACAAAAAAAAAATATCAAGAAAAAAGAATTGTGCAATCACTGATAAAACTTGATTTTAAATATTAAATCGCGAAAACTGCCTCCAAGCTCACTGTGCAAAATTTTTTTCAATTTTTTATTAGACAGCAAACAACAAAAATTGCATTAAAATAATTGTTCTATATTAAAGAAGTTATGAGTATTTCTTTACACATAGTTTTTACATAATTCGACTTTTTCAAGGCGCGATATCTCTGGAACCGTTATTCAAAAAAATATGAAAATATAATTAAATATTTTGCGGATGAGCAGCATCACCACAGCAAAAAAAGATGAAGGAAATCAAAAATTACTATCACCCAGAAGTCCCCATATATACTAACACCAACTAACTGTACTAATATACCAACAAACATTTGATATTGCATCAACACTTGGCGGTAAAAATGGGCTTTTTTCGTGTTGATCGATGCAAGTAATTTCGAAAAAAATACCATCGCAGTGCTTCAAAAGACTTGTATAAGATGGATCCAGGTGAAGAATTATGGAACTATGCGTATGAGTCCAAAAAATACCAGCAATCACCAGATGATCCTGTAAAAGCATGTTTTGGACCTGTCTCAATCAAGCCACTGTAAACAACACAACACATAATCGTATGTGAAACTGTCCTGAGTACTTACTTACTTAGCTGGCCCATTACAGAACATTTGTTCCATAGACCGAACTAAGAAAAGATCTCCAATTCTCTCTGTTTCGTGCTTCGCTTTTTGGAATACCGCGCCTTGTCATCTCTTCATCCACTTGTTTGCGCCATATATTTTTTGACCTGCAAATTCTGCGTGCACCACCATGTGGCTCGAATTTATACGCCTTTTTAGCGGGTTCATCATCGCTCATTCTTATTATATGGCCTAGCCAACGCAATCGCTGCATCTCGATATGTTTAACTATATTGATGTCGTTGTATAGCAGATACAGCTCGTGCCGAGGTATACCAAGTCTTTTGCTACCTCAACATTATAAGAACCAACTTCAACAATTGGTCCGATCTCAATGGACGCATTGCGTCTCGACACCATCAGCTTGGTCTTCTCGCCGTTTACTGCCACTTTAGCAGATTCTCCTTCGACCTTCATAAAGGTATCGGTTACTTCTTTTACTGATCGTCCCATGATATCTATATCATCAGCATAAACAAGTAACATGTGGCTATTGGTGTAGATTGTGCCACTTTTTTTGACGTTTGCCTCTCGTATAACCTTTTCTAGCAGGATGTTGAAAAGATCACACGAAAGGCTGTCTCTTTGCCTGAAACCTCTTTTGGTACAAAACTCTTCGGAGAGTTTCTTTCATATTTTAACTGAAGATCTTGTGTCAGTTAGAGTCATTTTACAAAGCTGAATGAGCTTTGCGGGGATACCAAATTCAGACATTGCTTGGAATACCTTTGAACGTAGCGGGCTCTCGAAGGCTGATTTATAATCGACAAAAAGGTGGTATGTGTCGATCTGCATCTCTTGGGTCTTCTCCAGGATTTGGGAGAAGACTTATGCCCCTATCTTTGGAGCATAAAGTCTTATCTCCTTTCTTATGGACGGGACACAGGATGCTCTGGTTCTAATCGTCGGGTACGCGTTCTTTCTGGCAGATGAAGCTAACTAGCTGATGCACACACCTTATCAGCGTGTCGCCTGCGGTTTTAAACAGCTCGGCTGGTAAGCCATCGGCTTCTGCTGTCTTATTATTCTTCAGCCGGATTATTTCTGTCTTTACCTCATCTCGGCCCGGTGGTATACATTCAATACCATCTTCTGGGATTGGATCTGTGATATCTTCGTCGACTTCGCTACTATTGGATACCAACAGTTTGGAAAAATGCTCTTTCCATATCCTTAGCACACTATATGTATCAGTTACCAGATTACCTTGCTGATCTCTACAGGACGATTTGCCAGTTCCAAATCAATCAGTTTTATGTTTTATTCTTTGGTAAAATTATCGCACTTCATTCTGTCACCTGTACATCTCGATTTGTTCACACTCCCGGTTTTCCATCTCTCTCTTTTTCCTGCGGAAAAGACATTTCTCCTCTCTCCTTTTCTCCCTGTATCTCTCACGTGCGCTACGCGTTGCTACTGATTGTAAAGTAGCCCTATATGCCGCATTTTGCTCTTCAGTAGCAGCACGACACTCCTGGTCATACCATGGATTCCTTGGTGGAGGTCTCTGGTATCCAAGTACTGATTTTGCGGCTGTTTGCATGGAGTGGGCAATGTTTTGCCATTGTCCTGATATGTTATCGGGACGATGAGTGCTTTGATTAAGCAGTTGGGCCATTTGAGTGGAATATGCTGTGACTATCTGTTGTGATTGCAGCTTACCGATGTCCAACTTTCGTGTTATGTCTGTTCGCACTTTGTTTGCTAGGTGTAATCTGGTACGTACCTTTGCTGCAACAAGGTATCGGTCTATTTTTGCACCTCGGAACGATCGTACATCCAACACGATTGATGCATGACTTCCATCTATCATAACGTGGTCAATTTGATTTCTTGTTCTTTGATCTGGCGACAGCCAGGTGCCCTTATGAATATCGAGATGCTTAAATCTGGTGCTGCTAACTACCATGTTTCTTGCAGCTGGAAAGTCTATCAGCCTCATACCATTGTCAGATGTTGCACTGTGGAGACTGAATTTCCCGACTGTTGGGCCAAAGATATTCTCCTTTCCAATTTTGGCATTAAAATCGCCTAGTATAATTTTAATGTCATGGGCAGGGCAACGGTCATAAGTTTTTTCTAAGCGCTCGTAAAATATATCTTTGGTCTGTTCGTCCATTTCTTCAGTGGGAGCATGAGCGCAAATAAAGCTGATGTTGAAGAATTTTGCTTTTAATCGAATTGCAGCTAGTCTTTCATTCACAGGGGTGAAGCTGGAGACCAGATGTTTTAACCTCCGACCAACTACAAATCCGCAACCAAACTCATGCTTTGTGTCGTGGCAGCTACAATATAGTGCGTCACCTTTAGGTGTTGTTGTGACGCCTTTCCCGTTCCATCGTATTTCCTGTATGGCAGTAATATGAGCCTTGTACTTTTCATGTACATCTGCCAATGCGTAAACTGCACCTTCTCTATAAAGAGTGCGAACATTCCAGTTGCAGATTCGCAGATCATGGTCCTTAAAACGTTTGCGGGGGTCGTCAACTTTTGAGGGATTTGTTTTTCTTTACTTTCGTTTTTTCATAGTAGGCTGTTTTTTCTAGGGGAGGGTTACTAACCCGACGCCCGAACTCAAGTTTTTAACGTTCTTATAGGTGAACGCGCGGCACATGTTAGCTCACTACCTTTAACGGGTGTTAAAGGCAGTTCCCCAGGTGACACCACAGGAGGTCAGTGTCCAGTTGAGTTGAAAGAGGGACCAAGATAAATCCTGGGCTTTGCCATGTTAAAGCCGGTGAGGACCGTTCCTTGGTATCTTCCATCCTGAGTACGGTTATCCTAAAACCGTAAAAAAAATCAAATGGCGTCTGGCAACAGAACCCGGAAACTTTTTAGTCCCCCCCCGTGTTAAACTAATTTTGGAAGAATTTTTTGAAAACGTTTGAGAGTTATCTTGCACACTACCATTTTAGTATGTGCCGCAGCATTTTTTGTCTCAGGAAGTATAGACTTACTCCGGAAAAAGTTTACCGTTTTAATAGGCACCTTGAAAATAACTATCTGCAAACAAATCAAATATATCCGAGAAGAGTCCTCAAACTGCAATTTTCGCAAATTTTGTGTGGGAGTTACCCGAAAGAATGGTCCATATTCCCACCCGATACATGAATGGATGAAATAATACGATGTGAAAGCTTGGACCAATTAGAAATTCCCCGTGAGAGTTATCTGTGCCATTTTGTTTGAAGCCGTCAGAGTTTCATTATCTCAGAAAGGCAATTATGTCAGAAAGTCTGAACTTGCCCCCGAAAAATTGTATCGTCGTAAAGGAAGCCGCAAGGACAATCTGCTGAAAAAAAAGTCAAAACGATCCGAGAGCAGCTCTGAAACATCACTACTTCCGAATGTTGTGTTGGAGGTACCCGAAAGGGTGGTCCAATATAGTCCATACTCTAACGCGATATATATCTGGAAAGAATAATATGTTGTGCAGAGTTTGGACCAAAGTGATTACTCCTTTCGAGAGTTATTGTTCACACTATTTGACCTTTTGCGGGGGAGGTACCCGAAGGAGTGGACCGATATGGCCCATCTTCGAACTTCAACAAAGTTTAGAAAAAATATTACGAAGTGCAAATTTGATTCGAATCGGTTGTTCCGTTCGAGAATTATCGTGCGCACCAGTGAGCCAGACAGACGGACGGACAGGGCTAAGTTTACTCCATATTCATTGAAATAAATTCAAAAACCGGCCAAAGTGCTATTCCTGTAAAATACCTTCACTTACAATCGCCTAAAAATTGTCCAGTTTTTGGAAACTTCGTGTTATTCGAACTATATTATAGCTTCGAATCCGTCTCCAGGAAACATTTCACGAGACTCGTGGAAATTAACATATAGCCTTTACATATATATTTGTAATTTTCACCCTTATAAATATTCATATTCATTTAAAAATGCATTACTTCTTCAAAAATATTTTGTACTTTCCTACACTTAATAGATGCACCATTTTATTCTTGTTCATATCTTTATTTTTTCCATTTTTCATTGTCTTGTAAATTGATGATGTTTTTATTGAAGCTTCTTTCTTGCTTCGTGGCAACTATAGACACTCATCATTGTCTTTCTAGGGGTCAAATGAACAACACGGTGATCTTGAAACAAATTAAAATGGAAGGTGCTTACACCTGGTAAGTTTTTGTGGATTCTGAAACTACAATGTTCATAGATGAGAAAAATCAAAAAACAAACAAAAATCAACGAAGCGCTTTTTAAATAATCGCGATTCAAATTGACATTTTCAAGGGTTTTTTAGGTTTTCACGCTAGTCCTATCGAAATAGGAGTAAAGAAATTTTTGTAGCTATGAAAATTCTCTACAATATTGGCTTTTATAATATTTTCGTAAGAATGTGAACTTTGACCGCGAATTATCAACAAATCCATCCAGTAACTTTTTCTTGTTTCTGGATTCTCATCCAGAATCCGCAAAAACTTCCCTGGTGTAAGCGGTTTTCATTTAAAGTTCGTTAAGGTGCACTGTGCATAACATTGTAATATAAGGAGGTTATACAGTCAAGTCATTGCCCTAATTTGAACTTCTATACCTTCCCAGTAAAATAAATTGGAAGTAGTGCAATGTAGACTAGTTCTTTCACGGCATGTTTTTATGCAGTTCAAACGGAGTCGTGAAAAAGGCACTCCAATTACTCACATTTTAACCGCATTTGGATGCAATCCAAAGAATCACATCCAATTGTCACATTTTAACAGCATCCGGGGCAGTTCAACGGAGTCGTGAAAAAGGCACTCCAATTCCTCACAATTTAACAGCATCCGGATGTAGTGCAAACGGAGTCGTGAAAAGGCACTCCGTTCACTACATTTTATTAGCAGTTGTTTGAGATCCCTACATGTACATTAATCAGTTTGTTCATCTCTACAGGCAGCGGAATACATTTCCAAAAAGGGATAATCGTGTTAACATTTCCAAACATTTGTTAATACAAACTAAATAATATTTAATTTGTGAACATTTTTCCGGTAACTCACGAGAAGAAAATTTCCTAATGGAGTGCTGTTGGAGTACATGTCGAAATCTTAACTGGTGATGGGAAAACAATATCAAACCCATTTAGCAGATGAAGCAAAAGCACTTAAGCTTGGATTAAATGAAGAGCGGAGGAAACACACATGTTTGCGAATGAATTCAATAGAGAATTTTCATAATTTGTGTTAATTTAATAAAGTTATTAATATTTTTGTTACATTTTATGCATTTTATTTTGTTATTCAAAACACGTGCTCTGGACTGCCTCCTATTCTACCCCAAAGGGTCAGTTAAAATGCAATGCCAAGGGGTCAGTTAAAATGCAGTGCCAAAGGTTCAGTTAAAATGCAATGCCAAAGGGTCCGTTAAAATGCGGTGCAATGGAGTGACTCTTGCCGGGGTCACTCCCTTGTAAAAATCATGAGTGAAAATGCATAATTTGATGCACTTCCAAATCACTTGTACATATCATTTAACTGCCTCTTTGGAGGCAAACTTTTCGCTGGGTTAATAACGATAAAAACTACGAAGATTCCATAAAAATCAATCTTGTGTAGAATTTTCATGGCTACAACATTTTCTTCAGTCTAATTTCGATAGGTCTTGCGGTTTCCAAGCAAAATCGTGAAAACCTAAAAAAACCCTTAAAAATGTCAATTTGAATCGCGATTTATTTAAAAAGCGCTCTGGCGTTATTTTTGTTTTTTTTTTTTTGATTTTTCTCACCTATGTACATTGTAGTTTCAGAATCCGCAAAAACTTCCCAGGTGTATGCACCTTCTATTTAAATTTGTTTCAAGAGCACCGTGACAAGTAAAATGTTGGTGTTTTTTGTTATTTCTCCTTTCGAATTCCAATTGTTTTTCAGTGCATTTTAATCTTTGAAAATCGCATTTGAATTGGCAAGCATCCCAATGCTCTTGTTATGTTATTGCTGATGTTTTTACTTCGCTGCTCGTTCATGATTCCCTACACACACACACACACACATTTGCTTCATTTTTTCTGTATTTGTGTTGCTTTGTTTTAAAATTATCTTCAACACTTCTCACCACATTGAATATTATCAACGTGTTTAGATCTCGAGTACCTGTCAATATTCGTGTATTTGCGTTCTATTGTCGTTTTTACTGCATTTGCTACATTTATTCAGTTGTATGTATACAATTTATTTTTATTGGGTATATGAAGAAAAGACAAAATTTTTAGTTTTCCATAAAAAAAAAAATTAAAATTTTTTTTTAATCTACATGAAAGATTTTTGGTACATAGATTGGGAAAAAAATCCCATTCTTAAATCTGTTCGAGATGCTAATTTTGGTTGTTGCGCGCAAAAGTTATAGCGGTTTCAATTCTGATAAAAAGAAAAAAATCTTTAAAAGACTCTAATCATTATATTGAGAAACTCTCTTAATTAGGGGCTCCCTACATACTATATGTTTACTGAGGTCCCATAACTTTAGTGAAAAAGTTGTAAATTTTCGCGGAAATTAGGAAAGCATTCAAAACAATTGGTAGTTTACAACTTGTTCTAATAAAATTCAAGCTGTTTATGCATCTGAAGAATATATAAAAAATATGTACGTAATCTAAACATCGCGAAGATTCAAATGAAACCAAAACTATACAAATCCGTTTAGCGGTTTGCATATTATAGCAAAAAACAAGTAAGAACAGACTATAGTCGGACGGGGCCGACCATGTGATACCCTATACCACTATCCCTGTGCACTAGCTTTCCGGGCTAGCTGTTATAAGATGTGCATTAGAAATTTTACCAATTTTCACACAAAAGTTTTGATCAATTTAACCCGCTAAATATTATCCGATCATACCGTTGACTTGCACGCTACTTCTTCATCTCAAACCAAAACTACGTTTAAAATTTCGCGCCGATCGGACTATTATTGCGACCTACAGAGCGGCTACAAAATCGAGCAAAAATTTTGTTTTTGGTCCATTTCATCCCTTTAACATTTCACGATCATCGCCAAAAACTAATCAGTTCTATTCTGGTCCAAACCCGACCTCCATACTAAATTTCGTGACAATCGGTCCATAATTGCGGCCTCTAGCTTGATTACAATTTTTAATGGACGGACAGACGGACGGACGGACGGACGGACACACATCGCTAAATCGCTTTATCTCGTCGAGATATGAAGTTTGGTATACCACATGAGGGGTCTACGACGAATATTTCGCGGCGTTACATGAATTTTTGGGAAAACAAACTTATTATACCCTTTTCCACATTGTGGTATAGGGTATAACAAAAAATATATTGAGGAAATTTATAAAATTTTTGTAAGAGAAAATATTTATTAAAATTTATTTTGTGAGTTAGTTGAACAAAATGTAAGAAAAATAGATCGGAGTTTTTCTTCTATTTTAGTTAAATTCCACGCAATAAATCACATTTTTTATTCTAATCACTTCTCGAAAACACGCTAACATCTAGCAGAAGATATGGATATCTTTCAAATAAATGTTGGGTTCCTTTAAATGGGGTATAATCTTGAAATAAAATTGTATCGGGTAATGTTCATTTTGAAATGCGTGTAAATCCCGAAATGCTCAAAATCACTTGATGCGCATGCGGTTTACCAATACAGCGAATTCTTCTCTTTTAATTTGTACACATTTGTCAGGATTTACTTTGGCCGCTAAGATGTAGCATCGTCTGCAGTTTAGTGTGCAACAAACTGTATAACGCTTATATTTTGCACAAAGTGCATACACTTTTTATGCGCATCCGATTTCGCTATCAACCGTGAAAAAATACATCGATCTAAACATATTTCAATAAAATCCATCAAGAACCGTGGATGTAGCATCACACAGTATTTTTTGGATAAATCGGATACAGCTCCCATGCCACTAAATTTTTCAAACCGCTGTTTTCGCACAAACGCGAGTGATGAATCACTTTCTTCATTGAAATGGAAACGATCCATATAAAACGCGAATTATTCAGCGATATTTTGAAAAACATTTTTCGCAAATTTTTCAAATTTTTGCAGTAGCCATTTCCGCCGTTCTAGTAGATGGATTTTTACGATCTGTGATTCATATGATCCGGATCGTCGAAAAACTAAAATATCGCGGGGTACCAGCACACTCAAAACGATATTGTAAATACTGTACCCAAAAAATAGGTTTTTTTAGAAAAAATATCGCACTAAATTTCGGCCTTTGGCAGTAGATTACTCTGCTGCTGTGTAGGCTACATACTCAATATACATATCAGATTATGCGAAATCGCGAGTTCTTTAATCCTATAATTGGTTTTTCGAAATATCCGAATGCGCGTCCCAGTTACATAAAAAATACAAAAAACACCTGAAATCCGGCTTCAAAATGTCAGCATCCATAAAAGGTGGATGCAGAGGAAATTTTGGAAAGTGATACATTAGAAGTGTAATCTTCATTTTGTATACTCCTACTTTTACTTTGGACAGATGTCCGTCATTTGAATGGTTTAATCAGAAATCGAATAGCAATGTAAAAAACCTGTTTAGCTTCAACGTGTTTTTACCTATGTTTTTTCCTTTACGCGGTCGTAACTACCACGTAAATTAAATTTTTTTGCTAAATTTTTGAGCTTTGTACAAAAACATCTAAATTAATCCAGCAATAGTCATAGTTACTGGTAAACTACAATAGTTCGCGTATTATAATAGTGCAAACCTTGGCTTCATGGAAACTAAAAAATTTTGACTTTTCCGCATATATTATTGAAGGAGGTTTATTAGATTATGTTTATAGGTTTATTAGATTGCTCGACGATAAGCATAGAAGACCCCATAGCTTCCCATAAGCTATATAATATGCTTTTCTAAAATTTTTAGAAGGATAAATGACTTTCAGTAAGACGTGGGGAACCATTTGTTTATAGATCTAGTGGTCGTCCATAAGCCATAAAGTACCAGAGTGTCTTCTATAAGCCTTTGAAAACCCATGCCTTCTATAAGCCACAGAGTGACAAATGGTCGTTTATGTCACATAGCAGACATGTCCTTTATTCATTTACGAAAAAAAGGCTCAATTGTTACTTAATGGTTAAAATGGGACTCAATGGACATCTATAAGCCATATAATACCCAATTGTCTACTGCGATGATTTTCTATGCTATATAAGGCGCAGTGAGTTTCGCAATGCCTTTAACACTTCTTCTTTAATATTCTTAAAAGACCATATGCTCCATTAGAGACCTAGACGTCCAAATGATTTTTTAAAATCTTAAGTATAAGAAATGGTTTTCTATAAGCTGTAACAGACCAAATGATATTTTTATACCATGGAATTCTCAGCGGTCCTTTATAAGCCATAAAAGACCCAGTGTTCTGTTATGAGGCACAAAAGTCCCAGTGGTCTTCGAAAAGTCATGGCAAACCTAGTTGTTCTCTATAAATTTATAGAATCTATAAAATTCCAATTGATCTTATATAAGCTATGTAAACTCAAATAGGATTTCTCAAATAGTAGGTGGTGATCGATTAGTGGTGGTAACGATGGTATATACGAGGGCTATTAAAGAAGATTCTGGCCTCTTCGTGTTTCCAGACACCATTTGACATTTCCATTGGAAAATTTGACATTTTTTTGCATAAATGTACTCAGTACTATTTGACAAACGGCCACGTACTGTGTTGTTTACAGTGACTTGAAAAAATCAATTTGCCCAAAAAATGAAATTTAGTTGTTAACATTTTCGTCCGATCATTTTCACAACTTTCAATGCGGGTTACAAGAGTGCATCAATGGCTTTAAATACATTGCATTGCGATGATGCAACATTTTATAGTATAGTGAAAAACTGGTTTAGTCCCTAAAAAGGTTTGTTCTCTTTGGGTCCAGACATATTTGACAATCTCTTAAACGGCTCAGTCGATTGGTGCAAAGAAATTTTGAAAAAATACTTGCCGTTGCTGCAGTAGAAATTTACAAAATAGTCGCAGGTGACGAATCATGGATATGTGCGTATGAGCCCGAAATAAAGCAGCAATTGCATTGTGGTAATTCGAAAACGAGCCAACGAATATTGTTTGTGGAAGAAGGACTTCGAAGCAAATGGTTGCCTGTTTCTTCGGCAAAACTGGTCACGTGGAGACTGTTCTACATGGGCAACGTACGAAGGTCAATTCTGAGTGGTATACAACAATTTGTTTGACTGAAGTCTTCGGACAAATTCGAAAAACGAATAATGATTTTCGTATTCAAGTCCATCATTACTGACAGAATAGTCTAAAAGCTCTAAAAATCCTACGGTGCCCAACAAGCATGTGCTGTGGGCGCTTTAAAATTCGAAGTGACTGACATTCGCCTTACTTTTGCATAATAACATTTCCCCCAAGCTTTAATGGATTCAAGTGCTTATGAAAAAATCGGATCTTTCACGACTTCCTTTGCATGGGTTCAAATGATAATGAAAAGATCGGATCTTTGGACGACTTTCTGCTAATTTGAGTATTTGAATTGTAACGTAAATTTTCATTAAGCATTTAGTTTATTTAAATTAAATTTACAACAACTATTACAGTCATGGTAGAACAAATATAAGGTAAAGTAGATACAAATTCAACTCAACAACAACCACATAGAAATTTGTTTTTGTTTGTAATATTAGTGTCAAATGTACAAAATAAGGAAAAGTCTAAAAATTATTAGAATTTAAAAAAAAACTGACAATTTTTCACATTTGATTGAATATTTTGAAAAACATGAATGACATTTCGTTACATTTTCAATTTAAATGTTTCCACATCATTCCACTAAATGAATAATTTCTCACAGAAAGTAGAATTCTTGCAAAAATGTTTGGGGTCGCTGGAATTTCATTGAAAAAGCAGAAGCTTGTTCAATATTTTGTTTTTGAAATCAAGGAAGAACATGTTTATTAGGGCTTTATTTTTTTAATTTAACAAAATACCTCACATATTAACAAACGTTGTACCGCCTCTACAAGCGGTGTTTAATTGTGCGGCTCGTCGATCGGACTTGGAGGAGGTTACATGTCATTGATATGAAGAAGTCTTTCTGGGAAATAGTTTTTTTCGGAATGATATATTTTTTCCTCAAAATATATATGGTAACATGGGGCACCTTCGCCACGATTTTGTTCAAAATGTTCTCATACCGACACCGTTAATGTTTTTTCAAATATTATTTTTGGTACAAATATTAGCATATCATGGCTATAAGTTTTGAAATATAAATGGTTATAATTTTGTTTTTAAAATATTATTTTTGAGAATTTATAAAATATCTAAAAAGTGGCGAAGCCTCCCCACCCATGGGGCAGCTTCGCCATCATTTTTGAACATTCTCCAACGGACTCCAAAACTGTAATTAACCATACTTCTTCCTTAAATATCAACATTATGCAAAAACGAAACATGTTTTCTATTGAATAATCAAACATGATTTTTAAATTCACTAAAAGTAACCGATACTAGCGGTTAATTGAAGTAGGTACCTTGAATTTAGGTAGAAAAATCATAATATAACTAAAACAAGATAAGTTTAGGATAATATTTGATTTTTACTTCCCATTATAGTGCGGCATATCTATGGTATAACGAATTTAAGTTAAACATGACAAATTTCTAACATTAACCCACCACGCAACTATGATGGCGTAGGCGCCCCACCTCTTTCATATTTCATAATATTAATATATTGACATTTGCAATTGCTTTCTGCATGCGAATTATTGGGTTTTATATTCTTCAGTAGTTGTCTTCTAACGGTATAAAATGTGTTTTTGATATCACAAAAGGTAAAGAAGATATCACAAAATATACCTGCCATAATTATTTTCCCCAATACCCTAAAAACACAAAACCGCGTGCGTCCGCTAACATACCTATAACACAACTGCTAACTTTTGGGAGATGATAGATCTTCATTAAACTCACAATTTTGCCTTTAACGGGTTTTTTCTAGCACTTGTATTTTGCGAGAAAATGGGCGCTGGCGTAGCCGCCCCAGTGGCGAAGGTGCCCCATGTTACCATATATCCCTAATGTACATCGAAATAGAAATAATATAATAACCCGTTTCCACGACACTATTCGTAATTAACAGAAACATAAACAAAATTTCCTTCATTTTTGTTTCCTTGTTTTCACGAAAATTTGAACCGAAAACACATTAAATATACATTAAATGAATAGGAAAAGCAATAGATTTTACTTCAAATGTATCTTCTATATTTAACTACACACATTCCATTCATTTTTTCTATAAATTCCGAATAATTTTGTATTTTCAATATATAAAATGTTTCCTTTTTGTTTCTGATTTTTTACGCGATTTTGAACTAATGGACAAGAAATGTGTGTGGAATTAAGAAGGAAACACAACCTCCTTCCTTCTGCATCTATATAAAATGTTTAGTTCATTAATTTTCATTCACCTTTTTGCTTTTTTCTAAAATTTTTTGTGTTTTCAACAAATTTTTGAATTTTGAATTTAGACATGTCAAAATTATTTTTTTGGATAAATTCTCTCATTTGTTAGGGATGGGACATACCTATTCGTCGTTCTGAGAGTATTTCTAATCGAACAACGTAGAAAAATCGTCGTTCGTTCATAGAATTTTGTGTGGGGAAATAAGTAATTTATTCGTAGTTATTGGTCGAACAACGAATAGAGAACGAACGACGTACCGTGGAAACGGGCTATAAAATGTCGTATGGAATTTGACACTAACTTTAAAACCCAGTTCAGTTATCTGTGTATTGCTGTTACCTTATATTGTTCTACCATGAATTACAGTATAGAATTCCAATCACTACTTTTCTATGTTTGTTTTGTTATTGTTCTTGTTATACGCTTTCAGTTCTCTAGTTCTCTCTTTTGTAACAACAACTGTATGGATATTACTACAATTATGAATTTATCGCTTAGTCTTGTTTCGTCGGCGTTATAAATTTGTTCCGCTGACAGATTATCAGTCTAAATATAATAGCGTAAGTCTTCTTCTTCTTCCCCCCCCCCCCCCCCTTTCAGCCTGCGAATTCCATGTCGTTTTTGATGTGTTGTTTAGTTTTTCATGAAAATATTTTGCCTTTTCAGGAAACACTTCGCCTGAAAATATTAATATTTATGCCAGTCCATAAAATCTTTGAATTTGTGTCAACTCATCTGAAATCGGAGTTCCCTTGAATCTTTCTTGCCGAAGCCAATCGTATGTTGCTAAATCAACTTTTGGATTTTCAGATTTTCATAGCGTATGTCTTTTTTCAAGCCATCCACAGATTCACTTCTAGAGGCAAATGATAACATTTGTTCCTTCTTTTTTATTAAATCACAGACCGTTTCCAACACCATATTTTTCTGATAACACGCCAATCGAAATGTTTTTACTGTGGTCTTTAATCAGTTCCAATTTTTTCAGAATTGAAAGAACTTTACGTGCTCTTTTTGTTTTTTTGTTGACCAAGCCATTTTGGTACAAACACCTTTACGCATCAGCTTTCAATCACAGACTGAATGTAATTTGATATTCAAAAGAAAATGTGGAATCCCAGCATTTCACATCAAACAAACACGTTTGTTTAAATTGGTAAGTGCCTTATCTCTCTCAATGTGCGTAAAATACCCTAAAATGTACACTCACTGAGAACAAAAAGTGAACTTAAACTTAAAATAAAAAGGGGATTCCCAGAATTATATAAAATCATTTTATGCACGGACAATAGAGGTAAAGCACGGTTAACCGATGTAACCGGATAATAGAGGCCCGGATAAAAGAGGTTCAACTGTGTTAAGAATGTATACTTTTTAACAAATTTAAATTTTTAATTCTTGATAACGGTACTTTGCCCATGTCCAGTTGATGTCAACTTATTGTACTAAAATTTTATATTTATAGCCTACCAATCAAATCCCAATCCAAAACTTTTAATATTATCAACAAAATTTTCGGAAATAGTTATTTTAGTGGTCGTCTAATTTTTATATGATTGTCGCTTTAGATTACCTGATAAATATTTTTCATATTTAAAGTGCTATAACTTCGTTATTGATGCACATATCGACAAAATTCTTTCAGATTCGAAATAAAATCAGATTAGAAATAAAGGTTAACATATATTAAAGTTAACATCACATTTTTCGATTTTTGTCCACTGCGGCAACACTGTGCGCCACCTTTATATGGGGGCTATATCAAAGTGTGGACCTATGTTGACAATCTTTTTTGGTAAATTTTGTGACCACTTGGAACCTCAAATATTAAATTACAGATAGTTCGGTCATTTGACAATAGACCATTTTTGGCGGAGAAGTTTTGTGACCACTTTGAACGTCAAATGTAAAATAATAGAGGTAGTTCGGTCAAAAAGTAATTAAAATTCTCAAAATACCTAAAATCCGGAGGTACCTTTATATGAGGGCTATACCAAAACATAGACTTATATTGACAAATTTCAGTAGAGAGGTGTTGTGAACGCCAGGAATCTCAAATTACGACAAGTTTGGTTAAAAATTGAAAATTCTCAAAATAACGAACATTGGGAGGTACCCTTATATCAAAACAATGACCAAGACATGTTGACAAGTTTTAGTAGAGAAGTTTGTGAGCCCTGCACAGTGGTTGCGCCCGTGGACAAATATCGAAAAATTGATGGCGACAAATTTGATTGCAATTGAAATAAATATTTTCTAAACATATCAAATATTTAACATGCAGCATTATTTTTGTAAATTTACAGCGGTTATATGCCAAGTTAAGTCGAAGATGTTGTGATTTGTATGAGAGGCCTTAAAAACGAAAAATACATCCGCAAAAGCATTCGTAGCTTATGAGTAAAATTATAAAAAATTGGAGAGTTAAATGTGCAATTTTCAAAATGAAACTTGTAGGTGATGCCCTACAACTCTTCCTACATTTTTGTAGAATATTCCGAAGCTGAAAAATGCCATCTTGTGCCACTTTTAGAATGTCGAAAAGTTCTACGAAAAAAATCTTCATTTGATTGTACTGAAGACATGTCATCTTAAATATAAGCTTAAACAACAACGAACAAAGATATAACGCTGATTTAGGGTCTCCAGCAAAATATTCATCACGTCATATCGCGAAAGTTTGACTCACGGCGAATCTGCCCTTCGGTGTTCTGTATATACTCACCAAGGGCTTTCATCTCCAATAGGAATTTTCCACCCCCCAAAATTTCGGTTCACAGTGTTATTGATAAAAATTGATTTTAAAATCGTGACGCATCTTTCGGAGGGGGGGTCTGGTGCAGAACTCATTATTAGGGTGGTTCAGGTTGTTGCATTTTATTGTGTGTTGATAACCATTGTCAAAAGTAATGCCCAATATTTTGGGGTACTTGATTGTTGGGATGACCTGTCCGCGGATATGGATATCTAATTTTGCATTGACTTGTTTTGTCCACGATGTCAAGATGGTGGCTGAGGACTTGGGGGCAGATTGCTGCAGGTTGCGGTCTTCGAAGAAATCTTTGATGGTTGGGAGGTAACTATTTATGTGTGCTTTTTTGAATTTTCCTGCCTGTGGACATTACCGTGTAGTCATCAGCGTACGATTTTAAGTGACATTATCAGGTGGGTATAGTACGAGTAGCGGGTATAGTATCCCTTTTTCTTCTTGGTGGGGATTTGTGTTCACGAAATTCCACGTAAGACTGTCTACCTATCATATAGTTAACCTGTCATCTATTAAGAGAGTGGCATGGTTAACCGTATCAAAGGCTTTTAACAGGTCCAGGGCCACTAGTATCGTTCTTTTATGTGGTCTCCAACGATATTCGTTGTTGTTGTACCAGCATGAAACCTACGTAGGAGCATGGGTTTGATGCTGGGTTCGCAACACTATGGTTTCCGGTCAATCACGTACGTACGAACCCGCTGCCATGGGATTTCAATTTTCGACGCCAGAAGGTGCGGCTGAAGTGTTCAAAAACCATGTTTTGGATGTGTCTCAATAAAGTCACTTTAAAGACACAACACATTATCGTAGCGTCGATGTCATGCTTAAGTGTCCCATACGCCGTTTGCCTGTTTTGAGATAATCACATTTTAATGTTTTGCGTCACAACTGGGTGGAGCTTACTAAAGAAAATGCTTATAACTTTGACTTGAATTATTAATAATAGTATATAGAACATATTTCCAAAAATATAGAGGAATGTGTATTGGAATATAAAAGTTATAGAAAATTGTATAAAACAATTTTTGTCGATTTCATATCCATATTCATAACTGAAAAAAATTTAAGGTTTCGCGTCAAAGGGTTGATAGCTCGGAAACTAGAGCAGATAGGATAAAGTAGAACAAAAATTCAGAAAGAGCATACCGGAAAACCCTGGAAACTACCTGTATCTCAAAAAGTAAAAATGTCAAATGGAACACTTAAGCATAACACCCATAACACCGACGGTATGTCAAACTGTCCGGAGTACGTTTCGCCTAAAAAGGCAAAAATTTTCAAATAAAAATAAAATCAGCTGAGCCAGGCTGGGGTTTGAACCCACGTCCTTGAAAAACATGGAAAAAAAGTGTTGTCACGGCGTGTTAGCGTTCAGAGCCAAACTCATTACTTTCAAAGGCAATGCTAAGCGTTTGTCATGAAAGCACAACTAAATTGGAAAATCCCCATTGTTGTTGTAAAAAACAAAACAAAATGCATTTGAAAGAAGAAAAGTTCGAGGACAGCGAAGCCGCTCCACATTCGATATGTCTGAGGAGACTTTACCAAAGTCGAAACATGTCATGTCGAATCGTCGTCGGCTTTCCTTTTTCACTTGCATTATTGATTGATCATCAAGCTCGATTCCAACGAGAAATTAATTAAAAACAAGTAAAAAAAGTGTCAGCCGGCTTTGCCGACAGATATATACCCTCAGCCAATGTGATGTGAAACTTTCACCTACGGACAGATCGAATGTATTTAAGGTCTCTTCAGAATTTTGTGGCCCTTTTTGGACATTTGAACTTGCCGACAAAAATGTGGATTAGGAATTAACTGCACTAATGTCGAACTTTTGTGTGGGAGGTACCCTTAGCGAGGACCGATGTGGGCCATTTTAGAAGTTAAACTAAATTTTGACAAAATATTGGTACAAATGTTGGACCAAATCGGTTGAACAGTTCAAGAGGTATCGTGCTCTCTGACCGCCACATACGGTGACATAGGGGTTTTTACACCTTTCGGGCTGTTTTCCCAAGAAATATGGGCTTGCCCCTGAAAAACTTTTACCGTCGTAATGAAGGTATGAATGCAAATCGCTTCAACAAAAATCAAAGTGATTCGAAAGCAGGTCTTAAAGTGAACTTATTCGAAATTTTGTGTGATAGGTACCAGAAGGAGTAGACAAATATAGTCCATATTCGAACCTGATCTATATCTGGTAGATATATAGGATGTGCAAAGTATGGATTACATCGGTCACTCCCTTCAAGAGTTATCGGGGGCACCAATTTTCCAAACATTTCTGAAGTTTTGTGGGGGAGGTACCTGAAGGAGTGGACCGATATGGCTTATCTTCGAATTTAAACTATGTTTGGACAAAATATTACGAAGGCCAAATTTTAAACCGAATCGGCAAATGCTTTCGAGAGTTATCTCGAGCTCCAACCACCACACACGGTGTCATAGGGGCTTTTTGCACCTTTCAGGCTATTTTCTCCGGAAGTATGGACTTGCCCCAGATAAAACTGGTACCGTTGTATGGGGGCAGTGAATACAATATGTTACAACAAAAACAGAAGCGATTCGAGAGCTGGTCCTAAACTGAACTTTACCGAAATTTTGTGTGGGAGGTACCCGAAGGAGTGGATCGATTGAATCCTTATTGGAACCTCGGTTAAGTCTAGTAGAAATTTCACGATGTGCAAAGTATGGACTGCATCGGTTACTCCCTTCAACAGATATCGTGCGCACAAATTTTCCGAAAATTCTCGAACTTTTGTGGGGGAGGTACCGGAAGAAGTGGACCGATATAACCCATCTTCGAACTTAAACTAAGTTTGGACAAAGTATTACGAAAGCCAAATTTTGGACCAAATCGGTTCATCCGTTCGAGAGTTATCGTGCGCACCAGCCAGCCAGACAGACAGACGGACGGACATTGCTAAATCGACTCCAAATTGTCTAAAACACATTTTGTCCAAACATACTTGGTGTCTAAAACCATTATTTCGGTGAGGCACATTTTGTCCGTATGAAAGTGTATATACCCTCGTTAGCATAAATGCTGAGGGTATAATTAATACTAAAAACAAGTAAAAAAGTATCAGTCGGCTTTGCCGACAGAAATATACCCTCAGCCTGTGCAAATTGAAACACTTTTTCACAAAAAACTTATGTATTTATGGGGTTTCAAAATTTTGGTCGTATGAACCGACAAAATTGTTGTTGATCATCTAAGTTTGGTAGAAATTACACGATGTGCAAAGTATGGTCCAAATCGGTTATTCCCTACAAGAGTTATCGTGCGCACAAGTTTTGCGACAATTTTTGAACATTTGTGGGGGAGGTACCTGAAGGAGTGGACCTATATGGCCCATCTTCGAACTTAAATCGAATCTGGACAAAATATTTCGATACCCAAAATTTAAACCGAATCGATTGATCCGTTCGAGAGTTATCGTGCGCACCAGCCAGCCAGACAGACAGACGGACAAACAGACGGACGGACATTGCTAAATCTACTCAAAATTGTCTGAAACGGATATCGTACAAACATACTTGGGGTCCAAAACCATAATTTCGATGAGGCACATTTTTGGTCGTATCAAAGTGTAAATACCCTCTTTAGCCTAAAGGCTGAGGGTATAATGATCTTCGCCTAAAAAGGCAAAAATTTTCAAATAAAAATAAAATCAGCTGAGCCAGACTGGGGTTTGAACCAACGCTAATGGGAAAATTCCCATTGTTGTTGTAAAAAATAAAACAAAATGCATTTGAAAGAAGAAAAGATCGAGGACAGCGAAGCCGCTCCACATCCGATATGTCTGAGGAGACTTTACCAAAGTCGAAACATGTCATGTCACATATAATATTGCCCATATACCCTCGTTAGCATAAATGCTGAGGGTATAATTAATACTAACAAGTAAAAAAGTGTCAGTCGGCTTTGCCGACAGATATATACCCTCAGCCAATGTGAAGCGAAATGTTCACCTCCGGACAGATCGAATGTATTTAAGGTCACTTAAGAATTTTGTGGCCCTTTTTAGACATTAGAACTTGCCAGCAAAAACGTGGATTAGGAATTAACTGCACTAATACACAAATGTTGAATTTTTGTAGGGCAAGTACCCTTAGAGAGGACCGATATTGACCATTTTACAAGTTAAACTAAATTTTGTCAAAATATTAGGAGATGCAAAGTTTGGACCAAATTGGTTGCCCCATTCAAGTGATATCGTTCTAGCATTTTAGTAACATTTTTTAAACATTGGGGAGAAGTACCGAAAATTGTGAAACAAAGTTTGGATATAATATGACGAAGACCAAATGTTGGACCAAATCGGTTGAACAGTTCGAGACTTATCGTGCTCTCCGACCGCCACATATGGTGACATAGGGGTTTTTTACACCTTTCGGGCTGTTTTCCCAAGAAATATGGACTTGCCCCTGAAAAAACTTTTACCGTCGTAATGGAGGTAGCGAATGCAAATCGCTTCAACAAAAATCAAAGTGATTCGAGAGCAGGTCTTAAAGTGAACTTATCCGAAATGTTGTGTGAGAGGTACCAGAAGGAGTAGACAAATATAGTCCATATTCGAAACTGTCATGTCACATATTGGTGGGTGTGTGGGTTCGAATCGTTGTCGGCTTTCCTTTTTCACTTGCATTATTGATGGATCATCAAAAAATTGATTGACCATCAAAAAAAAAAAAAAAAAAAACTGCCAGACTTAAAGAATGTCAAATGGCGTCTGACATCAGTACATGTTGCCTAGGCCGCAAATTTTTCTAGTTCTCTTCGTATAGTATTGCAGTTTTTGTTACGCTATATATGCGCTATTTTCCCCTTCTTTTACTGTGATATTTAAAATTGACAAAATATTTACCCATTTTTGTTGAAATGCACTGTATTTGGAACATTATGCTCCCGGTGAAGTCAATAGTATTGACATGGCGACGACATTTACATCCAGGCCTTATGCGCATATCTGTATCTGATCTAATAGATGGAAAGAAAAACTGGACGCAATTTTTTCCTTTTCTTTTAAAACGTATAAGGAAACCATGTAAAAAAGTCAAAAACAAACCCTACTACGACTATTATGCATGGGAAAATGAAGACCAATTCAGCATTACTTATTAAAATCTGGAAAATGCTGTTGCTTCAAGTTTTCCATTTTCCCCATTGTTTTTTGCAACAGAGCGAAAACAAAAAGTTTGTCTTCTCCGAAAAATGTTATGTTTGCGAGTATTCTGTAATCTGGTGAACTGAGTTTTTATCCCTTCGATATGAAAAATCTGGAAAAATAAGATAAGTCGTGGATGCAAACTGAAATGCCGAGACCATCAACTGAAGGTCTGTAAGATGCCATTGTTTCATATGCTTCCAAGCACATTAGAGCATCCAAACTGATGTCCGCGTTTTGGGGCCATCGAATACAGCACAATATAGTCATTATACTGTCGTTTACATCTGCTTTTCTCTGTTTCCCTCCCTCTTTTCCTCCTGTTAACCTTGATTTTCTTTTATTTTGCTGCAGTTGTACAGTTATTCGTCCTTGTGAATTTGCTGTTGTTGATTTTTATAGTTGATGAAAACGAAATGCTGATGAAAAAACGCCGCCAAAGAAGAAGATAAACATCATTAGTTTTCCTTTCAGGTTTTTTTCACTGTATCTTTTGCAAGAATTGCTTAACACAACATAAAGTTGCGATTAAAAAGTAATTTAAGTGAGGGTTATGACATTCTTCTCATCGACTGTTGAACACCGCTAGAGTGTTTTATGTAAATTAGAATTATTATTAAATACAACTACTAAAACGAAAACTAATCTTTTCATTACGGACAACTTTCTAAGAATTAAGGGGAGTACACACTAACAGTCAAAACTGACAGTCAACGTACTTTAAGGACAATTTTCCGGCAAATAACAACTTTTATTTAGCTAAAAACGTTTGAAATACAATATTTACGATATTATTTAGAGATTATAAAAGACATTTTTTAATTAGGCTTTGATATTCACGAAATAGACCTCGATGACTGTCAGTTTTGCTTGTCAATGTGTACTATACTTTATAATTAGCTGAGGGTTTAAAAAACGATGCAGAGGATAGGATTTCTGTTTGAATTCATACATTTATGTCTGGTGGCATTTTTTCTTTTACGAACATGTATGAGGGATAGTTGTAAATCAGTCATTTGGAATGCAAACCAATAGATCGAAGTAATGGCTTGGACCGTTTCAGAAGATTTTGATTTTGGATTTATTCCTGTGCGTCCGTCTTACTGTCTGGTTGGTGCGCATGATAACTCTCAAATAACAGAACAACTGATTTGGTCCAAACCAGGGTTTCGGAGTCGAGGTATTTTTGGCTCGACTCCGACTCCGGGTCGACTCCGAGAGTGAATTCCTATACCACTAAAAATTAATAAAATGTGCACAAATTTTTAACTTTTTCCTATATTTTGACCTAAGTAGGCTAATGTGTAAGTTTTTCCTTACATATTCATTAGAAAGGGCTTTCTTTCGAAAACATTCGAACATATCAATATTGTTTCTGCCGAATCTTACATTGAAAAACAAGTAAAAAAGTATCAGTCGGCTTTGCCGACAGAAAAATACCGTCAGCCTGTGCAAATTGAAACACTTTTTTCACAAAAAAAATTATGTATTTAGGGGGTTTCAAAATTTTGGTCGTATGAACCGACAAAAATGTTGATTAAGATTAAAGTTCAAAAATTTTGCGGAAAAGGTACTTAAAGGAATGGGCCGACATATACCATGGGGGTGCCATAGGGGGTTTTTACACCCTTCGGGCTGTTTTCTCAAGAAGTATGGACTTGCCACTGAAACAACTTTTACCATCGTAATTGAGACAGCGAATGCAAGTTGCTTCAACAAAAATCAAAGTGATTCAATAGCAGGTCTTAAAGTGAACTTATTCAAAATTTTGTGTGGGAGGTACGGGATGGAGTGGACAAATATAGTCCATATTCGAACCTGATCTATATCTGGTAGATATTATGAGAATGTGTAAAGTATGGACCAAATCGGTCAATCCCATCAACATTTGTGGGGTAGGTACCTGAAGGAGTGGACCGATATGTCTTATCTACGAACTAAAACTAAGTTTGGAAACAATATTACGAAGGCCAAATTTTGGCCGGAATCGGCATATCCGTTCGAGAATTATCTTGCGCTTCCACCCATAAACATGGTGTCATAGGGTTTGTTTTTCAACTTTCAGGCTATTTTTTTCAGGAAGTATGGACTTGCCCCCTAGTAAACTTGTACCTTCGCATAGGGGACAGTGAATACAAGATGTAACAACAAAAACCAAGGCTATTCGAGAGCAGGTCCTAAACTGAACTTTTCCGAAATTTTGTGCATAGTATGGACCAAATCGGTTACTCCCTTCAAGAATTATCGTACGCACAAATTTTCCGAATATTTTCGAACTTTTGTGGGGGAGGTACCGGAAGAAGTGGACCTATATAATCCATCTTTGAACTTGAACTAAGTTTGGACAAAATATTACGAAAGCCAAATGTTGGACCGAATCGGCAGATCCGTTCGAGAGGTATCTTGCGCTCCAACCACTACACACGGTGTCATAGGGTTTTTTGTAACTTTCATGCTATTTTCTCAGGAAGTATGGACTTGCCCCTAATAAAACTTACAGCGTCGTATAGAGGACAGCGATTACAACTTGCGTAAACAAAAATCAAAGCGATTCGAGACCAGGTCCTAAACTGAACTTTTCCGAAATTTTGTGTGGGAGGTACCCGAAGGAGTGGACCGATTGAGTCCATATTGGAACCTCATCTAAGTTTGGTAGAAATTACACGATGTGTAAAGTATGGACCAAATCGGTTATTCCCTACAAGAGTTATCGTGCGCTCAAGTTTTGCGACAATTTTTGAACATTTGTGGGGGAGGTACCTGAAGGTGGACCTATATGGCCCATCTTCGAACTTAAATCGAATCTGGACAAAATATTTCGATACCCAACATTTGAACCGAATCGATTGATCCGTTAAAGAGTTATCGTGCGCACCAGCCTGGCAGACAGACAGACAGACAGACAGACGGACGGACATGGCTAGATCTACTCAAAATTGTCCGAAACGGATATCGTACAAACATACTTGGGGTCTAAAACCATTATTTCGATGAGGCACATTTTTGGTCGTATCAAAGTGTAAATACCCTCTTTAGTCTAAAGGCTGAGGGTATAATGAAGTTAATTTTATTGCAACAGTTTTTTAAAATCTGATGCAGCAAGAACTCTTGTATTTGGTAGTGAATAACTGAGTGAATATTTACAACAACAAAAATGAAAAAAAACAAAATCTTTGTCTGCAAAGTGTCTGTAATCGATACAATGGAAAATATTTCGCAATTTTATAGTTCGATTTTTTGACTTTCGCGCCGCTAGATCAGTGGTTTCGACCAGTGTGCGACGGGTGGCCCGTCGACATTTAATGTTACTTTGAATGTTTTAGTCCATTTGACCAACGAAATGGTTTTAATTTTGTTTTTTTTTTTGGATTCATAGAAGCTAAAAACCATTTTTACCAAAAAGTCTTTTTATAGGTCCAAATTTTGGTATAGCCCCCATATAATACACCGTATAAAGTACGCGGTCTTTTAAGGAATTTTGTAGGGTTTAATCCCATTTGACCACTGAATTGGTTGCCATTTGGAATTTTGTGTTTCCAGGGGCTAATAGACATTTTCACCAAAAATTGTTTATATAGGTCCACGTTTTGACATAGCTCCCATGGAACGTTCCCGACCGATTTTCGGTATTTTCAAGGTTTGAGCCACATTATCTAACCGAAATGTTTATAATTTAGTATAAAGTTCATTGGTGGTATGAAACACTTTTGTAGGGAATTGTCGGTAAAGGCCCACGCCTTCAGATAGTCCCCATAAACGGTACCTCCAGATTTTCCGTATTTTGAAGGTTTTAGCCTGATTATCACACCGAAATGGCTGAAATTTGGTGTATAGTGATCGTTGGGGGTATACAGCTTTCCACCTGAAATTTGGTCCACGTCTTCGGAATTTCCCGATTCTCGGTATTTTCAAGGCAAAATGTGCCTCATCGAGATTATGGTTTTTGGCCCCAAGTATGTTTGGACGAAATCCGTTTCAGACAATTTGGATTTGATTTAGCCATGTCCGTCTGTCTGTCTGTCTAGCTGGTGCGCACGATAACTCAAGAACGGATCAACCGATTCGGTCCAAAATTTGGCATTCGTTATATTTTTCCAAACTTAGTTTAAGCTCGAAGATGGGTTATATCGGTCCACTTCTTCCGGTACCTCCCCCACAAAAATTTTTAAATGTTCGGAAAATTTGTGCGCACGATAATTCTTGAAGGGAGAAGCCAATTTGGTCCTAACTTTGCACATTCACATTTTTGTCGACAAGTTCAAATGTCCAAAATGGGCCACAAAATTCTGAAAATACCCTAAATGCATTCGACCTGTACGTACATGACAGTTTCAGTTAACATAGGCTAAGTGGATTATCTCTGTCGGCAGAGCCGACTGAAACTTTTTTACTTGTTTTTGCTGTACAGTGTAGGTGAGGCAGAGAAACAAATGCAAATACAACTCTGGTTGATCGCTGAATATACTGTTTTTGTAAAGGAGCTGAAGAACTACAAAACATCCCTTCCAAAAAAATCAGATAATATAGTTACACGTACATATAAAAGCTAAATTCGGAAAATTGTAAATATTGGTCCATGTTTTGCAAAGAACTGCGATCACGATCAGTTAAGATATTCTTCTCCTGCAAGGAATAGGAGGAAGAGCTTAGTTCATACTTTCATAAACGTAAGGAAACTAATTGTTTCTACATATTTACTACGAATCAGTTCATGGTGGAGGGTTTAAAAAGTTCGGCCCGGCCTTCGGGCGATTTTAGTAGGCTTTGTGGTATTACTCTACCACCTACATAGCTACTTCTCTTAATAATAATCTCAATGTTCAAAAAACCTCATTCTTGCAAAATATGAAGAAGTAAATGTGAAGAATATGACCAAGCAAATGGTAAAACTGATTCGTTAAATTCTCACGGTGTGCCTTAACCAAATTTAAATGGAAGGTGCTTACACCTGGGAAGCTTTTGAAGATTCTGAAACTACAATGCTCACAGATGAGAAATATTAAGAAACAAAAAAAAAAATCGCCGGAGGGATTTTCAAATAAAATGGGGTTAAAGTTTACATTTTTAGGGGTTCTTTAGACTTTCACGATTTTGCTTGGAAACCGCGAGTCCTATGTAAATGGGCCTAAACAAAATATTGTAGCTGTGAAAATTCTCCACAAGATTGACCTCCATGATATTTTCGTAGGTTTTACCGTTTTTGAGATATAGAAGTTCAAATTGAGACAATGCTCTGACTGTACCGCCTCCTTATAAAACAATATCATGCTCAGTGCGCGCTAACTAACTTTTGATGAAAACCGCTTACACATGGGAAGATTTCGCGGATTCTGAAAGAGCAGTGTTCATAGATAAGAAAAATAAAAAAAAAACAGAAAAAATCTACAGAGGGATTTTTAAATAAATCGCTATCAAAATTCACAATTTTAGAGGTTTTTTTGGTTTTCACGATTTTGCTTGGAAACCGCAAGTCGTATCGAAATGAGCCTAAAGAAAATGTTGTAGCTGTGAAAATTCTCTACAAGACTGATCTTTAGGTTTTTTCGTACGTTTTACCATTTTTGAGATATAGAGGTTCAGTTTAAATTTTTAGGTTTTTATCTTAAGTCTTCAAGTTTTTGCTTGGAAACCGCAAGTCATATCAAAATGGGACTAAAGGAAATGTTGAAGCTGTGAAAATTCTCTACAAGATTAGATTTATTTTTTCCTAGGTTGTACCATTTGCAAGATATATAAGTTTAATTTGGGAAATTGCAGTAATGACATTGTCTTATAAGGAGGCGATACAGTCAGTGCATTGTTTCAATTTGAACTTCTATATCTCAAAAATGGTAAAACCTACGAAAATATCATAAAGGCCAATCTTGTGGAAAATTTTCACAGCTACAACATTTCCTTTAGGCCCACTTACGTAGGACTCGCGGTTTTTAAGCAAAATCGTTAAAACCCAAAGAGCCCGTAAAAATTTGAACTTAAATGGCGATTTATTTGAAAATCCCTCCGGCTTTTCTTTGTTTCTTGATATTTCTCAACTATGAGCATTGTAGTTTCAGAATCTGCAAAATCTTCCCAGGTGTAGGCACCTTCCATTTAAATTTGTTTAAGGTACACCGTATGCTCTATTTTAATTTGACTCTAAATAAAAATTACAAAAACAATTAAATATTTTTAGCAACAAAACCATGTCAGATGTATTTTTAGGGCTCCTTTGTGTCATATCGCGAAAATTTTGCAGTCTGAAAATGATGTGTCCATAGAGCATTAGCAGATGCTGTTTTCCTGGACAGTTGTACCTTAAGATGGAGAGCGCCGTGTAATCCTATACCAAATTTTGAACACATAAAATCCCATTCGTTTGCATTAAAATTTGTTCAGTTTCCACATAGATGGAAATTTATATCCGAATATTGTAGAAGTCCTCAGGTTGATATTTTTGAGGTTCACGTTTCTACCTTTGACAATCACCCTTAATTGAACATGGTTTTCTATCCTCAGGTGTCTTGGGGGTGATTGCCTCTTCACAATACTCTTAATTAATGTTCCGTGAATACTATACCGCCGAAATTTGATGATAATTCATATCAGCCATTCATTCGATGGCCGTTGTGACAGTTGATTTAGTTGCCGATATTTTCTTTAATATATGAAGTTTTTTTTGTGTAGTCAATGTTGATGGGATTTTTCAGCGGAGTAATTATACCCCTGTGTAAGACACCTACCCCACAAAAGGCTGAACATTTAAGATAGAAATTTCTAATACTTCTTGGTAAATCCGATTTATTGTTATAGTAAGGGATCTGTTCATAGTACAAACAATATTGTAAGCAACCATTGCACAGTGGGTGCGCCCAACGACAAAAATCAAAAAAAATTGTGTCATCATTTTAAGAATTTAAAGATACAAATCGAAATTTTTCAAAACTCAACATATTTTTGAGTATTTTTCGCTGTTCTTAAAGAGAAATATGCTTACAAAAATTATTAATTTTCGAGAAAAAATATATTTATTAAAAAATGGTTATAATTTAAGAGAGTTTCTGAAGTCAAGGACTTTTCCTAAGCTTCGTTTTTCTTCTTATAACAATTCATCTAAATTGTAAGGGATGTGAAATATTTTGGGTTTTAATATTCGGGACGATTCGTTACATGGGAACCTCGCGAAAACGTGGACCTAGGACTGTAATATTTTTGTCAACGTGTTTTTAGGTCCTTAGGACCCATTGATAAAAAAAATTTAAATCCGTGTAGTATCAAGAAGTCTTTTTGTCACACCTTTCCTTGTAAGTTCCACCACTGTGCAATCTATTTAATAACATAATCAGTAGAATATATAAGTCCCAGTGTGTGTATTGCATCTGTTTCATTTAGACATGTAGCTGTGTACGGCAACTTATTTGAATACTGTTAAAATAGTGCATTTGGGGGGTTTCATTCTAAACATTTGTATTTAAATAAACAGCTGCCTTTAAGCAGCTTACCATTTTGGGCTTATCTAAAGTCCTTTCAATTTAGGGATTTAAGCTAAAATAGCCAAAAACTAACAAATGTTTTAAATTGTAAAACCATTTACCCCAACCATGCTTTCAAATTCAGACATTGGAGTTGTTTTTGGCTGTGTTCGAAAATTTAGATCAACGTTTGTTGTTATTTTGTCTCTGGTCTTCGCTTTTAGGGCCTTTAATTCATTGCGACTTTTTGAAAGGCCTAAAAGCCTGGAAATATCTGTCATTTGTTTTGTTTGCATCGTTTTTTTGTTCTGCTACTGTTGTTGCTGTGCCACTTTGCAAAAATGTGTGGCCAAAAAAAATGGAAAACCCGCTTCAAATAGCGAACAAACGAATGAAATAGCCGAAAAAACATCAACAACTAGAATGTCAAACAATACAAACTCTGCCTCTTGGTTGCGCTAATCCTAAAAAATGACAAAAATCCAACGTTTTTCATTTGCAATGATGTTGTTGTGTTGTATTTTTTGTGGTCGGTCCTAAAAAGTCACATTTGATATTTGTCGTCAAAACGTGTAAGTGGAATTGACTTTGACATTTCCATTGCTCTGTCACTCTTATCTTCCTGTTTGTAGCTTTTTGTTGTTGATAGTTTTTTACGGTTTGTTTTTTTACGAATTAACAAATGTTCGAGGCAAAAATACTGTTTTGATAGAAAACAAAAATGAAACGTTCATTTATATGACCAAGCAAATGGTAAAACTGACAGAATGAATGGCTGCTTCGTTAAATGTTCGTTTTTAAATTGACTCTAAATAAAAATTACAAAAAAATATTTTTTTAGCAACAAACCATGTCAGATGTATTTTTAAGGGCTCCTTTGTGTAGAGTTTCTGGTCGGGAATTCCCGGCCCGGGATTTCCCGGGAATTCCCGAAATTTTTTGAACGGCATTTCCCGGGAAATTTTTTTGAAATTCCCTGGAATACGGGTATTTGTATTTTCATGTATAAGTCAGATATTATTTGTCTTATAGTTATTAAATATTGGAAATATAGTAGAATGGCGATAATTCGTGCCCCGATTATTCGTAATTGCGGGCCCATTGGAAAAATCGCCATAATTCGTATAAAATATGTATGTATTGGTCCTCTCGATAATTGGTGTTTTTTCTGGAATTCGAAGTCTGTATAACCTCACATAATTCTTGATTTATAGTTTATCACGGCAGCTCTAGTCTAAATTTCTATTGGTGGCATTCTTGAAGGATATTAATTTGCTAAGATATAAAAGCTGTGATCCATTCGAATTGTTGTTTTCTCCAAAATTATTGTTTACCATATAAAACACTGTAAGTGGCAAATAGAGCATATTAGGATTGGAAACCAGTAATAACAATGGTATGTATGTTCATATAAGTATGACTCTAGATCATTGGTGCCAACGTGTTGCCATTGTGATGCCGTGTACTCAAAAGGTCAGCCGTGTAAAAATTCGTTATAAACGGATTTGTTATATGATCAACACGCATTTCGAACCATAAGAAGAACATACGGTATCGTTGACTTTAAAAATGTAATCGGACAGCACTCTTCGATATCAAGGAAGCTTTGCTAGGATGGTAGTTGGAAAAAGATATTTTATATAATCTCCGCTAATTAGTCAGGAATAATTGGATTTTGACCGCATACATAAGATATTTTTGAACAGCTGCCATATGTCATATATGATTTATTGGTTCTTTCAAGATTTTGGCACAACGTCGTTTAAGATGTTTGCTATTGCTTTTTGACCCTATTGCTATTTTTCCCTTTATATTGTTCCAAAGAGATAACTAATGACACAACTACACATAAAGGGAGTAGATATTTCATGTTTGCTTACTCTCTGTCACGTCTATGCCCCACGAATTCCATTTACCATAGTCCCGGGAATTCCCGGGTTTCCGAGAATGAGAAATTTTCATTCCCGATTTCCCGGGAATGGAAAAAAGTCGGGAATTCCCAAACTCTACCTTTGTGTCATATCGCGAAAATATTACAGTCTGAACAGGATGTGTCCATGGAGCATCAGCAGATGCAGTTGTCCTGGACAGTTATACATTACGATGAAGAGTGCCGTGTAATCCTATACTAAATTTTGAAGACTTGTTATATATTATGCTATTTATTTGAGATAACAGTTTTGGATAAAATAAACATAAGCACAAAACTCAAAGAAAAGGGAATTTAATTCAAATTTATCTGCAAGTATATCGATGACATATGGTCCATCCTAGATAAAAAAACATATATATATATATATATATATATATATATATATACAGTGATGTGCGAAATAATAGAGCCACTGAAGTTACAACACATTAACCGTTTCTAAATCACTTTTAAAAAGTGTTTTATGGCCCGAATTGCATTTTTATAGTGGAACATTATCCCATAAATAAAATGCAGTCAACATTTGTCCAATTTGGGGGTTGACCTTGTATTAGGCAGGGTAGAGCCTGTAAAGGGCTGTGCGAAATAATAGGGCCACTTTAGGTAAATAAGACAATTTCTTAAGGAAATTTAAACTTGACCGTTAAAATCATAGGGAAAACTTTAGTTTTCCTTCCTAACATTATTTTCCTGAATGAACCTGCACTAAAAATTAAAATTGTAATTCCCCTTCTAGAGTTAATGGGGCTGAAAACCCATATGGACCCAGAATCAAAGATAATGCCCCATAAGGACCTCCAATATATTGCAAATTGCAATAATATTTGTGATTGTGAAGAAAATGTGCTAAACTACTATCAAAAATAAGAAAACATTAAAAACCCGTCGTAAAAAGTTAATATTTTTATGATTTTAGATAAAAAATGGGAGGTCCTGTAAGGAATATTACCCTTTGTAGCTCCTCTGCTCCAATAAACGAGCAAATAATGGATTGCTATTAACTCTAACAGATCTAAGATGTTATTTAAGAACAGCCTAAAACAATTTATGGGTACAGAAATCACGAATCCTTAACATGTATATATATATATATATATATATATAAACTAGCAAGTGCCCGCTACTTCGTTAGCGGAGAATTCACATGAATATAAAGGAGGATAATAAATTAATAAATTGAAATGCAGAGTATAGTTTCACCCGTTCCTATTTACAAATTCTTTATCCAGTAAAGTACGACAGTTTAAGGTTTTACCACATAATCTTTCTAAAAATCATACCTGTTGTTTTCAAATAGAACTACATAAATCGATTAATCAATTTGTGTTATTTTGCTTTATTGATGCCGCGTAGAAGTAGCTACAAGCTATCAACGGCAAAATTTTGTTTTCAAAAAATGTGGGCCGTAGTAATTTTTAAAACTATATTCTCAACGACTGTTGTTAAAACTACATATTCCTTTAACATTTGGTATCCTACACTACTTCGAATATGGCATAACTAAATCCCTTTAGTAATGAAAGTACTTAGCTCAACCGTCACTTCAGTTTTCCTCGTAGGGGCAAAACAGTTGAATTGTACTACACTAAGCAGTATTTTATTAAACATGGCTCGATTATCTGCTTACTTACAGTATTATTGGCATTAAAAATAAGTGCAAACAATGACAATGTCTTAAACATATCAAGCAGTAATTAAGAATTCAAATGTATGGAGCTATATCCAAATCTGTAGTGCGATTCTCTAACACATTTTTTGAGTTACCGACAAAAATCGGTAAAAATTAAAACGCAAAATTATAAATGAAAAGTTCAAATAAATGTTGACAACACTGGTCCTATCGGTATAACCTTACGACTGCTTTTTATTCATCGCTTACTTACCGAAAAACATCGGTAATTTCCAAAATTATAAGCATTTTAATTTTACCGACAATTGTCGGTAACTCACAAAATTAGTTAGTGAATCGCACTACTGAACTGATTTCATTACACATTTGTTATAAAATAGTTGTTTGGTGGATAGAATATACGGAATCGGGAGAATATATGGGAGCTATATCCAAGTCTCAACCGATTCTCGTCAAAAGCAATAGCTATAGCCATTTGGTCAAAATTGCGACCATCATAAATTTTAACCCGGATGATAAATGCCACAAAAGTTCATTAACGGATGGTCGGGAACGTATAAATGGACTCAGAATGTGATGCTATGTAGATCATCGAAAGGAACCATTGACCTATTTCGTTTCCTTTTGCATGTTACATACAAATGCACAAAATTGATAATACTCCTTAACACAGTGTGGTGTAGGGTATAACAAAAAATTCTAAAATCGACAACTTTATCATAAGAAGGTTTATGGCCAGTTTCATTAATACGATACATATACAAATTCGTTCAAACTACTACCAAACTTTTTTTTTTTGAAAAATATATAAAAATGTATGAGTCATGTTTGTTTTCAGTCAAACAAATATTTTCTACAACAGCAGGAGTTTGGTTGGTAGTAATTCGAACGGATTTGATTTCCAATCATCTTAGAGAAACAGGCCATTAATTAAATATTTTGTCTTAATATTCAGCGTTAATAGAAATCTACTATACTATAATCATTCAATAACCATTATTCAAAAACGCAGATTTTTTTCACTGGAAAGTAAATGTATTGCAATTTTTCTGCAGAGCAAAAATGTATTTAGTTTCGTTGTAATTTTAAATATGTAATGGATACTTTACACGATATGTTTTTACATATGTGTTGAACTTTTCATATACATTTTGTATGTACATATTTAGGGTTGGTCGACTTTTGACATTCTTTTTCACATGAACATTGAGGATGTCCGAAGAAAGTATTCTGCGAAAAATGTATACATTTGACTGTTTTAGTTATCTAAATGTTATACAAATTTTATTTGTATAACATTTATCGTATCGGGACTTTCAGGAAAAGTTGGTCTTAATATAACGTATACCTACTTTGGGTATCAATTACAGCTTTTAAACTCCTAGGATTTAAAAAATACAATTCGAAATGTCATATTTTATTGGTATTTGTGCCATTGATCTTTATTAAGTCTCTCATATTAGTGGGCTGTCTTATTCCCGACTTCTGTCTTCAGATGAACCCATAAATTTTCAATGGGGTTAATATTTGGACTTTGGACTTTAGTGTCGATGTCTTCGTTGTAGTTGTATAACAACCAAGTCCTACGTTAATAAGATTTACGTCTGTATAGACTAAACACCTGCATGGATACAACTGAATATATCAGTTCCGACATTTTTCAACATTGAGTGAGTATGGATATGTAGAATGTAGTTTCAGTTACAAGTTGATACTGATACTTTTTCAAACAGGTATGATATGAGTTGTTATAGACAGAAAAAAAGGAACATATTTGTTTATATCTGGTTTGTACAAACAGATATAAATGGATATTGGTGTGATACAATAAGTTTTTATTGTATGTATCCCAAACAAAATAGGAATTGAAATAGAAAAATTCCCACAGAGCTGAATTTTGGTGGAAATGTAGGATTTGCCATTACAAATGAGGTCCTAAAAATCTCTGTTGATCCCATGCGTGCAAAGAAACTTATCCATGGTCATAGGTCATATTTTGGGTTTTTTATATATCTCAAAAACTGTGAGCCTTACCAAAAAGTGACTAAAGCAAAAGACAACGACCGTAAAATTCTCTATAAGATATCGCGTTTTCTAAAAGTCACATAATAATGATGTGCACATATATAGCACCTATAACTTATTTGACCCGAAAGTCAGAATACAAAATCTGGTTAGACATGGTGCTACTGGACCGAGTACTACAAACCAAATCAAAAATGTGAATTTCGATTTTTTTTTCAGAATAATTCCATGGACCAATAACAAATTCTGCATTATGAAAACCATTAGGAATATTATGTTTGTCATTATTGTCATTCTGTTTGTAATTCCTCGAAATAATAATTTAATATCATATAAAGTGTATATGTTCTTTATCAGCCTGCTTCTACACCGATATAGCGCCATGACTGTACTTCTGTGGAAATGACTTTAATGTCCGAAACTAAGTAGGTGGATAATACTTCGGTAAATGTATTGTAGGTCTATTCAGCTTGGAACAACCCCTACCTTACAAAGTGAGGCGTCGTTTAAGCGCTTTTGAAGGTATTATTCTCTTAAGGTCAATCCCCGACCAGAACAACAACATTTTCGGCGGTGGTGGCCTGAGTATTTCAGCCATGAAAACTTATTTACAAGTTGTGTCGTAAGATACTCCGTTCGGGCTCGGACTTGATATGGAAGAAGGATCCCTTTTCCCTTCCATGAAAACTTATTTACAAGCTGTGTCGTAAGATACTCCGTTCGGACTCGGCGATAAAAGTAGGTCCCATATCATTGTGCCAATATGAATCGATGTGCACTCATTGATATGGAAGAAGTATGCCTTCTCCCTTCCGGGATGTTGTAGGAACATATAATATGTAAGTATTTGTTTAAACTAACCATAGAAAGCAAATATGTTACTCTCTCTATCTCCCTCTCTTTTTAATCAGTACCACACCAATTTAAAAATGTAACAAGCTAACACTTGCCTGCGGGAAATAAATTGGTTTGAAGGTATTTTAAACCTAGTTTTGAAATAACCACAAAAAACGCTCCAATATAACAAAAATATTTGCAAAAAATATTTGGAATATAATAAACTATTTTTGATAAATATTCGCGTTTTCAATATTAGGTCGGAAACTTTTCTAGTAGCCCTCGTACATTCCACTCACTGAACCCAGAAAAATATTCGAATTGATGCGTTCAGTTATAACAGTTCATGTCTTTAATATTTATTTATCCCCTAAATAATAAAAATGTTCAAAAATGTTATTTTTTTATGAAATTTTCCTTAGAAGTTATTCACACAAGCCTGTTACACCTATAGTATCTGTTGGTATCTGTAGTATTTGAAAAATATCTGTTGTACAACAGATACTTGAGAACGAAAAAACAAATAAAGTTCTCACTCGTTCATATACAACACAGAACTGTTTCTAACAGTTATGTTATTGTGAGTATACACAACCCAAACAATATCATAACTGTTACACTCATTCCCACATTTATATCATATTATATCTGTTATGTATATGATATATCTGTTTTGTTGATATAAACAGTTATACCATTGCACGTGTTTAGTATAGACTGCCTTGTATTGGTAGAGTTTATATTATAATTTTCAGTGTCCAAAAACCCAATGTTGACGTTGTCGATTAAATAATTTTTTCAATGCTTCCTCCGAAATCCGTATTTTACCAAAGCCCTTGCTTTATATACAACCCCATGCCACAGAAAAACGGATTGTATAGACAAAGGACTGCTCTCACCAATTTTATTAACATTGAGTTTGGTGACAGAACAACTGTATTAAAAATACCAATTGTAATCATATTTTGTTCAAACAAAAACTGTATGGGGTTAGTTTTTGACGAAATCTACATCCTCAGATAAATGTATAAATGAAAATATTGCATTTTTTAAATCGGCTTCGAAAAACGTTGAGTATTTTTGTTTGGGTCGGTTAACAGCATATAACATGATGTGGTGCTCTTGAACCAACATTCAATGAATGGAGCTTACACCTGGGAATAAAAAAATCGCCTGAGCGTTTTTAAACAAATCACGGTCAAGTTCACATTTTTTTGGGGTTTTTAGGTTTTCATGCCCTATCAAAATGGAATAAAGAAATTGTTGTAGCATCGAAAATTCTCTACAAAATTGTCCTTTATGATATTTTTGTAGGTTTTACCATTTGTAAGATATAGATGTTTCAGATTAGGACAATTCACTGACTGTATCGTCTCCATATGAAACAATGTCACGACTGCAATTTCCCTACTTTAACTTATATATCGCAAAAATGGTACAACCTAGGAAAAAATTACGAAATTTTCACAGCTATAAGATTTTTTTAGTCCCATTTTGACAATACCTGCCGTTTTCAAGCAAACTCGCGAAAACCTAACAAAAAACCTAAAACTGTGACCTGAACTTCTACTTCTCAAAAATGGTAAAATCTAGGAACAAATCGAATGAGTAATCCTATGTCTATACGATTCATTTGTTAGCATCGATTTCGTTTACAGAACAACTCAATTAAAAACAATTAAAAACAAAAATTGTATGGGGTTAGTTTCTGACGGAATCGATATCCTCAGATGTAAAAGAAAATCTTGCATTTTTTCTCAAAAATCGACTTCGAAAAATGTTGAGTATTTTGGTTTGAGTCTGTTGACAGCACTCAACATGAGTAATCCTTTGTCTATACACTTCATTTGTCTATGCCCTTACCATAACTTATAGTTCTCCGAACTTTACAGTATGTATTGCATTTTTAATTTCCCAGGGCTGTGAGAGGGTTGCGCCATATTTTTTGGGTCCCGTCGTAATAGTGCAACATAATTTTCATCTCATCAGAAAATATAACGTCATCAAAGTACTTTAACGGGCTTGAAATCTTCTTGGTAGCAAAATCTGATTCGTTCCTTTATATTTTGCGGGGAGAGAACTTTTTTCTACCAACATTATTTATTGAAAGAATTTTTGTTTTAATTTTAAATTGAAAATCAAAATTTTTACAAATGCATCGTTTGTAATAATTTTTTCTAGCTGGACTTTAACGAATGAAAATCTTTTGTGCGACACCTGTTATGTGAAAACAAAATCAATATCGGTTTGTCTTTGTCTTTCTATTATTTAGTTGTTTACGATAAAATAAGTGCGCCTAGAAGTAAACTACAAAATTTGAAATTATGTGTGATATTTTACGACGTCAAGAAGTTATAGCATAGTTAATTTGACACATGTCTTGCAGAGGGCCAACTAAGTGAATAAGTACGTAATAATAATGAAAAATAAGGATTGTTGTTGTTGTTATTTTTGTGGTTCCAGTACGAATTTTCTAAAACCCGGCCTTATCTCGCACATTTGCATCGACAGTGACCCACTGGTAAAATTTCAAGCTCCTCAAGAAATCTACATCCTCAGATAAATGTATACATGAAAATATTGCATTTTTTTAAATCGCCTTCGAAAAACGTTGAGTATTTTTGTTTGGGTCGGTTAACAGCATATAACATGATGCGGTGCTCTTGAACCAACATTAAATGAATGGAGCTTACACCTGGGAATAAACAAATCACGGTCAAAGTTCACATTTTTTTGGGGGTTTTTAGGTTTTCAGGATATTTTTGGATAGGATATTTTTGTAGGTTTTACCATTTGTAAGATATAGATGTTCAGATTAGGACAATTCACTGAATGTATCGTCTCCATATGAAACAATGTCATGACTGCAATTTCCCTACTTTAACTTATATATCGCAAAAATGGTACAACATAGGAAAAAATTCCGAAATTTTCACAGCTATAAGATTTTTTTAGTCCCATTTTGAAAATACATGCCGTTTTCAAGCAAACTCGCGAAAACCTAACAAAAAACCTAAAACTGTGACCTGAACTTCTATATCTCAAAATGGTAAAACCTAGGAACAGATCGAATGAATAATCCTTTGTCTATACGATTCATTTGTTAACATCGATTTCGTTTTCAGAACAAATCAATTAAAAACACAATTTAAAAACATTTTGTTCTAACAAAAACTGTATGGGGTTAGTTTTTGGCGAAATCTACATACTCAGATGTAAAAGAAAATCTTGCAATTTTTCCCAAAAATCGACTTCGAAAAATGTTGAGTATTTTGGTTTGAGTCTGTTGACAGCACTCAACATGAGTAATCCTTTGTCTATACACTTCAATTGTCTATGCCCATACCATAACTTACAGTTCTCCGAACTTTACAGTATGTATTGCATTTTCATTTTCCAGGGCTGTGAGAGGGTTGCCCCATATGTTTTGGGTTCCGTCGTAATAGTGCAACGTAATTTTCATCTCATCAGAAAATATAACGTCATAAAAGTACATTAACGGGCTTGAAATCTTCTTAGTAGAAAATCTGATTCGTTCCTTTATATTTTGCGGGGAGAGAACTTTTTCCTAACCCTTCGTGATGAATACTTGTTATGTAATACTTTTTCTGCCTTTTTCACGTAACACACATACTCCAAAATCGTTTTCAATTACAGAACCAATCTTTGTCTCTGGGCCTATTATTGATTTCATTAATTATTTAGCGATTTCTTCAAATTACAGATTTTGAAATTGAATAGTTATGATTGTAACATCTCCATATACGATTAAAATTCTTAATTGCAAATAAATCGTGGTAATATGCACAATTTTATTGCACTTTCATTGATTTGCAAACATTTAGTTATTACCAAAAAGTCAGGTCCATACACTTTTTAGTTGTTGTTATTTCTGGCCGTTTTCCGAATTTATTCCCCTAATGTTGTCTTCAACAGCAACTCATTCGTTCAACAAACCCAACATTATTTATTGAAAGAATTTTAGTTTTAATTTTAAATTGAAAATCAAAATTTTTACAAATGCATCGTTTGTAATCATTTTTTCCAACCGGATTTTAACGAATGAAAATCTTTTAATTGATGTTTATACCATTATCACCAACTGCGACATCTGTTGCAATGGAAGATAACAAATGTCTTGTCTTTCTATTATTTAGTGGTTTACGATAAAATAAGTGCGCCTAGAAGTAAACTACAAAATTTGAAATTATGTGTGATTTCTTACGGTATCAAGAAGTTATAGCATTGTTAATTTGACACATGTCTTGCAGAGGGCCAACTAAGTGAATAAGTACGTAATTATAATGAAAAATAAGGATTTTTGTTGTTGTTATTTTCTGTGGTTCCAGGACGAATTTTCTAAAACCCGGCCTTATTTCGCACATTTGCATCAACAGTGACCCACTGGTAAAATTTCAAGCTCCTAGATTTAGCCGTTTTGGCTGGGCGTTGATGATGAGTCAGTCAGTCAGTCAGTCAGTCACTTATCACCAAGCTCAATTATATATATAGATATATCGACTAAAGTACGAGGATTAATTCAAATATAATGACGTAGTAAATTTTATTTTGGAATCTTTGAATATTAACTATTTTCGCGGAAATGTAAATTTTTCTTAAGGAATTAAAGTAGAGCATTTGCAAAGATTACGGGAAAAATTAAGCAGATAAAATCACTTAAATGTATATAAATATGTAATAAACTTACATATCTCGAAGATTTCAAAAACTGGTTTTCGGATGCCGAAAATTATTGGTAAAATGTTTGTTAGTGAGGTTCTGGTACCACCTTGGTGCACCTTGGACCCAGAATGACCGAGTTCGGTACCCAGGCTGGGACCGGTGTAGGTCCCATATAATTGAGCTAAATTAATCTCTCTTTTCGCTATCAGGATGTTTGTGGATCGGATGTGCTGTTAGAAATGTGTTAACTCTACTGTACTAGACTGTAAACTCCAAACCACCCACGTTGATATATAGAATCGCTGGTTTGAGCGCCAGTCAAGTAAAGTTTTAAAGCCGCTTTTGTGAAGGAACTCTCAAAAATCCAAATTCTTCAAAACCCTTTCCCATTTGAATTTTTGAGTAAAACATTTTATTAATCCGCAACTTTTGTGATTATTTTTTTTTTTTTTTTTGTAACATAAAATACAAAATTTTGAAACTACTACAATGAACATGTATTTGTTAAACAACAACATAACAAATTTACAAAACATTTTCCTGTCAACAAAGTTCAAATTTGTTGTTTGTTGGATTTAGGTATTGTGGTGAGAATGTGGGTGGATGGCTAATTGTTAGCTTGCTATTTGGTTAGATACATTGAAGTTTGTGTGAAATGTTGTGTGCACAATATTGTCGCACAAAACATTTGCCTGACTAAAGGGGGGAAAGTTGACATTATGTCCCAGTTGTAGTATACGCTGGTAACAACAAGCGAGCGCTTAGCTCTTTGCCATGGTGCAACGTAAACATATTTTCTGATATAATAAAGTTTGTTTTACTATTTGTTACATTTTGACATCTATGGCGTCAAACCGCAAACGAAACGCTTGCACCTACGGTACGAGTACACAAACCACTCGGATGTACTTGGGAAAACTAATGCGCAATCATATTGCATTTTCCATTTCAAATGATGAGGGATATAACGATATTCCAGCTCCAGCTCATAACACCAAACGATATATTTGTTGTTGTTGCTTTTTGTCATTCAATCTGCTTCCATGTATTTTACTTTTTGGGGAATATCTAGGGATGAGATGAAAATTCATTTAATTTTTTCGCATCATATTTCGTTCCATCTAAGCTACATAACCACACACACAACCATCGCACAATATTTTTACTTTAAACTTTGTCTTTTTGGCAAATGGTTTCATTCTATACAATTGGTTCGTTCCTATCTTTATAATAGCCCCAAGATATTTGGGTTACAGAAGCAGTTACACAAAAGCATTTCTAAAGATTGTAA